>NC_133538.1:130618894-131236394 GCF_048544455.1 Silene latifolia
ACACCATAATAACAGCACAATAACATGCGGTAAAAAAGAGTAAAAAAAATCAAAGTAGTAAAAAAAAATCAAAGTAGTAAAAAAATCAAAGTGACAACGGAATAACATCACAATAACACCAGAATAACAGCACAATGATATGCGGTAAAAAAAGAGTAAAAAAGTCAAAGTAGTAAAAAAATCAAAGTAGTAAAATATCAAAGTGACACCAGAATAACATCAAAATAACAGCAGAATAACAACACAATAACACGTGGTAAAAAAAAAAAAAATTAAAGTCTTAAAAAAATCAAAGTAACAACAGAATAACATCACAATAACAGCGGAATAACAATAATATCACAATATCATGTGGTAAAAAAAAGAGAAAAAAAATTAAAGTCATAAAAAAAATCAAAGTAAAAAAAAAAAGCACAATAACAGCATAATAACAGGAGGTAAAAAAAAATAAGAGTAAAAAAAGTTTCAAGTAAAAATAAATCCGGTAAAAAAAGAAAAATAAAAAAAGGTAACATAATGAGTAAATTAAAGAAAAACATAAGAGAAAAAAATCAAAGTGGTAAAAAAAAAGCACAATAACAGCATAATAACACGAGGTAAAAAAAAAGAGAGAAAAAAAATTAAAGTAAAAAAAAAGTAACATTAGAAAAAAGAGAAAATAAGTAAATGACAGTGGTTTTATATGACATGTAAGATTAGATCTTAGCCATTCATCTCTAATATAATCTAGTGGTTGAGATTTCAAAGCGAAAACTCACAACTCACCATAAGAAACCAAACTGGTGAGTCCACCTAAAATGGTGAGTCCACTAAGTCCTAATCCTAGCCATTGATCTTCTAAGACTGATGGTTGAGATTTAAAAATTTTAAGATGAAAACTTTAATGTTTTAAAATTGGAACTTTAATTCCTTACAATTATAACTTTAATATTTAAAGTCATTTTATAAATAAAATTTAAATTTATGTTACAAAATTTTATTTTAAATATATAAAATTGATTTTTGAGTGTAACTTTAGTGTTTTACAAGTGGAATTTTAATGCTAAAAATTCAAACTTTAATTTTTTTAAAGTAAAGACACTCACCTAACTCGACCTATAAGAACATGCATGCAGTCTAACATGAATAAAATCTCTATAACCGTACATATGCATTCCCACCAACTGATGACCAAGACACATGCCAAGGATTTACATTTGGGTAAGTGAGGTAATGGGTAATAAGGGGCTATAATGAATTTGGAAATGTGGAGTTAGCAACCAAGCTAGTAGCAACGGGTCCAAATTAGAACACATCCCAACTTTATAGTCAATATATCAAAACAAAACGGTGCTAAATTACAGCACATAACTCACTAACCACCAATAAATTGTTAACTCCCCATAAGATACAAATAAAACATAGGAGCGTAAATCACAACATAGTAAGCTTTCGGCTCATGATTTTTCATAATTTTTTCTTTTTCTTTCCTTTTTTTTTCAACACTTTTTTTCATTTTTCACAGCTTTTTTTCTTTCATCATTTTTCTCTTCATTCCCTTCAACATTTCCACCTACTTCTCAAATCAGATATGTAACCAAATTGCAATGAAACATTCCAAACAGCTACTATTACTAGCTCGGTTAGGGTAGGCAAAATTATAGATTGTAGCTATATAGGACAAAATGGGCAATTTGGCTATGTGGAGCTCATGGGTAGAATAAGATAAAGGGAACTGCCTCTCCTAACATGTGTCACCAACCCCAGACCGAATGCATACAGGTATCAAGCAGACTGAATTCATGTTTATGCAAATTGATGTTACATGCCTTATAGAGAGTACTACTCACATCCTATATGAAACTGGTCATGAATGTCACCAGTTTATTAAGCTCTAACCTTAGAATGTAAATGTAACTTGCCAATATATGAGTCAAGTCTATTCGTTCAGATAAGAGAGAAACAAAAACTCGTAGATTATGCACATTACCATGCCAACAGAATGTCAAGAATATCCAGGGTAAGGGTAAAGGGACTCAAAGTAGCATCAAAGTTCCATCGTTCCGACTCGACCTAAATGCAATAATAAACGTGAATTTTCTGAATTTTGAATTTTATGTATTTTTTGAATTAAAACATGAACGATGCATGCGAAAATAAATAAACGTGCAAACGGAAATGCAACAAAACATGCAGACATAGATATGGATGCATACCTCCCCAAACCAAACCGTACAAAGGATAACGGGAGTCGGAAAACTTACAAGACAACATAAAGGAGGGACCTCCCCAAACCGACCATGAATATGGGAGGTCACAGATAACTGCGTAGCATCACAGCAGGTGAAAAGTAGCAGCAAAGTCACGCAAGGACTCGATCGAGCAGTTCAGAGTGGTTCGATCGAGTAATAATGGTGCTAAAAGTGCTCGATCGAGGAGATGGGATACTCGATCGAGAAAAGTGGTTTTGCAGCGTTTTGATCGAGAGCAGCAGATACCCAAAGCTTACTCTTAATTAAAATTAATATTATAGTTACTAGTACAATATTAATCTTGTAGAAAAATGACCCAAAAATATTATAAAACACTTAATATTTTCGGTTTTGGGAGAGAAGAAGAAGAGAGCTTTTTGTCTCTCTAGAATTCTTATTTTGGATGAGTAAAGAATGAATTGCACTAACTACATTATTAGTGTATTATTAGGTAAATAAGATGAAAAACCATAATGGTTTTTCCATCTCAAAAACCGGGTGGAAGGGGGGATTTTGGGGAGCCAATGCATGCTTGTGTTGTTCTTTACAATAAGCATTAGGTTGCAAGGCTAGTCTATAATGCAAATGATTGTGTTTTCCACTAATTTAAACAACACAATATTTTGCCTAATCCCCTCTTAATTTCGGTACACTCATAAAATGGAACCCATTTTATTTTTGTCAAATTTGTCAATATGTCACATGTCATATGTAACATAAATTTGTTATGTATTTTTAACATATTAAAAATCAACGTATTAATAAAAATACGTCATATACAAAAATTGACTTAGTAATTCATAATTACTTGTACCAAAATATTTCTCCAATTATAAATCACAATAAATTGTATTTATAATAATTCATTCAAATTTAATTGTTTCTTTAAACAATAATTTTATCTGAGTAATGATACAATTCAATTACTCAGACCGCATCTCATTTAATCAAATTTCAATGAGATACGTAAATTTTACTTCCAAAATCGTCCGTCAATTTTTCAAGTAATTTAATTAACTCGTAACGTTATACGATTAATTAAATGATCAATTAAGAGTGTTTCCCTATAGGTATGACCTAGGGGATCAACTGATCACCACCGTCGCACGGCAGTAATGTCAAACTCTAGTCAGCCAATCATTACCGATATATGTTGATCAGTTGACAGTAAAATATTACTTCCCAATTGTATTCTTTATAATGAGACTTAAACATGTGATCATCATGATCAATAGTCGTGATCGCATTATTGTCGGAGGACACATATTCCAACAATCTCCCACTTGTCCTCGACAAGTGTGCGTCACCAATTCTCTTTTCCTGTTACTATCTCCCACTCAATACGAGGTGTCTTTCAGGTCGTACTTGCAAGTGATCATATCGAGAGTGGTTTCCTCGATCTGGAGAATAACTGATTGACCGGATTTATCTATCATAGATACCTTCCGAGCGTGGCCACGCATTTCCAGTTCATTACTCCTCGAGTGGCCCTGAGATATTGTTATAACCCTGACTAGGGATGGACAATTCCTATCGCACTCATTCCCTTCGACTAGCCACATCCATCATAACCCAAAATATGCCCATTTGACCCCATTTACGAAGGTCGTAGTAACACAAATCAAAGTTAATCTGAAACTGTGCCATCTTAGGCGAATAGTCTTTAGTCAAAAGAATCGACTCATTTGAATACTATAGCAGCTCTCGCCACGACCAGGCTATATAAATTTGCCAGAACTCTATAAGCGGTCATTAGGCCCGACAAAATGTTCCTAATGATCGCCTATGTGATCGACTAGTCATCTCACATGACTCTATGGCACTTGAACTTGCCATCAATCGCATCACACTCTAGTCACTTCGAGACGTCACCTCATGTAAGTAACTATGGGCAAATACAATGTTAATCCATGTTCACTTTAACGGGGTTCAATTGTCTCCACAACTCGTTTGGATGTAACAAAGTGCAAGGTGAGTTAATAATAACTCAAACGACAAATGTCGACATCACACTCGGGTAGTCAATACCATATTACAACCTTGTGATGTATATCGTAAGTGTAAACACTTATTGATTGCAATAGAAGTTTAACATGCCTTGTGTCCATGTGTTCAAACTTCTTACACTTGCATTTTCCTTTACATTCATGTTCTCTCTCATAGCATGAATCTTACCAAGTACACATCAAGGTTCCCGACCTTGGTTTTGGTTCTTTATCTTAAAAGAACTTCCTTATCGATTATCACATAACGAACGAATTTGTGGTGAATGATATAACTTGTACTGATCAAGTACTCCATCCACACACAATGCACTAGGTATATGTTTTGCAGAATCTTGCAACAATTTGACAAGATGATTAGCCTAGCACTTCTCACAAGTCCTAGCATAGTTAGGAAAGATTAGTTTTGAGTAACTTCTTATTCAACTAAGTATCTTTCCAAAACTTCTTATTTTTCCTTTTGATTTGAAAAGTTTAGGATTTTCATAAATCTTTACGTTTGTTCGAACTTTCTATAATATGTGCAACCTCTTAACACATAATAGAGTATTCCGTCAAACACCGAAATCGCTCATCAGATTCTACTTGAGAATTCATGACGTTTCTATTATGGCTTACCAATCAATCATCATGCTCTTATGCATATGATTCACCATTAGACATGTGCATGATTATTCTAATGGTGGAAACATTAGTCACTAATAATCATGAGATTAACCGTTCTAAGGTTCAATGAACGACCATGACTGCTAATGGTAATTCCATTTTCATTCACATGAATAGCCTATGTGACTTGTTGATTCGATGTGTATCTCCCAATACTAATCCAACATCCCTTGATGTAATTGGATTCATCATAGTCCATTTTCATCCAGAATTGAAAACTCAAATACTTCTTTTATGAAGGAAGGTATTAGCTCGTCATTCTTCAATGAGTGGTGAGTTGTAAACATTCAAAGGATGATAGCTCCCACTAAATTCCATGTCTTCACATGATAATTTCTAATGTTCCAACTTAATTCCACATGTTTCGAAATTGATTACTCAATAGAACACATTTCAAAATTTGGAATGTATGTTGCTTTGCAAAGTTATTAAGATGAAACCATATATGTTCCCATCATATCCTTTCAAAATTCCTATTTTGAAGAGGTCTCATTTTAACCTTATGGAAAGAGATTTTAAATCTCTAACACACTCATGTCATAATGATGTGTGGCAATGTCATTTATTAAATATAAGTAATATCTAATACACATCCTTCAAAATATCCCTTTTAGAAGGATGTTTAACCAATTCATTTTCATAATGAGGTTAAGTAATGACATCTGCGTGGTTTAAAACTTCGGCTATTGAAGATATCGGTATATCAATCCTTGCAACCTCTAGTCATAAATATCGCTTATTACTAGGATGTTACATTGATTCATTTAGGCTCTTAAGTAAATCTCAAGGTTGAAACTATTGGTCAAAATTTATCATAAACTTAGTCAAAAACTCTTGTTAAGACTTTACATTAGTCATTTTGTTCCAAAACTTTCTTTTGGTCTCCTCGTGTAGTTATCATAAGAATATACTCTTATGATCACTTCACTTGGTATCTTTAGTCATATAGACCTTACTTGAGACCATAGATCTCATCTATTCGATATACTATATAAATAGATATACCTTCATTCAAATCATTCTTTCTTGTGTAGATCTTTATTTACACAAGTACACAAATTTATCTAGTCTCGTGTGTTGTGTACTCATTTTTCTCCCACTCTATCTTTAGAATAAATACACTAGAGATTCAAAGATAGCATATGAGACACAAATAATGATGTTGAAATTTTAAGGAGAACTATCTCATAGATTGACTAATAGTTTTAGATTCCATATGTGTACTTGGTGATTGACATACCTTTAAGAGACTTCGTAGACTCAAGGTTACTTTGTAAATGATCATACACAAGCCTTAAGCATGTGGACATATAATGAAACCCGTCATTATATTTGTCTATTAGATCACTTTAAGTTATATGTTTCTAAGAGTAAGCATTTAAACATGAATTTTAGAACAAAAGGATAAAATGATAAAACGGGTGACTTGGGTTGCAAACCAAGTCACCATTATCCAAATACAACCCATTATCCAAAATACCTTTCCATGTCGAACACGGAAACTTAAGGTTCTAAAATCCAAAACATAATTTAAAATAAGACAATAAAAAGCAAAGCTCCATGAAAGCTATCCCTAGCTTCTTGATGGTTTCTCATACTTGCTTTTCCTTTCCCTTGTCTTTGCTTGGTGGAGGCCCTATTTATAATAAAAAGGGAGATACATTATCACAACTTTACATCATAATACCATAGTTGAATTAGAAACATAAAAGAAGGATAGTCATTTACCTACTGGAGTAATCTTTCCAGCCTTAATATCACCAAGGTATTTGGAACAATTTCTTTTCCAATGTCCCATACCATTACAATAATGACATTTATCAAGAGGACCCTTCTTGATTTTTGAAGTGCTACCTTCACAAGTCTTAGCTTTGGTGAAAGTGTGAGCTTGCTTCTTACCCTTCCTCCCATTCTTTTTGAACTTCCCCTTACTCTTAGTGCTTATGTTAAGCACATCCTTGGGTGGGTTCACATTTAACCCCATGTCCCTCTCGGCTTGCACAAGTAACTTGTGCAATTTTTCAAGAGACACATCCTTGTCTTGCATGTTAAAATTCACCCGGAATTGAACATACGCTTTGACTTTGGACAAGGATTGTAGAATCCTATCTACAATGAGTTCTTTGGGGATTTCAACCTTTTGAATCTTCAAGGTCTCGACAAGCTTCATAAGTTTGAGCACATGAGGGCTAACCTTTTGGCCCTCTTTGAAGTCGAGATCAAAGAATGCCGCGGCCGCCTCATATTGGACTATCCGCGGAGTTTGTGAAAACATTGTCACAAGCTTGGAGTAAATCTCATTAGCATTGCCCATTTTAAAGGCTCTCCTTTGGAGGTCCGCCTCCATCGCAAATATCAAGACATTTTTCATTGCGGCGGACTCCTTTTGGTAAGCCTCATATGCTTCCCTAGTGGCGGCGGTCGACCTAGTAGTAGGTTCGGGAGGAGAGGCCTCGGTAAGGTAACGAAGCTTGTCGTCACCTTGGGCGGCCAATTTGAGTTGGGCATCCCAATCGGAGAAATTTGACCCATTCTTTTCAAGTTTACATCGATCCATGAAGGATCGGAGCCATGATGAACTAGTGAGAGGCGTTGCAATAGGGGTTGGTGTTGCCATTTGTTATGAGAAAAAGAAGTGGTCTACAAAACAAAGGAGTAAAACAAATGTCGTTTTAATAATAATACTCGTAAAAATTATAATTTAAACAAGTTTTATGCATTTTTCTAGTGACCTCTAACCAACTAGATAAATGATTCCAAGACCCAAATTCTTATCGACTTAGGCACGGTAGGGCCGATTCATCCTTTATCAATATAACTCGGTGGATTAACGTTTAATCGATTCTACTTTTAGAACTCTTGGTCGATAAAATTACTCTAATAATTATCTATATCCCAAAACACATCCGACAAGGGCACGGTATGGCCGATGAAACCCTTATCGAAAAATTTTTGTTGAGTTCAATCCAAATTTCGAATAAATGTGTCCATGATCCAAATCCACATCAACTCGGGCACGGTAGGGCCGATTCATCCCTTATCAACATGAATTCGGTGGATAGACATTTATCACCCACTTCCCCTACGTAACAAGTTTTGTACCCCGGTAGGGCCGAGTGCACTCCCTCGCGAAATAGGTTTTCATGGTTTCTACTATTTGGTAAGGCTATGTCTCAATCAATTGTTTTAGCGAGAGGTCATGTCAATTTAATATCTATCACGTTTTAAGTGAACTAAAGCGGTGAACTACGATAATTCTAATTGACACGGTCGATAAACTCGATAAAATGAGGATGCATGTTTTAGTTATGGCGATTTAGCGATGCATGTGACATATATATAAAATGCAAACATAAAATAAATCCTAGTATGGCCTTTCCTAAAAGATAAAAACTATTTAACTATTACATATTCGGAAACCAACTCCATTGGTCCCTGAACTTCGGTTGTGGCACCCATCTCGAGGTAACACCGTCTTTCTGTATCGCCATCTTGAAGAAATCCGTCTTTGGGAACTCCGAGATAAAATAAATTACATAGCAAATTACATAATTTCCTATTATACATTTGTAACTAAAATAAAATAAATCTATTAAATTACAAAACGGTGATACGAGATCACAATAAATTACAACCGAATCGATATTCCCATACATTTCGGGTAATACCAATTAAAAACTAAGGCCATACTAAGTAAAATTACATAATTCAAAAATTACATAAATTAAACTTATGACAATCATAAAGAAAATGCAGCATTATAATATGTATGAACATGCCCAATTTTATGCTAAATCGCCTTTAATTAGCCAATATCGTATATTACTCGGTTTTTACGGATTTGCGTGATTTCAACATTTTATAATCACAAAAATTACATAAATTCATATTTATGCATAAGTTAATTACCCTAACCACTTAGGACTCAAAATTTAGTCTTCACTAATTATTTGACCATAATTAACTCATATTTCTAAAATTGTTCATTATAGGACCAAAAATTACAAAAATAAGCTATAAAATTCAAATAAATCACAAAATTTCAAATAAATTCAAAATTTGAAATTTAAACTCATGAACATTCTGGAAAAAAAAAAACCATGACACTCATAATGTTCAAAAACTTAGGTTAAAAATTTCGAATTTTATCCGGAAAAAACAATGTTGCGGTTTATCGGTTTTTAACAAAATAATCATAAAAACATATGAAAAATTATATTCATCAACTTTTCAACTTTAGATCTGAAAATGATAATAAAAAGCAACATATAAGGTTTTTCCTTAGTCATAGATTATGTTTTATTAATATTTTTCACTAATAATGTCACTATTTATGCTATTTTTCTTCAAAAATCCATAAATCATGCAAAAAGACTTCACTATAGCCCATTATTTTACACACATTTTGTAAAATTGCATGTGACAACATACTAAATTTCTATGACCAGATTCGAAATTTATCTCATATTAACCTATTTTTCACCTAAATCCGAATTTAATAATGAAAAATCCATTTTTCGAGCATAAGAAGTCCAAAAATTATGAAAATTTACAGGTTATCTCAAAATAATATATGTGACAACATATCCAAAAATCACTGAAAATTCGAAGTATAGCTAATTTTAGACTGAAAATGACATTTTTACTCATAAAATCATATTTAAATGCCATTATTGTATAATATGAACAATAAAAAAACGTAAATTTAACCAAAATATCCTAAAACATTTTAGGACCAGAAATTTAACATGCATAAATTAATTTCATGATATATCATAATAACACAAATTATTCAAGTTTTATATGTTATTCTTATAACTCGGAAAAACTTTTAACCGATTTGCATGCAAACAACCATGGCTCTTGATACCGATTGAAGGAAAAGTAGATCTATATATACTTAACATATTCAAATATGTTATAATTTAATTTGTCATAAAATTAACTAATGATCTTATGCATGCAAACAAATAAATAAAAAGAAGAAACATCCATTCTTACATTGGATTTTCGGTTCAAATGGGCACAAGAGAAATCACCTTTCTCTCTTGTTCTTGAGCTTTCCTTTTGGATGAACAAAGACCCAAGTGTAGGATCTCTCCCAAGGATTTATACCCAAAGCTTACTCTTAATTAAAATTAATATTATAGTTACTAGTACAATATTAATCTTGTAGAAAAATGACCCAAAAATATTATAAAACACTTAATATTTTCGGTTTTGGGAGAGAAGAAGAAGAGAGCTTTTTGTCTCTCTAGAATTCTTATTTTGGATGAGTAAAGAATGAATTGCACTAACTACATTATTAGTGTATTATTAGGTAAATAAGATGAAAAACCATAATGGTTTTTCCATCTCAAAAACCGGGTGGAAGGGGGGGATTTTGGGGAGCCAATGCATGCTTGTGTTGTTCTTTACAATAAGCATTAGGTTGCAAGGCTAGTCTATAATGCAAATGATTGTGTTTTCCACTAATTTAAACAACACAATATTTTGCCTAATCCCCTCTTAATTTCGGTACACTCATAAAATGGAACCCATTTTATTTTTGTCAAATTTGTCAATATGTCACATGTCATATGTAACATAAATTTGTTATGTATTTTTAACATATTAAAAATCAACGTATTAATAAAAATACGTCATATACAAAAATTGACTTAGTAATTCATAATTACTTGTACCAAAATATTTCTCCAATTATAAATCACAATAAATTGTATTTATAATAATTCATTCAAATTTAATTGTTTCTTTAAACAATAATTTCATCTGAGTAATGATACAATTCAATTACTCAGACCACATCTCATTTAATCAAATTTCAATGAGATACGTAAATTTTGCTTCCAAAATCGTCCGTTAATTTTTCAAGTAATTTAATTAACTCGTAACGTTATACGATTAATTAAATGATCAATTAAGAGTGTTGCCCTATAGGTATGACCTAGGGGATCAACTGATCACCACCGTCGCACGACAGTAATGTCAAACTCTAGTCAGCCAATCATTACCGATATATGTTGATCAGTTGACAGTAAAATATTACTTCCCAATTGTATTCTTTATAATGAGACTTAAACATGTGATCATCATGATCAACAGTCTTGATCGCATTATTGTCGGAGGACACATATTCCAACATAAAGCTAGCTCAAAACAGTCCCGAAAGACCACGTAAAATCGTTCCACATTTCAGCACCAACATCCGTCTTTCACGGCTCCAAAAACAGCATTAAAACAGTCCAATTTAAGAACACATTGAGACGGAAATTCACCATGTAAACACAAGGCACTAAAACACTTCAAGTAAGCATATGAGTCGAGTATTATTCCGACACATTTAACCATTCATATGAGAAAAGCATAAAGAACCAAACTTTAACACACAAGAGTATGTAAAACGACATATAGGACGAAATTTCGACATTTTTGTCGAGTAACCTATCATCGTTACCTTATAACTTCTTCAATGAACACGATTCTGACTCGAAACTACTCCGGGTTATCCAAGCTTGCACCTAGACATCACAATACACAAAATTAGCAAGGATTTTCAAGCCATATGTGGGACGGCCGAACTGAAATAGGAGGAAAGCTTGGCTCTTTCTTACATACAAAGGAGGAGAACGAGAAGAGGAAGCTAAAGGCGTGAGAATTAGGGAAAAAGGTTGAGAAAAGAAGTCGGGATCTGAGGTTGAAGCTCGGCAAAAATGGAGTTGAAGGCTCTGAAACAATGTTTGTGTTTTAGTGCAGGTTTTTCGAAAAAGGAAGGGGAAAGGTGGGTTGGGATTGGTCCGCTTTTGTGAGAGTGTGAGAGTGAGTGATAAAAAAACAAATATTATATTAGTTAGGTGCCAAAAGTGAAGGGTGTGTTGTCGGTATGGGATAGGTCAGGATTAGATTAGTCTCATATGTAAAAATGTGACGGTCTTTGGTAGACAAAAATACGTCTTAAACCTACTATAATTTAAGACGGAACTTTATTATTATTAATATTATCATTATTATCCTATCCGACTAAAACGTATATTTTATATAAAATAAGCTTTAAAACGATAACTTTAATAAAATTTACGTTTAAAATAAAATTAATTAAGTTAAATAATTTAAAACTATAAATAAAACAATGGAATGGTCAGTTAAATTATAAATGCTAAAAATGGAAAATTCGCAGGTGTTACAGTATATTAAAGCTATAATTAATTAGATTAATTTCATTCATACATTACATTCAAACTTCTATTAATTGTGCATGCATGCATGAGGTGAATAATGATCAAACAACCAATAATAATAGGGAATGCATTGGTAAAACCACAAACTTTTCAGTTTTTACATTGGATCTGTATTTACAACGGTTATAAGAAAAACTGTTGTTTATTGGTGTAATATGACAACGGATTTACAATAACCGTTGTTGATATATGAAATATGATAACGGCTTAACAAAGAACCGTTATCATTTTGTGTTATACATACGGTCAAACAATCAATACTGCAACTTTGAATCAGAAAAAGTAAAAATTACAGGGCATGCATTAGTCAAATCACAAATACTAGAAAATCACAAATAATTAAACATTTTTTTTAAAAACGGATTTTGTCCAACCGTTGTTGATATATGTAATATGATAAAGGCTTAACAAAGAACCGTTATCATTTTGTGTTATACATATGGTCAAACACGCAATACTGCAACTTTGAATCAGATAAAGTAAAAATTGCAAGGCATGCATTAGTCAAATCAATACCGTTGTGTTTTTAGTCATTGGACAACGGTTATTTGATAACCGTTTTGTTTTTCTAATTGGACAACGGTTTTTTTATAACCGTTGTGTTCTTACTTATTGGACAACGGTGTTTTGGATAGTCGTTGTAAGCTTATATGTTTTAACACGGTAAAGTTGACCGATTCTTATTTAATTTGTACCGTTTCCACTTTCCAATTCTTAACTTGTTAAGTTTCCAATTCTTATCTTATTATTATACCGGTTCCAATTTTTGCTATCTTATTATACCGTTTCCAATACAATCCAAACTCATTATAAGTAGAATTATAATTTTCACAATCTTAACTTGTACCGTTTGCACTTTCCAATTCTTAACTTGTTAAGTCCTACATTAATTTTCCACATCGATTATGTCGTTAAGTTCATCAACTTATAATGGTTCATATTATTCATCCGCTGATGATGATGAAGCATCATATGAACCTCTTGCAGGACCCCCAAGTAGATTTATGTATGCTAAATCCTTTACGTGCATCATTCACAATCTCCCGTATACAGAGGACGGGCATGGAAAGGCTATACTCTCGTATAGCCTTGACTGGTTAATAGGTTTGATTCAGTTAGCCGAATTGAATTTGGTTCAAACTATCTACCCGGATAATGATGTACATGATGGCTTCGGGCGGTGTGCCCTCATCGAGTTTGGCGGGGGTGAGGAACGGGAATGCTTTCGTCAGGCTCGCAAACTTGAGCGGGCATTCTACAACAATGACTCTTTGAGACTCTGGTTTTATCACGATGATCAGCGGGTATGCCCATATTTATGGGTTGCGAATGAATCTGACCGTCTCCTACTACTTCCGATTCTGCACCGCCAAGGTCGCATTGCCGCGCAGGGGACAGTGCCGTTGCAATGGGAAAACGACTGTGTGGATTGGGCTAAAGGTGAAAGAGACATATATGATGATACTGTCTCTGAATTCCAGAGGATGGGGTAACAAAAAAACATACTCCCTCCATTCAACTCCAAACTACACATTTGCTTTTTCACGTTTGTCAACGCTTGTTTTACGCGATAAATATTTTTAGCTTGATATTTTAATGTAATCCTAATAACCTAAGTCATTATAATAAAATTTAGATATTTTTCTGGTGATATTGTCTCTGAATTCCAGAGGATGGGGTAACAAAAAACGTAACAAAAACCTTAAATAATTCAACTTTAATTCAAACCACCACCATAATCCAAATACAACTTACAATGCCATATAATAATTAAAGACTTAATTATTCGAATATGATGAAGTATTAGGATACTCATCATCAATTTCGGTATAGAGCAAGTCATAGATCGGCCCTTCATTATCACCAGGAAGCGCAGGTGGAATGGCCTCTTTCTCCCATGACATAGGCACAGTGGCAAGAATGTGATGCTTCCTGCAATGTTTCAACAGAGGATGATCAAAATGGGCCGCAACCCATAGATAAGGGCCTTGTTGTTTATCATCCAAATAGAAGTCCTCTTTCCCTGCATCTTCCCCCGCAAATCTAGCCCCTAATTTTCTTGCCTAACGAAAACTATCATGGCAGTTGGCTTCGTCAAACACGATAAAAGCGAAGCCTACAAAACCTTGCTTGTTTGTAGACACATGGTACACTTTTTTAACCGCGGTGAAACCGGAGTCATGAAGCATTTGCGTCAACCACCCAAAATTAGGGTTTAAACCCTTTTCATTCACACCATAATGAACCGGGAGATTATGGAGAATGCAAGTAAAAGGCTGTGCGTAACGAGAATGTGATTGTAGCTCCGATACACCAGCCATATTTTTATTAGAGAGAAATTAAAGAGTAAATGTTTGATGATTTACAATTTGACCTAAAACATTATGAAGACATATTTATAGAATTATTTTGGTCAAATTGAATATTATTGGTCAAATTGAATATTTATTAAAGTTCTGATAAAGTTTTAAATCTAGTAGTCAAACTGAAAAATCTAAACAAATACTGACAACGGTTGAATTGGAAAACCGTTATTTCATAATAGAAAATAATAACGGTTACGAAAAATCCGTAGCTATAACTGTAACACCCCTATATACCGAGGAGCCTTAACAAGACCTTCCCTAGCATATAAGGGCGTTACCATCTCGGTTGCCCGAGGACAGTAATGATCAAGTGTCGATAAAAGAACAATTAAGTTATATTACAAGTGATTAACAAAACTAAAGATATATAAAAGGTACAGCTCAAAACCACTATCAACTATGTGAACTACTTCTGTCGTGACTCGTGATAGACTCATCCTGCCAAGCACCCAACTATCGTCCAGATCACAACCTGCTAAGACTGGCTGCTCACCATAGTGGATCACGGCAAACAAAACAGAAACAAACAACAAAACAACACCACACAAGGTCAGCAAATGAGGGAACAAACACACAACCACAGGCACAACACAGGCACAACAATACACACACTTACACCAATCTCCTCCAATCAATATCCATCACCGACTGTCCACTGGACCAGCCCTGCCAGTGGGGGACCGCAGTCGTTACCACCTAAGCCCCGCTCATCAATCCGAGCGATAAACCCATGTCCATTAATGTGCACATCCCCTCCCGTGGTGGGTTCCACGGAGGGCAAACTACGGGTGTGAAGCCACTCCCGCAAGTGACTCCACTCAGCCGAGGATGCACCTCGAGAACCAGAGACAAACAATCACAATCAGCTGCAACACAACAACGATAAACAAAACAACACAACACCAACCAATTACCACCATCAATCAACCACACCGACACTAGATCAACCAAACAACATCAAAAGACACTCTAGATAACCAACAGTACTGAGTAGGCGAACCTACCTTTAGCCAACAGCTGCGATTCTGCGCCTGATCACACGATACTAATCAACCAAGCAATACACCTATACACACAGTATAATCATCTATCACTATTACTACAATTCTAACTGAAAACAACAATGACGATGATGATGACGACAACATACCTATACACAGCCATCTGGCATCAAGACCGCTACCAGACACAAGCATCCCATCCCCATTGCATAAGCATCCTCAAGGACCTCAAAGGAAGGGACTATGGTGACGGGAAAAGAGAGTGACGACATGTAGGTTTAGGAATGAGAAGCGGAAATGATTTGAGGTTTTATGATTATCGATTTATAAATCCACGCTACAAACCCGTTACTCGATCGAGTAACTAACTTTCTAGATCGAGTGACCCCTACTCGATCGAGCTCCAAAGCTACTCAATCGAGTAGCCTCTGCTAGATCGAGTCCCACATAAACCAAAGCTCACATCGTCATAAGACATCTTCCGCAAAGTTTCCCGAGGTCAAGATCAGTGTCTAAGGTCAGTCAACGTCGGTCAACGGGTCCCTAAAAGGACGGGTATTACAGTCTTCTCCCCTTAAAAAATCTTCGTCCCCGAAGTTCGACTCATCTTCCCCCGCGACACACGACAAAGAAACCAAGGTCAACACCACCGTTTACCCGACACAGGTCAACACTATCGTTTAAGAATATTATCCCCCTTATATATGTTCATTAAACATCGTCATCACCTACCTTAGCACACAATACACGACACGACTCTCAGCGAATCACCAACTTCCTTTTGAATCACTGAACACACATTGTCCACAAGAACAACTAATTCGACTATCACTTGCTCGTACTACACAATATTACTCAAATGTAAACCAATGCGACTATCAGAGTATTCCTTCATCAGTTTCTTGCAAACATCTAACGGCTACTAAACACTCAAAACACGTTCCTACTACTGATTCACAACGATACATTACTCATTCTACTTTATTACTTTAAGCACACAACACAATTCTACTAATATCAACTCCACTACTGCTACTGACATCCACTTCTCATGACAACACAACGAACAGCTAATTGTAAATACGATATAATGACATGCTATTCCATTCAACAATTATAAACTGTTACCCAATTACACAATAAGCACAATAAAATTATCCAAGCAACCATTCAACATACTTTAAAATGTCATGAAAACGTTGTAAAATTGTTATAATTACGTTATTTTTCCTTTGCGACATTACTCTTCCCCTCTTAAAAAGAACTTCGTCCCCTAAGTTCACCATCACATAACTTTCCTGTCCCACAAACCGACACATATTATACCACATTGACATTACTTACGAACCACAAAGCAAACCTTGACTCATGATGACCCAATGTACTTCTTGACATTACACAATTTGACTCGTATAACTATAAAACCACTTAAAGCGTGTATCACACCACAAGATATACCATTACCAACTAGCAGCCATGTCATCAATTACTTTGTTATACAATCATATCAATTATGTAACAAAATTATAATCATTGTACATTACTTATCTAAGGCGGCTTGAGATAGTATACAAAATTATGTAAATACCACCGAGAGTAGTACAAATTAACCAATATGCATATTCGACTCACGACAGCCACTACACTTCCTTGACATTACGTAAACACGACTCACATGATATATATATATATATATATATATATATATATATATATATATATATATATATATATATATATATATATATATGTAACCATTAGCAATTTGAACAACACCACCAAGCATCTCCCACCAACTATCAGATATGGCAAGAATTATTCCCTTATATGACCATACCAAAATGCAACAAGAATTGCAGCCGTTGGACATTACGTTACCTGAAGCAATTTGATTTATCGTTTTAATTTATAGACATAGCATCGAAACTTGTATAATCGCACAACTTTGCGCAACAATATAACCACCATTGAGACTGAACAATGATATAAGTGTTGGAATATGTGTCCTCCGACAATAATGCGATCACAACTGTTGATCATGATGATCACATGTTTAAGTCTCATTTTAAAGAATACAATTGGGAAGTAATATTTTTTGTCAATGGTCCACACATATCGGTAATGATTGGCCGACTAGAGTTTGACATTACTGTCGTGAGACGGTGGTGACCAGTTGATCCCCTTAGGTCATACCTAAAGGGCAACACTCTTAATTGATCATTTAATTGATCGTATGACGATACGGGTCAATTAAAATATTTAAAATTGACGGACGATTTTGGAAGTAATATTTACGTGTCTTATTGAAATTTGATTAAATAAGATACGGTCTGAGTAATCGAATTGTTTATTGCTTAGATGAAATTATTGTTTAAGGAAACAATTACATTTGAATGAATAAATTATTATAAATACAAGATGTTGTGATTTATAATTGATAAAATATTTTGGTACAAGTAATTATGAATTACTAAGTCAATTTTGTATATGACGTATTTTTATTAATACGTTGATTTTTAATATGATAAAAATACGTAACAATTTTATGTGACATGTGACATGTGACATATGACAAATTGACAAATTGACAAAAATAAAATGGAACCCATTTTACCTTCATATGTGCCGAAAATAAGGAGGAGATATTAGGCATATTTGTGTTAATATTGTTTAATGGAAGGCATAATCATAAGCCCTAGCTTATAGCCTTACATGCCTACTTTTATGGGTAAGAGAAAATGCCATGCATTGGCCATACCAAACCCCTCCCACCCGGTTTTTGATGGAGAAAAGCCAAGAGTTTTGCTCTATTATTTACCTAATATTCACTATGATATTCACTAGTGATTATTATTCATTCAACACATCTAAAAATAAGAAGTTTTAGAAAGATAAACACCTTCCTCTTCCTTCTCTCTTGGCCGAATAATAGAGAGACCAAAATATTATTTTGGATCAATTTTACACTAAATTAATATTGTTCTAGAAATCATAATATTAATTTGATTAAGAGTTTGCCTTGGGTATTTTACTTTGGGAGGGATTATACACTTGAATCCTAGTTCATCCATTAAGGAGAGCACAAGAACAAGAGAGTAGGAGAACTCTCTTGTGCCCTTAAGATCCGAAATAGCATTGTAAGAATGAAGATTTCTTCCTTATTTTATCTATAGTTTGCATGCATAAGATCACCTTTAATTTTATGACTAAATTAAAATACTACATAATATTAATATGTTGAGTATAGAGATATAGATTTCTAACAAGCGGTATCAAGAGCCTTGGTTGTTTGCATGCAAATCGGTTATAGTTTTTCCGAGTTATACGATTAACATATAAAACTTGTAAATTTGTGTTATTATGAAATATCATGAAATAAATTTATGCATGTTAAGTTTCTAGTCCTAAAATGTTTTTAGGATATTTTGGTTATTTTATGGATTTTTATTGTTCATCTTATAATATAATGGCATTAAAAATGTGATTTTATGATTAAAATGTCATTTTCGGACTAAAATTAGCTAAACTTCGAATTTTCCAGTGATTTTTGGATATGTTATCACATGTATTATTTTTAGATGACCTGTAAAGTTTCATAATTTTTGGAGTTCTTATGCTCGAAAAATGGATTTTTCATGTTTAAAATCGGATTTAGATGAAAAATAGGTTAATATGAGATAAATTTCGAATCTGGTCATAGAAATTTAGTATGTTGTCACTGAAATTTTACAAGATGTGTGTAAAATAATGGGCTATATTGAAGTCTTTATGCATGATTTATGGATTTTTGATGAAAAATAGCATAAATAGTGACTTAATTAGTAAATAATTGCTAAAACATACTCCATGACTAAGGAAAAACGTCACATGTTGCATTTTATTATCTTTTTCAGATCTAAAATTGAAAAGTTGATGAATATAATTTTTCTCATGTTTTTATGATTTTTATTGATAAATCCGATAAACCGCAACATAATTTTTTCGATAATTTTACGAAATTTTAACCTAAGTTTTTTGAATATTATGAGTGTCATGGTATTTTTCTAGAATTTTCATAAGTTTAAATTTCAAATTTCAAACTTATTTGGAATTTTTGTGATTTATTTGAAGTTTATAGCATTTTATTATAATTTTAAGTCCATTAATGAACAATTTTAAGAAATATGAGTTAATTATAGTCAAGTAATTAGTGAAGACTAATTTTGAGTCCTAAGAGGTTAGGGTAATTAACTTGTGCATAAATATGAATTTATGTAATTTTTGTGATTATAAAACGTTGAATCACGCAAATTCGTAAAAACCGTATAATATACGATATTGGCTCCTTAAAGGCGATTTAGCTTAAAATTGGGCATGTTCATACATATTATAATGCTGCATTTTTTTTATGATTGTCATAATTTTATTTTATGTAATTTTACTTAGTATGGCCTTAGTTTTAATTGGTATTACCCGAAATGTATGGGAATATCGATTCGGTTGTAATTTATTGTGATCTTATATCACCGTTTTGTAATTTAATAGATTTATTTTATTTTAATTACAAATGTATAATAGGAAATTATGTAATTTGTTATGTAATTTATTTATTTATTCCAGAGTTCCTTGAAGACGGTGTCACAAAAGATGGCGATACATAAAGACGGTGTTACCTCGAGATGCGTGCCATAACCGAAGTTCAAGGGATCAATGGAGTTGGTTTCCGAATATGTAATAGTTAATTAGATTTTCTATTTTAGGAAGGTCATACTAGGATTTACTTTATGCTTTGCATTTTATTTATATGTTGCATGCATCGCTAAATCGCCATAACTAAAACATGCATTATCATTTAATCGAGTTTATCGACCGTGTCAATTAGAATTATCGTAGTTCACCGCTTTAGTTCACTTAAAATGTGATAGATAATAAATTGACATGACCTCTCGCTAAAATTATCAATTGAGACATAGCCTTACCAAATAGTAGAAACCATGAAAACCTATTTCGCGAGGGAGTGCACTCGGCCCTACCGGGGTACAAAACTTGTTACGTAGGGGAAGTGGGTGATAAATGTCTATCCACCGAATTCATGTTGATAAGGGATGAATCGGCCCTACCGTGCCCAAGTTGATGTGGATTTGGATCATGGACACATTTATTCGAAATTTGGATTGAGCTCAACGGAAGTATTCGTGACCGTAGTCGCATGTGTTCCGGGCTAAAGATAAATGTTAATGTAATTTTATCGACCAAGAGTTCTAAAAGTAGAATCGATTAAAGCGTTAATCCACCAAGTTATATTGATAAGGGATGAATCGGCACGGTAACTTATTTTTACGAGTATTATTATTATTAAAACGACATATGTTTTATTCCTTCTATATTTTGTTTTGTATACCGCTCTTATTTCTCATAACAAATGGCAAATCCAAACACCAACGCCACGCCTCTCACTAATACTTCATGGCTCCGATCCTTTATGGATCGATGTAAACTTGAAAAGAATGGGTCAAATTTCTCCGATTGGGATGCCCAACTCAAACTAGCCGCCCAAGGTGACGACAAGCTTCGTTACCTTACCGAGGCCTCTCCACCGAACCTAATACTAGGTCGACCGCCGCCACAAGGGAAGCATATGAGGCTTACCATAAGGAGTCCGCCGCAATGAAAAACGTGTTGATCTTTGCGATGGAGGCGGATCTCCAAAGGAGAGCCTTTAAGATGGGCACCGCTAATGAGATTTACTCCAAGCTTGTGACAATGTTTTCACAAACTCCGCGGATCGTCCAATATGAGGCGGCCGCGGCATTCTTTGATCTCGACTTCAAAGAGGGCCAACAGGTTAGCCCTCATGTGCTCAAATTAATGGAGCTAGTCGAGACCTTGAAAATTCAAAAGGTTGAAATCCCCAAAGAACTCATTGTAGATAGGATTCTACACTCCTTATCCAAAGTCAAGGCATATGTTCAATTCCGGGTGAATTTTAACATGCAAGACAAGGATGTGTCTCTTGAAGAATTGCACAAGTTACTTGTGCAAGCCGAAAGGGACATGGAGTTAAATGTGAACCCACCCAAGGATGTGCTTAACATTAGCACCAAAAGCAAGGGGAAGTTCAAGAAGAATGGGAGGAAGGATAAGAAACAAGCTCCCACTTTCACCAAAGCTAAGACTTATGAAGCTAGCACTTCAAAAATCAAGAAGGGTCTTCTTGATAAATGCCATTATTGTAATGGTGTTGGACATTGGAAAAGAAATTGTTCCAAATACCTTGGTGATATTAAGGCTGGAAAGATTACTCCAGTAGGTAAATGACTAGCCTTTCTTTTATGTTTCTATTTCAACTATGGTATTGTGATACAAAGTTGTGATAATGTATCCCCTTTTTATTGTAAAGAGGGCCTCCACCAAGCAAAGACAAAGGAAAAGAAAAGCAAGCTTGAGAAACCATCGAGAAGCTAGGAATAGCTTCCATGAAGCTTTGCTTTTATTGTCTTATTTTAATTATGTTTCGGATTTTAGAACCTTTTAATTTCCGTGTTCGACATGGAAGTGTATTTTGGATGATTGGTTGTTTTTGGATAATGGTGGCTTGGTTTGCAACCCAAGTCACCAGTTTTATCGTTTTATCCTTGTTCTAAAATTCGTCTTTACATGCTTGCTCATAGAAACATATGATTATTCACTTAAAGTGATCTAATAGACAATTATAATGATGGGATTCATTATATGTCCACATGCTTAAGGCTTGTGTATGATCATTTACAAAGTGTCATTGAGTTTATGAACTCTCTTAAAGGAATGTCAATCAACCAAGTACACTTACAAATTTTAAAACTATTAGTCAAACCTATGAGATAGTCCTCCTTATACTTCAAATCATTATTTGTGTCCCATAAGCTATCTTTGAATCTCTAGTGTATTTATTCTAAAGATAGAGTGGGAGAAAATGAGGACACAACACCAAGATAAATTTGTGTACTTGTGTATACGAGATCTACGCAAGGAAGAATGATTTGAATAAAGGTATATCTATTTATATAGTATACCCAATAGATGAGATCTATGGTCTCAAATAAAGCTACCTGACAAAAGAGACCAAGTGAAGTAATCAAAGGAATATTTTCTCAAGATAACTACACGAGGAGACCAAAAGAAAGTTTTGGAAGAAAAATGACTAATGTAAAGTCTTAACAACAGTTTTGACTAGTTTATGATAAATTTTGACCAATAGTTTCAACCTTGATATTTACTTAAGAGCCTAAATGAATCAAAGTAACATCCTAGAAAATAAACAAGATTTATGACTAGAGGTTGCAAGGATTGATATACCGATATCTTCAATAGCTAAGTTTTAACCACGCTAATGTCATTACTTAACCTCATTATGAAAATGAAATGGTTAAACCTCCTTCCAAAAGGGTATTTCGAAGGACGTGTTTTAGATATTATTTATATTTGAATAATGACATTGCTACACATCATTATGATATGAATAAGTTAGAGATTAAAATCTCTTTCCATAAGGTTAAGATGAGACCACTTCAAAATAGGTATTTTGAAAGGATATGATGGGAACATATATGGTTTTATCTTAATAACTTGGCAATACAATATATATTCCAATTCGTGAAATGTTTCGATTGAGTAGTCAATTTCGAAACATGTGGAATTGAGTGGGAGTTGGAAATTATCCTGTGAAGACATGGGATTTAGTGGGAGCAATCATCTTGTAAAAGTTTATCACTCATCACTCATTGAAGAATGACGAGCTAATACCTTCCTTCACAAAGGAGTATTTGAGTTTTCAATTCTGGATGAAAATGGACTATGATGAATCCAATCACATCATGAGATGTTGGATAAGTATTGAGACATACACATCGAATCAACGAGAAACGTAGGTTATTCATGTAAATGAAAACGGAATTGCCATTAGCAGTCATGGTCGTTCCTTGAACCTAAGAATGGTCAATCTCATGATTATTAGTTACTAATGTTTCCGCCATTAGAATAATCATGCCCATGTCCAATTATGATTCATATGCATAAAAACATGATGAATCGTTGGCGAGCCATACAAGAAACGTCATGAATTCTTGAGGAGAATTTGATAAGCGATTTCAGTGTTTGACAAGAAGACTCTGTTGTGTGTCAAGAGGTTGCACATATTGCAGTTCGAACACATGTAAGGATTTATGAAAATCCTAAGCTTTTCAAGCTAAAAGGAGAAATAGGAAGTTTGGAAAGATACTCAGTTGAATAAGAAGTTACTCAAAACTATTTTTCCTAATATGTTAGGACTTGTGAGAAGTGCTAGGCTAATCATCTTGACAATTGTTGCAAGATTCTACAAAACATATACCGAGTGCATTGTGTGTGGGTAGAATACTTGATCAGTACAAGTTATATCATTCACTACAAATTCGTTTGTTATGTGATAATCGACAAAGAAGTTCTTTCAAGAAAAAGAGCCGAAACCGAGGTTGTGAACCTAGATTTGTACTTGGTAAGGTTCATGCTATGATAGATAACATGAACGTAAAGGAAAATGCGATAAAAAGAAGTTTGAACACATGGACACTTGACATGTTAAACTTCTATTGCAATTAACAAGTGTTTACACACTTACGATATGCATCACAAGGTTGTAATATAGTATTGACCACCCGAGTGTGATGTCGACATTTGTCATTTGAGTTGTTATTAACTCACCTTATACTTTGTTATATCCAAACGGGTTGTAGAGACAATTGAACCCCGTTAAAGTGAACACGGATTAGCATTGTATTTGCCCATAGTTACTTACATGAGGTGACGTCTCGAAGTGACTAGAGTGTGATGCGATTGATGGCAAGTTCAAGTGCCATAGAGTCATATGAGAATGACTAGTCGATCACATAGGCGGAATGTTAGGAACATTTTGTCGGGCCTTATGACCGCTTATAGAGTTCTGGCAAATTTATATAGCCTGGTCGTGGCGAGAGCTACTATAGTATTCTAATGAGTCGATTCTTTTGACTAAAGACTATTCGCCTAAGATGGTACAGTTTCAGATTAACTTTGATTTGTGTTACTACGACCTTCGTAAATGGGGTCAACTGGGCATATTTTGGGTTATGATGGCTGTGGCTAGTCGAAGGGAATGAGTGCGATAAGAATTTTCCACCCCTAGTCAGGGTTATAACAATATCTCAGGGCCACTCGAGGAGTAATGAACTGGAAATGCGTGGCCACGCTCGGAATGTATCCATGGTGGATAAATCCGGTCAATCAGTTATTCTCCAGATCGAGGAAACCACTCTCGATATGATCACTTGCAAGTACGACCTGAAAGATACCTTGCATTGAGTGGGAGATAGTAATAGGACAAGAGAATTGGTGACGCACACTTGTCGAGGACAAGTGGGAGATTGTTGGAATATGTGTCCTCCGACAATAATGCGATCACAACTGTTGATCATGATGATCACATCTTTACGTCTCATTTTAAAGAATACAATTAGGAAGTAATATTTTACTGTCAACTGGTCCACACATATCGGTAATGATTGACTGACTAGAGTTTGACATTACTGTCGTGAGACGGTGGTGACCAGTTGATCCCCTTAGGTCATACCTAAAGGGCAACACTCTTAATTGATCATTTAATTGATCGTATGACGATACGGGTCAATTAAAATATTTAAAATTGACGGACGATTTTGGAAGTAATATTTACGTGTATTATTGAAATTTGATTAAATAAGATACGGTCTGAGTAATCGAATTGTTTATTGCTTAGATGAAATTATTGTTTAAGGAAACAATTACATTTGAATGAATAAATTATTATAAATACAAGATGTTGTGATTTATAATTGATAAAATATTTTGGTACAAGTAATTATGAATTACTAAGTCAATTTTGTATATGACGTATTTTTATTAATACGTTGATTTTTAATTTGATAAAAATACATAACAATTTTATGTGACATGTGACATGTGACATATGACAAATTGACAATTTGACAAAGATAA
The DNA here is from genome assembly GCF_048544455.1 of Silene latifolia. Lineage (NCBI taxonomy): Eukaryota > Viridiplantae > Streptophyta > Magnoliopsida > Caryophyllales > Caryophyllaceae > Silene > Silene latifolia. The sequence continues at coordinate 130,644,405 of NC_133538.1, forward strand.
AATGGAACCCATTTTACCTTCATATGTGCCGAAAATAAGGAGGGGATATTAGGCATATTTGTGTTAATATTGTTTAAGTGGAAGGCATAATCATAAGCCCTAACTTATAGCCTTACATGCCTACTTTTATGGGTAAGAGAAAATGCCATGCATTGGCCATACCAAACCCCTCCCACCCGGTTTTTGATGGAGAAAAGCCAAGAGTTTTGCTCTATTATTTACCTAATATTCACTATGATATTCACTAGTGATTATTATTCATTCAACACATCTAAAAATAAGAAGTTTTAGAAAGATAAACACCTTCCTCTTCCTTCTCTCTTGGCCGAATAATAGAGAGACCAAAATATTATTTTGGGTCAATTTTACACTAAATTAATATTGTTCTAGTAATCATAATATTAATTTGATTAAGAGTTTGCCTTGGGTATTTTACTTTGGGAGGGATTCTACACTTGAATCCTAGTTCATCCATTAAGGAGAGCACAAGAACAAGAGAGTAGGAGAACTCTCTTGTGCCCTTAAGATCCGAAATAGCATTGTAAGAATGAAGATTTCTTCCTTATTTTATCTATAGTTTGCATGCATAAGATCACCTTTAATTTTATGACTAAATTAAAATACTACATAATATGAATATGTTGAGTATAGAGATATAGATTTCTAACAATAAGTCACCCACAACAGGAAATAATATAACAACATTTAAGGACATGATGATTCAATCAAGTTTTAAAACGGAAAGAAGCTGTAACAGTGCTACTCGATCGAGTTCGTTAGGCACTCGATCGAGTTGGACTTACTCGATCGAGTTCATCAACTACTCGATCGAGTAGGCTGAGATCAGAACACTCCCCCAATGTCATCCCTGCAGTTACTCGATCGAGTGAGGGGCACTCGATCGAGTAGCCACAGGTCCAAATCCCCTAAGACGCCACTTCAATCTCAAATCAACATATATATACGCGAGTCAGAAATGCTTTCCTGACTCAAAATCCTGCATAAACAGTCTAAAAGTATCTAAAATATGGCCTTATGGCCAACATACACACCAAAGTCTAATAACGTACCAACCAAAACAAGTACTATCATCTGCAAGTCCATGAAACAATATGAAAAGAAAAGGAGTATCATCACCCCATCGCCTGCTCATCCATCACCTCGTCCCCACCATCACCACCAGATGTGCCTGCTCCAGCTGCTTCCTGACCTACGACTCCACCCATGCCAGCATCTGCTTCCACACATCATGGGACCAAGCAACCGTAGGGATATGACTGAGGCTCTCCCCAAGTAGACCTCTCCACTCTAAAAGAGTGGAAGACTCCATTGTTGTCCCCAACACCCCTCCACCACAGGGGCTGAGCTGCCTTGGTCCCGATGCTCTGCGCGTACGCCATCTCATGGAGGTTCCGGAGTGTCAAGGTAGTAGACACCCTCTCTGTGAGCTCGCTCACTCTAATCTCAGGGCTATAGAAGGAAGGGTAACCGGGAAACTGGTACTGTGGAGGCACAGGCTGCTCTGGCTGAGTCTTAGCCACCCTCTCCCTCACTCGTCGTGGTCCTCTCCCTACCCTAGGCTGGGCATCCTTAGCTCTAGAACGATCCCCTTTCATCGGCTCATGCATCACCTCCAAGATATCTGGGTCAATGAGGTACAACTGCCTTTCAGGTACCTCCGCATCCTCATCATCAGAATCGGCAGCCACTACTGCCGCCGGTAAAGGCTCAGTCACGGGAAGGTGCTCGGGAGCAGGCATCCTCATCCAACTCATTCCCCAAAATCTCCATGCTAACCCCCATCCTCCAAAGTCCTCAACCACTTGGTGTCAAGAAAATACTCACGGTCTAAGGTAGGCACAATCGGAGTCAAGGGTGTATAGGCCGAGGAGGCCTCAAAAGCGGTCAGACACTCCACCAAACGCGTGGCAATGGCACCACAGCTCAGAAAACGAGTGTCAGAAGAGGCCAAGCTAGCACACACTATGTCTAGGTCATTGAAGATGACTCTCTGAGACCGGGTGGGGTTAAGGTACACCGCAAGCAACATTACCTCGCATGAGTTAAGCTTACTCACATCTTTCCTCTCATAAAGCAAACAGGTCAAAGCACGAAGAAAGATCTTCAGAGTTACATGTTGAACATCATTAATCAACATGTTGCTAGAGGTGGGGGCGGGTTTGGCGGTAAAGCAGGGCATAAGGCTACTAGCTCCACACTCAGTCGGGATGTTCCTAAGAGCAACCTTCGCAGGTCTAGCAAGGCCAAGGTGGGTGGCAAACATATCTATGGTCAGAAATAAACTGGTGTTCATGAGGGAGAACTTCACGGTCTGTTCCACCGCATCATACTTGAAAGAACTCATGAACTCAAGGGTCAGAAAAGCATAAGAGTGTTTCCAAAGGCGATACAACCCAGTCATACCCAAGGTCTCGAAGATGTACCTAACATCAGTCTCAATCCCCAGGTAAGTCAAGAGAGTGGTATCAATGCAACGGGTGGGTCTCATACGACGCCTCTGCAAAGCCACGAAGGCATCTCTCTGTGTAAAGTCCACAAAAACAACAGAAGGGTACTCGGGCACCGCTGGGACCATAGGTCCCCCACTCCCCTCACCTAGCCCGGGCTCAGAAGCCCTCCCCCTCTTAGTCTGACGGGTTCCGACAGTTGGTCTCGGCATATGTTTTCAACACATGTCTTAGATACACAAACCACATTTACTTGAAAACATATAAACATTCATGTATGATCATGGAAAAGAGTTACTACGTACACACTTTCACCAAACAATCCAGAAATTATAAGTATAAACTCTCAAATTATCATCAGACGGTCTCTACAGCTGTCAAAATTATGGCAAGTATGGCATCACTTAACAACACAATTACTAATTTTGAACATCAAACCTTCAAAATGGCTTCACAAATAGACAAATTTCACAATAATGTGGGACTAATTTCAGTTTGGGGCACCTTTTAAGACGGAGTTTTAAGGCAAAATTTTGAGTAAAAACCATCTATATCAACACTAAACATGATGCCCACAACATAATTACCCAATTTCCCCCTTTTCATATGCAAAAGACAATTAAAATTCAATTTAACATTCCAAACCCTAGAAATTTTGGCACATACATTCCCCAAAATTGATTCGATTTTTCTTATATCTAGCATCAATACTCAACAAATTAAAGTAAATACATCACGTTACAACACTTACAAGCAAGATTTTATGCATATAAACCGAATTTTCAGCAAATACTAACAACCTACATGCTTCTAATCAATTAAAACATGGAAATAGGATGAACATTCTTACCTTGTTTGATTAGCAAGTAAGGTAGACAAATTAAGCAAAAAAAAACACAAGATTCAAGCACCAAAATCACAAGGATGAGAGCAACTTAGAGGGAGATATAGAGATCTAGGGTTTTGTTGAATGAACAAATAAGAAAGAAAGAATAGGGAAGAAGGGTTATGAATCCCGTATAAACCCGGGAACTGTTTATTTACTCGATCGAGTAAGTAGGTTACTCGATCGAGTGGCCCCTACTCGATCGAGTTGGAGCTACTCGGTCGAGTTTCCGCTGACAGATCCAACTTTATCGACGTTATAGCTTCCTAGCTAGATCAAATGAGGTCTACTCAATGGAGTAGATACTCGTACTCGGTCGGGTAAGACTAAGAATAAAGTCATATGTTACGAGTTTGAGTAACGGTTCCTGCAAAACAACAACTCGTGTCGATTCCAAAAGAAGTTTGGAAATCGTCACAGATTATTATACTCATTCATGACGTATTACTACTACCAAAATGAAACGCAACGGTTTCATTCAACCAAGATACGTATCACTTCATTTTATAATGACATTACGCAAACGATTGACCACACTATCAGCTTATTCATGCACACCTACAACACATTATTTTACTTCTAATCATACATTTGCAACTTCAATAATACAACTTACAATTATATCACTCTGAACATTCGTCTAACATTGAACCATCATTTATCATCCAGGCTTACTATTAATTTAACCATGTCACAACAAATTATCAGCTAGATTACTCAACTTAACTATGCCATATCATGAAAGCATTCAACCATACATCCATCACACTTATCAAATACTACTTGATAAACGTTACAACTAATTCAAACTTACTACTTACTATCATCACCACATGCAAGACTCACAATTCCTTTATAACTAATGCGCATAGAACGAAATAGGAAACATTATTATCACCACATCGCACCACACTATCACGTACCATAAACTTTTCACCACTTTCATTACTTCCATACACACTTCTACTCAACCACAGACTTTCACAGTTCCTCATCACGGTTACACATACTAACACTCATAGAGACTCTATCATAAACATTCCTAACATAACCATTATACACACTAGACACATAATTCCCGACTCGATATTTCCATAACCGGTAACTGGCTTAAGCATAATGGGGCCAAGATTTTAAAATGAGGGCACCTACTCACCCAAAATCTAGCATCAGCCGGGGCTCCCAATATACCTACACCAGGTTCATTTTATTAGACTCTCTACGTTCATTAGGCTCATTTGTTACAGGTTCCAAAATCGTCGCTCTGATACCACTTTGTAACACCGCTATTGTTAGGCCCAAATTAGCCTGGTCTGAATCTAACTTGGCTTGACCTTACTAGGCTGGTTAAGACAACCAGAGTCCGAACAAATCTAACTATTATTTGGCAGATGAAGAATACCATAAGACAAGCAAGCTACTAAGTCCTAGAAGAAAAGCCTGATGGAAAGTACAGAATAGCCTGGCAGGATATTCAAACAGGCTGGATTAAGAAGATAAACAAGAAATGCAGTTGTATGAACTAATAATCACGTCCTATTCTCAAGGGAGACCAAGTCCAACTACAAGACCATATCACTCCCATGAATCAAGACGTGTAAAAGAAGAAGAGCTAAAGATTGGTTAAGTGTAGAACGAGTCATATTCAAACAAAAGATGTTAGCCGCCTCAATACCAGTGAACTCAGGCAGGTCTGCATATGTAAAGGCTTTGGTACAACCACTGGAGCAAAGACATTACGAGTGGTTCATCAATCTCCCAAATGGAGGTATCAAGAATTTTGCGGAATTGATCAATGCCTTCAATCAACAATTCGCAAGCGGCGAGAGACATAGCCAAGAGACCCAAGAACTGTTGGGGTAAAGCAACTCCCTGAAGAATCTTTCAAAGAATTCTGGCAAGATTTGTCAAAGAGAAGGTGATCATTCCAGGTGTGACGAAGAAACAACAGAGAGAAGCCTTGTGCAAGGAGTCTGACGGTGACATCTATGCGGAGACTTAACCAAAAAGCACATGCCCAACCTTTGCCACTGTTCAATCCATCGCCTTAGAACATGTCAGATTGGAGGAAGATCTCAATTTTAGAACAAACTCGTCCGGAGGAAAGCAAGGCTATGAACACACTAACAGGAAAAGCTCCTAACAGAAAGAAGGCAACCCCAGATCAGCACCCTATTCCAGGCCTGAACGATCTGAAGTCAACATGGCACAAGAACACAAAGGTAACCTTTCTAGCCCACCAACTATTCCTGAATATAACTTCTTTATAAATACTGCAGGATTAATCAAACGCCTGGAAAGTTTGGGAGATACGGTCAGATGGCCCAAAAAATCCGACAACCCCAGGAAAGATCCAACGAGATGGTGTGACTTCCATCAGAACATCGGGCACACCACAGAAGAATGCATCCAACTCAGGAAACAAGTGGCATACCTCCTAAATAAAGGCTATCTGAAGGACTTAATCCTGCAGCCAAAGAACAAAGATGAAGGACAAAACAAGAGAAATTTAGGGAACGGCAGAGACCCTCTTCCTCCTCCCCCCCATCTATAAAGTCAAGTTCATAAATGGAGGATCAGAAATCTGTGGTCTGACCAGCTCGGCTGCCAAAAGAATATCCAGGGAGTCTAGACTTCAGCCCCCTCTTAGATCTAAGTCATTTCCTGCTATTACTTTTGATGACTCAGACTTGCAGGGAATATCAGATCTACACAATGACAACTTGGTAATTACCATGCAAATTGGCACAGCTAAGGTATCAAGAATCCTGATAGACGGAAGCAGTTCAATCAATTTGGTGATGCTTGACGTCCTCAAAGCTATGAAGATAGATGAAGGAAAGATCATCAAGAAATCCAGCGTCCTGGTTGGATTCAGCGGAGAAACAAAGAACACCCTGGGAGAAATTAGCCTGCCAACCAATGTGGAAGGCGTGGCTTCATATGAAAGATTCGGGGTAATGGATTGCCTATCGTCATATAACATAATCCTGGGCAGACCATGGATCCACAATGTCAAAGCAATCCCAACAACATACCATCAATGTGTGAAAATACCAACCGAATGGGGGATAACCACCATCAGGGGAGAACAAAGGACGGCTCAGGAATGCTACACCTAGGCTTTGAAACCCTCAAAGTCAGGTAAGTCCCTTGCATAACAATTAAAGTCACCTGTCAGGGAAGAATATATTGCACAATCACAGATGGAAACAGGAGAGGTCATTTTGGACCCGAGAATTCCCGACAGGAAGGTACTTGTAGGGTCGAGATGCACCGGACTCGGTCGGGCCCAATCTGGTGACTTTCTCAAAACTAAAATATCTGTTTTGCTTGGTCATATTTTGATATGACTGGTATAGATGTTGATATTATAACCCATAAGTTAAATATTGACAAATCATTTAAGCTTTGTCTGAGAAAAGAAGAAGAAAATTTTTTCTGCAGAGAGGCATGAAATCATCAACTAAGAAGTTGACAAGCTATTGGACATGGGAATGATCAGGGAAGTAATGTACCCTGACTGGCTTGCAAATGTAGTAGTCGTCCAAAAGAAAAACGGCAACTGGAGAGTCTGTGTAGACTAGACCAACCTAAACAAGGCCTGCCCCAAAGATCCATTTTCCCTGTCACACATCGATGCAATGGTGGATGCCACTGCAGGCCACGAGATCTTAACATTCATGGATTCCTCTAGTGGATTCAACCAAATAAAGATGCACCCTGCAGATCGGAAAGTACGACTTTCATCTTTGAAAGAGGAATATATCTTGTTATCTTTGCTATGCCCTTTGGATTAAAGAATGCAGGTGCAACCTATCAAAGGTTAGTTAACATGATGTTCAAAAACCAAATAGAAGATACCATGGAAGTCTACATAGATGACATGGTAGTCAAGTCAAAAAAGGCAGAAGACCACGTCAAATACCTGGAAGTAGCCTTCTAAATACTGGAGAAATTCAATATGAAGCTCAATCCAAAAAAATGCCATTTTGGAGTCTCAGCAGGCAAATTCTTGGGCTATATGGTGACAAAAAGAGGAATAGAAGCCGATGAGCAGATCAAAGCTATCCTGGAGCTAGAACCACCAAAGACAGTCAAAGACATACAAAAGTGATTTGGAAGAATAGCGGCCTGAAACAGGTTCATTTCAAGATCGTCGAGAGAGGTGCAAATCATTCTATAATCTGCTAAGGAAGAACAAAGACTTTCAATGGACCCTTGATCATCATTCTGCCTTTGAGGACCTGAAAACATATCTATCCTCTCCTCCCTTGCTGGCAAAACCAGTCAAAGATGAACCCCTGATAGTATACCTGTCGAGGTCACGGCTCTTTGTCGGTGCGGTCTTGGTTAAAGAAGCAGACGGACAACAACACCTGTCTATTACGTAAGTAAAAGTCTCTTTTGGATGCGAGAGATCGGTATGGCTGCTTGAAAAATATGTTTTAGCTTTAATATGAGTTGCACAAAATTAAGACCATACTTTGAAAGCCACCTATAATAGTCAGAACCAATCTTCCTATCAAGTCCGTACTTAGGAAGCCATAATTGTCCGGACGAATGTGAAAATGGTCACCCGGCTAAGCACATACAACATAACATTTGAACCAAGGACAACAATTAAGTCACAAGCACTAGCAGACTTTGTGGCTGATTTTAGTCCAGCCCTAGAACCCGACCTAATAAAAAAGTAAATAAAGCGACCAATGACCAAATAGACCTAGAATGGACCCTATTTGTCGATGGTGAAACAACATGAGGGGCACGGGCCTGGGGGTAGTACTAAAATCGCGACAGGGGGATAAGATAGTACAAGCTATAAGCTGTGCATTTGAAGCTACCAACAATGAGGCAGAATATGAAGCCCTAATAGCTGGATTAAAGGTATGTATTGACCTTGGTGTGCAAAACGTAAAGGTACGTACTGATTCCCTTCTTATTTCAAACCAAGTAAATGGAATATATACTGCAAAAGACTCAAAAATGATGCTTTATTTAGAAGCTGTCCAGAATTTAAAATCAAAATTCCGCAATTTTAATATTGACCAAATTATCAGGGACTTGAATACCCAGGCCGATGCCTTAGCCGGCCTAGGATCCAACTTCAGTCCCCTCGACTTTGAAAAAATACCCATCGTACATTTATTAGAACCTGCAATAAATAAGCAAGATGAATGTTTCCCAATATATGTTGCCAATTCTTGGACAAAATCTTACTACGATTGGCTACAACAGGGAATCCTTCCCCTAAATAAGCAAGATGCCAGGGCACTAAAAATAAAAGCTGCTTCATATACTATTATTAACAACGTGCTTTTTAAGAAATTGCAGGCAGGGCCATACCTCAGATGCCTGGAACCACAAGAAGCTGAACAGATATTATCAGAAATACATGAAGGATACTGTGGAATTCATAAAGGCGGAAGGAGCCTGACAAGCAAGGTACTCAGAACAGGTTATTATTGGCCTACCTTGAGGGCCGATTGCCTGGAATTCAGCTCTAAAAGCGAAGCTTGCCAGATTCATGGACCATATATCCATCAGCCATCTGAGGAACTACATTCCATATCCACACCCTGGCCATTTATGAAGTGGGGCATGGATATAGTAGGGAAACTACCTCAAGCACCCGGACAAATAGTTTTCATGCTAGCAATGACTGACTACTTCTCCAAGTGGATAGAAGCTGATTCATACAGGCAAGTCAGAGAAAAGGATGTCATAGCATTCATCAAACACAACATCATATGTAGATATGGCATCCCCTCTGAAATAGTATGCGACAATGGCACGCAATTCGTGGGAAGAAGAACATTAACCTTCTGTGCTTAATGGAACATCAACCTGGTAACCTCCACACCAGGATATCCAAAAGCTAACGGCCAGGCAGAATCCAGTAACAAAGTAATAATCAGCTGCATAAAGAAGAAGTTAGAAAGAAGGAAAGGTAGATGGGTCAAGAGCTCCCCTTGGTCCCTCTGGGCGATTTGTGAACCACGCCTAAAACATCCACAGGCCAAACCCCTACTCCTTGGTCTATGGATGTGAAGCGAAACCCAGTGAGGTCGACATTCCATCAGCCGGATGCGGCTGAACACAATAACGAGCAATATACCTCTAATGGAGGACAACCTGGACCTAACGGAAGAGCTAAGAGATGCAGCCAGCATTAGATTGGCAGCATATCAGCAAAGAGTTGCAAAAAGCTACAACAAGACCGTCAAAGCTAGAGTATTCAGGGTAGGAGACCTTATCCTCAGGAAAGTCTTTCAAAACACAAAAGAGAAGAATGCTGGCAAATTGGCCCCAACCTGGGAAGGTCCCTACCTGATTGACTCAATAGTCGGCCAGGGAGCTTATAGATTACAAACCCTGGACGACGAAATGATCCCAAGAGCTTGGAATATTGCACACTTAAAACTATTTCACATATAAAATATATCTCCCGGTCCAGGTATAATTTTCATCTTCACAGTTCGTGCCTGACCTGATATGAAACTAAATGTATGATACTTGCCATTATATGAATAAATGCCTTATATAATTTCTTCTATTATGTGCCGAAGTACTTGTTAATATTCTCATATTTCCTTTTACCGAATAGAATCTTCAATATTTGTTTTACATACTGCACTTTACTTAAAACAAATCTTAAAGATTGGGGCCACCCCCAGCGATATCCAATCGATACCCAACTTTCAGTTGCAAAAACAGGCCTTAAAATATCGAGCTCAATTTAATATACAAATCTGGAAAACCTTTTCCTGGCTTGTATAACATAGATGGGTCATAAGCCCTCCAGACAGGCAGGGGACATAAGCTCTCCAGACAGGCAATAAGCCCACCCATAACACAATGAACTCGCCAGATCCAGCACAAAAAACTGGCCCGATCCAGTCGAATAACTGGCTAGATCCAGTACACATCCAACACTACAAATATACCTTATCAAAACACAAAAAGAAACCAACAAAGACCAAATATTTATTCATCCAAAATAGCCGACCTTACCATATACCTAACAAATATTCATTCCAGGAACATCCCCCCTGGATGGGCCAAAACGAAAAAGAAAAACATAAATCTAAGCAGGTTTCGAGCCAGTAACCGACTCACAACCATCCACCATTTCCTGACCACCAGATTTTTCCTTGGAAGGAGGAGAATCCAATTCTTCTTCTTGACCCATATTGGCCAAATCAGGATACTGGGTATCCAGAGCTGTCTCATCCCGATCCGGATCCCAATTAGCCCGGTCAGATTCCGGATCCCTCATAGCATCAACCCGGCCTTTTCCAAAGAAGTACTGAGCAAAGATCGGCAAGCCGCCCCTCAACTAGCTCCTTTTCAAAGACCAAGCTCTTCATTTTTCCTCGGTGATCTGCATTGCTGCTTCTCGGCAACTTGACTCTTCCTTGACAGTCTTGACTCCTCCTTACACTGACCTCCAACTCTTTCGACAACCTTCTCAACGTTTTTTGCAGCCACCTCACAAACTATAGCAGCCCTGGATGCCTCTCTAGCTGTCCCCAGCTGAGATTGAAGTACTACCTCATTACCCCTGGATGTGAGCAGCTCACGGTTAACTTTATCCAATTTTCTTCTAAGCTAGAAACCCTAGCCTGGGCATCCCTGAGCTGACAAGCAGTGGCTAACCCGGCATCCAATCCCTACAAGAAACAAAAGAAAGTCAATCAGCCAAATATAAAGCAACACAAAGAACACATAACAATTAAAATATCCCTTTATAGCTAACCTCCTTAGCCTGAGAAGCAAGTTCAGCAGCCTTTGTCATAAGAGAAGACAAGATAGAAACCACTTTAGTAGAAGACTCAAGGGTATTAGCAGACAAAAGCTGGCCACTCATACTAGCAGAAAATTCATTTATCCGTGCCCGAGCAGCATCCATATCGTCTATCCTAGCAGATACTTGCCTGACACTCCTGATTGGTTGAGCCTGAATAGGCTCTTTCTCTCTCCCTTCCTCTTCAGGAATAATATCTTCCCTCCTCCTTTTGGAAGCCTGAACAACCTCCGGTGATACTAGCATGGGTGGATCCTGGGGAGGCTGGACATCAGAAATCAAAATGTCAAGTGTCTTGTCACTCCCACTAGCCTCCTGGCTCTTGGACTGTTCAGCAATTCTAGCCACCCCAGCCTTTAAATCTTTTGCAGTAAAACTGGCCAACCTAGCAGAAGACCTGAATACTGAATATATAAAGAATATACATAAATATCAGAAGAAAAGCGATAAGAAGACAACAATTGACATAAAGATATATAGAAGACATACAGGAAAGAGCAGTGGAGCTAGGCTTGCCTTTGGGTACTTTTGCCACACTCAGCTTGGTCTTCATATACCGGGGTAATAAATCCCTGCCCAGACTAGCAGGCCAAGCCCTCTCTTCCTCAGGAATTGAAAGGAAAGCCTCTATCCTTCAAACAGCCTCCTCGTCAAGAGGGTCGAAGTTCCAATCAGGAGCTACAAATATTACCAAAAATGCACAGGTAAAACTTAAATATCCTAATTTCGTTTAATATAAATTGCAAAATTAAGAGTACAGGAAACCTACCACTCTCTAAAGGCGGATATCTCAAGTAATCAAAGCCTGACCCCAGACTCTCGATCCAGGATAAACAGGAAAGTTTTCGCCCGACTTTTATCATCTCCGAGTCCAGTTAGTAATTAATGGAGACATTTTTGACTTAATTCTCAAATTAAAACGACCAGTAGAAGGATTTTTCATATGATATACTGCCTTGATATTATTAATAGTAATTACAAGATTATGCTTAGCACATAAATTTTCAATAGAATGGACAAGTTTCCAAACCATTGGCATGATCTGGAAAGGTGATACTTCCATAGCACGAATAGTATCAATCATCAAAGGAGTAAAAGGTAACTTACAACCTGCCTTGAACGCCCATTCATAAATACAGAACCAACCAGGTGACACCCAATTAGCTCGATTTGGACAAGACTCGGGATCCAAACCTCGTCGAATCAGAATTAATTTTTCTCCTTAAAACCCTATCATAGTTCGTTTTCAATAAGTTTTCTTCAGGGAAATAAGGATCCAGAGATTGAAGAGCAGAAAAAATAGAGTCTTGATATTTAAAGGCTATAGCACGAGCAGGAGGATCAATTTCAACCACCTCCTCCTCATGGATATCTTTGGGTTGGGCTCGATGAGACCTTATGGGAAGCGGGGCGTTTTTGGCTCCCTCCCATATCCTTCGTTGTTTTGTTTATAATGATAAATTTTATGAGAAATTATAAGATTAGCAAACTGGAGTCTCTAGGAATTAGGGAAGAATTTTAGAGAAGATTTAGCAAGGAAAGTGGAAGAAATTTGGTGAAAAATAAACTCATCACAAATACCGTATTTATAGAGGAGGAGCAACGGTGCAAAAACCCTAGAAAATGCAAAAGTGTCAGCATGACATCACACAGTTAGCCGTTGCAGTGTTTAACGATAACTAGGAGTCTAAGAGTCATTGAGCAAACATAATTCTTTTTATTGTTTAACCCGGTAAAATTGACATCTCACCCCCGGCCCGATCCAAAGACGGTAAAATGTCAAGGGGCAATTGTTAGGCCCAAATTAGCCTGGTCTCGAATCTAACTTGCCTCGACCTTACTAGGTCTGGTTAAGACAACCGAGTTCGGACAAATCTAACTATTATTTGGCAGATGAAGAATACCATAAGACAAGCAAGCTACTAAGTCCTAGAAGAAAAGCCTGATGGAAAGTACAGAATAACCTGGCAGGACATTCAAACAGGCTGGATTAAGAAGATAAACAAGAAATGCAGTTGTATGAACTAATAATCACGTCCTATTCTCAAGGAAGACGAAGTTCAACTACAAGACCATATCACTCCCATGAATCAAGACGTGTAAAAGAAGAAGAGCTAAAGATTGGTTAAGATAGAACGAGTCAACCGGATTAATAGGGAGTGTGCCCTATTAATCTGGTAACAACCCCGACAATGGAAAGGGACGTTGAGATCAATACAACGTTAGTATTTGTAGAACTATAAATATTGTAATCTAGCATTTGTAAATTCATTCATTATTCATTGGTTATTCACATTTTATCCCTCATCCTTTCCTAAGTATTCAGTCATATACACGAATTTGTACTTAGCTTTTTAAAGTAATACGAGCAATATTCCTATACATAATTCTTTCTTATCATTTATATTATTATTCTAAACCTATTGAACTAGATACCCTAATTATTCAATAATCAAGCCAGATCCTTTTCAGGGAAAATCCTGCTAAACAGCTATACCGAGGAGCCTTAACAAGACCTTTCCTAGCATATAAGGGCGTTACCATCTCGGTTGCCCGAGGACAGTAATGATCAATTGTCGATAAAATAACAATTAAGTCATATTACAAGTGACTAACAAAACTAAAGATATATAAAAGGTACAGCTCAAAACCACTATCAGCTATGTGAACTACTTCTGTCGTGACTCGTGATAGACTCATCCCGACAAGCACCCAGCTATCGTCCAGATCACAACCTGCTAAGACTGGCTGCTCACCATAGTGGATCACGGCAGACACAACAAAAGCAAACAACAAAACAACACCACACAAGGTCAGCAACAGAGGGAACAGACACACAACCACATACACAACACATGCACAACAATACACACACACACACACACATACACATACACACACACATACACACACACACACACACACACACACACACACACACACACACCCACCAATCTCCTCCAATCAATCTCCATCACCGACTGTCTACTAGACCAGCCCTGCCAGTGGGGGACCACAGCCGTTCCCACCTAAGCCCCGCTCATCAATCCGATCGATAAACCCATGTCCATTAATGTGCACATCCCCTCCCGTGGCGGGTTCCACGGAGGGCAAACTACGAGTGTGAAGCCACTCCCGCAAGTGACTCTACTCAGCCGAGGACGCACCTCGAGAACCAGAGACAGACAATCACAATCAGCTGCAAGACAACAATGATAAACAAAATAACACAACACCAACCAATTACCACCATCAACCAACCACACCGACACTACATCAACCAAACCACATCAAAAGACACTCTAGACAACCAACAGTACTGAGTAGGCGAACCTACCTTTAGCCAACAGCAGTGATTCCGCGTTCGATCACACGATACCAATCAACCAAGAAATACACCTACACACAGTATAATCATCTATCACTATTACAAGAATCCTAACTGAAAACAACAATGACGATGATGATGACGATAACATACCTATACACAGCCATATGGCGTTAAAACCGCTACCCGACACAAGCATCCCATCCCCATTGCATAAGCATCCTCAAGGACCTCAAAGGAAGGGACTATGGTGAAGGGAAAAGAGAGTGACAACATCTACGTTTAGGAAAGAGAAGCGGAAATGATTTGAGGTTTCATGATTATCGATTTATAAATCCCCACTGCAAACCCGTTACTCGATCGAGTAACTAACTTACTCGATCGAGTGACCCCTACTCGATCGAGCTCCCAAGCTACTCGATCGAGTAGCCTATGCTAGATCGAGTCCCACATAAAGCAAAGCTCACATCGTCACAAGACATCACCCGTAAAGTATCCCGAGGTCAAGATCAGTGTCTAAGGTCAGTCAACATCGGTCAACGGTTCCCTAAAAGGACGGGTATTACAGTAACATAACAACGGGTAACAAAAACCATTGCTGGTGTTAATTTAGTAACGGTTTTCGAAATGCCGATATCTTAAATTGGTAACGGTTTTCTAATAACCGTTGATAAGAGTGATTCTATAACGAGTTTTTGGAAACCGTTAAACATTTTTGACAACGGTTTGTTAAGCAGCCGTTGTCAAA
This sequence comes from Silene latifolia, assembly GCF_048544455.1. Taxonomy (NCBI): domain Eukaryota; kingdom Viridiplantae; phylum Streptophyta; class Magnoliopsida; order Caryophyllales; family Caryophyllaceae; genus Silene; species Silene latifolia. The sequence continues at coordinate 130,659,642 of NC_133538.1, forward strand.
TTATAATAACGGTTTTCGAGGGAAACCGTTATTCCTATTATCGCGGTCTAGGTTTCCGCCAATATTTGGAAAACGGTAATCTAACTGCCGTTATTAAATGCATTAAACCGTCGAACGCCCAGACGAAGCTACTCTTGTTGAAAAGTTCGTGGACAATTTAAGGCCAATCTATGCGAACCATCTAAGGTACCAAAACATAAAGTCTTTCAAAGACTTAACTGTGCTAGGAACAAGAATTGAAGACGACATCTTTAAAGGAATCTTGTCCAAAACGGTAGGTCGCGGATATCAAGGCACAACGAGTCCTTCTTATGGATCCACTAGCAAGACCGATGAGATCAACCTTGTTGAATCGTCTACTAAGAAGAATAACCCGCAGAGGAAGTTCACCAACGTTGGTGACTCGTACTCCAATGCTCTAAAAAGGTTGATGAAACAAGGCAAACTCCAACCCATAAAATCTACACCTGACCTAGAGAAGAAGTCTAGGTTCTGGGATGAGAATGTCTACTGTGAGTACCATAGAGGCAAAGGGCATGATACAGAGAATTGCTTCAAATTGAAGCATGCCATTCAGGATATGATTGAAGATGGGCGCCTGCCTATACCTCCTGTAAGCAAGCCTAGCAATACTAAGAATCCTCATGGAATTCTGATGATCACAGATGAGGAATCCACCTTGGGTTATTCACACCTCATTTCTCCAGCTGAAGATGAGGTCAATGCACTAGAAAATGAGGAGAGTTATTCCACCATCTCCCCTACTATCGCTGATTTTGTCGCATGAGAAAAGGGTGTAAGTAGACAAGTTTCAGAGCTAGAAGCTACAGTGGCATCCCTACGTAATCCAAGCACTATACCTAGGGGAGACATGCCAGTGGTTCCAATCTTATCTCAAGAATCCACAATGCAAGAAGTAATCGCAGTGACCGGTAATCTAATCGAGCAAATAATCAGGCTATAGGCTGAAATCATAAGCTTGAGAGAGCTCAATATCGTCAATGGAATATGGGCGGATAACGATGAAGATGTTTACCTCAAAGAACATCCTCTAGTCAAGGCTAGTGAAGATCAAGATATAGACCACCTTACTCACTCGGGACATCTATATCAAAATGTCACTCAAGGTCAAACGAGTGGTCCAGTTGCTAATGGTCCAACTACTAAAACAAATGTCATCACACCAAATGATGGTGAAGATACATCTGCTGACCATTTATTGAAGCAACTTCAAAAGAAAAAGGCTGATCTTTCAGTCTGGCAACTAGTTGCAAGTTCATTTCCTCATCGCCAGGCTTTACTGCAAGCATTGGCTAAATTAAACGTAGCACACGACTCTACACCCAATGACGTCGTCAACCTAGTCTTACAAGACTCAATCAAGCTAAGTAACCCAATTACTTTCTCATATGAGGACTTGCCTCCCTTTGGCGTCACTCATAACCTCGCTCTATACATCACAGTCACATGCTTAAAGAAAAACGTACCAATGACTTTGGTGGATGATGGCTCCACAATCAATGTCATACTAGTAAAGACAGCATACAAGTTAGGCATGAAAGAATCAGACTGGACTCCTACTAACCAAGGCCTTCGGGCATACGATGGAACGCAATGTAAAGTAGTGGGACTAATTAACCTTACTGTGGCCACGGGGCCAATCGAGCGAAAGGTTAATTTACAGATAGTGGACATCAAGGCATCTTTCAATATACTTCTAGGTAGGCCCTGAATTCACGCTTCCAAAGCAGTGACATCCACCTTACACCAAAAGATCAAGATCCCTCTAGATGGCAAGGTAGCAACAATCACTTCGTCACCTATCAAGGCCGTAATAGAGACAATGTCAAGCAACCAAGTAGTTACAAATCTAGTGCAAGAGCTTGGAGGATTTCAAATCATAAACCTTATAGAGAGCGAGCTGGCACCCTTGTACTTCAACCCATACACCAACTTAGTGGTCAACCACATACTCAAATCCCAGGAATACTTCCCAGGAATGCCACTAAACCCTATCAGAGAGAGTACCTTTACACCTTTTAAGGAAGGTAACTCCCAAAAGATACCACTAGGTTGGGGTAAAAACCCACGATGGCCGAAACCTTCGAAATGCTTACTCAAGTTCAGAATTGCAAAAGTAAGGGAATCCAAATGCAACCCTATCTCCCTACACTAAATGGGTACTTCGTCAGGGAAGGGAATTGTGAATATTTTCATGGATTTCCCGAACCTTGGTGGTATAGAGGCAATCAACTAGCTGGACTCGAGATCTTCCACGATTTCTACTTTATTCCTCTAGAAACGGTTCCTACCGTCAAAACTCGTCAGACACCTTGTCTCGACGATCAGGCTGTTAGCCTTCTACTTGGAGAGGATCGATTCATCAAGACAGCGCAGGATGAGATCATTACCATGATACTTCAAGACGACCATTTTAACCCTACAACACTGATCACTGACACCAGCTCAAATCAGCAGAAAGGATGGAGAAAGTCGATCAAGTGGACCAACAATCAAGGAAAACTCTTCAAGGTCACTACTGGATAAGGAGAGATGTTCAAAGGAGAACCCGAAGATGATGAATTCGATTCAAAGTCGGAATTAGAGTCGGAGTCGGAATCTAAGTCTAGAGAAGTCGCTAAAGAGTCTCCTCCTATCGTCACTCCCACCCTTTTGTTTCTCCTAGCATAGTATCGCCCAGTAACAGTAGCTTGGTGAATGTCCCAACAACTATCCCTTTACCGTCACTGACTACTATGCAGATGGCTTCTTTGTTTCAGCTATTTTCAAACTTTAATATGAATAAATCTGATTATGCTTACTCCTTGTGTTATTCTGAATGCAATTCTGTTTACGACGATAATGAGGATGATCCTGACCCAGACTCAATCGAATTACCTCTCTATATAATTAAAGAAATACTAGAAGAGGGGGAAGGAGCACCAGTTATAGAAAACACCGAACCTATCAACGTAGGAACGAAATTAGAACCTTAAGAACTAAGGATAGGGACGACCCTAGAACCAACAGAAAGGGCCATTTTCATCGACATCCTACACAAGTTCAAAGACGTCTTCGCTTGGTCTTACAAGGACATGTCAGGGATTGACAGGGGTATTGCAGAACATCACATTCCAATTATGCCAGGTTTCAAACCTGTGAAACAGAAGCTTCGTCGGATGAGGACAGAGTGGGCTCTTAAGATTAAAGAAGAAGTCGATAAGCAATTCAAAGCTGGATTCATTAAAGTTTCCAAGTATTCAGACTGGGTGGCTAATATAGTCCCTATACCCAAAACGGATGGGCGAATCCGGGTTTGTGTTGATTTCAGAGATTTGAACAAAGCGAGTCCTAAAGACGACTTCCCTCTACCACACATCGATATATTGGTAGATAATACAGCAGATCACGCGTTGTTATCCTTCATGGATGGGTATGCAGGGTATAACCAAATCAAAATGGCCAAAGAAGATATGCACAAGACAACCTTCATCACCCAGTGGGGGACATACTGCTATACCGTTATGCCATTGGGGCTAATCAATGCTGGGGCTATATACCAATGCACTGCGATTACTTTACTACATGAGATGATGCATAAAGAGGTGGAGGTGTACGTGGACGATATTATTGTCAAATCTAAAGATAGCAAAGGGCACATCGCTAACCTTCGCAAATTCTTCCTCAGATTGCGCAAATACAACATGAGGCTCAATCCTTAGAAATGTGCATTCGGAGTGACGTCTGGCAAGCTTCTGGGATATGTTGTCAGCCATATGGGGATAGAAATTGATCCATCCAAGATCAAGTCCTTAATCGAGATGCCATAACCCCAAACAGAAAAAGAGATTAGAGGATTCCTGGGCAAAGTGCAGTACATAAGTCGATTCATATCGAAACTCACTATTATCTGCGAACCTATCTTCAAAAAGCTCAAGAACACGGACCATACTGTGTGGGACGATGATGTAGATACCCAGTATCTGCACCTCCCAAAAATCACCCGATGATGATCGGACTATAACGTGTTTTTGATATGCGTGCGTGGATTGGCTATACATGAGATGGTTTAATGCACTACTCGAATATGAAAAATGATTTCAAAATTTTTCTAACTTCATTTTCATTAAAATAACACTATTTAGAGTTAAAACCGTCTTCGGACCCAAAACCGACCCAGAAACCCGCAACTCGAGTCAACCCGAGTCAAACAAAATCTCGAATGTCGAAAATAATGGCATGAATATCTTTATCATGTCATTTCCATTAAAATGACCCTAATTAGAGTCAAAACCGACACTGACCCAAAAACCGACTCCAAATTCAAATCCCGACTCACACGGGTCAAACCCGAGTCAAGCACACAAAACACCTACCTCAAGTAACACCAAAATCATCTTATTAGATGCCCATATTGTTACACGAGATCTCATATGAATACCACATATCAACAATGGATGGAGAATAGGCCACGTCCAAGTTGAAAGGGACAATACACCCCTTTCCATCACGAGGTGGCTCGCGCCTCTTTAGGCCATCTGCTTAGCCTCTAAATAAAATCAAACGACCTACCATCCCACATTTCTCTATAAATACCAACCTTCACACACTACAAACCTCACGCGAGAGTCCGCCCTCTCCTTCTCCCTTAAACTTCTAGACCCGACTTCCTAAGTCACAAAATCGACACGTGTTTACGACCTACTGATCGTAAACACAAGCCTTACACATTTTGTTTGGTACCGTCGCCGTGCATTCGACCGACCCATTCGACCAACTCTACTCATCAATCAACATGTTTTAATTAACATATTTTCAAAACAAAATCCTTTTTTTAAGGCACTCTTCCCTAGACTGCTCTCATCTTATCTCTCTTGACGATGAGAAAATTCATGCAATTGATGAGGATGGCATACAAAGTGCTATAATGATGCTCTCCGTCTCCATCAACAACATATTCTCAAAGCTGCAAGTGGCTATCGATGATTTGAACACTCGGGTAGCTAATTTGGAGAAGAGGTTTGGTAGTACCGAAAATGAACCTAACCGTCAAGGAGAAGACTAACCCTCCATTCACCAACCAATAACTGTTGAAAATGAGGAGTCATCTAATGCATATGGTTCGCACACCCATGAACCCACCAACAAAGAACATGAAATTGCCTCGCCAAATACCCTTTCAAAATATCAAGCAACATCCCCAAAACTTTCCACTAACAACAACCCAATCCTGCTTCCGCTCAGGTGTAATACCCTGTATTTTGATAATAATTTATGTAATTTAATAATTAGTTAAAGGCATTTCTAATAATAATTACGAGTAAGACGTTAATTAAATAATAAATTAATGATTCAATTCAGGAATTAGCTTAGCTAATAGTACAGTATTGGGCCGTGTGATATAATTGGGGGACGGGTTTTATAGGCTTAATAATTAAGTAATCGGATTTTGTATCAGGAATTAATAATAAATAATATGGAAATAATAATTATATCAATAATTATCATAATAATAATAATGTTATGGCAATAATAAGATAATTGGTGGAAATTCTAGTTATGGTAAGACTAGTAATATACGATAATACTAATACTAATAATATAATTTATAATGGTAATTCCTATAATAATTAGAATAAGGTAATTATAATATGTTTCTTAATTGACCTCACATATTCTTTAATCTTACACTATAAATACTATAATAAATCTGAAAATAATTCATAAAAGAAGAAGGAAGAGATCTAAAAGAAAGAAGAGAAGAATTAAGGAAGAGAAAAGCAAAGGAATTAATTTTATTATCGGTTCAAGGTAATTCTTTAAGACCGTCTTATGTATATACTTTGCGATATTATAACTTGTTATCTAGACCACCATAGATCAGGCCGTAAGTATCGTTGTGACCGTGGATGACCAAGGATCACCGTTGACCTTATTTGACCACTGTTGACTGACGGGAGAGGGCGGTTTCAGGCGGGTTTTCGAGGGTGGTTGAAGAGGGTATACAATATGTGGTTATACGGATTTTGACCCATAAAACTCGTCTAAATAGACATGGGCTAGGATGGGTTGACACCAGGGGTGATAGTCGGCCACTTTGTGGTGGCTTTTGGTGGTTGTTGCTGGTGTTTTGCACGGTGGTTGCCGGAATTACGAGTTTAGGCCAAGGGTGTTGTTTAGCGGTTTTATACCCTTTTTCGAGACTTTCTTGGCTCGAACCTGGGTTAGTTGGGTTCGTGGGGGTTAGTCGATTCCATAGGTGGCAGTGGGATGGTCTGGGATGGTGGTTGGTGATGGTGGTGGTCAGAAAACCGTAAAACAGGGGATTGGGACTGGGTCGTTTTGTTGTGTCAGGTCGTGGGATGTTCTGGGTAGCGGTGGTAGGTGGTGCTTCCACCTTGGGGCATGGGATACACGGTGGTGGCCACGGCTATCATGGTGGTGCTGGTGGTAGGAGTGTTAGGTGTGTTTGAGTTGTGTGTGTCGGGTTTTCGGGGGTGGTCTAGGGCGTGTATGTGCGGGTTGCAGGGGGTGTGTTAACAGGTTCTAGGAGGCTGTCGGGATTTGCCATGGTGCAGGCTAGGGCGTGGCTGGTTTGAGTGGTATTTACGGTGGCTATAGGTGTCATGATAGGTGGGTGTTGGTGAGGGGTTGGACACGGTTTTGCCGTGAAGTGTGAGGAGGTAGTTGTGTTTGTCTTCACGTATTGTCACGGGTAAATAGGTGTGAGTGGGTAATTTCTATTTGTTTATTGAGACGGGTTTTTACGTAATGCTAATTCATACGGAATTAATTAATTAAATTATAATTTGAATAATTAATAAAGTAATTAGTTAGGGTGATTGTATCGTGTTGCAGCCGGGTTTAGTAATTGAAGCGGGTTTGAACATCGTAATAGTAAATAATGAATTAAATTGAATAAATAATAATTAAAGTGTCATAATTAATAATTGAATGAATTATTAATGTGTTAGGTAACGGATTGTGAAGAATTTATAATCGGATTCGTGTGCTTTATTTATTGGATTGCTTAAGCTGCTTAATTGGAATCGCTTGCCAGGTAGGGATAAATCCTACTCAACTTTTACTCGATAATTGTCGGAAATATCGGCATACTTCCCTTATAATAAAGGATTATAACGAATTTATTATGATGAATACGAGTCATAAAATAAATTACATAAACAAAAATAGAGAATTAAGAAATAACCTTCGGTCCTAGCTAATATGGCCTATGAACAATATCGCAATGATATTCTCCTATCAGTTGCACCCAAGATGATATGAGTTATGCCTTTGTTCTTTGCTAGAATCGATCCCACAATTAACTGATTAATTTTTAGGGTTTTGTGTGTGTTTTTGATGAGAGTGTGCTAGGTCGAAAAAATTAGGTTAAGAAAATGATCTCCCAAACCCTCCTTAAAACCGTGAAAGAGAGAGACAAGGGGGAGATATTTTCTTTCCCTTTTTTTTTGTGCTAATATAACCGAAAAATAAGAAGAAGTAATCTTCTTATTTTCGGTTTACCCACCTACCCAAAATAAGGAGATTATATCTTCTTATTTTGGTAGTATCCAATATGTATATAAAATGTATTATTTATAAAATTGTCATTTAATTTATTTCGTATTAATAAGTCTACATACAACAGCTTGCAGTCGATTTATTAATGCCGGTTTGTAATAATTTATTATGACAATATCGTATAATATATACTTTAACTATAAATATCGCATATTTAAAATTTGCTAATTAAATATAACTGGTTACATTTACTTACGAATTAACAACTTAATTCGTTCAAGCTAACATTATATACATAAATTAAATATAACATATTATATTCAATTTACGAATTGACAGTTAATTCATCTCAGCTAATATTATTTAATCGGCATTAAATAATTGTCTCATCAACACGTTGACTAACTGTTTAGTCAATTATATGAACTAACCTTTTAGTCATATAAGGCATCAATGTGATTACATTTCCATAATCACATCTCTCAAACAGATCCTTTAGGTGTGACTTTTAGGGACCAGTTGATCACCGCCATCAGTATGATAATAACGTCAAACTTTCTAGCAAGCCAACCGTTATTAAGTAATCGTTAATCAACTGATAAAATACAAAGTATACCCTTGTAAACCTATAAGAGATTTATAATGTTATCACACTAATTTGTTGAGGACACAAGCTCCAACAAACTCCCACTTGTCCTCACAAGTGTATGTGCGATAACCGATTCTCATATCCTAAAATTTCTCCCACTCAATGTAAAACAATTTTCAAAATCCGTATTCACAAAGGTCGTATTTTACAAGTGAGGTGTATCAAGAGTGGTTTCCCCGACTAGAGAGTAACTTAACTGATAAACGAATCATCATTCGAGCATGGCCATGCATTTCAGTTACAACTCCTCGAGTGGCCCTGAGAAATAACTAAACCTGATAAAGGTTGGATATTTTCTTCAACTCGAATCCTGCAGATGTAAGCACAGTATGAAATGACCCAGAAAAAATCTACTTAGTCTCCTGTTACGGCAGACCATGAGAAAGAAACCAAAGTCACCCAAAAACCGCCTTAATCTCAAGAGACAGTCGATAGTCAAAAGAATCGACTCTAGGAACACAATGGACGTCCAATCCACGACCTGGCACCGAATGTTTTTAAACATTTAGGACTCCATTACGTTGTCACATAAAATTGTCCTACAAGGTATCGTTATAACCCGTATTTGTGATCGATCAGCCAACTGATTGACTTATGGCTCGTTGAACCCACCATCAATCGACTGCACAATATAATAGCCAGAGTTATCAGCTCATATGGGCGATTATGGACCAAAACAAATATAATGTAATTCAGTTCACTTTGTGGCGTTCAATGTTGTCAGTACAATCCACATGAAAAAGAAAATATTATATATTAAAACGATGAAGTTATAAATAGTATATGAAAAAGATAATGTATCGAATCCATAATCAACTACTACAACTCAGGAACACGTTTAATTCACATGGAAATAACGTGCCCTTCATGCTTATCATAATTCAACGGTTTAGTGAGAGGATCTGTGATGTTTTCATTCGAAGCTATCTTGTCAATCACTATCTCTTCTTGCTCCACGTAATCACGGATCAGGTGAGCTTTCCGATGTACATGTCTAGACTTGTTACTAGACTTTGGCTCCTTAGCCTAGAAGATGGCACCTCTATTGTCACAATAAATGGTGATCGGGTCATTCGAACTAGGAACTATCGTAAGTCCTTGTAAGAATTGACGCATCCAAATCGCTTCCTTTGCTGCCTCCGAAGGGGCATAGTACTCGGATTCAGTAGTAGAATCTGCTACAACACTCTGTTTGGAACTCTTCCAGCCGACCACAGCACCATTAAGAGTGAAGACGAACCCGGACTGAGATTTTGAATCATCTCGATCCATTTGTAAGCTAGCATCTGCGTAACCGGTTGCGCATAGCTTAGTATCTCCTCCATAAGTCAATACCCAATCCTTTGTCCTCCGTAGGTACTTGAGGATGTTTTTAACAGCTATCCAGTGTGTTTCACCTGGATTCTTTTGGTACCGACTCGTCATACTCAATGCATATGCCACGTGTGGACGTGTGCATATCATGGCATACATGATCGATCCTATTGCAGATGCATAAGGAATGCGACTCATGCGCTCAATCCCTTCAGGCGTCGTGGGTGACTGAGACTTGCTCAACTGCATCCCAGACGTCATTGGAAGGTTCCCCTTCTTGGAGTTGGTCATGCTGAACCTCTCATGAATCTTATGCAAATAAGACTCCTGACTCAGTGATAACGTCCGTCGTGATCTATCTCGGTAGATACGGATTCCCAAAAGGCATTGTGCCTCACCCAGATCTTTCATCTGGAAATGGTTCTTCAACCATCCTTTAACCGAAGATAAGAGAGGAATGTCATTCCCAATCAAGAGTATGTCATCGACATACAATATCAAGAAAACAATCTTGCTCCCACTCGACTTGATATATAAGCATGGTTCCTCAACCGATCGAGTGAAACCATACTCTTTTATCACCTGGTCGAAACGATGATTCCAACTCCGAGAAGCTTGCTTAAGTCCATAAATGGAACGCTTAAGCTTGCATACTTTATTAGGATGTTCAGGATCTATGGAACCTTCGGGTTGCACCATGTACAACTCTTCCTCCAAATAACCGTTTAAGAAGACGGTTTTCACATCCATTTGCCAAATTTCATAGTCATGAAAAGCGGCAATCGCTAAGATTGTCCGAATGGAACGTAGCATGACTACAGGTGCAAAAATTTCATCATAATGCAATCTGTGCACTTGAGTGAAACCTTTTACCACTAGTCGTGCCTTATAGGTATCTGGTTACGCGTCTACATAATGCTTTATTTTGTAAAGCCATTTGCACTGTAGAGGTTTTACCTTATTAGGTAAATCAACTAGATCCCATACGTTATTCTCAGACATGGAGTCCATCTCGGATTGCATGGCATCAAGCCATAGCTTTGAGTCGGAACATGCCATATCACTTTTATAGGTAGCGGGTTCATTACTCTTTAGGAGCAAAACGTCATTCTCCTCGACCATATCAATGTATCTGTCCGGAGGATTAGAGACTCTACCCGACCTCCTAGGTTCCTGAGGAATATTAACCGTATCATTAGTTGAAGGAACAACTTCCTCCATCTGTTCCTCGGTTGTTGGTTCTGGAATCTCCGACAGCTCGAAGGTTCTATTACTTGTCTTGTTCTCGAGAAATTCTTTTTCTAAGAACGTCGCACTAGCCGCAACAAAAACTCGATGTTCGGTAGGCGAATAGAAGTAATGACCAAACATTCCTTTTGTATAACCAATAAAGAATGTCTTGACCGATCGTGGGCCGAGCTTATCCTCGTGTCTCCACTTGACATAAGCTTCGCAGTCCCAAACCCGAATAAAGGACAAGTTGGGGACCGTTCCCATCCACATTTCATATGGAGTATTGTCGACAGCTTTAGTCGGACTTCGGTTAAGTATAAGAGCAGCTGACAAAAGAGCAAAACCCCATAATGAATCAGGTACTACCGTGTGTCTCATCTTGGATATAACCATATCAAGTAAGGTTCGATTTCTCCGTTCGGACACATTATTTAATTGAGGTGTTCCAGGTGGAGTTAACTGTAACACGATTCCACAGTCTTTAAGGTGTTGATCAAACTCATTTGAAAGATATTTGCCACCCCGATCTGAACGGAGTGCTTTAACCTTTCTACCCATTTGGTTCTCAACCTTGTTCTGGTATTCCTTGAATTTCTCAAAGGACTCACTTTTATGCTTCATCAAGTAGACATATCCGTATCTACTCAAATCGTCCGTGAAAGTGATAAAATATCTATAGCAATCTCTAGCGGTAATTGACATAGGTCCACAAACATCAGTATGTATGAGTCCTAATAGGTCACTAGCGCGCATTTCAACACCTTTGAAGGAAATTCGAGTCATTTTGCCAATGAGACATGATTCACACGTGCCATATGTAGAAAAATCGAATGCGGGAATAGTCCCATTATCGACGAGTTTCTTTACACGTTTTTCATTTATGTGTCCCATACGACAATGCCATAGATAGGTTTGATTTTTGTCACCAACCTTTAATTTATTATTATTCACGTGTAATATGTCTGTAGTTTGATCTAAGATGTAAATTCCATTCATGGAAACTGCTTTGCCATAAATCATTTCATTAAAAGATAAAATACAGCTATTATCCTTTATTGAAAATGCAAAACCGTCTTTATCGAGTACGGAAACAGAAATAATGTTCTTAGATAAACTGGGTACATAGTAACAGTTATATAAAAATAACTCAAAACCACTAGGGAGTTGGATTACATATGTTCCCTTCGAGACTGCAGCAACTCTAGCTCCATTCCCGACTCGCAGGTCCACATCACCCTTTCCGAGAGGTGTGATGTTTCTTAGGTCCTGCAAATGATTACACAGATGAGAACTACAACCAGTATCAAGTACCCAAGTTCCGAAACTTGCATGGTTAATATCAATCATATGAATATAAGATGACATACCAACAGGAACGACGCAGCCTGCTTTTATGTCCTTACGGTACACGGGACAGTTCCTCCTCCAATTTCCAGTCTTGTGACAATGGTGGCATTCAATGTCACCGCCCTTGCTCTTTGCCTTGCCCTGTGAGCCACTGGTCTCACCAGGCCCACTCTTACCGTTTCCTGGGTTCTTAAACTTTGGCTTACCTACAGTTAGGTCGCCTGGAGCTTTGCCCTTACCTTTAATCTTGTTGGAAATCGTGAGAACATCCTGCTTCATGCTCCCACTCAATTTCATATCCTTCTCGGTCTGTACGAGAAGTGAGTGTAGCTCATGAGGACTTTTATTCAACTCATTCATGTAGTAGTTCGCCCTGAAAAGGGCAAAACCATCATGAAGAGAATGAAGCATTCGGTCAATGACTATGCTCTCACTGATTTTGCAATCAAGTGCCTCCAATTTCTCGACATTCTCAATCATGTTAAGAATGTGTGGGCTAACCGGTTGGCCCTTTTGGAGTTTCGCATCAAAGAAGCGACAGGTATGCTCATAAGTAACGATTCTCGGTGCTTTTGAGAACTCGTTAGTGAGCGTGGTGAAAATCTTGTTTGCACCTTGGGCAATGAAGCGTGTCTGCAAATTGGTTTCCATTGCAAAGATGAGTACGTTCTTTATCGAACCCGCTTCCATGACGAAATCACTATAAGCAAGTGACTCGTTAACTCCTGCATTGGGGCCTGGGTTTACCGGTATTGGCTCAGTTAAGTACTTGAGCTTACCGTCAGCAATGGCAGCATTCCGTAGTGCTGCCTCCTAGTCCGCAAAAAACCCATCATTCTTCAGTCGTGTGAACTGATTCATGTTGTCCATAAAAATTTTAAGCCATGACTCGCGTCCAAGTGTGACACTCGGCATTGGGATTTCGTTATTTCCAGCCATTTGTTGTAACAGTATTATCAAAATAAACGTATTCTACACTGCGAAAAGAAGAATAAAAATAATAAGCATATGCATCGTTATGATTTTAATTCTTAATGCAAAACTGTTATAAGCGAAGACTCAAACATTTATACAATTGACCTCCCTCATAGAATTATATAAATGATTCCAAGACTCAATTATCTGTAAATTGATAAGCCAACCTTTTAGCTAATTCTACTGTTAGAATTCTTGGTCGATAAATTTCGGTAAATTCTATCTTTAGTCCATCATAATCACGAGAAACTCTTCGAACTATAATGTTGAGATAAACTAAGTCAACACAAACTACTTACCCAACGTAGAAGGGGTCATATTATGCCTACCGACGAAGAAGGGATTCATAGTTGTTTGCCCTTATAAAGACTAGTCTCAATTTCCGTTTTAGAGGAAGATCCCATCATCTTTATTTTAATTCATTTTAAGTGAACTAATATCTAGCATGCGAGAATGAATAAACTAAGGTGATGGCTTAATAAATATGTGACATCTGTATGTCCATGAAAATTAACATTCAACCTATATGAGTCAATTTTCATGCATTTTAGTAGTAGGTGGTTTGGTTTAGGCGAAATATGATGCAAAAACTATCATGTGAATGAAAAACAATAGGAACGAAAACGTAAAAACAATAATAAAGTCCTAGTGTGCCTATCTACCAAAATGAACATTAAATACAAATTTGGAATCCATCCTTAGACCCGAGAAGCTTGTCTTGATGTTCCATCTTGGTCCATGTAGCGGGAGTGAGCTCCAATCTCCATCTTTAGTCTTCTTTAAAATTACAATTTAAATTACATAATAAACCTATTTACATTCTAATTTCAAAACCATAATACTTAAAGAAAATAAAAGGAGATTCGAGATCTCAAATTACATAAAAATTATGTTTCCTTCATTACGAAAACATAATTAACTAAGGCCACACTAGGTATTACAAATTACAACAGATTGTAAAAATACGTAAATAAATCCATTCAACGATTCATTCAACTAAAAAAATGCATCAACTAAAAAAAATTAAACATGCAAGACATAATTCCTTAATTATGTAGATTAATTTTACCCAAACCACCTATTTAAATGATCAAATTAAGTGACAATTCCTCAATTACTCACATTAATTTCAATCTTAATTCATATTAAACTTGTAATATGAATTTAATCCAACATTATTTTAAACTTCTTTAAAATAATTAGGTATCTTATAATTGTGAACTTCTTCACAACAATTAATCATACATTATAAATTTAATGTATAATCAACATTGGCCAAAAAACTAACAAAAAAAACTTTTTTTTTAAATAGGTCTCGGCATATTGCAAAAATAAAAAACAGCCTCTTTTTTTTTTCCTTTTTGCTCACGGTTTTAGCCGAATAAAAACAGATTTCCCCTTTTTTTTTCTTTTGCTCACGGTTTTAGCCAAAACAACAAAAAAACAGAATTTTTTTTTTTAATTTTTTCGGCAATACAGTAAAACGAAAAAAAAACCAGAATTTTTTTTCGTTGGCTCGGCAAACCACCAAAAACAGTCCTCCTATTTTTTTCTTTGCGGCAAAATGCCCTAAAACAAAAAAAAATTTAGATTAACAAAATTGTTTATAGTTGCTATTAGAACAAGATTGGCATAATCACCTTATAATTTAAACATGTAAATTTATGAAACATGATTCTAAACAACGATTTAGAACCATTTATGCCAAAAACTATATAGCAAAAACAATTTATCATCATCAAACAAAACTATTCCATTTACATTTCAATTTAATCTTCATTAAATCAAACATCTACAAATTCATCATGTAATCATTTTAACTTATTAAAACAACAAAATGAATGAATCAAAATGAAAATACAAACAAGAAAAACAGGAAAAACAATTCGGCAAAATTTTTTTTTCTCGGCCAAAAAATTTTTTTAAACGGCCGATCCATTTTTTTTCTTTTTCGAAATTCTTTTCAAATTTTGCTTAAATTCAATTATGAAAATGATCAAAATAAAATCGTGGTCTTGGCTCTGATACCACTTGTGGGAAATATCGGCATACTTCCCTTATAATAAAGGATTATAACGAATTTATTATGATGAATACGAGTCATAAAATAAATTACATAAACAAAAATAGAGAATTAAGAAATAACCTTCGGTCCTAGCTAATATGGCCTATGAACAATATCGCAATGATATTCTCTATCAGTTGCACCCAAGATGATATGAGATATGCCTTTGTTCTTTGCTAGAATCGATCCCACAATTAACTTATTAATTTTTAGGGTTTTGTGTGTATTTTTGATGAGAGTGTGCTAGGTCGGAAAAATTAGGTTAAGAAAATGATCTCCCAAACCCTCCTTAAAACCGTGAAAGAGAGAGCCAAGGGGGAGATATTTTCTTTCCCTTTTTTTGTGCTAATCTAACCGAAAAATAAGAAGAAATAATCTTCTTATTTTCGGTTTCCCCACCTATCCAAAATAAGGAGATTAAATCTTCTTATATTGGTAGTATCCAATATGTATATAAAATGTATTATTTATAAAATTATCATTTAATTTATTCCGTATTAATAAGTCTACATACAACAGCTTGCAGTCGATTTATTAATGCCGGTCTGTAATAATTTATTATGACAATATCGTATAATATATACTTTAACTATAAATATCGCATATTTATAATTTGCTAATTAAATATAACTGGTTACATTTAATTACGAATTAACAACTTAATTTGTTCAAGCTAACATTATATACATAAATTAAATATAACATATTATATTCAATTTACGAATTGTGATTAATTGTCTCGGCTAATATTATTTAATCGGCATTAAATAATTGTCTCATCAACACGTTGACTAACTGTTTAGTCAATTATATGAACTAACCTTTTAGTCATATAAGGCATCAATGTGATTACATTTCCATAATCACATCTCTCAAACAGATCCTTTAGGTGTGACTTTTAGGGACCAGTTGATCACCGCCATTAGTATGATAATGTCAAACTTTCTAGCAAGCCAACCGTTATTAAGTAATCGTTAATCAACTGATAAAATACGAAGTATACCCTTGTGAACCTATAAGAGATTTATAATGTTATCACACTAATTTTTGGAGGACACAAGCTCCAACAATAATGTTTGTTGGATGGTTTGTATTAAAGTGAATTCATCATATGAGAATTGTGTTGGTTCATATAATCGTAATTGTTGGAAGGGAGAAGTAAATTGAATATCGGTATTTGTATGACATTTTGTGCTGGAATATACGTTGGACGGATTTAAGCCTTTGGCTGGTTGGTTTAGTTATGACGGATGGTTATCTTGGCAGACGTCATGTAAGAGCCTTCGGGTGACGTATTTCAGATTTATTCTGGCAGACGATTTTAAATCGTGATTTCTCGAGGCAGACCCCAGATTGGTCTGCAGGCCATCTGGTGGATATTAATCAACTATATGTTGAGGTAGACATTACCTTTGGTAATGTAGTGTGTGTTTACTCACCTTCGGGTTGAGGCTTCCCCGGCCAGGGATTGGCGGGATGATTAGTGTAACGAGTAAGTAAAATAAAGGAGCACGTTGTCAGGGGGTTGTGCAATGAAAATGGAAATTGGATTATTTATCGTATGTTTTTGTTGTTAGTATTTATTCCTACTCAACCTCGCGGTTGACAGTGTATTCGTGAACACCTGCGGTGAACCGTTTTATGGGGAGCGGATTTGACAGGTACCAAAGATTAGCTGACTTGGGAGCATTGGGATGAGAGCCGAACTTGGAACCTTAGATGAAGTCTTGACCACATATATAGTTATATCAGTTATTTATTTTTCGCTGCGAGTTGTATTTATTTTTATACTCCCTCCTATTCACAATAAACCTCCCATTTCATTTTGACACAAAAATTAAGAAAACACACTACCCCACCATATAAATAAATTTGAACCACACAAATACATACCCCACCATACAATTAAATGTGGACCACACAAACACTTACCAAAAAAGGAAATAGGGAAGTTATTGTGAATAGACGGAAATGGAAATAGGGAGGTTTATCTTGAATAGGAGGGAGTATTATGTTTTAGTTGATTAAAATTGTAAAACATATGTAATCATTAAAGTTTTTATTTAAAGTACTTTGGTGAGTGGGACTTTGTTATCTACTACCTCGGGAAACCGAGATGGTAACGGTCCTATTTATTTGGGAATGTCTAGCTAAAGGCTCCCGAATAAATAGGGGTGTTACAAAGTGGTATCAGAGCAATATGATCCTCAGGGCTAACCAATGAATAATAATGAACGTAGGATGTGTCTAAATAAAATGAACCCCGGGTAGAAACTGTTAGGAGCCCCTCTTAGTGCGGCTAAGAAGCGCGCCTTAATTCGTACCATGGCCCTCTTAGTTTCAAACCGGGAACCTTGAGAGAATACAGTTGGAATATGTGTCCTCCGACAATAATGCGACCACAACTGTCGATCATGATGATCACATGTTTAAGTCTCATTTTAAGAATACATGTGGGAAGTAATATTTTACAGTCAACTGGTCCACACGTATCGGTAATGATTGGCTGACTAGAGTTTGACATTACTGTCGTGCGACGGTGGTGATAAGTTGATCCCCTTAGGTCATACCTAAAGGGTAACACTCTTAATTGATTATTTAATCGATCGTACGACGATACGGGTTAATTAAATTACTTAAAATTGACGGAGGATTTTGGAAGTAATATTTACGTGTCTCATTGTAATTTGATTAGATAAGATACGGTCTAAGTAATCGAATTGTTTTATTACTTAAATGAAATTATTGTTTATGGAAACAATTAAAACGGAATGAATAAATTATTATAAATACAGAATGTTGTAGTTTATAATTCGGAAACACTTTTTGGTACAAGTAATTATGAATTACTAGGTTAATTTTATAAGTGACATATTTTATTAATATGTTGATTTTTAATTGTTAAAAATACATTTTATACACATAATGTCATGGAACTTGTGACATGTGACAATTGACAAATGACAAAATATAAAATGGACTTCCCATTATATATAAGTGCCGAAAATAAAATGGAGGGAGTGTAATGTTTAATTTGTGTTAATTATTTAAGTGAAAACAAAATGATTACTACACATTCTAGCCATGCACACCTAGTTGCTTTTGTGAAGAGCATCTTGGTCATGCATTGGCCATTACCACCCCCCGCCCCCATACCCGGTTTTCCTAGAGCAAGGCCAAGGGTTTTTGCTCTATATTTTTCCTAATATACACTACAACAAATGTGTGTGGTTATTCATTCATTCATAACATCTAAAACTTAAAGAAATTTTAGAGAGAAAAAATTACTCCTTCTTTCCTCCTTTCTTTACCGAAAAAGCAAGAGACCAAAATAATTTTGGGGTCAATTTTAGTAAGATTAATATTCTTCTAGTTCAAATAATATTAGTCTTTAAGAGGTTATCTTGGGTATATATCTTTGGGAGGGATTCTACCTTTGAATCCTTGTTCTTCCATTTGAAAGAAAAGCTCAGGAATAAGTGAGTAGAAGAACTCATTTGTGCCCATATATCCGAAAACTCAAAGTAAGGAAAACGATTTCTTCTTTATTCTTATTCATGTTTGCATGCATAAGATCTAAATTTAATTTTATGACTAAATTAATTGTAACATATATGAATATGTCGAAATATGAGATTAATAATTTATAACAAGTGGTATCATGAGCCTTAGGTTGTTTGCATGCAAATCGATTATTGTTTTTCCGAGTTATACGATTAACAAATAAAACTTATAAATTTGTGTTTATTTTGATATATCACGAAATTTATTATGCATGTTAAAGTTTCTGGTCCTAAAATGTTCTTAGGTTATTTTGGTTTATTTATGGATTTTATTGTTCATTTTTATGAATAATGGCATTAAAAATGTGATTTTTAGGATTAAAATGTCATTTTTGGACTAAAAATAGCTAAACTTCGATTTTTCCAGTTGTTTTTGGATATATTTTCATATATTTTATCTACTGATGACCTGCAACTTCATAATAAAATGAGTTGTTATGCTCGAAATATGGATTTTTCAATTTAAAATCGTATTTAAATGGTAAAATAGGTTGATATGAGTTATATTTCGAATATGGTCATAGAAATTTAGTATGTTGTCACATACAATTTTACAAGATGTGTGTAAAATAATTGGCTATAATGAAGTCTTTATACATGATTTATGAATTTTTGATGAAAAATCACATAAATAGTGACTTTAATTAGTAAAAATTGCTAAAACATACTTCATGACTAAAGAAAAATGTCACATATTGTATTTTATCTTATATTTCAGATCTAAAAATGAAAAGTTAATAAAAATAATTTTTCTCATATTTTTATGGAAATAATTGATAAATCCGATAAACCGCAACATTGTTTTTCTCGATAAATTTCAAAATTTTTAACCTAAGTTTTTGAACATTATGAGTGTCATGGTATTTTTTACAGAATGTTCATGAGTTTAAATTTCAAATTTTGAAATTATTTGAAATTTTTATGATTTATTTGAAGTTTATGACATAATATTGTAATTTTGAGTCCATTTATGAACAATTTTAAGAAATATAAGTTAATTATTGTCAATATATTAGTGGAGACTAATTTTGAGTCCTAAGTTGGTTAGGGTAATTAACTTGCACATAAATATGAATTTATGTAATTATGGTGATTATAAAAGGTTAAATCACACAAATCCGTAAAAACCGATTAATATACGATATTGGCTCCTTAAAGGCGATTTAGCATAAAAATTGGGCATGTTCATACATATTATAATGCTGAATTTTATTTATGATTGTCATAATTTTATTTTTATGTAATTTTGAATTATGTAATTTTACTTAGTATGGCCTTAGTTTTAGTTGATATTACCCGAAATGTATGGGAATATCGATTCGGTTGTAATTTATTGTGATCTCGTATCACCGTTTGGTAGTTTAATAGATTTATTTTATTTTAATTACAAATGTATAATAGGAAATTATGTAATTTGTTATGTAATTTATTTATTCCGGAGTTCCTTGAAGACGGTGCCACTCGAGAAGGCGATCTTAAAGAAATTTATTGCCTTGAAATGCGTGCCAAGACCGAAATTCAAGGGACCAAAGGAGTTGGTTTCCGAATTTGTAATAGTTTATTAGATTTTCTATTCTAGGAAGGCCATACTAGGATTTTATTTTTTATGCTTTGCATTTTATTTATATGTTGCATGCATCGCTAAATCGCCATAACTAAAACATGCATTATCTTTTAATCGAGTTTATCGACCGTGTCAATTACAATTATCGTAGTTCACCGCTTTAGTTCACTTAAAACGTGATAGATAATAAATTGACATGACCTCTCGCTAAAAATAAACAATTGAGACTTAGCCTTACCCAAAAAGTAGAAACCATGAAAACCTATTTCGTGAGGGAGTGCACTCGGCTTTACCGGGGTACAAACCTTGTTACGTAGGGGAAGTGGGTGATAAATGTCTACCCACCGAATTTATAAAGATGAGGGTTGTTTTCGGCTTTACCGATGCCCAAGTTGATGTAAATTTGGATCATGGACACATTTATTCGAAATTTGGGTTGAACTCAACGAAAGTATTCTCGACGGTTGCCGGATGTGTTTCGGGCTAAAGATAAATTTTAGTTTAAATTTATCCACCAAGAGTTCTAAAAGTAGAATCGATTAAAAAGTTAATCCACCGAGTTATATTGATAAGGGTTGTATTCGGCTTTACCGATGCCTAAGTTAATATGAATTTACAAGTATTATTATTATTATTGAGAAAACGACAAATGTTTTATTCCTTCTATTTTCGTTTTGTAGACCACTTTTATTTCTCATAACAAATGGCCGCTCCAAACACCAACGCCACACCTCTCACTAATACTTCATGGCTCCGATCCTTCATGGATTGTTGTAAACTTGAAAAGAATGGGTCAAATTTCGCCAATTGGGATGCCCAAGTCAAATTAACCGCCCAAGGTGACGACAAGCTTCGTTACGTCACCGAGGCCTCTCTACCCAAACCTAATGCTAGGTCAAGTGCCGCCACTAGGGAAGCATATGAGGCTTACCACAAAGAGTCCGCCGCAATGAAAAATGTGTTGATTTTTGCGATACCCGGTTTTCCTAGAGCAAGGCCAAGGGTTTTTGCTCTATATTTTTCCTAATATACACTACAACAAATGTGTGTGGTTATTCATTCATTCATAACATTTAAAACTTAAAGAAATTTTAGAGAGAAAAAATTACTCCTTCTTTCCTCCTTTCTTTACCGAAAAAGCAAGAGACCAAAATAATTTTGGGGTCAATTTTAGTAAGATTAATATTCTTCTAGTTCAAATAATATTAGTCTTTAAGAGGTTATCTTGGGTATATATCTTTGGGAGGGATTCTACCTTTGAATCCTTGTTCTTCCATTTGAAAGAAAAGCTCAAGAACAAGTGAGTCGGAGAACTCATTTGTGCCCATATATCCGAAAACTCAAAGTAAGGAAAATGATTTCTTCTTTATTCTTATTCATGTTTGCATACATAAGATCTAAATTTAATTTTATGACTAAATTAATTGTCACATATATGAATATGTTGAAATATGAGATTAATAATTTATAACAAATACTTGAGAGTTGGGGTAATTTAAAAGGAACATTGCTTATTTTGTTTTGAAAGTTTTGTTGCCTTGTTTGAATGTTGTTTCATTAATGCTTGAGATTACGTGGACGTAACTTTGCTTTTTCGGTGAAGGGATGTGATATGATTTATTTTAAGCATTGTTATAAGTATGTTGATATGAGGAAGTATGTTGGAATGTATGTGGAAGGTGTGAATATGATTAAGCATGTGAAGTATTAATTATTGTGTGGAATTGGGAAGAATGCGATTTTGGTTGACTTCATAAGATTTTTACCCTTGATTGTTGTGGCTGCCATTTACTGTCTGTTTAAATCTCTTTTTCGAGATATTTATGTGTGATAGCCTTGTGAGTTAACTTTCATATGTCACTGGTTTCGTGTTCAAATAATATACGGTTTAGGAGAAATAAATATTTTAGTGGACAGTGGTTAGAATATTCATGTACAGTGATGTTTTTGCGCCATGTTTTTGTAAAATTTGTCATTTAAAAACTGCCTGTCGATTTGGTGTAATTCCAACTCCATTGTTTAAAAGATTCGTATATGTTTATAAATTGATAATCCAAGTTACAAGGTAAATTTTTGACAATTAATAGTGATTTTTACAATTTGACCTAAATTTCTGACAAGTTGCTGTAAAATTTCTGTTTCGACCAAATAATTTCTAAAATGCATTATAAATTGATCTTTTGAGTTTTTGACTTTATTTTTTTTCTCATAATTTACTAACTCTCTGTATTTTCTAAAAAAAGTATAAGTTATCGAGGAGTAATTAAGTTATTATTTATTTATGATTTTTAGAAGTTATAACATGTTTTCCTAGCCTTGAAAAGTATAAGTTTTTGTTTCTTATCTTTTGCACGTTGATAATTTGATGTTGTAAATTATGTGAAGTAGATTACCATGTCTAGTGATATGCGGAATATGTTTCCCTAAGCCTATATATATATGATTACAATAATTGCATCCATGTTTAAGTTAGGTATCATTATTAAGAAAAGATTAATTAATTAAATAGTTATGCGTATCTTTCGTTATAGATTGTTATTTATTTGGCAATGTATTCGCCAATAGTTAAGTAAGAAGTTGAAATAAAGTTTAGTTCGAAATTTAATATGATGTGACTTGCTGTTAAATCAAAGATTTTGTTATTCATTTAACCATTACTTGGAGTTGTGTTTGAAATAATAGTTGACTTGTGTTACGGTGTGCGTTTTTGATTTTGTGGCATTTCAACAAGGATTTTGTTGTTCCCATTATTTGTTATCTCGAACTTTGAGGACGAAGTTTATTTTTAGGGGTAAGGAATGTAATACTATGAATGTTTTGAGTTACTGTTATGTTACCTTGTGATAAAATTGGCATGATTGATAATTGTAAAATGCTTAATTGTGTTGGATGGTGCTTAGTATAAGGATTTTATAAGAGTTGTGGTAGTATTTATGGGCGAACTTCAGGACGAAGTTCATTTTAAGGGGATAAGACTGTAATACTCCGTATTTTGATAATAATTTATGAGAATAATTTATGTAATTTAATAATTAGTTAAAGGCATTTCTAATAATAATTACGAGTAAGACGTTAATTAAATAATAAATTAATGATTCAATTCGGGAATTGGGCTTAGCTAATAGTACAGTATTGAGCCGTGTGATATAATTGGGGGATGGGTTTTATAGGCTTAATAATTAAGTAATCGGATTTTCTATCAGGAATTAATAATAAATAATATGGAAATAATAATTATATCAATAATTATCATAATAATAATAATAATAATTTTATGGCAATAATAAGATAATTGGTGGAAATTCTAGTTATGGTAAGACTAGTAATATACGATAATACTAATACTAATAATATAATTTATAATAGTAATTCCTATAATAATTAGAATAAGGTAATTATAATATGTTTCTTAATTGACCTCACATATTCTTTAATCTTACACTATAAATACTATAATAAATCTGAAAATAATTCATAAAAGAAGAAGGAAGAGATCTAAAAGAAAGAAGAGAAGAATTAAGGAAGAGAAAAGCAAAGGAATTGATTTTATTATCTGCTCAAGGTAATTCTTTAAGACCGTCTTATGTATATACTTTGCGATATTATAACTTGTTATCTAGACCACCATAGATCAGGCCGTAAGTATCGTTGTGATCGTGGATGACCAAGGATCACCGTTGACCTTATTTGACCACTATTGACTGACGGGAGAGGGCGGTTTCAGGCGGGTTTTCGAGGGTGGTTGAAGAAGGTATACAATATGTGGTTATACGGATTTTGACCCACGAAAGTCATCTAAATGGACTTGGGCTAGGATGGGTTGACACCAGAGGTGATAGTCGACCACTTTGTGGTGGTTGTTGCTGGTGTTTTGCGCGGTGGTTGCCGGAATTACGAGGTTAGGGCAAGGGTGTTGTTTAGCGGTTTTATATCCTTTTTCGAGACTTGCTTGGCTCGAACCTAGGTTGGTTGGATTCGTGGGGGTTAGTCCGTTCTATAGGTGGCAGTGGGATGGTCTGGGATGGTGGTTGGTGGTGGTGGTGGTCAGAAAATCGTAAAACAGGGGATTGGGACTGGGTCGTTTTGTCGTGTCAGGTCGTGGGATGTTCTGGGTAGTGGTGGTAGGTGGGGCTTCCACCGTGGGGCAGGGGATACCACGATGGTGGCCACAGCTATTATGGTGGTGCTGGTGGTAGGCGTGTTGGGTGTGTTTGAGTTGTGTGTGTCGGGTTTTCGGGGGTGGTCTAGGGCGTGTATGTGCGGGTTGTAGGGAGTTGCAGGGGGTGTGTTAACAGGTGCTAGGAGGCTGTCGGGATTTGCCATGGTGCAGGCTAGGGCGTGGCGGGTTTGGGTGGTATTTACCGTGGTTATAGGTGTCATGATAGGTGGGTGTTGGTGGGGGTTGGACACGGTTTTGCCGTGAAGTGTGAGGAGGTAGTTGTGTTTGTCTTCACGTATTGTCACGGGTAAATAGGTGTGAGTGGCTAATTTCTATTTGTTTATTGAGACGGGTTTTTACATAATGCTAATTCATACGGAATTAATTAATTAAATTATAATTTGAATAATTAATAAAGTAATTAGTTTGGGTAATTGTATCGTGTTGCAGCCGGGTTTTGTAATTGAAGCGGGTTTGAACATCGTAATAGTAAATAATGAATTAAATTGAATAAATAATAATTAAAGTGTGATAATTAATAATTGAATGAATTATTAATGTGTTAGGTAACGGATTGTGAAGAATTTATAATCGGATTCATGTGCTTTATTTATTGGATTGCTTAAGCTGCTTAATTGGTATCGCTTGCCAAGTAGGGATAAATCCTACTCAACTTTTACTCTATAATGTTTGTTGGATGGTTTGTATTAAAGTGAATTGATCATATGAGAACTGTGTTGGTTGATATAATCGTAATTGTTGGAAGGGAGAAGTAAATTGAATATCGGTTATTTGTATGACATTTTGTGCTGGAATATACGTTGGACGGATTTAAGCCTTTGGCTGGTTGATTTAGTTATGATGGATGGTTATCTTGGCAGTCGTCGTGTAAGAGCCTTCGGGTGACGTATTTCAGATTTATTATGGCAGACCATTTTAAATCGTGATTTCTCGCGGTAGTCCCCAGATTGGTCTGCAGGCCATCTGGTGGATATTAATCAACTATATGTTGAGGCAGAGATTACCTTTGGTAATGTAGTGTGTGTTTACTCACCTTCGGGTTGAGGCTTCCCCGGCCAGCGATTGGCGGGATGATTAGTGTAACGAGTAAGTAAAAGAAAGGAGCACGTTGTCAGGGGGTTGTGCAATGAAAATGGAAAATGGATTATTTATCGTATGTTTTTGTTGTTAGTATTTATTCCTACTCAACCTCGCGGTTGACAGTGTATTCGTGAACACCTGCGGTGAACCGTTTTATGGGGAGCAGATTTGACAGGTACCAAAGATTAGCTGACTTGGTATCATTGGGATGAGAGCCAAACTTGGAACCTTAGATGAAGTCTTGACCACATATATAGTTATATCACTTATTTATTTTCCGCTGTGAGTTGTATTTATTTTTATATTAAGTTTTAGATGATTAAAATTGTAAAACATATGTAATCATTAAAGTTTTTATTTAAAGTACTTTGGTGAGTTGGACTTTGTTATCTACTACCTCGGGAAACCGAGATGGTAACGGTCCTATTTATTTTGGAATGTCTAGTTAAAGGCTCTCGAATAAATGGGGGTGTTATATCAGGATTGACAAAAACAAAAACAAAACTCACAAAAACATCCCTAAAAAAACCAATGTTGGAACCATAGGAAAACATCAAAGGGTATTCACAGTTCTGGGAATAACATATGGCACCGCTCTGGAGATACTTGATTCAGAAGGAATGCTCCAACCTATTGGTCCGACTCCGGACAAACCCGAACACAAAAGAACCCGATTCTGGGATGGTAATGCCTATTGCCAATATCATCAAGGCAAGGGCCATGACACCGAAGCCTGCTTAAAATCAAGCATGCCATTCAAGATATGATTGAAGCTGGCAAAATCATAATTGCACCTCTCAGTCAAGAAAATCCTCCTGAATGTCTCAAATCAAACAGCAAGGTTGAACGTTCTCAAAGGACATTCACCAAACTCAACACAACCTATGCCGCAGCTCTTCAAAAGCTCATGACTGAAGGGAAGCTACAACCAATCGGGCCTACTCCGGACCCATCTGAAAGCAGGAAATCCCGTTTCTGGGACGGCAGTGCCTATTACCAATATCATCAAAGGAATGGTCATGACACTGAAACATGCTTCAAACTGAAATATGTTATTCAAAATATGATCAACAATCATGAGCTGATAGCTTCATCCCTATGCCAACCAAGTGATGAAGACAACCCTAATGAACATCTCTTTCGGGAAGGAGATAAAAGCCTCATCGACTATTGTCCTCATATCATTCCCAACAACGAGAGTGAAGTGCTCAAGTGGGTCAATGCTCAAGATCAAACATTCAAGCCGCTGGATGCTGCAAAGGAGATCCTTGAGTAGGAAAGTAATGATTAGGAGTCCGTATCTACGATTAAGTCTGATTTCGAGTCCGATTCTTAGGCTTTCTCATATCTATCCTAGTGTTTTTCCGTTTATTCCTAAGTGACAAACTGGGGGCTGTCCCCATGATTCACATGTATTCATCGAATCTGTGCTAACATCTTATTTATCTAAATAAAAGCACAATTTCCAACTATCACTTTACCATTTCCCGTTGACAACGAGAATTGATTTAAAACAAACAATATGTTCCAATTCAATGTGAGTACACTCGAGTGACGTTCCGTACCGAGTAAGCAGAGGACTCGAAACTTCGTGTCCATTTCTTTACCTATTCCATGTCTGGCAATAGAAATCTTTCATTAGCACCCGATCTAGAACGAGCTCTCAATCAAAGGGATCCTACGATGAACCTGGATAACAAACCAGAACATCTCATGATCAATGACGGAAGGCAAGCCCATTCCCCACAAAAACATCCCATCACCAAATATCAACCTCTCACCAACGGGTACATCCCCGTCTGTACCTTTACCAACCTCGAATGAAGGACGACAAAGAACCAACAAAGGCAAAAACCAAAGCCAAGGCAAAAGCCAAAACAAAAACGAGATAGTGAAATTCAAATTCACTATTTTCACAAATTTCAAACGACGGAAATTAAAACCGTCATTTTCAAATTAAAAAAACAAGATAGTGAAATTCAAGTTCGCTATCTTCACGAGCTTCAAACGACGGAAATAAAATCGTCAATTTCAAATCAAAAACAAGATAGTGAAATTCAAATTCACTATTTTCACAATTCCAAACAATGGAATTAAAAAACCATCCCATTCAAAAAACGAAATAGTGAAATTCAAAATTTTCCCACAATTTCAACTGACGAAATTCAAAACCGTCACTTTTCAAAAAAATGAAGTAGCGAAATTCAAATTCGTTATTTTCCCACAATTTCAAATAACGGAATTAAACCGTCACTTTTCAAACTTCGGACCAACAAGTCCAACACCAACATCCAAAGTCCAGGACCAACAAGTCCAAAGCCCAGGACCCATGAGTCCAACATATAAAGTCCCGGACCAACAAGTCCAAAGCCCAGGACCCATGAGTCCAACATATAAAGTCCATGGCCAACAAGTCCAAAGCCTAGGACCCATGAGTCCAAAATACCAAGTCCAGAACCAACAAGTCCAAAGCCTAGGACCAACGAAGTCCAACACACCAAACCCCGGACCGACAAGTCCAAAACACCAAACACTAAAACCTCAACTAAAACTGCTTCACCCTAAGTCCTTCTAGAGACTGTTACAGGGAGACCTATCTAGGATTCTGAGGATTCCCCTCAAGCTCGTAATATCACACCTTAACCTTTAAGGTCCGGACATGGGATTCTGATCCCACATTTACCAACCATTTCGTGCTCAGGCCACATCAAGCCGGAGACCCCATTCCGCACCACATTACAAGCCGCAACCCACCGGCCTAAACACCCCAAATACAAACTCCAGTTTTTTATCTGTTAAACAAACCTATTATTACAAGGCTCCACATTCCATAATGTCGAAGCCATTTTCACCCTGACCCGGATACGGAGCCTTCAAAAACGTTGCTCCCCAGAACGGGACATGCCCATTTCATTCTTGGAGTCCACTTCTTAGTGTCCTCACATAACAAGAAACATTTTCACAAACTATGCCTCTTGATTCATGATCAAGAGGGAATTATATCCAATCAACCTTCGAGTCACCAAACGGAATTCACCGTCGTGAACCTCAGCTCCAGATTTTTATCTGTCAAACGAACCTATTATTACCAAGCTCCACATTCCATAATGTCGAAGCCTTTTTCACCCTGACCCAGATACGAAGTCCTCAAATGCTTTGCTACCGAGAATGGGACATACCCAATCTACCCTTAGGGTCCACTTTTTAGTGTGCTCACATGATAAGGAACAATTTCACAAATACACCTCTTTGATTCATGATCGAGGGGAATTCTCTCAAATCAATTTTTCGAGTCACCAAACGGCTTTTACCGTCGTGACCCCCGCACTTTAAGGTCCTAACAACTCGCTCAGGCACAAGCATTCAGAACTACGATCTGGTTTGATTTCGCAAACACGCGAATATGTAGGCAGTCCTATTACGAGGGCACAACCATACAACCGCACATATTCAGAACTACGATCTGGTTTGATTTCACATCACGTGAATACGTAGGCAGTCCCTCAAGGACACAACCATACACTTTTAAATCACTTAAAGGTCCTAACAGTTAGCTTAGGCACACAAACACATTCAGAACTACGATCTGGTTTGATTTCGCAAATACGCGAATACGTAGGCAATCCTATTACAAGGGCGCAACCACACCCCTACACACATTCAATTTTCAAACCTTCAATTTGCAACCCATTGCACACACACCTCAGAACTATGATCTGGTTTGATTTCGCAAACACGCGAATACGTAGGCAGTCCTATTACAAGGGCACAACCGCATACTCCTTCCACGACATTTCCAATTTTCAATCATCAATAACTAGCTCAGAACTACGGTTTGGTTTGATTTCGCAAACACGCGAATACGTAGGCAATCCCCCAACAAGGACACAACCGCACACTCATTTCAATCTCAACCATCAACATCAATCCTAAAAAGTAGCCCACCCAGCTGTAAAAAAATTAATCTCATACCTCTTTAATGGGGGCTTCTTCCTTAAGACGTCATCCATTCCTGGTTTTATCAAATTCCCACCTTCTCACTCTAGGGACTTCTCTTTCAAGATGCCACCTGTCCTTTATCCTCAAAAATCCTTTGAGTCTCAGCTACAGTCCAAAATAAAACCGCCTTTAGTCTAGTGCTCGATTCGGACGATGACAAGGTCTTGGTTCCATTCTCCGAATCATTATACCATGAGAAGGGATCTCAAACAAGCAAACAAGGGAAAAGATGTCTGGAGAAGATAATCAATTCATGTTCCCCAGCCGAGCGGACCTTCTACCTCAGGGATTTATTACGCGTTCTGACCCCTTCTTGGCAAGGAATTGCACTTCCATAAACAAAGTCTGTCAGAGTCACCCCGTGTCGTTTCGATACCAACTTTGTATCATGTTCACGGCCGTCTGCTATATCAGTCTGTCGGTATGCGTCCATTTGGGTCAATATCGCAACTGTCACATGTCTCCAATCTATCAAATCACAGATCTACGAGTAACAAGACTCGTCTTTAAGCTTCACAACATTCAAAACTATTATCTCCCTTCGCGTGAGATATTACATGCTAGTTTCTTATATGTTAACTGTTCACATGCTTATGTGCTTACGTGCTTATATGCTTATGTGCTAGTTGCTTATATGCTAACTGCTCACATGCTTATGTGCTTACGTGCTTGTATGCTTGCATTTGACGTGTTTGTCTATGCGACTGCGGATTTGTGTAGTCACTAACCATGTAGGTAATCTTGAGAAGAAAAACTCACTCCAACTGAGTACTGGGTTCTTCCCAACAAACGGCGACCCATCAAGTCCAAGAACTTTAACCCTGCCGATTACATGGCACACGCTACCTCCCAACGAGCAGCAACTCATATCCCCGGCGAGTCCTGAGGAGTTTCTAACTCCCCAACGAGTGCCGATTTTCAAATTGATGTCACACATGCTATTTTCCACACTCGATCATTCGACCATAGATGGCTGGCGAGCCTTATAATGCATATGGTTGGCGAGCCTTTGTCCGTAAACAAGATACAACTCAAGGACGTATCCCGAAGATGCCTCGGGTACGACTCCTTTTCACAAGCTGGCGAGCCTTTGTCCGCAAACAAGGTACAACTCAAGGACGTATCCCGACGATGCCTCGGGTACGACTCCTTATCACAGCTAGCGAGCCTTTGCACGCACATAAGATACGACTCAAGGACATATCCTAAAGATGCCTCAGGTATGACTCCTTCCTATGGCTGGCGAGCCTCAAAACGCACCGCCTTCAACACCGGCTGGCAAGCCTTTGCGCGCAAAAGATTCAAGGACGTACCCCGAAGATGCCTCAGGTATGACTCCTTCTTATGGCTAGCGAGCCTTTATACGTAGTCTAATAGACTCTAAACGACCCGAACCGGAAGTCGATAGACTCTAAACTGTTCCCGACGGCAGGTCCTTGACTCGAAACTCCGAGTTGCCTCGACGTCGCCCTTCCCGACGACAGGTCCTTGGCTCAAACCCTTTTGAGTCGCCTCGACGTCGCAATGGTCTTCAAGTTGTAATCTTCGATTGACCTGGAGATCATACTTTGACTTTCGCCCTGTCCAAGCCTCAGTCAAAGTGGGGGCTCAGAGATACCCGATGATCGCACCTCCCAAAAACCACCCGATGATGATCGGACTATAACGTGTTTTTGATATGCGTGCGTGGATTGGCTATACATGAGACGGTTTAATGCACTACTCGAATATGAAAAATAATTTCAAAAGTTTTCTAACTCCATTTGCATTAAAATAACACTATTTAGAGTTAAAATCGTCTTCAGACCCAAAACCGACCCAGAAACCCGCAACTCGAGTCAAACCAAATCTCGAATGTCGAAAATAATGCCATGAATATCTTTATCAGGTCATTTCCATTAAAATGACCCTAATTAGAGTCAAAACCGACACCGAGCCAAAAACCAACTCCAAATTAAAATCCCGACTCACACGGGTCAAACCCGAGTCAAACACACAAAACACCTACCTCAAGTAACACCAAAATCATCTTATTAGATACCCATATTGTTACACGACATCTTATATGAATACCACATATCAACAATGGATGGAGAATAGGCCACGTCCAAATTGAAAGGGACAGTACACCCATTTCCATCACGAGGTGGCTCGCGCCTCTTTAGGCCATCTGCTTAGCCTCTAAGCAAAATCAACCGACCTACCATCCCACATTTCTCTATAAATACCAACCTTCACTCACTACAAACCTCACGCGAGAGTCCGCCTCCTCCTTCTCCCTTAAACTTCTAGACCCGACTTCCTACGTCACAAAATCGACACATGTTTATGACCTACCGATCGTAAACACAAGCCTTACACATTTTGCTTGGTACCGTCGCCGTGCATTCGACCGAACCATTCGAACAACTCAACTCATCAATCAACATGTTTTAATTAACATATTTTCAAAACAAAATTCTTTTTTTAAGGCACTCTTTTAAACTTCTTTGATCTGAGTAGTCGCTACGAGAAAACCATCTCTAAAGTCGTCTACTTCACAAACATCAATACACGTAAGTTTAAGGGTGTAAATATCTCACTTATTTCACGTCTCTACTGTTTTCATAAGTTTATGAGCATGAACAATGCATAACACGATTCAAATATAGGTTAGACGAGCCAAAACCAAGTTTTAGCCTGAGACAGAAGCTCCTTGCTATGCATGGATGCTCGCGCCACTTGTGGGTGTCCAGGTCAGGCTCATCCGTGTTTGTTCTCGTCTTTCTCTTTATTCATTTCTTTTATTTTTACCTCTTTCCTTTTACGGTTTTTACCATTTTAATTCAATTTTATGATTAACATATTTTGACCCTTACAAAAATCATCCTTGGTTCCTTATACCATGACGGTTTATTCCGTGACTCGATGATATTATTGGTTAATTACATTTTAATGGGTATTTTAACACCCTGATACCATCGTTTAGTACCAAAATTAAATTTATAATTCCAAACTAAAACTATAGCTAGTGATAGTAAGGGTCGAACCACAGAGAGACAAGGTTGATTTTGTTTGCTATTTTTCAGTCTATAAAAGTAACAATTAATTGGGGGGTTTTGAGTTTGGTTGATTAAATGGCTAATTGCTAAAATGAATATTCTCAACAAGATGAAAAGGGGATCGGGAACTTCGGTTTACCATGGCAAAAGTCAGGTCAGTAGGGTAGCAGAGGTCTTATAATACGGTCTCAGGGAATGTAAGCTAACCTTTCGATCGATGCTCAATTAACCTTACGGTCTATTTATTCCCTAGAATTTCTCAAAGCCTTCGCTCAAGGGAAATTCCTAATCTAATGATAATACAATTTACTAATCTTTCAATCTAGTAAAAAGGTTTATCAAAAGACAACAAGACCAATACAGAAGAATTCATACTACAAAACAATCCTTATTTCTACCATGGCTCACCTCGTTCCCAATCAAAGAAATTACCTACGCATAATTAAATCTATACTAACTTCAGAATTAATAGTAAAGAACAAATTTGACATAATTGAATCAAACTAAAACAAAAGGGAGGAACTCAATCGCTGAAATTAAATTGATGAAAACAAGAATCGAAATAACAAGGAAATAAGGAAGAGAAAGAATTGCACAAAAGCTTACTAATTGAATTCAAGAACAAGTATTGATATCGAAGGTTTCCGTCTCCAAGCTAGATCTAAAAACTGAGTTTTTCAATAATGAAAAGCATAACCTAAAAGTTGTTGCGTTCTACTGATAAAAAGATACTGAAAGTTAATTACAAGTTGGGCTTTTAAAAGTCTAACACGAAGAAAAACGTCAGCTCGAAAAACTGGTCGATCCGACCGGTCAGCGTGGTCGATCGAGTGGTTGGTTGTAACAGATCTTGTAGCTTCGATGAGATTCGGTGGTCGATCGACCTTCAGCCCTAGTCGATCGATCGATGGTCTTGTGAAACACTTCTTCTCTTCAAAAACAGCTCCTCACTCCAATGCACGCATCCCGAGGTGAGTGAGTACGACTCTCCTTCTTCTGGGCTTCCTTGAAGTTGCCTCCGGAGGACGAATCAGGCTTGATTCAGCTTACTTCCACTCATCCCTACAATAAATCATAGAAAATGCAAAGTAAACCGTTTCGGGAGAAATAGCAGCCTTAAGCTAACAATTATGCATGGAAATACGTGCCAAAACCACAGATAAAGTGTATAGAATATGTACGTATCAAATCTCCCCAAACCAAACCTTGCTTGTCCCCAAGCAAGCACTATGACCCGTATAAAAACTAAATGGAAAGGAGTACATTTCAGAGCTAACTACAAGTCAATGCCAAACCGTTTAATGCACATAGTCAACTACTGCAAAGCTTAATTCAAGTGAACAAATTTATGCATATCATGGAATTTAATCGGGCATTCGACCTTGCAAGACTCATACATTCGGACTCTGCCGGGCCACTCTTCTCTCAGCAAAGCAAATGGTAAGATTATATGTAAAAGAGAGGGAAGAAAAATACAGTCTCTCACCTAGACTGCGACCGACAAAACATGTATGCTTGACTAGCATGAATAATGATTCTAGCTACTGTACATACGCATAACCACCGTCAAGGACTATCACATGCCGAACTATTGCAAGATTTGGATATGTGAGGCTAAGTGGGAAAGAAGGGGCAGAACAATTATGGAAAAGTGAAGGTAAGAGCCAAGCTAGTACCTAACGAACCATTAGAAACCGTATCCCGTTCTTCCAACTCAACATAAAAACCATGCCTTTAGTGACTAGGCAACACAAAATCCCAAACAAACGCCTCCGATTCATGAGGTAAGCACATGAGGCGTGTTCTTATTTCAACCAAGACCTTATTATTTTCAAAACTCTTTTTTTTTTTTTTTCTCGTTTTTTCTTTTTTTTTTTTTTTTTTTCATTTTCATTTTTTTTTTCAACCTCTGAACTGGTGGTCGATCGACCAGTGATGGCAGTCGATCGACCACCCTTACACAACCAGAGCCCTCTGCCCAGGTAAGTCCTTCTTTTTTTTTCATTTCTTCTAAAATTCTTTCTTTCTTTTCAAAAAGACAAAGCCCCTTCACTTCTCATCAATACTCACTCCATCAGTACAAACGAACCAAAACTGCTTCTAATCCGACAAAAATTCCTCTACTACTTCCTAGCTTGGCACAATGGTAGGCTAATTATGGGATGTAGTTGAGGGCAATCGCGATTATGGCTTATAGTGGAGTTAATGGGGTAAAACGAGAAAGGGGGAGGATGCAATAGTTCTCAAAACATGCAATACCGACCACAAACCAATGCGTATAGGCAATAAGCAATCAAAATTCATACACGTGCAAAACATGAAATGAAGGGAGTACTACTCTCAATCCTAAATTAACCGGTCATGAATGTCACCAGTTATAGGCTCTATATCTCAGAAAGTATAAGTAGTTTGCCAAAAGTAATGAGTCAAGTCTAATTACCCGAAATGAATTCCATAACAAAAATTGAGAAATCACTTATAATTCTCGCTAAACAGTTGTGAAAAGGGGATGGAATGGCATATTTGACTAATAGTGCAAAATCATCATTAATGACTCCAATCCGACTCAACCATATGCAAAAGTAAAGGTGATAATTTTTGATTGAATTTTTTTTTTTTGAATTTTCAAATTTTTTGAATGAATGAATGAAAACAAAAACACAAATGCAAACAGAAATGCACTAAACATGTGACTGAAATGCAATAAAAGGAAACAAATGCAGATGCAGAACAAAAGGCATATGTAAATACCCTCCCCAAACCAAAACGCACAATGTCCTCATTATGCTCAGCAGCAAATCACCAGCAGAAAAAAAGGGAGAATAAAAGCATAATAAAATAAAAGGAAGCTAATAGAGAAAGGAAGAAACTCACAAAATACGACCTCCCCAAACCAGCCAAAAACGGGGAGGTCACCAGCATCTAATCTCCACCATCGTAGTCGTAGTCACTTGTCCTCTCCGGACCGAGTCGCTCCCCTCGTCCGCCTCTCAGTTAGCGGCGGTGGCTCGCCCGGGAAGTGGAGGCACCAGCAGTAGTAGTGGGAGGGGGTCTCCTGGCAGGCCGAGGGTAGCCGCCCACAGGAGGGACAAAGAAGAAAGGGTGAGTCCAGTCACCCTGTGGGAGCATCCCCCCCGGGCTAACTCCTCGTAAATCGGGTAGAGGGCTAGAGCCATGTCTAGCCTGTGCTCGTTGAAACTCCTGCACAAATCACCCAATGCACGTGACATTGCCCCTCGGTCCATGACCAGGAGGGACAACCAAAGGAGTAGGTGCTCGAAAAGTGGTCGGGTAGCAGTGGGAGCGGGAGTGGAGGAGGAGGGTGCCTGTCCGGTGGAGGGACGAGCTCTCCTCGAAGTGCTAGATGAGCAGCGTGGCCGCCCGCAGAGGAAGCTTTGTAGCTAGGCAAGGCGGCCGAGCCGCCCCTAACAACAGTGGTAAGGGGCGGAGACAGAGGGTAGCGATGTGACAGGATGCGGTCACAGATGAAAGAATCTATCTTCCACCGCATCTATCTATCAACCCAATATACGACCCTCGCGTAAGGAAGGTCCATGAAACGTTGGTCGGGTCGATGAGGTCCTTCGCTTCGGGGGAAAAGTAAAACAAGGCGGTTGGCGATACGTGTCACCAACCCGCCACAAGCAATGGTGGTCAAAGTTCACTCACCGACATCCGAAAGTGAGCGCGATCAAGTAGGCAATGTTATATATACGGGTGTCCGATCAACGTTCGATAGCCCGCCAAGATCGAAAGCTCAATATTATTCACATTATTAGACTCTTTACGGCCAAAAATGGTATTACCCATTAGCCGCAGAAAATAACGAAGAGGGGGCAAATGGACGGAAGTGCCCGTCCTTTTTGACCCGTAAAAGTCACCGATCAAGACCACATGACTCGATGAGTATCGAGGTGTCCGAGGTTTCGCCCTCGAAATAAAGACCCGGAAAACCGCAAAATCGCCCAACGTCGAGAGTAGTTGACATTGAAAAGTCGAAAGGAAATGCAAGGGTTGGTCTTATTGGCCAAGAAAGCTTTCGAGTCAAAAGCATAAGACGAAAAGAATTCAAGGGTCAAAACATAATACGTGAACTCAGCCATGTCCACTAAACCTGTCATACCCGTCCCATTTAGCAGGGACACAACCGACTCATAACAGCCTAATTTCTCCAAAGTATCTTTATGGAGAAATCGGGTAGCGTGACCTTCATCTTCGAAACAAAAAGAGAAAATTTAGCACGTTGCGTAGAATTAGCAAAGATAACCTGCGGATAGTCAGGTAGACAATCCGTGGTAGCTTCTATCAGTAGTGGCGGTCCTCGTGGCCGCTTGGCAGCCCCTTGGCTTGATTGTCCCTCGTACATGTGCTCCTTTCCTTTTGTCATTGTTATTACCTGCAATTGACGCATTAGCAACGAGAAACCCCCTAGCTATGTCAATTTCTGGAAAGCCGAATCAAAATCAAAACTGGAAAGCAAATTAGGGTTTCGAAAAAATTGGGGGAAACAGCTTTAAACACATCCCAGCTGCTTATTTGCCTTGAAAATCAAGGGGGAAAGGGTAGATTAAGCAATTAAAGTATAAAGAAGGCAAGAAATCAGTCCCAAATTTCGATTTCCCCAAATCAATTTTTCCATCTCAAATGCATATAACTCGAAAATTTCGCATAGAAACCACAATAAAATCGAAAATAGAGCATGGGAATGAGATTAGAGACATACCTTGAAGATTTCCTTGAAGATTAAAGCAAGAAAGGAAGAGATTAAGGCGGAATTTGCAGAGAAATCACGAAAAAGGGAGAGAAATAGGGTTTGCTTATGGTTTTCTGATTTTGGGAAAGTGAAAGAATAAAAGAATAAAGGATGAAGACTTCCCTTATTAGCTGCATTCTGAACCCGTGAACTGGTCGATCGACCAGTTGACTTGGTCGATCGACTGGTTTTCCATATTCACGGCTTCTGGACTTCCCTTGGTGGTCGATCGACTATATGACCCAGTCGATCGACCACTCCCCTATACACAGTAGCCTCTGTTCCTCCTCTGCAGTCGATCGACTGACTCACTTAGTCGATCGACTGCTATCGCTGGCAATTAGACTTTAATTCGTCAAAAATTCATTTTGCCATCATAACTTCCTGTCTTTCTCTCGCAAATATCCAGTAAACCATCTACGCACTTTGCATAAAATAAATTCCTGCAAAAATTATCAAAGGCGCGCAAGTTTTCCAAACCAAGAAATTAAAGAAAACAAAAACAAAAAAACTTAAAATGCAAATTGAATGAAATAACAAAATAAAATTCCTAAATTACAAAAAATTACAACTTGGGTTGCCTCCCAGTTAGCGCTGGTTTAAGAGGTCCCGCACGACCTTTTTACCTCAATTTGCATCATCTGATAACGGGTCGAAGTACAAAACCTCGACTTTCCCAACATATGCATCTGATCCGTGATAATGCTTCACATATTGGCCATTAACCTTGAACCTTTCTCCAGCTGAGGTCTCCAATTCAACCGATCCGAACTTTGTAATCTTTGTGACCGTATAGGGGCGGTCCACTGGATTTCAGCTTACCAGGAAATAAACGGATACGAGCGTTAAAAAGAAGTACCTTATCGCCAATATGGAACTCGCGCTTGATGATTCTCTTGTCGTGCCAGCGCTTTGTTTTCTCCTTGTAGATCCTTGCATTGTCATAGGCCAGCAGCCTGAATTCCTCTAACTCATTCAGCTGTGTCATACGTTTCTCACGAGAAAGGTTAGGATCCAAATTCAAATCACAAATAGCCCACCAAGACTT
The DNA here is from genome assembly GCF_048544455.1 of Silene latifolia. NCBI lineage: Eukaryota > Viridiplantae > Streptophyta > Magnoliopsida > Caryophyllales > Caryophyllaceae > Silene > Silene latifolia. The sequence goes on from NC_133538.1 coordinate 130,697,977, forward strand.
ACGCTCTAACTCAACAGGTAAATGACATGTCTTACCATAAATCAATCGGTATGGTGAAATCCCGATTGGCGTTTTAAACGCAGTTCTATAAGCCCATAAGACATCATCTAACTTAAGACTCCAATCCTTCCGTGATTTAGAAACAACTTTAGCTAAGACTTCTTTCAATTCTCTGTTAGAAACCTCAACCTGACCACTAGTTTGGGGATGATACCCCAAACCTCTACGATGTTGGACACCAAATTTAGTCAATAAAGCACTAAGTTGTTTCTCCTTAAAATGCATTCCCCCGTCGCTAATGACAACCCGAGGGACACCAAAACGAGGGAAAATAATCTTTTTAAACAGTTTAATCACGGCCTTTGCATCGCAATGGGGGGTAGCGATAGCTTCCACCCATTTGGATACATAATCTACAGCTACGAGGATATATTTATTACCTTGACTGCTCGGAAAAGATCCTTGATAATCGATGCCCCAGACATCGAAAATCTCAACCTCAAGAAGGCCTACCTGTGGCATCTCATGTCTCTTGGAAATATTCCCCGATCTTTGACAAGCATCGCACTCAGCAACAAAATTGCGACAATCTGCATGTAAAGTTGGCCAGTAGAAACCAGATTGGAGTACCTTAGCTATAGTCCTGGACGGACCGTGATGACCACCATAAGCAGAAGAGTGGCAAGCCTCTAGGATATCCTTCACCTCCCACTGAGGTACGCATCTCCGAATGAGACCGTCTGCGCATTCCTTGAAAACATAAGGATCATCCCAAAAATATTGTCTAGCATCATAGGCAAACCGCTTCTTCTGCTGCCATGAAAGCTCGGGTGGTATCCTACCTGTCACAGCAAAGTTGGCAAAATCAGCAAACCACGGGGGTGGATAAGACCCTGAAGTAGTAATAGCTAAAAGACTCTCATCAGGAAAAGAATCATTAATAGGTAACGAATCCTCCTTTTCGTCATTGCAGACGAGATAGGTGGTCGGCTACCACATTCTCTCGCTCCTTTCTTATCTTTGATCTCCGGATCAAACTCCTGCAAAAGGAGTATCCACCTCAAGAGCCTCGACTTCGCATCTTTCTTAATAAAGAGAGTCTTCAACGCTGCATGGTCAGTATAAACAATAACCTTAGAACCTAACAAATAAGACCGAAATTTGTCTAAGGCAAAAACAACAGCTAGAAACTCTTTCTCAGTGGTAAAGTAATTAATTTGAGCCTCATCCAGAGTTCGGCTCGCATAATATATGGCATTCAGAGCTTTATTCTTCCGCTGTCCCAAAACTGCACCGACCGCATAATCGCTGGCATCACACATGATCCCAAATGGGAGGTCCCAATCAGGCGGCTGAATGATTGGCGCAGAAACTAGGGCCTCCTTTAACCTGTTAAAAGCAGTAAGGCACTCATCAGTAAATTCAAAGACAGCATCCTTAAGGAGCAAATGTGTAAGTGGTTTAGCAATTTTTGAAAAATCCTTAATGAAACGCCGGTAAAAACCAGCGTGACCAAGGAAACTCCTCACTCCTTTAACATTCACGGGAGGAGGTAATTGCTCAATCACCTGCACCTTTGCCTTATCAACATGTATACCTTTATCAGAAATCAGATGTCCTAACACAACTCCCTCATTGACCATAAACTGACACTTTTCCCAGTTTAAAACAAGATTAACATCTATACAACGCTGCATGACTTTATCAAGGTTAGCTAAACAACGATCAAAGTCACTACCATAAACTGAGAAATCATCCATGAATACTTCCATAATATTTTCTATATAATCAGAAAAAATCCCCATCATGCACCTCTGAAAGGTAGCAGGGGCGTTACACAATCCGAAAGGCATTCTACGATATGCAAAAACACCCTGTGGACAGGTAAAAGTAGTCTTACTCTGATCTTCCGGATGAATAGAGATCTGAAAGAACCCTGAATATCCGTCTAGAAAACAGAAAAATTTGTTAGAAGCAAGTCTTTCAGTCATTTGGTCAACAAAAGGGAGGGGGAAATGGTCTTTCTTGGTGGCGGCATTCAACTGTCTATAATCAATGCACATCCGCCACCCTGTCACTACTCGAGTTGGTATTAATTCATTTTTATCATTTTTAACCACGGTAGTCCCTCCTTTCTTCGGGACTACCTGAACTGGGCTAACCCACTTGGGTTGCCAATCGTATAAATAATACCGCATCGAGTAGTTTCATCACCTCGGCCATAACAACTTCCTCGCATCTTCGGGTTCAACTTACGTTGACCTCGCATGTAAGGCTTGTGGCCTTCTTCCAACTCTATCCGTGCATACAAACATCGGGGCTGATGCCCTTAATGTCATCCAAAGAGTAACCCGAGCTTTCTGTTCTTCTTAAGTACACACATCAAAGCGGGCAATGCATTGGTCATCATTAAGCTTAGTGCTAACAATATTGTATCACGCTCCGTATCATCTAGAAAAACATACTTAAGATTAGGAGGAAGTGGCTTACGCTCTGGCACCTTTACCTCTACGGCATAGACGGAATCAGCTTCAATGGTGTAGCAAGTGTTGACCAAGTTCTCGTTGGCCAAGCTCAAAAGCATCTCATCTTCTTCGTCATTGAGCTCGTAGCTCTCCATTGAGGCTACCAAAGCATTTGGCTCCTCAGCATTCTCCATTGTATTACCTGCACACTCACCTAAACGGGTTAGATCAGCTAAGGGATCCTTGGTTAAGGATTCCCTCCAATTACAAGTAACAGCCCTGTTAACAATATCAATGGAATAACATGTATCCTCATCCGCAGGTTCAGTCGCCTTGTGAGCAAGACTGAACTCAATGGTGTCATCCCCTACCTCTAAGGTGATGGTTCCGTGTTTGACATCTATTACCCATTGTTTGTATGTAAAAACGGTCTCGCCTAAAATAATAGGTATCGATGTCCTCCGCAATGTCCAAAACAACGAAATCGACCGGAATAAAAAACTTACCCACTCGAACGGGTACATCCTCTAGAACACCTATAGGTCTCTGAGTCGATCTATTTGCCATTTGAACGGTAATATCGGTCACCTTAAGTCTACCAATGTTTAACCTTTTGCAAACAGAATACGGCATGACACTGACACTGGCTACTAAGTCACAAAGGGCCTTTCCAATTACGTGGTTACCTAGAGTGCAAGGAATTGAGAAACTACCCGGGTCTTTTAATTTAGGTGGCACATTAATTTGCGAAAGAGCATTACACTCTTCCACAAAAGCAACATTACCATCATCACGAAAATTTCTCTTACGATTTAAAATATCTTTCATAAATTTAGCGTAAGAGGGTACCTGGGTAATTAGATCAGTGAAAGGGACCGTTACCTCGAGATTCGGACCATCTCCGAAACTTACCAAACTTACGCTCCACTTAGTAGCCTTCAAACGCTCCGGATACGGGGATCGCAACACCGGCCGTAGGATCGGTAACCTTCGACTACACGAGGTTTAAAACCCTCGTAAAATCATCAATGAGTGAAGAATCATGCGGACTAGTTGACGGATTTGCATCCTGCTCTGGAGTTCCAGTCGATTGACTGATATGAGTGGTCGATCGACCCACTTGGCTAGGCGTGAACAGTTCCTGACCAGAATTGAGTTCGGCAGGTGATCCAGTCGATCGACTGGTGATGTTGGTCGATCGACTGACTGTGCTGGGTGTGAATAGTTTCTGAGCAGAAACTATTTTATCGACGCCAGCCGATCGATCGACAATGTTGGTCGATCGACGAAATCTCGCAATTGAGCTCGTTTTGCACCAGAATTTAAACGAGCTTCTTCATCATTTCCCGAGTCTTCCTTTGGCTTGTCGAGACTTTCATAAGAGAGGCCACTCCTGAGATTAATGGCGTTAATCGTTTCAATCGGCCCTTCACAATTGCTTGAAGAATTAGCAGCTTGCTTGGCCTCTATATTCTCCAATTGCTTCACAAAATTCTTTGAGGACTCAATCCCGGCTGCTTCCATATTCGCCACTTGAACCAAAAGTAGTTGGACCATTTCTCTCAACTTCTCGGTCTCATCTGAGTTTTGAACAGGTATTTCAACTTTCTCCTTGGAAGCTTCAGAAATCTCGAGCTTCTTGAGACGGGTAGAAATAGAAGTTATAAGTGTCACAATGGCACTCATTTCATCACTTTGCTTTCGGGACTTTCCACGTGAACTTCCAAACTCAGCTCTATGGACTGCCATCTCCTCAATAGTGTTCCAACCTTTGCTTTGACCGGTATTGTTTTGGAACCTGCCATTAGCAGCTGCATCCAGGATGACCTTGTAATCATCATATAGCGCATTATAAAATAGATTGCAAAGATATCATTGCTGGAAACCATGGTGAGGGACAACTCGGACCAAACTTTTGAAACGTCCCCATGCTTCACAAAAACCTTCATCACTCCTTCTTTGAAACTTGTTATTTTACTTCTCAAGGCGTCGGTCTTTGAAAGTGGGAAGTACTTCTTGTAGAAGGCTAATGCTAGAGATGTCCAAATCACATTACTGCTACCCTATCAAGGTAGCGATACCAATCTCATGTTGAATCCTTCAAGGAGTATAAGAACATCAACCCCTTTACTTCATCCCGAGTCACCCAAATTTGGTATAGGTATAGAACAAAGAATAGTCGTGAAAATCTCCATATGCTTCAAGGGGTCCTCATCCGGTAAACTGAAGAAATTGATTTCGCTCCACTAAATCGATATAAGAGGAACGAAATTCAAAGTTACCCGTAGTAGGGGTAGGTAACTGGTGCCCCTTTGGAAGATGGTGTTGTTTTGGCTGTAGATTATCATATATTGTAGCCATAATTGCCAAAATGAGAGTACTCAAGTCTTCCTCTCAAAAACCTGTCTTCTAACTGTGCAAAAGCAAAACTAGAAGCAAAGGTAAGCAACGGTCTCAAGGAACAAAAGTTCCTTGAGACTAGAAAAATAAACTAAAATAAAGCAAACAGAATTACACCCTCTCCCCTGCAACGGCGCCAAAATTTGATACCATCGTTTAGTACCAAAATTAAATTTATAATTCCAAACTAAAACTATAGCTAGTTATAGTAAGGGTCGAACCACAGAGAGACAAGGTTGATTTTGTTTGCTATTTTTCAGTCTATAAAAGTAACAATTAATTGGGGGGTTTTGAGTTTGGTTGATTAAATGGCTAATTGCTAAAATGAATATTCTCAACAAGATGAAAAGGGGATCGGGAACTTCGGTTTACCATGGCAAAAGTCAGGTCAGTAGGGTAGCAGAGGTCTTATAATACGGTCTCAGGGAATGTAAGCTAACCTTTCGATCGATGCTCAATTAACCTTACGGTCTATTTATTCCCTAGAATTTCTCAAAGCCTTCGCTCAAGGGAAATTCCTAATCTAATGATAATACAATTTACTAATCTTTCAATCTAGTAAAAAGGTTTATCAAAAGACAACAAGACCAATACAGAAGAATTCATACTACAAAACAATCCTTATTTCTACCATGGCTCACCTCGTTCCCAATCAAAGAAATTACCTACGCATAATTAAATCTATACTAACTTCAGAATTAATAGTAAAGAACAAATTTGACATAATTGAATCAAACTAAAACAAAAGGGAGGAACTCAATTGCTGAAATTAAATTGATGAAAACAAGAATCGAAATAACAAGGAAATAAGGAAGAGAAATAATTGCACAAAAGCTTACTAATTGAATTCAAGAACAAAGTATTGATATCGAAGGTTTCCGTCTCCAAGCTAGATCTAAAAACTGAGTTTTTCAATAATGAAAAGCATAACCTAAAAGTTGATGCGTTCTACTGATAAAAAGATACTGAAAGGTAATTACAAGTTGGGCTTTTAAAAGTCTAACACGAAGAAAAACGTATCAGCTCGAAAACTGGTCGATCGACCGGTCAGCGTGGTCGATCGACTGGTTGTAATAGTCCAGTAGCTTCTGATGAGCTTCAGTGGTCGATCGACCTTACAGCCTAGTCGATCGACTGATGGTGCTGTGCAGAAACACTTCTTCTCTTTAAAAACAGCTCCTCACTCCAATGCACGCATCCCGAGGTGAGTGAGTACGACTCTCCTTCTTCTGGGCTTTCTTGAAGTTGCCTCCGGAGGACGAATCAGGCTTGATTCAGCTTACTTCCACTCATCCCTACAATAAATCGTAGAAAATGCAAAGTAAACCGTTTCGGGAGAAATAGCAGCCTTAAGCTAACAATTATGCATGGAAATACGTGCCAAAACCACAGATAAAGTGTATAGAATATGCACGTATCACACCCTTTTCTTTTATTTACCATTTTTCTCATTTGTTTACATTTGTAAATTTATTAGTCATAATTCATAATCATTCTTGGTTCTTTATACCATGTCGGTTTAATCCGAGTACGATGATTAACTTGACTAATTACAAAGAAATGAACTTAACATGATTAGTTCAAATCAAATATTTTACATTTTTGTTTGTAAACTATACTTTTCAATCATGCAAATCCGACAACGAATGTTACTAACACAATAGTAATTATTCCGAGTCATGCAAACAACATTTGCAAATCTTTCATCATAAATTCGGTTTTAAATAACCTTTTCAAGAACCAGGAGACGCCCCCCTTAGGTCGGCTCATGGCTCGCGCCCCAAGCGGCCGTCTGTTTCCATCTTTCAAAACCAAGGCAGAGCCCTTTATCTCGCCAATAGGCTCGCGCCTTAACAAGGCTGCCTGGCGCTGTTCTGCCACGTTTTTCGCTCTTGTCTAGGACGATCCCGATTACGGTTAATCCGAATACATGACGGATTAGATTGACAAGCTTACATTCTTAAACTTTGTCATTTGACACCTTTTTTCAATAAATGGATCGTGTTAAGCATCATAACCCGAACTTGGTAAATGGGTGTTTAATTTCCGTTTTCACATGGAAATCAATCTAAATCCAACTTGACATCTTATGCTTGATATTTGGATTAACAAACCGACTTAGAAGGCTCACGTGTTAGGTTAACACTTTTGGATGTGCATTCATGCATTTACACCGTTTTATCAACTTTTGCACTTAAACAACCACGATCGATCAGTAGAGACCGCTGACGCGGGCGGGATTGGGTGTCCGATTAAAGGGCTTCTCAATACGTACCCTCACCCCTTACTCAGAACCTTTGGATAATGGATGGCCTTATCCAGGGCGTACGAGAGTCATTTTAGGCATAGAATGCTAAAAGGGGGTCGAATCCTTATCTTTAGTACATATGTCAAACACTGCTTTGTGCTTCGTTTGATCGAGGTATAAATTTGATTTCGAACGGGTTCCAAGAATCCCACAAATGCTTGGTGGCGACTCCAAACATCTCTGCATCGTTTCGAGACCTTTACCGAGACGAAACCGACCGATCTAAAACGATCCGGTCGAAAGCATTTTTACGCTGCCAAGCGTGGCTTCAAAAGACCGCTGCATGTCTACAGATTGGCTTGGCGTGCAGGTGGCTCGTGATCGCAGATCGGTAGGTGGCCCAAAACCATAGACCGGCCTATGGCCTATGTCCACAGATGACTGTCAAAAGACATTTGACAGGATAAAGGAGATATTGGCCAAGGCACCAGTGCTAATGCCTCCTCAACAAGATCAACCTCTTGGTTTATATCTCACAGTTACCGAAACAGCCATAGGGGCTATGCTCGCACAGACTGTTGGGAAAGAAGAAAGAGCTATCTACTACCTTAGTAAGAAGTTCTTGGTGTACAAAAGTAAGTATACACCTCTCGAGAAGACATGTCTTGCTCTTGTGTGGACAACAAAGAAGCTACGCCATTACATGCTTAGCTACTCAGTCAAAGTGTATTCTAAAATAGATCCCATTAAATACCTTTTCGAGAAACCCGTCCTCAATGGACACTTGGCAAGATGGACCTTAATGATCTCAGAGTTCGATCTCAAATACTTACCTTTGAAATTCATAAAGGGACGCGCCGTGGCTGAATTCTTTGTAGATAAAATCAATGATACGGAAGCAATAGATATGTGGTCGTTTCCAGATGAGGATATTTTACAAACCAGTACGGATTCTTGGGATCTTTACTTTGATGGGGCATCCAATTTGAGAGGATTTGGAATAGGAGTGTTGCTCATTTCTCCTGAAGGCGAGCATACACCACTTTCTGTCAAACTCAACTTCGAGGTGACAAACAATACAGCAGAGTATGAAGCTTGCCTCATTGGTCTACAAGCATCAGTGAGTTTAGGCATCAAGAACCTTCGAGTTCACGGGGACTCGTCTTTACTCATTAACCAAATCACTGGATCCTGGAAAATCCGAAGTGAAAGTCTAGCACCCTATCAGGCTAGGATAGATCAGATTGCTCAATTCTTCGATCAAGTTACTTATTTACACCTGCATCGCGAAGAAAATTAGTTTGCGGACGCTCTTGAAAAACTCGCATCCTTGATTAATATGCCAGACAACATGATTGAAATGTCTTTGTGCATCGAACGGTGGTCAGAGCCAGCCTATGTACACTTCCTTACAGAAGAAAAGGAAAATCCAGGGGAACCTTGGTTCCAGGCCATTCTAAATTTCAAGCTTAATGGTACATATCCACCATATATGGATGAGAGGGGACAACGCGCCATACGCCTACTTGCCTCTCAATAACTCCTCATGCAGGGAAAGTTATACAAAAGAACACCACTTGGTGTCATCTTGCGTTGCCTTGATCATTCAGAGGCACATAAAGTAATGGAAGAAGTTCACGATGGAGAATACGACCCTCACATGAGTGGATCTATGATGGCAAAGAAAATTACACGTGTAGGGTATTACTGGACAACAATGGAGTCAGATTGCATAAAATACGTCAGGCATTGTCATAATTGCCAGATCTTCGGGAATGTGCAACATGTTCCTCCCTCAATGCTATATACCATCATATCTCCTTGGCTATTTTCTGCTTGGGGAATAGAAATCATCGGGAAAATCACTCCAGCTGGGAAAGTAGGTCATTGTTACATTTTAGTAGCTATCGACTATTTTACTAAATGGGTCGAGGCGGCATCTTACATTAGCCTTATAGCAAAACATGTGGCAAAGTTCATACAAACCAATATCATTTGTCGATATGGTTGCCCACATGAAATCATCAGTGACAACGGGTCACATTTTCAGGCCAAAGCTGAACAGTTGCTAGCCAAATATAAGATCAAGTATCATCATTCCTCACCACATAGACCTCAAATTAATGGCGCGGTAGAGGTAGATAACAAAAATGTCGTCACGATCCTCAAGAAAATGATCGACAATTATCGCGATTGGCCTAGCAAAATACCCTTTGCGTTATGGGGATATCGCACGTCAGTTAGGATGCCCACTGGGGCTACTCCTTTCTATTTGACTTACGGCATGGAAGCTATACAACCAGTAGAGCTAGAGATCCCATCCCTATGCATTTTACTCGAAAGTCAAATTCCAGTAGCTGAATGGAATAGTGATAGGTATGATGAACTCTTCCACTTGGACGAACCGAGGCTACGCGCATTACATAATGTGCAGACATATCAGACACGTATCAAACGAGCCTTTAATAAGCGGGTCAAACCCATAAATATCAAGGAAGGGGATTTAGTACTCAAGTCAGTCAGAGCTCTCTTACCTGTCGATCCACGGGGAAAATTTAAACCTAATTGGGCAGGACCATTTTGAGTCAAGTCCATACTTTCAGGAGGTGCGGTTAAGATCACAGACCTAGACGGGAATGAGTTTTCTAATCCAATTAACCTAGACCAATTGAAACGGTACTACCCTTAGAATAGGATAAAATGCGCCTCGCGTGACACACGTGCCGCTCTTGCGACACGAAATAAAAACGGCCCCTGGCCCGCTAAAAAGCTTATGACATTTTGCTCTTGCATTTTGACATTTTGACATCCTCATATCATCAAATAAATTGAATTTCATTTCCTTAGGAGTAAGTAAAGCACACGCTTATTTTTTCTAAGTTCATTACAAGCTCTTTCTTCGAATATTCATTCTTTTTTTTTGAACTATGTACAGGGTTTGATTTCATTTTTTCTAATGAATACGTAGGCAATCCTTTATAGATACAACCCATCATTTCAAGATGTAAATAGAAGGACATTTGTATGTTGCATTTGAAATTCGACAAGAATAAATAAAGAAAATTTATAAAAGTTTCTTAACTAATAAATCATTTATTCATTACTCCTTACATAATAGTAATACGTCAAATATATATAAATTAAAAATGCTGAAAATTAAAATGCTAGGCTAGGATTCTAAAAACCCCGCCATTTATTACAACTCCAAATAATAAATAATACTATTAAAAATGACTAAGGCTACTCTTCCATTTTCCCCTTGCCTTTGTCGCCTTTGTAACATTTCTTGTCTCGACCACGAGCGGGACGCTCTTGCGTTATTTCCGACCTAATCACTAACGGTCGTTCTTGCGGTCTAGCTTTCCCATTTTGATCCACCACCATTGATGCGTGTCATTTATATGATATTTTACACCCAATTATACACGTATTTCAGAGCTCAATTATGTAGTTTATGCTACTATTTTCCCTATTTCCGTCTACTTTCGTGTTTTTGTATAAAATTGCGAAAATGTGAAGAATCCAGCGGAAAATGAGCCGAATCTGTTCCCGAGTGTTTAGCATAGGATTTGACATGAGGTACTGACTCGAGGAATGAGCTTGGTGCGCATTTCAAGGCCTAAAGATAGCAAAAGCATGGGTGCGTACGAGTTTAACAAGCAAAGAAGCACTTCACGATATTGCAGCCTGCTTCAGATGGCAATATCTCGAGTTCTAAAGCTGATAATTGAGTGATTCCAATTGGAAGTGAAATCTTATCTTCTTAGCTTTCCAACGCCGCGTAGAACGCCTGATTTGACCAATAACGAAGAAATGGCAGTTCTTTTAAGATTATTGCGCGCTGCAGAATTCGTCAGAATGCATTACTGTACAACACCTTTGGTTGATCTACTGTACTACATGGTCGATCGACCAGAGCACGACTAGCAGAAGCTACTGTTCAGCAAGAGTCAGTCGATCGACTAGCCTCAGTGGTCGATCGACCATCCCACGAGCTGACGCGCAAATTAAAAGACGAGGAAGCCCATTGTAATTAGGTTTAGGAATAAGGGTTTTACGTGACATTCCTATATAACGTAACTCCTTCATTGATTAGCTTAGTTTAATTCAGTTCCTATCATACATTCATTATTCGTAGTTTATAATACATTCAGTACTGTTTTAATCGTTTCGTAGTATAATTCTTGCTAGATAGAGTCCCAAAGCCCTAGTTATAGTTTTTCTGCGAGTTTATTCATTCAATATTTCAATTATGCAATTCTCTATGCTTATTATCAAATTAGTTTTCGTTATTAATTCCATTATGTCTAGCTAAATACCTTTGCTAAGATGTAGGGGAGCTATAGTGTAGATGGCATAAATTTTAGGCGATTTCGATTCACGGTATGGTCGATCGACCAGTACCCCTGGTCGATCGACTGGTTACGCGTCTGGTTTTGCTGTGTTTGTTTCGTTAAGTGCTTTATCTTTCAATGAGACCGAGAGGAGACTTGATAGATGCTCAAACTTGACCATCCCGTAGATCGAAGGATAGGAATGGACAATAATTAACGGATTAAAACGACTAAATTGCTAAGATCGAGAGATAACGTGATTTAGTTTGCATTAGGAATCATTAATCAAGAACGAGAGTTAGTATTAATGAGACTTAGGGATTAGTAGCATAGGCCGAGAGGTAGCTACTAGTTAACTTGGACCGAGAGGACTTGTTTTACCCATCCTTCGCGGCCGTATTTCGAAGTTACCTAGGATTATGTGCCATCGCAGCTATAGTAAACCGACCGTCTTAGCATTTCTTTTATTATCGTTTACATCCCTTATTACTTTTATTTGTTTATGTCATTAGTTTTAAAATTAATTCATATCAACCCCCCCCCCCCCCCACACACACACACAGTGACCATTAGACTAAAATTGAAAGCAACTATTATCTCCCTACCTCCCTGCGGATCGACCCTTACTACCACTTGCTAGTTATAGTTTGGTTTTATAAATATTATTTTTGGTGCACACAACGACAGGCATCAAATTTTGGCGCCGTTGCCGGGGAGGCAGCGCTAGTTTTAGTTGTTTTTAATTTTAGTCTTTCTTTCATTAGTCTCAGGGAACTTCGGTTCCTTGAGACCGTTCTCATGTCATTCCTTCTGAGTTTTCCACAAGAAGAGGATGAAATCTTTGGTGCTTATTTAGCCAGACTTTGGGAGTTTATTGAGCCCAGACGAGATGCCTTTTCTGATCTCCAAATATGCTGCACTATTTTCCGGTATATGAATGACCTTACGCGAGCATACCTCGAGTCTATAGGTAAGTGGGATTTCGAAGGAATCCCCATAATTGAGGTATTCGAATTCTTTAATTGGTTTGCTACTGAATCTCTTAAACCTACTTTTTCTCTTCATGTTGACTCAGATGAGGGGGTGGGTGAGACCTTAGAAACCAATCTAGGAAATACCGACGGAGACGTAGAGGAGACCATTAGCGTGGTTGACAATCCCTTTTATGAGGATAGTCTAAAACCCCTTTATGATTCTTGCAATGTTAGTGAGGACGATTTGTAGGCTCTCTTTGAGAACCTCCATCTTGACGAGTTTAGCGATGAGGAGAGTGATAGTCTAGAGGTAAAATGGGATACTTATGATGATATCGATGATGAGCCTATTTTAGGAGACCCCATTGACCCATTTGACTTTGCTATCCCATGCATTTGGGACGATTATCCACCTTCTCCCTTAGTTGACCAGACTCCACCACCTCACATTTCATACACGTCAGAGTATTTTAATTCTACTCGCGTTATTATTGAGTCGAATGCACCTGAGTTCGTTAATTCTCCACATGTGGTTAACTTGAGCTTTTATATTCCGCCCTTAGCTGGAGGGCAGAATAGCTTTGTGGACAATTTGGGGAGCTGTCATAGGAAATTTGTCAGACTTAAACAATTTTACATTTTAATTTCCTATGTTATTACTATCTTATGGTGCTACTTACAGTTTTGTGTAGCACATGCGCACTATTTGTGATTCTTTGCGAGCTTTGAGCTGCTTTGATTGGGCTCAATTAGAGTAATTGGCTGAAGGAAAGGAGGTCGAGCGGGACCTGTCTGAAACCAGCGCTAGCCTGGAGGCAACCCGGATGTATTTTGTTTTTGTTTTGAATAAAACTTCATAGTTGTTTAGAAATGAAAACTCTTAGTCGTGTGCTTGGTTTTTAAAGACTATAGACTATAATTTTGGGCTGCACAATTTTTGGGCGCGTTATTATTTGCAATTGCAGGTATAAAGACAACATTAACTCAATTTATTGAGTTATGTCGAAGAACAACACTGTTACGCCAGGTATGACAGTCGATCGACTGCCCATAGTGGTCGATCGACTGCCTTATTCAACACAAAAGCTACTGTTTCAATTCCCATGGTCGATCGACTAGCTATATTGGTCGATCGACCAAGGCCCGATGCTGAGTTGTTCTTTCTCCAATTTTAAATTCTTTGCACGTAATTTCCGCTTCAATTTTGTTTTCTCGGATAATGCGCGGTATATTCTGTCTTTTCAGGTACTTATGGTAGCACTGCTGGCTACTGAAACCTCCTAGCTCATTTGGTTTGGGAGGTTTCCTTCACGCGCTTAAAGTCTTGTGAGTTTCCGAGTTCCTTTTCATGTCTTATTTAGTTAATTTTATCGCAAATTCCCGTTTCCCTTTTATTTCATTACATGATTTTGCATAATGGGGACATTGTGTGATTTGGTTTGGGGAAGGGTTTTGCGTTGCATTCACATGTTTTATTGCATTTCTATTTCACGTTTATTGCACTTCAGTTTGCATTTGTTATTTCATATATATATACAAAAATTCAAAAAAAATTCAAAAATTTCAAAAATTCAAAAAATTGCATGTTTATTTTAGCATGTAGGTCGAGTCAGAACGGTATTATTTCAATGATGACATTGCATTTGCATCTGGTTGTGCCTAAGCCTTGCTAATTGACATGTTATTAGTAGAATCATATATGCATATCTACGAGTTTTTGTTAAATTATTCGCTGAACTTTAGACTTGACTTGGATTTATGGCAAACTACATCATTTTTTAAGGTTTAGAGCTTATAACTGGTGTCATTCATGACCAGTTTATCTAGGATTGTGAGTAGTACTCCTTATAAGACATCTTACATTAATTTGCATAAATATGAACTTAATCTGCTTAATACCTGTGTGCATTCGGGTTCGTGGTTTGTTGACACATGTGGTAGAGGTTTCCCTTTATTCATTTTACCCATAAACCCCTCATAGCCAAATTTAGCCTTTTGTCCCTTAACTACATCCTATATTTAGCCTGCCTTTGTCAAGCTAATAGTCTTAGTTTTTGGGAATATGTTTATTGCGGTTTGGTTATTTTACTCTTTATTGAGATGTTGGTGAAATGGTGAAAAAAGGAAGGAAGGTTAAAAAAAAAAATAACAGAATACGAAAAAAAGAGATTCGAAAAAAATTCAGTCTATCGACCGGCCACAGTAGTCGACAAGTGTGCGTCACCAATTCTCTTGTCCTATTACTATCTCCCACTCAATGCAAGGTGTCTTTCAGGTCGTACTTGCAAGTGATCATATCGAGAGTGGTTTCCTCTATCTGGAGAATAACTGATTGACCGGAATCATCTACCATAGATACCTTCCGAGCGTGGCCACGCATTTCCAGTTCATTACTCCTCGAGTGGCCCTGAGATATTGTTTTAACCCTGACAGGGGGTGGACAATTCCTATCGCACTTATTCCCTTCGACTAGCTACAACGATCATAACCCAAAATATGCCCATTTGACCCCATTTACGAAGGTCGTAGTTACACAAATCAAAGTTAATCTGAAACTGTGCCACCTTAGACGAACAGTCTTTAGTCAAAAGAATCGACTCATTAGAATACTATAGTAGCTCTCGCCACGACCAGGCTATATAAATTTGCCAGAACTCTATAAGCGGTCATAAGGCCCGACAAAGTGTTCCTAACAGTCTGCCTATGTGATCGACTAGTCATCTCACATGACTCTATGGCACTTGAACTTGCCATCAATCGCATCACACTCTAGTCACTTCGAGACGTCACCTCATATAAGTGACTATGGGCGAATACCATGTTAATCCGGGTTCACTTTAACGGGGTTCAATATTGTCTCTACAACCCGTTTGGATGTAACAAAGTATAAAAGGAGTTTTTCGGCTTAAAAACTCAAACGACAAATGTGATTATCACATATGAATAGTCAATACCTGATTACTACTTCATATTCTATAATCCAGTTTGATCTTGGATGTAGTTGTTCATCTCAATTCAATTGAAATGACATGACTCATCATGTTAAGCCTATGAGAAGGCTTTGATTAGTAGGTTTTATCAACTTCTTGTACCTTACTCAACCTTACTACATACTCGTTTTCCTTTGTAATGTATACATTTGCATTACAAAACTTTCTGAGTACGTGTCTAGATCCAATATAGACATAAGCTCTCTAGCCTTAGAATAGCTCCCACTGTTTTCACAATGTGCGGGACTCATCCTTTTGCACATCTCATGATTGCAAGTGTACTCAATTTCCGTCGTAAATATTTCTCATTGTTCTTTATTGCCTAGAACGATTCTAGAAAATCTATTTCTTAAATAACATAGCCACAATGGTATCTTAACCATCCTAATGTGTTTTGATTTTAGTTTTGTCGGAAACAATGCGCAATCTCAATTGTCAATTGTCATTTGTGTAACACCCTTACACAAAATTGCATCAAAAACACTTTGTTTTACATCCTTAATGCTTCTGCAAGCACTTAAGGGTAATCTTTATGGCTTACTTGGTAACTATTACTTAAATTCGATTTAAAACAATTCATCATACTCAAAGTATATGAAGTGTTATACATCATTTCCTATTTAATTGATTCGGCAGCGGAAACAAATGGAATCAATCAAATATGTTCAACTCGATTGAACTAATCATGAATCTTATCAACATAAGACTTCTTATCTGATGCTAATATAATGTGGATTTATCTCCATAAAACCGGATATTCAAGATGTATTATTATACTCCAAAAGACTTAAATCATTTTTTTTTTTTTGGGAAAGGTAAAGTATATATATTAAGATCTCCAAACTTACAAATTTGAGCTAGCTATAAAACACTAGCTACTGACATCTCAATCCAAGCCTATTTAACCACTCTTCAGTACTTCTATGACAGACAACGATGTTACTAACTCTCATTTTCATGATCAATGTCTCCAAAAGACTTAAATCATTCACAATGATCAATATGTCATCCACATATAAGACTAATTAAAATTTCCGTAACTCCCACTAAACTCCATGTATAAACACAACTTCTCAACTTATCGAGAAAAGTTTTATAACATGATCAAAACATTTATTCCAACTCATTGATGTCCTACTTAAGACCCTCTCTTAAGTTTCACATTATCTTAGGATTGCAAGAATCTACAAAACTCAAGACATGTATTGAATACATTCCTTCTAATTGAAGAAGTGGGTTTTAGATTCACTTGCTATATGTATATCATCATAATGAAACACAATCCCTAAGAAGATCCAAATAGACTTAAGTATTTCAACTAGAGCAAAACCCTTTGCAACCAATCAAGCTTTGAAATCTCGCTTTATTAGTGCAAAACCCTTTGACACTAATCAAGCCATTTATTTCGGATTTTCATGGCTCTAAGCCTTGTATTGAGTTGTGACTTAAACATTCTCATGTAAGTTATATGATCATTACTTTCTAGAAGTAACATGAGTCAATTAATTGCTTTGTAAGTTGTACGCTTTTTACTTTCTAAAAGTAACACTAATTCATCATCTTCAACAAGTGATGACTTTAACCTCCTAGGTTTTGAAGAAACAATGTTTTACACAAAACGTCTTATGTAGCCAAGAAAGACCAGTTTCTTGAGATATAACATTCTTTGACACAATACAATTTGTGGCTCTTGAATATTTTCTCCCACTCTGTCTTTTAGAAATAAACTTGTATTTTAGGAAGACAGCTTCACGAGCCACAAACCCGTTGTACTCGTGATTATTGTAAGGGAAAAATGAGCATTTGTTTCTTATGTAAGCTTACAAACATGGTACTCTATCATTTCATATCTCATATGATTCGTTTTAGATTTAGCGGAAAAAAAGACTTAGACAAAATGATAAAATCTCCAAAAGGATCAAGTAACTCAAAGTAACTTGATTGAAATCCAAACCATATCGAATAGCGTTTGATTTCTTGTCCAATTACACATTATCCCATAATGTGTGTTATGAAAGATTAACTTGTGATACTATATCACATTTCATTTGGTTTATATCAAAGTCTTCACTTTGATAATCCCATCACGACTAAATCGTGATTCTTTGAACTCTTTGAACTTCTTCAAAGATTTCTCTATTTACCTTATTAAGTGAACACATTAGCGTCAACTTAAATCGTTGGTAAAAGAAAATGATCAACCTATTTTGGATCAACGATTTACAACCTCGATCTCCTTTTCAACCAAAAGGCACGAGATATCTTGCTTTGAATACAAGATGCGCATATACCATAAGATCTAATGGTTTCAAGAGTACTCGATAACTCTTTGCGTTCATCATTCCAGAATCTAAGGTTTAATCTTGGGTTACCAATTTGAGTCTTGTATCATCTACATGATTTATCATTTTAGTTTGGTTTAGAATATAATCACCTTGATAATGGGCTAGCCATACATCAAAACATGGTGTATAGGGTCACAAAAGTGAAACCTCTTTTGTATCTTAACAAGTTTATATTCTTATTTAGACTTTATGCACTTAATAGTCACAATTAAGTACAACTCTAAACCCAAAAACTAGATTGAATACACAATGACTCTATCTCTCAACATCATTGTTGCTAGTCGTCATATTCTAATCATCCTATGTATCAAATACAATGATGAAAACCTCCACTGGTTTCTAATATTGACGAAGTAGTACTAGCAAAATTTATGTTAATCAAATAAACATTTAAAGAAGAAGGTCCCATTAGATGTCCCACAACTAACTTGTTGATTCTTTAATAATTTGGGGTAGTTTCCTTTCTAGCGTCCAACAATTTAGACAATGGAAACTTTATCGGTCGGGATTGATAGGTTTAGTATCGTTATTCTCAATAAATTTACTTTTAACATTACCTTGTATCAATTTCATTATAATCTTTACTTCTTGAACCTCGCCCTTTTCTTAACGGTTTAAGAGAATGCTCCCACTCATTTCAAAGAATCTTTACTTAGAGAAGCAAAGTTGAATCTTATGAAGACTACTCTTCAATTCAATCGTTTTAGTCTTAAAACTTTCATTGAAGTGGTTGCGTTATTTTGGTCAATTACGAATTCTGACAAATCTAATTACCAAAACAATTTATCGCTTCAAGGTACTTAATTCAATTAAGTATATGAAAAACAATCCATTTTAAGTAGATGTGTTAGTCAAGAATCAAAAACCTGTTTGATAATGAATAACTTTCATCTATACTCTACACAAGAGATCCTTACAATGGATAATACGAGGTTTTTAGAAGAAAAATTCAAATTTTGTCTTTAGTTACGATGTTTTAATGGAGATATGAACTAAAATCGAAATGATATCGTATATGAATTGTGATAAAGAAATAGAACAATATGATAACGGAATAGTGGAAAACTTAACATTTATCGTTTTATTAATACTTGTAAATAACAAGTAAAGCATTTACATAGTGACCTCTACCCACTATGATAAATGATTCCAAGATCCAAATTCATATTAACTTGGGCATCGGTAAAGCCGAATACAACCCTCATCAATATAACTCAGTGGATTAACTCTTTAATCGATTCTACTTTTAGAACTCTTGGTCGATAAAATTACATTAATATTTATCTTTAGCCCGAAACACATCCGGCAACCGTCGAGAATACTTTCGTTGAGTTCAACCCAAATTTCGAATAAATGTGTACATGATCCAAATTTACATCAACTTGGGCATCGGTAAAGCCGAAAACAACCCTTATCTTTATAAACTCGGTGGGTAGACATTTATCACCCACTTCCCCTACGTAACAAGGTTTGTACCCCGGTAAAGCCGAGTGCACTCCCTCACGAAATAGGTTTTCATGGTTTCTACTTTTTGGTAAGGCTATGTCTCAATTGTTTATTTTAGCGAGAGGTCATGTCAATTTATTATCTATCACGTTTTAAGTGAACTAAAGCGGTGAACTACGATAATTATAATTGACACGGTCGATAAACTCGATTAAAAGATGATGCATGTTTTAGTTATGGCGATTTAGCGATGCATGCGACATATAAATAAAATGCAAAACATAAATTAAATACTAGTATGGCCTTCCTAAAATAGAAAATATAATTAACTATTACATATTCGGAAACCAACTCCATTGATCCCTTGAACTTCGGTTTTGGCACGCATTTCGAGGTAACACCATCTTTATGTATCGTCTTCCTTGAGTGACACCGTCTTCAAGGAACTCCGAAATAAATAAATTACATAACAAATTACATAAATTCCTATTATACATTTGTAATTAAAATAAAATAAATCTATTAAATTACAAAACGGTGATACGAGATCACAATAAATTACAACCGAATCGGTATTCCCATACATTTCGGGTAATACCAATTATAAATATGACAATCATAAATAAAATGCAGCATTATAATATGTATGAACAACTAAGGCCATACTAAGTAAAAATTACATAAATCAAAAATTACATAAAATAAAAATATGACAATCATAAATAAAATGCAGCATTATAATATGTATGAACATGCCCAATTTTATGCTAAATCGCTTTTAAGGAGCCAATATCGTATATTAATCGGTTTTTATGGATTTGCGTGATTTAACCTTTTAAAATCACAATAAATTACATAAAATCATATTTATGCACAAGTTAATTACCCTAACCAACTTAGGACTCAAAATTCGTCTCCACTAAACTATTGACAATAATTAACTTTTATTTCTTAAAATTTGTTCATTAATGGACTCAAAATTACAATAAAATGCCATAAACTCCAAATAAATCATAAAAATTTCAAATAAATTCAAAATTTGAAATTTAAACTCATGAACATTCTGGAAAAAATACCATGACACTCATAATGTTAAAAAAACTTAGGTTAAAATTTCGAAAATTTATCGGGAAAAACATTGTTGCGGTTTATCGGATTTATCAAATATAATCATAAAAATGAGAAAAAATATATTTATCAACTTTTGAATTTTAGATCTGAAATAGGTAATAAAATGCAACATGTGACATTTTTCCTTAGTCATGAAGTATGTTGTAGCAATTAATCACTAATTAAGTCACTATTTATGTTATTTTTCATCAAAAATTCATAAATCATGCATAAAGACTTCATTATAGCCAATTATTTTACACACATCTTGTAAAATTGCATGTGACAACATACTAAATTTCTATGACCATATTCGAAATTTATCTCATATTAACCTATTTTTCATTTAAATTCGATTTTTATCATGAAAAATCCATATTTCGAGCATAACAAATCCAAAAATTATGAAAATTTACAGGTAATCTTAGAATAATATATGTGATAACATATCAAAAAACCACTGAAAAATTTCGAATTTTAGCTAATTTTAGTCCGAAAATGACATTTTTATCATAAAATCACATTTTAATGCCATTTGTTATATAAAATGAACAATAAAAATCCATAAATTAACCAAAATATCCTAAATATATTTTAGGACCAGAAACTTTAATATGCATAATGATTTCGTGATATATCATAATAAACACAAAATTATAAGTTTTATATGTTAATCGTATAACTCGGAAAAACTATAACCGATTTGCATGCAAACAACCTAAGGCTCATGATACCGCTTGTTTGAAATCTATATCTCATTACTTTACATATTCATATATGTTTCAAATTAATTTAGTCATAAAATTAATTACAAATCTTGTGCATGCAAACTTAAATTAAAAGAGAAGAAATCATCAACCCTTACTATGATAATTTCGGTTTCATGGGCACCCACAAGATCTCCTTCTTGTTAGTTCTTGAGCTTTCCAATAATGGATGAACAAGATTCAAGTTTAGAATCTCTCCCAAAGGCATATACCCAAAGAAATCTCTTAATAACTAATATTATTTTGATCTAGTAATAATATAAGTTTTACTATAAAATTGACACAAAATAAATTGTATTTCTCTCTTGAATATTTCGGTCAAGAGGGAGTATTTTGTGAGGTTTATTTATCTAGAAATTTCATAAGATGTAGAGAGAATGCATTTTTCTTACACTAGGAAAAATATGAAAGATGTGAATGAATAATTGAAAAGAAAAACTCTTCTCTTTTTACCACTCTTCACAAGAGACTAGCATGCAACCCTAGTTATAGGTTTGTTCTTCTCAAAAAGTTTAGCCTTGCATGCCTACACTCTAGGGTTATGATTGTGTTTGTAGAATAAAATAATTCAAACAAAACAACTCTAAAACCCTCTAATTTCGGTCACCCATATAAAATGGTGGTCCATTTTATTTTTGTCATTTGTCAATTGTGACATATGTGACATGTTACTTAACATGTTACATTATAATGTATTTTTAACATATTAAAAATCATCATATAATTAAATATGTCACATACAAAAATAATTAGTAATTCATAATTACCTGTACCAAAATAGGTCATATAATTATAAACTACAACAACTTGTATTTGTAATAATTTATTCATTCCGTTTCAATTGTTTCCGTAAACAATAATTTTATCTAAGTAATAAACAATTCGATTACTTAGACCGTATCTGATATAATCGAATTACAATAAGAGACGTTAATTTTACTCACAAAATCATCCGTCAATTTTAAGCAATTTAATTAACTCGTATCGGCATACGATTAATTAAATAATCAATTAAGAGTATTTCTCTATAGGTATGACCTAAGGGGATCAACTGATCACCCTCCACGCACGACGTAATGTCAAACTCTAGTCAGCCAATCATTACCGATATGTGTGGACCAGTTGACAGTAAAATATTACATCCCACATGTATTCTTAAAATGAGATTTAAACATGTGATCATCATGATCGACAGTTGTGATCGCATTATTGTCGGCGGACACTTATTCCAACACTAAGTATGTTGGGCTCCTGCGCAGTTCCATTTGTTTCACCGTGCCTAAAAATCGAGGGTCACCCCTCATCTCTTTGTCCACATGCCCTCGCAGGACATATCAATGAAGAAGGCAAAATCCATAAACTCTGCGCCTCGCCACATAAGACATAGTAGGGTCCTCCCTATTTATAAATCGATCGACAAATTCAAACATACGGACACCTTTTGAGGTCACAAGACGGTCTACCTCAGCCTTGGTCAATCCAAGCAAAACCCTAAATTTATTTTTATAGCCTTGAGAGCTAGGGAGTATAGACGGAACACTTTATGCGTCCCATCCTCCAACTGCAGCAATTTTTTCAGGAAAGGGACAAATTTCGCCTCCCGGAAAGGCAAATACATGAAAATTCGGGTCCCAATATTCGAGACAAGCATCCAAAAAAGGCCTAATTACCTTCACTAGCTTAAAACTTGTGATTGATCCTAAGTTAAAAGCACCCATATCGTGTTTCTCCACATTCGTAAATTCATTCGTCCACTCCTTAATGCGATTTTCAAAGACATCCATTTTTTTTTTGGGTAAAATTTGAGAAGATATATGAGGTTTTATGTAATAGACGAAGTCAAGGAAGGGAGAATTGTGAGAATAGAAGTTCAACCGAAGCCTCTATGATGAGTCAGTTTTGTATACACTTTTATGCCTCCCCTTTATATTATTTGAGACGATTTCCGTGCTATTTTTATGCCATTTACATGCTTATTAAGTTAGAATCTAGTTACTACCGCGTTTTGGTGTTTAAATGCAGGTATCATGCACTTGTGGAGCAAACGAGCATACCAGAGCACCGCGGAGCTGGCATATAGGACACACGCTGCATGGCACGGATTTCTAGGAAGATAAAGACAAGATTTGACATGGACTTGTTCGCAGAACCGAAGACCAGAAGCCAAACTCGACCGAGTTTCACCAAACTCGATCGAGTTTCTGCATGAACCGGCTGACGTGTCTTTTATTTCCGGATATTCTATTTTACCTAATTTCTATAATATGTACTCGGATGAATTATTTTAGGTTACGCTTTTCATACCGGAGGAACTCTTAGAAGAACTTTTTAGCAGTAAGAAAACTTTTTTAGCATTCAGATCAAGAATTATTTGCATCCGAATTTACAGTACTTTGTTTATCTTTATTTACTATCAATCAATTTAGTTTCTGTTCAATTATTAGTATCTATTATTTTCTTTGTTGCTTTCAATCATGTCTTCTATAATTATTATTGTTGTTATTTTAATTAGTATGCGTAGCTAAATCCTTCATCTAGGGAGAAGGGGGATCTAGGTTGATTAAAAGGGGAATAATGAACTAATTATTAGTAAGACCGCTTAAGTTATCGTTTGATTATTGTTTTCTTCTAATTATTTGATTTAGGCCTGAATCTCTAATTAGCATAACGAATTGATATTTCATCCACCGGGTTATATTCAATAAAGGCTACGGTAATCAGATAGGTAAAGGTTAATTATAGCGATCGCATGTTAATCTGAATCTAAAGGGC
Source organism: Silene latifolia (assembly GCF_048544455.1). NCBI lineage: Eukaryota > Viridiplantae > Streptophyta > Magnoliopsida > Caryophyllales > Caryophyllaceae > Silene > Silene latifolia. The sequence continues at coordinate 130,721,828 of NC_133538.1, forward strand.
ATAATTGAATCGATAGATCTTGTGACCTTAGATAACTTGGTTGACCTTCTAATTCACTAAATTGCGTCCCCGGATAATCAACTTAGCGAACCCGATTCCCTAGACTTTTAATCTCTATTGTTTACAAACTTTATTTATTTGCTTAATTAGTCACTTAGATACAAACAATCAAAATCTTCAAGAAACTCTTACTTTTCAGACGGACTTAATTAGTAAGCAAACTAGACTTTACATCCTCCCTGTGGATTCGATACCTTTTTCTTGCCACTAGCTATTGTTAGTAGTATCATAGGTTTTACTTTGATTTAGGGAAGACGACTTTGCCCTTATCAAATTTGGCGCCGTTGCAGGGAGGCAACAATTTCCTGTTTGTTTTATTATTTAGTTTGTCTTTTGTCTCAGGGAACTTCAGTTCCTTGAGACTGTTTCTCACACTTCTCTTGTTAGTTCCGTGTATGCCCAGGTCTACTAGGTCCGAGGTGATTCCTTTTGATCCTGAACCAGAAAAGACTTTTCGCTACAGACGAAAATTTAATCAAGAAGTGGGTCAAGTAGAAGACTTGAGTATACTTGACGTAGAGACGGCGAACTCAACACAGTCAGCCGATCAGTCCTTCAAAGAGGACGACATTCCCTCTTCCGATCAGTTTTTTGAAGAGGACGACATTCCTATCCCCGAAATTCCAGTCATAACTGCTATTCCCGAAACTACCATCATGCCTACTCTAGCCAGTCACTCCGAGCCGACCCTAGCTTCTATCCCACAAGGATTTAAGCTGCCCACTACTACCAATGGAACTTTTGAGATTCGACCATCTTACATCAATTTGGTGGAACGAAATATGTTTGAGGGACAGCTGCTGAGGATCCTGCGACACATAGGGAGAAATTTGTCACCTACTGCTGTTCTATTCCATTAACAGCTGGAGTGACATAAGATCAGGTTAAGCAGGTGCTCTTTCATTTCTCTCTGAAAGATGGAGCTGCTGAGTGGTTGAGAGATCTGGATATGGATACTGAAGGAGTTACAGACTGGAATTCCTTGGCTCTTGCTTTCTACAAGAGGTACTTCCCACCTCAAAAGACTAATGCTTTGAGAAGTCAAATTACCAGTTTCAAGCAAGGAGCTACTGAAGATTTGAATGAATCTTGGACTCGCTTCAAACGTTTAGTACGATCAGTTCCCCATCATGGTTTCCCTAAGTGGTTTCTTTGCAACCAGTTTTATAACGGGTTGTACGACGATCATCGTGCCCTTTTGGATTCTTCTGCTAATGGGAGGTTTCAGGACAACACCAATGATGATAATGCGTGGAAGTTAATTGATCAGATTGCCGCCCATACTGCTAGGTATGGAAATCCTAGAGGAAGCACGCGAGGAACTGGTGTGTTGACAGACATTCTTGCCGCAGTTAGACACTATAACTGCTGCAATTGCTGAGTTGCAGACGACCCAATCTTTGGAAAACAAGCAAACGGTTAATGCTATGACTTAGCAAGAGGAATCTTGTGCTCGTTGTGGTTTAGAGGGTCATATTGCTTCTGAATGTTTAAGCACAATTGAGCAAGTCAATGCCTTCCAATCTTATAAGCAAGGTAATCCTTTCTCTAATTTCTATAATGAAAGGACTAGAGAGCATCCGAACCTCCAATGGTCAAGCCAGAATGTGCAGAACCCGCAACCACAATAACAAAATTCAACATATACTATTCCTCAAAACCGTGGGAATCCAAGGCCGAATCAAGGAGGAAATCAGTTCAATCAAGGGGGTAATCAATTCAATAATCAACGTCAACAACAGTTTCAGCCGTTGCAACCTCCTCCCCTAGCTCCTAATAATGATATGGCTGAGTTGAAAGCTATGTTGCAACAAAGTTTGAGTAATCGTGAAGCAAGCATCTCAAATTAACGAGCTCATAGCACACAACAAGATTCTAGATACCCAAGTTGCTCAGATGGCTACCCAAAATCACTCTAAACAGCCAGGTACCCTTCCTCCACAAGGGAAGCAAGCTCATGAGCATGCAAATGTAATTCATTTGAGGAGTGGAACAACCTATGAAGGTCCGAAAATGCCCGTTGAGGAAGAAGAGCATCCATTTATGCATTCTAAAGGATTGGGGAATTTGGAATTGAGCGACGATGAGAAAGATGCCAGTAATGATACAGCACTTCCTACGAAAAAGAAGGACGAGGCAGAAGCTAATTTATCTAAAACTCGACAGAGTTCCAAAAAACTCGATCGAGTTTCGTCTCAAATTGTCACTGATGCTACTGGAAGTGCCGTGGGTCATGATACTAGAGTTTCAGATGAAACTCGACTGAGTTTCCAGAAACGCGATCGAGTTTTGTCTCCTGTAGCTCCTGATGTGCCTGTTTCGTCGATTTCTGCAAAGGAAGCCGTGCCAATTACTATTCCACTACCTTTTCCGCATCGACAACATAGGTCAAAACTTGATACGCAACTGAAGCGATTCATGGAAGTAGTGAAGAACTTGCAAGTGAGTGTTCCATTTACTGATTTGATCACTCAAGTGCCGGCTTATGCGAAGTTTTTGAAAGACATATTAACAAGGAAGAGATCCTTTGATGAAGTAGAGACGGTTGCATTCACTCAGAAGTGCACAGCTACGATGCACGCTACCATTCCACCAAAGCTAAAGGATCCAGGGAGTTTTTCTATCCCTTGTCATATAGGTCATTTAGCTATTAGTAAAACTCTTTGTGATTCTGGAGCTAGTGTCAATGTTATGCCATATTCAATATGTAAAAAGCTTAATATGGGTCAACTTAATATCACCAATATGAATCTACAGATGGCTGACCGTTCTCTAAAACGCCCTCTAGGTGTTTTAGAAGACGTGCCAGTTAGAATAGGGAAATATTTCATTCCAGTTGACTTCGTTATTCTTGATATGGCTGAAGATATCCACATCCCCATCATTCTAGGCAGACCATTACTTCATACTGCAGGGGCCATTATAGATTTGGGGAGAGGCCGACTGACATTAGTTTTAGGAGATGATAGGATCACTTTTGATTTAGAAAAATCATTAAAGCAACCCATGATTGAGGAAACTTGTAATAGAATTGATATTATTGATTTGACTGTTGATGACTCTCTTTCTTTAAACTTGGATAGGGATCCTCTGGAGATTGCCCTGCTGACTGATCCAGCTATTGAGATGAGCTCATGGAGTCTAGAAGTTTTCGCAGTAGAGAAGTTGCTGACTGGAGAGGAGTGCAAAGAAAATAAGGTTTTGAGCTTAGGTAGCCCCTCAAAGGCTGCCAAGGTACAGAAATCTGAACTTAAACCCCTTCCCTCTCATCTTAAGTATGTATTTCTGGACACTTGTGAGATGAATCCTGTAATTGTCAATGCTAGCCTAACAGAAAACCAACTCTCTGCTTTGTTGGTTGTTTTGAGAACTCATAAGAAAGCTATTGGGTATAGCATTGACGATTTACAGGGTATTAGTCCTGATTTTTGTATGCACCGTATTTATTTGGAAGAAGGTCAAAGGCCTAGTGCGCAAGGTCAGAGACGGCTAAATCCTCCTATGTAGGAGGTGGTAAGGAAAGAGGTACAGAAATTACTTGATGCTGGTATTATATATTCTATATCTAATTCAAAATGGGTTAGTCCAGTCCAGGTTGTACCTAAGAAGGGAGGTACTACAGTAGTTGCTAATGATAAAAATGAATTAATCGCTACTAGACTTGTGACGGGATGGAGGATGTGTATAGATTACAGGAAGCTGAATTCAGCTACTAGAAAAGACCATTTTCCCTTACCTTATATTGATCAGATGTTAGAAAGACTTGCGTGTCATAGTTATTTCTGTTATCTAGATGGCTACTCCGATTTCTTTCAGATACCCATACACCCTGATGATCAGGAAAAGACCACATTCACATGTCCATATGGTGTATTTGCTTATAGGAGGATGCCTTTCGCTTATGTAATGCCCCAGCTACTTTTCAGCGTTGTATGATGGCCATATTTTCTGATTACATAGAGTCTATCATGAAAGTCTTTATGGATGATTTCAGTGTTTATGGTACTGATTTCGATGTTTGCTTGAGAAACTTGTCTAAGGTTTTGCAGCGCTGTGAGGAGGCTCATCTTGTACTGAACTGGGAGAAGTGCCACTTTATGGTGACTGAAGGAGTGGTACTGGGTCACTTGGTGTCCGGACGTGGTATTGAGGTAGATAAGGCTAAGGTTGAGGTAATAGAAAAACTTCCGTACCCGGTTAATGTTAAAAGTGTGCGTAGTTTTCTTGGTCATGCAGGATTTTATCGCCGCTTTATTAAAGATTTTTTTAAAATTGCTCAACCTTTAACGAGGCTCCTTCATAAGGATGCCCGTTTGTGTTTACTGATGAGTGTGTTAAGTTTTTTGATAGGATTAAACAAGCTCTTATTTCAGCTCCTATTATCCAATCTCCTGATTGGGATCTACCGTTTGAAGTTATGTGCGACGCCAGTGATTATGCCCTTGGAGCTGTTTTGGGGCAGCGGAAAGATAAAGTGCTTAATGCTATTTACTATGCTAGTAAGACACTTGATGATGCACAGATCAATTATGCTACTACAGAGAAAGAGTTGCTTGCAGTTGTCTATGCTTTAGACAAATTCAGAGCCTATCTTGTGGGTTCTAAGGTGACTGTGTATACTGATCATTCCGCTTTGAAGCATTTGCTAGCCAAGAAGGAGGCTAAACCGAGGCTTATTCGTTGATTCTATTGCTGCAAGAATTCGACTTGTCAATTAGGGATAAGTCTGGCGCTGAGAATGTTGTTGCTGACCATTTATCTCGGTTGAGATTTGACGGAGGAGATGTGATCGATGACTCTTTTCCAGATGACCATCTATTGGCTATCACCGCAAATACTCCATGGTTTGCTGATTTTGCCAACTACTTAGTGGGGGGTATTCTTCCTCCTGACTTGTCATATCAACAGAAGAAGAAATTTTTGCATGATGTGAAGCGGTATTTTTGGGATGACCCGTATCTGATTCGTGAATGTGCTGATGGTATTTATAGACGGTGTATCTCGGAGAGTGAGGTATATGCTATTTTATCTCATTGTCATTCTTCTTCTTATGGTGGTCATCATGGTCCGTCTAGGACCTTTGCTAAAGTAATGCAGTCGGGCTTCTTTTGGCCAACTATTCTGAAAGATGCTACTACTCTCGTTCGTTCTTGTGATGCATGTCAAAGGACGGGTAATATTACACAGAGGCATGAAATGCCTCAAACTGGGATCTTGGAAGTTGAGATTTTTGATGTTTGGGGCATAGACTATCAAGGGCCGTTCCCGTCATCTCATGGGAATCAGTATATCTTGGTAGTCGTGGATTATGTATCCAAATGGGTGGAAGCTGTTGCCACCCCTACTTGTGATGCTAAAGCAGTTGTAAAACTGTTTCAGAAGATTATATTCCCTCGGTTTGGAGTCCCTCGTGCTGTGATTAGTGATGGAGGGAAGCATTTTAATGAACGTCATCTGAATTCTTTGTTGAAGAAATATGACGTTACACACCGTAGAGGATTGGGTTATCATCCCCAAACAAGTGGGCAAGTGGAGGTTTCTAATCGAGAGCTGAAATCTATTTTGGAGAAAGTTGTTAGCAAGAATAGAAAGGATTGGAGTCGTAAGCTTGATGATACTCTATGGGCTTACCGAACTGCATTTAAAACTCCAATTGGTACATCTCCTTACCGTCTGGTTTACGGGAAGTCATGTCATCTTCCAGTAGAACTTGAGTACCGAGCTATGTAGGCCATTAAAGAGCTGAATATGGATCCCTCACTGGCGGGTGAGAAAAGATTGATACAGTTGAATGAGATGGATGAGTTTCGACTACATGCTTATGATAGTGCTCGAGTTTACAAAGAACGAACCAAGAAGTGGCATGACAAGCCCATTTTGCAGCGGGAATTCCATGTTGGAGACAAGGTATTTTTATTTAACTCTCGTTTACGATTGTTTCCAGGTAAGCTCCATTCTAGGTGGTCAGGACCGTTTACTGTTGCTGAAGTAAACAAATTTGGGTCGGTTACGCTGAAAACCGACAAAGGAGAGACTTTTAAAGTGAATGGGCAAAGATTGAAGATCTATTATGATGGTGCATTCGTTGGAGTGATAGAGGCTGTCGACCTCTTCACTATTAATTCTCTTCTTTCGATGAGGTAATCCATTGCAAGGGACCGCTTAAACCAGCCTCACGGGAGGCAAAGCCGGATTTTATTGTATAATTTTTGCAATTTTGGATTTTAGTTGTATTTTAGTTAAGTATTTAATTGATTTAGAGTGAAGTGAGGGAGAGAATTTCATGCTTTTTTATTAAGTGCTTTTGCAGATTAGTTGAGAAATTTGACGTAAGGAGACGTTGGGCACTTGGAAGACGTCATATTCTAAAATTCGATCTAGTTTTTGTCGAACTCGATCGAGTTTCAAATGGGAAATTAAAAAGAGTTTACGCCGTAGTAAAAGAAGTTCGTCAAAGTCAAACTCGACCGAGTTTTGTTAAACTCGATCGAGTTTCTGTCTGAACCGGGTTCCGCGTTTCCGTTCAAAGCTTATAACGCGAAAGCCATCTTCTTCTTCTACTTGCTATTTCGTCTTCCCTAAACTTCTTATCTCTCTAAATCTCTCTACTCCTTCATTATAATTGCTTCAAATCATCATTTATCTTGTGTTTAATTGTTCCAAAGTTGATTGCTTGCTAATTTATTCACTCCTTTGTCTTCAACTTTGCTAATACTCTTGCATCTTGAGGTAAATTGTTATTTTCAGATTTGTTGTAGATGCTTATTCATGGTGTTTCTTGCTTCTTAATTGTTCTAATTTCATTCCAATTGCTATTCCCTTGCTTATTTTACCCTTTATTGTTGAATTTAAGCCCAAAAACTGAAAATTTCAGAATTAGGGTTCTTATTTTCGGGATTAATTTAAGCATTAAATTGGGGGATTTGTGGGTTTATTTGCTGGAAATCTTCAATGTGAATGTTATAATTGCAATTTCCCTAGCTTGAGCATGGTTTATGTGCGATTTTTCGACTAAAAATCGAATTTTCAGACGGTCTCCTGCTGAAAAAACGAGACCCATATTTTGCTATTAAATTGGATTGTCATTGCTTTTCTTGAAATTGTAGGTATGACAAACCCCAAATCCAGCACTCGGAGACCTAGACGGAGGCAAGCACCCGCTTCCCCACCAATTGAAGTTGTTGAGGAAGATGAATCTATGGAAGAAGAACAGGAGGATGATGACGAGATTGAGTATCCATTTATTGAATTCCGGGATGCAAAACAGCGGCTCAAGTTTCTTCGTTTAACACAGCGCCCAATGAGTCCCACTCGGTGCGTTGACCATTCTATTTTACGCACCTTGAGAATTGAAACTGCCATGGAAGATTTATTCAATGAAATTGGGTTAATTGGGTTATTTAACCCTTGTGAGCTTTCCTATCGTCCCCTGACCTTGGAATTTCTGAGTTCTTTTTATTATGATTCATTGGGATGTAGAGTTAGTTTTCGGTTGCTTAACCAAGATTTTGAGTTATCTTGTGATGAACTAGCTCAACACTTAGGCTGTGACCCTCATGAAGAGGATAATATAATTGAGGTTCCTGATGATGTTTATCCTGCTCGATTCCTTCCCCTCCTAACGGGGCATACCGATGTGGATACTAGTGCTATGCTTTTGAGTGATGTTCAACATGTGTGTTTGAAGCTGTTTTTGAGAATGTTGATTTATACTATTCGACGTTCCTAAATTCTGCCGAGAACCGACAAGCTGGAGAGAAGAAGCAGCAAAAGTTGCGCCTCTTCGAAGGATCGCAGCTCTTGCTGCGCCTCTTCCCCAGGCTCTTTTCCTCGTTTGACAGCCGTGGGATATTTCCTATTCTGTTTTAGTTAAAGTTTCCTATTCCTATAGGGACTTAATTTGGTAATTTCGATTAATTACCAAATTTATGTTTCCTAATCTTTTACGGGTTCGCTTTTCGAGGCAAAATCAATATTTTCGCCAAATACGCACACTTTCTCGTTCTTTTTTTTTGGGAAATCATTGATGCGTATCATTTATATGATGTTTTACACCCTATTTTACACGCATTTCAGAGCTCAAATATGTAGTTTAAAGCTACTATTTGCCCCGTTTCGTCTACTTTCGTATTTTTATGTAATATTGCAGATTTATGCGGAAATGAGTAGATATTGAGCTAAATCCGTCCCCGAGTATCTTGCATTGCATTTGACGTGAAGTATTTACTTAAGGAACGAGCTTGGTGCGCATTTCGAGGCCTAAAAGATAATTTTATGGAGAATTAGAAGCGGACTATCAGCTAAAGCAGTCGAACGACTGGCCTCCATGGTCGATCGACCAACCCACGAGTTCCCGTAGCTACTGTTCAGCGAAGAGTAGTCGATCGACTTCCTTGCATGGTCGATCGACCAAGCCGCTAATTTTGACGTGAATTAATAGAACGAGAATTAAGAAGCCCATAAGTAGTTAGGTTTTCAGGAATAAGTGTTACGTATATTCCTATATAACGTAGCTTAGGTTTTCAGAATAATCATCAAGCCTTACTTCAGTTTCATTATCAAGTTCCACATATACATTAGTTTAGATTATTTCCGTTAATAAAAGTCTTGTTTCCGCATTCGGTTTTGATCTTTCTTCCGAAATTTCTCTACACGGTATTCATCTGTTTTGATATTCAGTTTGTTTGCTTTCATTCGTAGTATAGAATTGCTAGGTTAGATCTCCCGAAGCCAAATTATTGTTTTATGTTAATTTTTCATTTAATTAATTTAATCATGAATTCATCTATTTTATTAGTCAATTTTATTGCAATCATTATTTCTAGTATGAGTAGCTAAATACCTTGTGCTAGGATGTAGGGAATCTGTAGAAGTAGGCGGCATTAGAATAGTAGCCCTAAATCGCGCCATGGTCGATCGACTGGGTTCCCTGGTCGATCGACTGGCCTCGTGAGGTTTTGCTTCGTTTTAATTAATTTAATTGCTATGTTTGACGAATCGAGTGCACGCGACTAGTTGAATGTTTAGGATTTGACCGACCCAATAAAGATCGAAAGATAGGGAAGGGAGATAGCCTACCTAATTAAGACGACTAAATTAATAAGATCGAGAGATGAGTTAATTTAGCCTTTTTAGTCACTTTTTAGGACGAAAGTTAGCATTAGTGATATTAGGGACCTGTAGCGAGATCGAAAGATGCTACCTGTAAGATTGGACCGAGAGGACTTCTTATTTTCCCGTCTCACATGTTTGTTTTAGACCTACCTAGTATACTGCCGCCGAAACTATAGTGAACCGACCATCTTAGCACCCTTTTAATATTTGTTTTCATCCGTTTATCTAATTTATTATCTTTTATTGCCTTTAGCTTTAGACCAAATCAAAGCAAACCCCCACGTTTGTTACCTTGGACTTAAAATTAGACAGCTAATAATTGCATCGCCTCCCTGTGGTTCGACCCTGTTACCACTAGCTTCTGTTAGTTTTAATAGGTATTATAAATTTTATCTTTGGTGGACACAACGACGGGCATCAATCATTTCACTCCCTCTTTTCAAAAATGTTTATGACACACTTAGACGTTTCTTTTAAATTCTTTTTTAGGGGGGTAGCCTTCCCTACTGCCCGGTCGCGTCATTTTGTCCATTTTCGGGCACTTTTTTTTCTTTTCGCGCTAATTTAGGCCATCTTAATTCTTTTTATAAGATGTTTTGCTTGTGATTTCCTACGTGAATTTCAGCAGCATAACGGCATAAACCGTCACATGTCAAACCTGTTTTTCAAAGCTAACCTGCAGATACGACAAACGCCCAGCAGCAAAGGCACGCAGGCCGTCGTATATACAACCAAAATTCAAAAATATACATCAAAATACGGGCTCCTGTCCAAAATGACATCAAAAATGTACAAATGTACAAACATAAGTCAGCACAAACTAGTCCTGACGAACCCTCAGCTCAGCTACTGTCGCCTCAAGGGCAGCGATCTCAGAATCTATGGCCTCGAGCTCTCTCAGCAAACAGGTCATCTCCTCCTTGGACTGCGCCAGCTCACGCTCCCTCTACACAGAAAAATGGAGTGATACTTCACTTCACAAAATTGGAGGTAATGAAAATAAAGACGGGTACAAAAGGTTCATACCTGCCACCCCGAGCCATCTGTAAGGGCCTCAATGGCTGTAGCTCGCAGTCAGTTGGCCATCCTCCATAGCTCCAAATGCCTGGACAGTGCCACCTTCATTCAAATACGGAGAAGGTTCAAGCAAATGCATTCCTATGTAATAAAGCATAAAATACTAAAGACAACCAAAAATGGGGGCTTACCCTCCTCACAACGTGCTGCCACTCATGAAAGCCAGCGTCAGTCACCGCCTCGCTGAAAGACTGGATCTCCGAGATCACCGCCATGCCCACCGAGTTAGTGTACTCCAACGTCTCTGGAAAAGCTGGGGGCTCGACGCCCGCCACCTCGATCACCTACAAAACTCAAGTGGTTCATTATTCGCTAATCATTCATCATTTATCAGATCTATTAAAGACAAGTAAACGGTAAATATGCTTACCACGATCGACCAGTACGCTCACCAGGGAGAAAGAGGGCGTTACCACTCGCGCCAGCCAGATCAGCTACCATCTCAGCCTCTGAAGGCTCCCTAAACATCGTCCGTGGAGGGTCGATGGGGACCGTAAAATTGTCACAAGAGCACTGCCGAGTCAGACGCTCACCCAAGTACCACACAGGCCCCATGGGTGTCGTCAACAGCAATCTACTTGAACTCCGGGGACGGAGAACCTCAGCCACAAAGGCTGGAGCCCCAGAGTATCTCTCCCAGGACCTGGGCACCCACTAAAGCAAGAAAACGAGGGGTCATTCCTATGATCATCTCTAAATAAAGGAAAAATAAAATGAAGATCAAAGACACTTACGCTCTCTAACTTTAGGGCATTCACGCCCCTCCGACAAACATCAGAAGAAGATTGTTGGCCCTTCTGATGACGCACTACCCAGTCCCTCACGACGGGGTACGCTCTCGGTACGTCCTCCGCCCTCGTGGGCGCAAAGCTAGGGAAGTATGAGTACACCCACGCCTGCAGGCAAAATAATAATGATTACGAGTCGTTTTCTACAAAATGATCTTTCATATTTTCAAGAAAGGTTCATACCTCCAAGAGGAATCCAAGACCGACAGTGGTAGGAGAAGTCCCCTTCTCCATCAGCTTCGGATGAACCATGGCCCTCATCTAGCGTGTGAGGACCGCAAAACTAGGAGTAACCCAGTCCCAGTGACCTAGGCTACTCAAGTCAGAAAGAAACGGAAGAAGCTTCGTCGATAGCCTCTCCCTCTTGTCTCCGAAGTAAATCGAAGACAAGAACCTCCACAACTACAAACGGGCCCGCTGCTCAGCAGTGCAAGGTGGTGGAGGCACCATGCGTCCATCCATCTTCACTCTCGCCGGAACCCTACCACCGAAATAGTCTCTGACGTAGGTACTCGGCACCAAACCAGGAACCTGGGCCGCACCCGCAGCCAGGTTCCAGCCAACCAGACTCCTCACCTCGGTCGAGTCTACTCTCATGGCCGCCGACGGCCACACCAGCGGCTCCTCTCCCCACGGCAGACCCGAGATCATGCCGTAGTCCTCCAAGGTGACCCCGATCTCTCCAAAAGGCATATTAAAAGTCGAGGTCGTGTCCCAGAATCGATCAAGAAAGGCTCGAATTAGTATGAGGTTAGCCCAAATCTTCCTCTCCTTGATCTCCCTCCAACCTCGTACCTAGGCACCAAAGGCTCCCCGCTCGATGATAGCCTTCTCCTCCTCCGACAGCTTCCCAAAGGCGTCTATCATCGTCGTTTAACCAGAGAAGGACCTCATATTCCCAGCCTCTTGCGTCAATTCAAAAGAAAGCTTTCTTTAGCATAAAATGTGTAAGAAATAAATAAATAAGGGAATGATAAGCTGAAAGCTTACCATGCTCCTCGCCTTCCTATACGACAGATGGATCTCCGCCGCCCAAATGAGATGCCTACCATCCCATTTCTCGGCTCACTCAGGCGCTCCTGCGAGCTAACGGCCGCCTCGTCCTACATTGGCCCTCTGCGGCCGGGGCCTCCTCCTCTATATCCTCCTCCATCTCCTGGGTCGCTCTTGTATGCCCTATGAGAGCGGTGGAAGGGTCAAAGTTAGTGTCCATGGGGCCTCTCCTCGACGTAGAAGGAATATCCTCTGTAAAATCGAAGTAAACAAAGCGATGTTAAACACATTTTCAAGTATTTAAAAACGGCCTTTCTAGCCATCTTTGGCCAAATTTTCCAAGCCCGACCACACATGTGGTAGGTTAAGTCAAGACAAGTCTAAATTCAAGCCTAGTTGCGGGTTTGAGTTGAAAATTCGGCAGCATTTCGCTACAATAGCAATTATGCCATACAAAAGTGTCCCGGAGAAGCCGTCACAAATTGAAAATATGGCATAACAACAAGTTTACCCATTACTCAAGGGTTCCAAAACGTCAAGCTTCATCAAAAATGGACTAGCATAGGGCCATATTCGAAGGGTTTTGCGGTTTAGTAAGAAACCGTCACATTTCGCGCTCAAATCCTTAATACTTGACGAAAATTCGAAAGAGATACATGGTTATGTTCCTAACATGATCAATTACTCATTTCCAGTATTAATTTCATGAGACAAATTCATTTGGGACGAAAGCTCCAAATTTTCGAACGAAATGGGTATATAAACCCTAATTTTTCGACCCAAATCAAAGCTCAAATGCAAAATAAAGCAAGTACAAGACACATACCTCGATTAGTCATGATATATGGCAAGTTTTGATCAAGTTTTGACGGAATTGTTTGGAATTTGGTTGAGTTTTGTAAATAAAACAAAATAGGTTTGTGTTTTTGAAATAAAACCAAACACGGTATAAGTCGAGTTTTACCCAGACAGGGGTGAGCTCGGGAGAAGACGCAACACTTGCTGCGCCTCTTCCAAGGGTCGCAGTTTTTGCTGCGCCTCTTCCTCAGCGAGTTTCCAGCCGAGATTCGTCAAAATTCATTATAAGTTCGTTATTTGTGGGCCCGGGCTTCATGCGCCTCTTTCCCGACATCTTATTTTCAACATATGGCTCCTTTTTGGGCGTTTTCTTCGTCCGAATCGACATTTTTTCTTCAACAGACTACACACAACCATGGCATTTTGTTCCCCAGTGAGAATTCATGATCACTAAATACAGTTCATGGGCTTCTCCTCTTTATCGGAATTTCGCTTGCGACGAACGGAGCGGATTTTCTCCTCAGCAGTGCCAAGGACGCGCCGTTGTCGATCAAACACCTTTATTTTCCTCAGCGATGCCAAGGATGCGTCGTTGTCAATCTATTATTTTCTCCTCAGCGGTGCCAAGGACGCGCCGTTGTCGACTCAACATACGATTCTTCCCCACGGAGTTTAAGATAAAATTCCCCAAATATATTTGTACCTTCGAATCCTTCACCCAGGGGTGTCTCAGGATGGTTTCTTCTTATGGCTGGCGAGCTTCCTTACGTAGTCTAAAGGACTTTAAACGACCCTCCCCGATAGTCGACAGACTCTAAAATGTTCCCGATGATAGGTCCTGTGTTCAGACCCCTTGAGCCGCCTTGCGTCGCCATAGTCGTCAGGTTGTAATCTTCGATTGACCTGATGGCTATACTTTGACTTTTGCCTTGTCCAAGCCTTAGTCAAAGTGGGGCTCTGTAGATACCTCATTTCTACACCTCCCGCCAACCACCCAATGACGATTGAGCTGCATGTTTAATACGCGGAACGATTTACGACAGTCCGTAAGTTCATCGTTAAGTGATTGCTCAAACACTCCAGTCAACCCCTGTGTCGTCATCTACGCACCGATACGGTCGTTTTGACAGTAACTAGAGTTCATTTGGAGTCCGGGTCAAAAACCGCTTCATTTTCTAAAAACCGTTTAAATGCCGAGTCGGAATATTCCGGAATGTTCTAGAATTCTCTAGATATTTATTCCTAATTAAAATTAATATTTTAAGTAAATATCTACCGTAATATTGTGTTTCATGGAATAAGGAAGTGTAAATCTACCGAAATTCCATAATAAAACGCGGAAATCCTTCTTGCCAGGGAGGAGACCGCTGGAGAAAGAAGCAGCAAATGTTGCGCCTCTTCGAAGAAATGCAGTTGTTGTTGCGCCTCTTCTCCAGTCCTATTTTCGCATTTTCCAGAATATTTTCGAGATTTGTTTCCAAATACGTGTCATTCCAAAACTCTTTCATATGTTTAGTATAAATAGAGGTCTTCGGCCTCCATATTTGGCACGCGAGTGTTCCGCCCTTTGTTTCTCTCTCTTTGCATTCTAGACTACGTTATTGCCTTTCGATGCCTACGTGCTTGATCAATCGACCACGTAAGCTCAGATCATTCTGAGTCCCAGTCATGTTGCATAGACCGACCAACTTGACCAACTCCACCTTTAATCAACCTAATCAATCTACTAAATCCTCTAATGAGGGCACTTTCCACGCATATTCGAGTCGAGCAATCACTAAACGATAACTTTAGTTAATCTCGTTTCGTCAAACATGTAACTCTGAGGGTGTAAATCCCATTTTATTATTGTACTTTTATTTTGTATCAATTAATATAAATCTATATGAAGAGCACGTTCGAAAACCGATATAAAATCCACCTTTTAAAACCGTTTTTTACGAAACCGCAGAGGTCAGACGTCGAGAAGAAACGCAGCAGCAGCTGCGCCTTTAGGAAGGATCGCAGTGTTGCTGCGCCTTTTCTAGAGGCTGCCTGTTGCTCCTACTCTTCTTCTTCTTCCTCGACTTCCTGCAAATTTCCTCCTTTTGTTATTCTTTAATTTTCCTTCGTTCTCTTTGTTATTTCAGTATATAAATCATATTTTAACAACTCCCTTTTAATTAAAATGCTTAATTTGTCCTTAATCCCGAGTAATTCAATACTTGCGGGTTTTCGCTGTTTTAATTCAAATCGATTCTTCGGGGTTTCGACTTGTTCATGTCGAGGTTCTAGAGTCCCAATTTGATACATAAATTTTCTTCCGAATCTTATTTGTCCAGTTTCGTCTTAATCTAACCTCAAATTTCGCCTTTTTGTATTTCCGACACGAGTTCATCGTATAATCATAATCATGTAACCGCTGTAATTTCTTGTTTTAATTCGATTTATGACTTGCCCAGATACCTATGATCGGTTAAAACACTTCAATTCGAGTTTAATATCGATAATCCATCTTAAATATACCAACGAACAATAACAGTGTTGCGATTCTGACTTCACAGCTAGAACCCAGCTCGAGAACAGACGCATGAAGTGCTGCGCCTCTTCTAAAGGACGCAGCAGATGTTGCGCCTCTTCTAAAGGACGCAGCAGATGTTGCGCCTGTTCTGGGTTGGTTTCTGCCTCTAAACTCTTTCTCGCTTTGACGAAGCTCCTAATTACGATTTAAATCAAATATTAATCATATTATCACCTCTAATCTGACATATTTTCATATTTTAATTCTAATTTTATTTTCCTTTTATTCTCTTCTTCGAAATCCCGTCTTTGAGTGTGCTTTTGATGTAGATCAAATAAAGTTTGTAATTTTTGTAATTTTAATTATTATAATTCATTTATCGTAATTATTATGAATGATTTAATTGTATGACACACATGTATTAATTCTAATATTTACTTCGACCAAATTGTTTGCTAAAACACGTGTTAACCGACATAGTCTAATTTCACATGCTAGGATTAATCCATGTTTGTTGCATTGCATGCATTACATCGACGACATATCAAATATGAACGACTTCCCTAATCATTAGTAGAGGCCGCTATTGAGGCGGGCGGGATTAGGTGTTCGAATTAAAGAACTTCCTGATACGTACCCTCACCCCTTACTCCAGTTATCTCTGGACATCGTGTCCATTGGCATCTTGAGAGTCATTCTAGACATAAAATGCTAAGGGTAACGAGTTCTTAGTGTTCATGTCATTACTTTGTATCTTGACATGGCACGAGGTATTCGAACGGTTTCCAATTTTCCACAATAAATTGGTGGCGACTCAACAAATGCAGGCTTATTCAACCTTTCACCGGTTTCAATGCCTCACAAATCGGTAACGGCCCATGACGTGCTTTTGCAAACCAAGGTTCCGTGGGAGAAGTACCGCCGCCTCAAAACCAAAACGCGCAGGTGCGCGCGACGCGGGTGGCCCTGTTCACATGGACACAACTTGGGGATTACGCCGCTCGGGTAATTTTTTCGACTACCATTTCACTCCTGAGTGTCGAAAAATGCTAGCAATGGCTCCTCTCTCGCTTCCCCTAATTGGTCTATAAAATTCGCAATTACATGTTGGTGGTTGTGGAGATGGCGAAATAATATCGTCTTTGATAGAGCCTCGGAAAACCCAATTGATCCTATAAGCTTTCTTCTCCGTCAATTTGAGTTATCGAAGCAAGCACTCGACCCATTCTCCCTTTTTATCCCCGAACCTGGCACAACACGAGTGGAGCGCTATATTCGTTGGCATCCTCCCCCTCATTCTTGGACTCTTCTCAACACGGACGGGGCTTCGCGTGGTAACCCAGGCCATGCCGGGTGTGGTGGGATTATCCGGGATGACTCAGGTAACTTCGTCTCAACCTTCATGTTCTCTAGTGGTACTTGTACATCAACGAGAGCAGAAATGAGAGCCTTACGTGTTGGCCTCGAGCACGCAAGATCGATGCATATCCCTCGGCTCCTCGTGCATATGGATAATAGGCCTTGTGTGGACTTCTTTAATAGCGACCAATTGGTGAGTAATAGCCTCCGTCCCCTAGTTCGAAGGTGCAAGGAATTAATAGATTTAGCAGGCTGGGTTGTTCGCATTGAGCATGTCTATCGTGAAGCTAATCGAGCCGCGGATTGGCTAACAACAAATGGCATTCATTCGACCACTGATACTACTGTCTTCAACGCTCCTCCCACGGCCTTAAGATCCATCCTCCGAGACGATATTTTAGGAGTTTCTTTTTCACGTCTAGTTATTAGTTAATTTACAGGGCTAAAGTCGCTCTTGTAACCCCAAAAGAAAAAAAAAAAAAAAATCACACATATTAACACATCCAGTCTTTTAATACACTCTCTCTTCCTCATATATTCCTCCTAAATGTAAAATTACCAAATTATCCTCACCGGACAATGTCGCAAAACCCTAAACCTCGCCGTCTAATTTCATGCCGCCGCCACCCCGATTTTCCGACAGCCACCGGACTTTGCGGTCCCTGTCTTCACGAACGCCTCTCTTTCCTCACTCCGTCCACGTCATCCGCCTCCCCGAACGCCGCCGCGAATGCCGTCGCGCCAGAGTTACGGCGATGTAAGACTTTCTCGGCGAAGAACCGTGACGACGTCGTTTTAGCGCCTGGTCGTCGATCTTGTGATGTCGGAGGTTGTGGCTGTTCGCTTTCGGCTTTGTTTGATCAAGGGAAGGATGATAATGGTGGTGGTGGTGAGGTGATTGGATCGAAGAATGTTGTGATGACGTGGCCTATTCCTGAGGTTGATGATGAGGGTGACGAGGACGAGGATGATGACGAGAGTGTTCCGGAAGCGACTGTTGCGATTCCTAGGGTTTCGGATTTGGGGAAAAATGAAGGTGATATGAGTGAATTTGAGGAAGGAAAGACTATGAAAGTGTTTATAGATCTTGAGCTGAAATCTAATAGTGTTTCTAATAATAGAAAGGATTTTAAGGAAATTGCTGGTAGTTTCTTAAGTGCAGCTTCTGTTTTTAGTAAGAAATTGCGAAAATGGCAAAAAAAACAGGAATGCAGTAGTTCTACTAGACCTTCTGATTGTAATGGTAATGGTGATCGTGTTGATAAGATTTTGGGGGAGTTGAGGGTCGAAGATTTGAGAGGGAGGAGATTGAGTTATACTCAATCGGAGGTAGGAGATTACGGTTTTGGAAGGCGGTCGTGTGATACGGACACTAGGGGAGGTAGTGTCGTGTTAGGTCGTGCTTCGATTGATTGTGGTGCATTTGGGAGGAAGTCGTGTGATTCAGACCCTAGGTTTTCGATTGATATAGGTAAGGGGTCAGGTGATGAGAGTAAGCGCGAGTTTGTTGATGCACCTAGGGTGTCATGGGATGGTTATTTGGTTGGTGGTGGTGGTGGTGGTGGTGGGAGGGTGTTGTCTAATCGCGGAAATGCTCCTGTGGTCTCAGTTATAGAGAATGCTATGGCTACGGTTTATGGGTTTGATGATCAGGTTTTGGGTGAAGGGAAGGTTAGAATGAGTAATGGTGGTGATGAGAAGGATTCGTCAGTTAGGCGAAGAGATGGCTTTGATCGTTGTAGTTCAGTTAAGACGGATGTTGTGGTGATGTCGGAGGATAAAGGTTTGTCGAATGCTAAGGTGTCTCCGGCTGCTATTGGTCTTTTCAATGGGACTAAATTGCTTATTACTGAGAAGGAATTGAATGAATGGAGGTTGAATTCTTTGAAGGATGATAGCTCGGAGAGCTATGAGACGGCTTCTAAAGATCTTGGATCTGTCTCTAGTAGTAGTGTTGGGAAGGATGAGAAGAAATGTCGCCAATGGAACAAGTTGCGGAACTTTTGGGGTTCACTAAATAGAAGAAAAAGGGATAAATTTGGTGACGATGAAGAGCTCACAAGGGGAGATGGTCCAAGACCCGATGAAATGACGAATGGTAATAAGGGAGGTCTAGTTCGAAGCTATAGTACTTCGAGCTCTCGTGGCTCGTCTAGTGTTTTTGGATCAAGTAATGTAACTACCACTAGAACGGATTCCAAGGCCATTGTGAAAAGAAGACCAGATGACAGTGTTCTAGAAAGGAGTCGAAGTGGTAGATACTCACCGACGCCTAATAACATCGACAATGGCTTGCTGCAATTGTATTTGACGCCTCTAAGGAGCCGAAGGAGAAATAGGTTAGGAAAAGGTAGGTTGAAGAAATAGCATTCGTTGGCTAGAAGTGTGTTGAAGTTGTACTGAATGTAGGCATAATTGATAAGTTTAGAATGATTACGTATTTTCAGTATCGCCCTCTTTGTAAAGACACTTGTAGTTTGTTTCAAGTTCCTCTTTAAGATTAAAATGTCGCATATTTTTACCTTGTAGAACCAGTATCCCATTTTGAATAACAGGGTCAACATGTTGGTCAGATGATTTTACTTACATGAACTGTTTTATGTGGTTATCTTTTGTTTTTATTGTCGTTACGCATCTGCTAACACGTAGACCTGACACAGAAGGCCATTCGGGCTGGTTTGTTTTGAGTATACCGAATGTCTGAAATGTTTGCAGCAAATTTCGTTAGGCAGCTAATGGCTCAACCAGATCAAATGTACATTGAAGAGCAGTGGCTAACTGTACTACTGTAGCCCCTGAATGCCTGAATGAAGAAATTAATTTAAATGCACACGGTGTACTTTCACACTTTTTTTGTGGTGCCTAAAACTTTAACTGTGTGCCCGTAGTACCCTCAAGGTTTAGATTTGTGCACAACATAACCAATAATATAACTTCTCTTAAATTTTACAGTAATTAGTAATATGTGATACATTACTTAACAGAAGTTACATTATTAGTTAGTACATTATTGGTTATGTTGTGCATAAATCTAAACCTTGAGGGTACCATGGGTACAAAGTTAAAATTTTGGGCATCACAGAAAAAGTGTGAAAGTTCGAGGGCACCGTGTACATTTAAAGTCGATAACCACGGTCACACAATGACGTCAATCATCAACTAGCAGGTTTAGAATTTAATTCTAGATCAGAATTTTTAAGATTACAAATATAAACATTTACCTTTTGAAGATGAATTTTCTTAACTTAGCTTGAAAGTTCATATTCCTGTTTTCTAACTTGAGACTTTTGGGTTTTATTTTGGAAACTATGGATTTGTAAATTAAAAGTTATGAGTTTTAAGATGAAAATGGTGGGTTTTCAAATTAAACTTAATTACTCAATTCATTCCTTTCCCACAGATTTAGTTAGATGATTGATTATCTAAACTTATAAACTTTCAGTTTTTAATTTCTTTTTAATGGATGAAATCGTAATTTGTTTATCCTTTTGCTTTATTTTTGTAATGTACAATTTTTACTTTAAAGACCAGTAAATTTAGTTTAATAATTTATTGTTTTAGGAGGTTTGCTCTATTTTTATAAGGAGGATTTTGAGTTTTATAACTTATCGTTTTAATTTAAAAATACATTACGTTGAGATGAATACCTACAGCAAAGGGTTGCACGGAATGCGATCACCATTCACAACGAGCCTGGTGGTTGGGACGATGCATTTTGAAGGTATGGGCTGACTTTAGGGTGGGGGTTTATTAGTTTGCCGTGAATTTATGGGAAGTAATAAAAAGGAGAGAAAATATTACCAAGGGTAAGACCGTAAGAGATATGGTTGAGTGGAGTTTGGGCTTTGCATTAATTGAGCCCGTCTTATGATAAAATTAGTTTTATAGAACAATTAGTGTTTCCTAATTTATGTTCTAATCATATATTATTGTTCTATTTAACCATTAATTAGTAACACGTGATAATTATTTAAGAGAAGTTATATTATTAGTTATGTTGTGCACAAAGTTAAAATTTTGGGCACCAGAGAGAAAAGTGTGAAAGTTTAAGGGCACCGTGTGCATTTTCCGTAATTTAAATGATTCATTAAAATGTCTAATTCTCTTAATACTGTAAATTTGCAATTACTAATGCACCCATCAACAAACGTCAATTTTCGTTACACAGTCGAAAACCACCTCACTTTTTTCCCACACAAGAGCAAGGTCTTCAATGGTTTGCTGTTGGGTTAATGTCGTTGTCAACAATACAAGCCAAAAAAATACTCCGTAGAAAACAAAGGGAACCGTCTGAACTACACAAACCTTAAATAAGAAAAGTGAAAAATGGTCAACTATATCATCTTTTTCGAGTCAAGTAATGAGACCTCACAAGTTGTGTAATATCGACGTGATTAGGTCGCGACCTTTTCAAAGGATTAACGGTGTTAGTCGCTTCCACAACCTGCTCATCGTCACTATCCACAACTTTGCATCTTGGTCTAGTTAGCATTCTTATGCGATTAGGAACATAAACATTGAGATAATAACTAACAATATCTTTCCTCGTTTAGAGTGGAAATATCTCTCAGCCGGGTTAAGAAAACTCTTATCCTCTGACAATGGATTAATCTTTACAAGATGATCAAACGTCGCTTTCTACTTTGGCGTCCACGACTTGCCAACGTCTTCACCCATTTCAACGAACTTCCAACTTTTATAAGCGGGTCCCAGCTCAAACTGTAACCTCTTTCTTGCTTCGGACACATGTTTTTTTATGCATTGAGCAGATCCAAGAGCAGGACATGTACAAGAATCAGATCTTCCTTTGCCAACTTGATCTCCTTCTTGTAGGGTATTTTCGTCTTTAAGCGGCCAGAATTTTGTACCTAACCACTTTGAAGTATCTGGATAGCTAGTTGGGCTTGCTTCATTGGATGGGCATTCCCATTCCGACACATCAGCTTGGAATCGTGAGCCAAGAGGTATAACAAGTCCAGGTAAGCAGCCGTCGAGATGTGTTGACCAGCTCAATTACTTTTCCGGTGAAAGAAGGATTCTTTTCTTTGGCGTGTGCATTTCAGAGTGTATGCAAGTGTAGCCTTGTTAACTTGATGGCTCAAAATATTCAGGAAATGCTGCCTGTATGTAAGATATACTTTATGATTTCGATAATGAAATCAGTCTCAAGATACAATATAGATTTGAATTAATTCAACCCAAATTCAATTATAAAGACGGAATAAATGACTAACCTTGGTCCATGTCTTACAGACGCAATCAATTCAATAATAAGAAGTATAAGACGATTGATTCTCCTCCTTAACCCTTTTCTTTACTGTTTCTTGATGATGGAGAAGAAACTGCCTTTCACTTTCAATGTATGTAATGTTTGTGTATTTTGTCGATGAATAGTTCTGTGTATTTTTTTTCTATCATGTAGATCCATTTATTTATATAATGGGCTATGTACCTTTTCATAAAAACAAACCCGATCGTACCTTTTCGTGAAAGACGACGTATATTAGGGTAAGGTAGGAGGGAATAATAATTCCCGAACTTTAATTACATTAATCGGGACCGATTCATCACGATACCGTCTTTTATATTAAAGTCTCGTAATATTAATGTGAACTTAACTTTTATTAAAACCCGAAACACATAGGCCATACGAATATTATTAATTATTCTAACATTCTCCCACTTGGCCTTTGTGTTGACTTAATGGTTTAATAACTATAATGTGCACTTTTATGTTAAACTCACTAACTTTCATATCCTTAACCGAAATAGAACTAATTGGATCATGGCGGTCACACATCATTTACTAATCGACATGATTCCTTCCATGTATCACAAATCAATTCCAAATCTAGGTAAACCTTTAATTTGAGAAGAACATTAATTTTCACAATTAATCACATGTAATCTAAACTGTAATGTATACATATACTATAATGATTAACATGTCTATTATAAAGTAAACAATACTATAAGTGAATTCTAGATGTCACATTTATTATAAGCATATTAACTTCATAATAACAAGGCCTTTGATACAACACCCATGCGTTCTACATGGCCAATGAACGCCTTGGGTGGTAATCCCTTAGTTAATGGATCTGCTACCATCTTATCTGTTCTTATATGCTCAAATGACACTCTTTGCTTCTGTACCTCCTCTTTGACCGATAAGAACTTTAATTCCATGTGCTTAGCACCCTTGGAGTATTTATCGTTCTTAGAGAAGAAGACGGCTGTAGAATTGTCACAATAAATTCTCAGCGGCTTGGCAATACTATCGACAATCCCAAGTCCCGAGATAAAGTTTCGCAACCACAATGCATGAATAGTGGCCTAAAAGCATGCCACAAATTCGGCTTCCATAGTATAAGTAGCAATGACAGACTGCTTCCCACTATTCCATGATACTGCCCCTTCAGCTAAAAGGAACAAGTAGCCAAATGTTGATTTTCTACTATCAACACATCCGCATAATCAATCAATAACCAATCACTTCAAGATGATCGGATCTCCTATAAGTAAGCATGAGCTCCTTAGTGCCTTGTAAGTACCTAAGGACCTTCTTCGCACTTTCGGTGGTCCATCCCGGATTACTTTGGTACCGACCCAACATTCCAACAGCAAAGCTGATATCGGGTCGAGTACATGTCTGAACATAGTTCAAACTCCCAACCACAGATGCATATGGGATTCTCTCCATTTCTTTCCGTTCCAACTCATTACCGAGACATTGCATTTTACTAAATTTGTCCCCTTTCTGTATAGGAACTATCCCTGCAGAGCATTCATTCATTCTATATCTCTCCAAAACTTTGTCAATGTAAGCTTTCTGAGACAACCCTAACAATCCTTGTGATCTATCACGGAAAATTTCAATTCCGATCGTATAGGATGCCTCACCCATATCTTTCATTTCAAAGTTTTTAGATAGATATTTCTTTACATCATGTAACATGCCTAGATCATTCGCAGCTAGTAAAATATCGTCAACATATAAGACTAAAATAACAAATCTGCTCCCACTGATCTTAATATAGATACACCGATCAACGGTAATCTCTACAAACCTATATGACGTGATGGTATCATTAAACTTTAAATACCATTGTCTGGAAGCTTGTTTTAGCCCATATATCGACTTTCTCAGCCTGCACACCTTATCTACATTACCTGGGGATGCAAATCCTTCAGGTTGGTCCATATATACTTCTTCCTCAAGCTCACCGTTTAGAAAAGCGGTCTTTACATCCATTTGGTGAAGCTCTAGATCATAATGAGCTACCAAAGCCAAGACAATTCTTAAAGAATCTTTCTTTGACACCGGAGAGAAAGTTTCTTTATAGTCAATCCCATCTTTTTGATTAAAACCTTTGGCAACATGTCGAGCCTTATACCTTTCAATGTTACCTTTTGAGTCCCTTTTGGTCTTATAGACCCATTTCGACCCAACAGCCTTAGAACTCTCAGGTAACACTACTAAGTCCCATACTTTGTTGTCATCCATAGATTTCATCTCCTCTTTCATGGCAATTAACCACTTTTCAGAATTATCACTTTCCATGGCCTTACGGAATGAGATGGGATCCTCACTAATGCTCAAGTCACATTCAACGTTATATGTCTCGTAGTCATCTGGGATGGTTGATCTTCATTCTTTTATAGATCGCCTTAATTGTTCCTCTGGAACATTGACTACCCTTCTTCGCCTTACAGGTTGCCTTGACTGTTCACGTGACATATTATTCTCAACTTGAATTGTGACTTGATCATCATTGTTATTGTCATTGTCATTTTGTGGGTCTTGCACTTCATTTCGTTATTGTCCCATTATGTCATTTGACTGTGACGATACAATTGGTACAACAATTTCACGTGCAATTTCAGGAGAAGAAGCTTCAACCTGAATTTCTTTAATGTCCACTTTTCGTGGTTCAATGCTCCCACTAGTTTGACCGTTCTCAATGAATCTAGCATTTCCAGTCTCTACTATTCTCGTACTGTGATTAGGACAGTAAAATCTATACCCCTTTGACTTTTCAGGATAGCCAATGAAATGACCACTAACTGTCCTAGGATCTAGCTTCTTTTCATTTGGGTTATACAACCTTACTTCAGCTGGGCAACCCCAAACTCGAAGATGTCTTAAACTCGGTTTCCTTCCTGTCCACAGTTCATAAGGAGTCTTAGGAACTGCTTTACTAGAAACCCGATTTAAAACATAGGTTGTTGTCTTTAATGCATAAATCCATAGTAAAAGAGGTAAAGAACAATTACTTAACATGCTCCTAACCATTTCAATCAAAGTACGATTCCGCCTTTCAACAACACCGTTCTGCTGAGGTGTACCGGGCATTGTATATTGTGCACAAATACCCATACTTTCAAGTAACTTTGCAAATGGACCAGGTGTGGGAAATAATCTGTATACTTCCCTTATTATTAAGGATTATAACGAATTATAGAGATGATTACAAGTCATAAAACTAAATTGCATAAACAAAAGCGTAAAGGATTAAGAAATAACCTTCGGTCCTAGCTTTTATGGCCTATGAACAATATCGCAATGATATTCTCCTATCAGTTGCACCCAAGACGATATGAGATATGCCTTGCTTCTTGCTAGAATCGATCCCTCAAATTTTCTGTAAAACTTTTAGGTTATTTTTTGGTTTTTGTGTTTTTAGATGAGAGGCAAGAATGATTTAGAAAATTAGGTTAAGAAGTGATCACCCTCATCTTCCTTTAAACCGAGTATAAGGAGTAATTAGGGTAGATTTTATTTCTTCTAATTTTCGGCCCATTTACCGAGACAGGCATATCAGTCGATCGACTGACACACCCGGTCGATCGACCATGTATATAATGCATTATTTATAAATTGTCATTTATATTATACCGCATTAACTAATACGGGTCAATAATAATTTATTATGACAATATCGTATAATTTATCATTAGCTGATTAAATATAATTGATTACATTTAATTACGAATTAACATATTAATTCGTCCAAACTAACATTATATACATTAATTAAATATAACTTATTATATTCAATTTACGAATTGACAATTAATTCGTCTCAACTAATATTATTTAATCGGCATTAAATAATTGTCTCATCAACACATTGACTAATTGTTTAGTCATATAAGGCATCAATGTGATTATATTTTCATACAATCAGATTTCTCAAACACATCCTTTAGGTGTGACTTTTAGGGACCAGTTGATCACCGCCATCAGTATGATAATAACGTCAAACTTTCTAGCAAGCCAACCGTTATTAGGTAATCGTTAATCAACTGATAAAATACGAAGTATACCCTTGTGAACCTATAAGAGATTTATAAATGTTATCACACTAATTTGTGGAGGACACAAGCTCCAACACCAGGACATTGTCCATTTTCAGTAAACCTTCCATAAAACTCACCACCCCTATCCGATCTCACAATTTTCACTTTCTTTTCCAGCTGCCTTTCCACCTCATTTATGAATATCTCAAGGACATCCACAGAATGAGCCTTTTCATGCAACAAATAAGTGAAACCATACCGCGATAAATCATCTATAAAAGTGATAAAGTACTTTTCACCACTCCAAGATGGAGTGTCAAAAGGTCCACAAATATCGGTGTGTATAATTTCTAAAAGCTGAGAGCTCCTTGTAGCTGATTTCTTTACTGTATGTTTAGTCTGCTTACCTTTAATGCAGTCTACACACACATCTAAGTCACTAAAATCCAATTGAGGTAGAATTTCATCTTTTACCAACCTCGTTAACCTTTCTTTGGATATGTGACCTAGCCTTTGATGCCACAAGTAAGCTGATTTTTCATTTGATGCACTACGTTTAATACCTTGACACTCAACATAAAATAGGGAATCAGAAAATTTAACATCAAGATTGAACCTATAAAGTGAATCAATCAAAGTACTACTACCATAAAAGTATTCATTACGGTACATAGAAACTACACCATGTCCAAACTTGAAATTAAAACCTAAGTTATCCAATTTACTTAATGAAACAAGATTTCTAGCACAATCGGGTACATAGAGACAATCTGTAAGATCTATATGACAACCAGTGTCTAAGATTAATCTGTAAGTCCCAATGCCCTCAATGCGTGCTTTCATCCTGTTTCCCATGGATACAAACTGTTCAGCTCCTCTTATGGGCTGGATCATACGATATCCCTGTTTAATGTGAGAAATATGAGTAGTTACACCAGAATCTAACCACCAAGTATTACTAGGTACTTCTATAATATTTGATTCAAAGCAAACAAAACTATAATGTTTACCTTTCTTTTCGAACCATGCCTTCCTTTTTAGGATAATCCTTCTTGAAGTGTCCCGTTTTCTTGCAAAAGTGACACTTCTTCTCTTTCTGGATCGCACTTTCAGGTCCCTTAAAGAAAGACTTTCCCTTCTTACCATTCTTACCCTTCTTACTCGGTTTAGCCTTGCTGCTGCTGGCACCATCATGACTTAGGAAATGAACAGCTTGATCTTTCATCTTCTTTAATCTCCCCTCCTCCTGTATAAGCATGGCTTTTAACTCTTGATAGTTCCATTTATCTTTTATGGTGTTATAGTTCACCTGAAACTGGCCAAACTCATAAGGTAGAGAGTTAATGATGAATTGTACCAAGAAAGTATCACTTACGTCCATCCCTAAAGTCTTCAACTTTGCTGCCAGGTTAGACATGTGTGTTACATGATCATGAATTGGTTGAGACCAGTCAAACCTTTTAGTAGTTAGCTCACTCATTAAACTACCAACAATTGACTTATCAGCTAAATCCGACTGTGAACACTCCTTTACATTAAGCATGAATTCCCTTGCTTTCTCTGTTTTAGGCATGGAGGGCTTAATGTTATCAGCCATTGTCATCCTCATGAGGTGTAAACCCAACCTGTTAGATTTCTCCCAAGCCTGATAATGACACTTTTCGGCTTCGGAGCTTTCAGGTGTAATTTTTGTTGGTACCTCATCTTTCAGGATGGCAATGTCCAAAGCCATTATACACAGTGTATACTGGATCTTTAAGGCTCACTCATCATAATTAAGCCCATTGAACTTTACAAAAGAGTCAGCAGATGCAAACAAATTTGGAGATGCTGCAAACATTTATACATGTTACCAATTAGTGCTTTGAAAAACTATTATACAGATTCAAATAATATTATATAAACTTTTATACATGTGTATTTAAATGACCTTTGGGCAACACTTAAATACAAGTAACCATCATTGATGTTAATATATACTTTAACAATTAATTATAACACACATGAATAATAAGAATGCTATATTTGGATATACATACTATTAGACCCACTTTATGAATAATTAATCCTTTCATATTATCAACTTTATTTAATGACCCACCTTTGGGTGATCTCCCAAAATATAGATGACAAAAAAAAAAAAATTGATCAATCAAACTATAATGTCATTTAACCATCTCTGTTAAACATGATCAATTAAAAACTTTAATTTCAAATGTCTAAATGCAATATAACAAGGCCACTTTGGTGACTAACATGTAATATACAAAATAGACATTTAAACTTAATGGTAAATATATCATCATAATATGTTAATAATTCATAACATGAATTTACCCATTACTTTAATGTGTTTCACTTACCGGCTTCATATCATTATGCGCTTCACACTTTAGAGTACAACAATTTATGGTATTAACGCAGTGAAACACCAAAAAAATATTCATGAACTATTGTATAGAGACACAACCACATTATTCTCATTGATGTATGCATGTTAATAATCACATTAGTTGAGAACAATGTTTATTATACATACAATAGAAACCGTTTGGCAACAATGTTTATTATTTGTATAGGGACAAATCAGGGGACTGTTTTCCTTTAATAGCCCATAAAACAAAATGTTGAATGCAAAAATAAGAACATACAGAAGTACAAAGGTACGTTCGTATTAGTGGTTGAATTCCATTTCCATAAAATAATGTCAGGTTGAATTCATCAATTCACCATAAAATAAGACTGTGAAAAGCGGAAGCACATGTTTCATTGAAAGAATTGTGAGTATTCATTTGTCATATCTAAAAGTGAGGCCCACTACCACAAATTATATGAATGTGATGTACGTCATACACACTTACATATTCAATTGACGTGATACCCAGTACACAAATTACCGTATTGGGAAATTATGACAATAATCAACATATGAGGGAAAGCAATATATGTGAACATGTGCCAAAAGTCTCACTGCAATTATTCTCCAACATACTCAACGCACAAATACAACTTTTACACTTTTATAGTAAATTAATCAAATCTATAATTGCTCTGATACCAAATGTAAGATATATTTATGATTTCGATAATGAAATCAGTCCCAAGATACAATATAGATTTGAATTAATTCAACCCAAATTCAATTATAAAGACGAAATAAAGGACTAACCTTGGTCCATGTCTTACAGACGCAATCAATTCAATAATAAGAAGTATAAGACGATTGATTCTCCTCCTTAACCCTTTTCTTTACTGTTTCTTGATGATGGAGAAGAAACTGCCTTTCACTTTCAATGTACGTATGTTTGTGTATTTTGTCGATGAATCGTTTTGTGTATTTTTTTCTATCATGTAGATCGATTTATTTATATAATAGGCTACGTACCTTTTCGCAAAAACAAACCCGATCGTACCTTTTCGTGAAAGACGACGTATATTAGGGTAAGGTAGGAGGGAATAATAATTCCCGAACTTTAATTACATTAATCGGGATCGATCCATCACGATACCGTATTTTATATTAAAGTCTCGTAATATTAATGTGAACTTAACTTTTATTAAAACCCGAAACACATAGGCCATACGAATATTATTAATTAATCTAACACTGTACACTTCTCACTTCTCAGCTATAGCCAAATTCTCTGCACCACCTTGTTTTATTTGTATTGGATTAGTTTTTGTCAAAACAAATCCACCACCATCGGAAGAATGCACATGTCAGCGAAAGTAGCCAATAAAAAATGTGAGGTACTCATGATCTGGATTTGAAACTGTCAATATCAATATATACTCTTATAGCTACCTTTACACCAAAAGCATTCACACGTATAAACTTAAAAATGATGAACAATTTGAAACAACATCAACACAAGAACGGAAGAAAAATGAATTTATCTAAGCACGCACTAAAAAGTCACATTAATCTCGCTAGAGCAATAGTGTAACTAACTATGTTACTCTCACGCTTCATATTACCTTATATATCTGACACTCCTAAAACGTCGCTATTTAAGACGGTCAAATTAACAATTTATATACCACAATACGTACTAATTAATTCTAATTCTAAACTAGTAAAGTAGCAAGCAAAAGGATCGAACCCAAGAGAAGGGGGGTTTTGCAATGGTGAATTTAAAAGAGCAACTATAACAATTGTGAAATTAACAAGTATGTAAAAAAAGGTTTTTTTTTGGTTTGGTTTTCAAAGACACAAAAGGAAATTCAAGCAAGAGTAAGCAACAAGTAATCAAACAAGCAAGTTTTGAGACGAAAATTTATCAAATTTAAGAGAGACTTAATCCGACTCAATAAAGTGAGACACTTTAGTTAATAAGACCACAAAATCAATCCTTTAATTATATATTATCACCCTATTGTGAAGATAAATCTTCTAACTCTCCTTAATAATGGCCAAATGACAAGGAAATAACACTTAATCAAATAACCGAACTTATCAATTCTACCAAGTAGAAATCACATACATTGGTCAAATTAACAAGAAGATATGAGCACTAGAGATTCAATAGGGGTAATTAGACACAATGAAATCACGATTAATGCCTAGTTACAAGTTAATCCTTTACTTGCTAGTTAAACCAAGAAGAAATCACATTCATTAGCAAAATAACAAGGTGTTGCAAAGATGAGATTACATGGAAATCACACTTAATACTCCCAACAACAATAAATTAAGGAACTTGATTAATTAAGCAACATGGAAATCACACTTAATTACTCAATGTAAACAAGGATTCCAAAATTCAAACAATAAACACAAAGGATTAACAATGATAATGAAAATTAAGGAAAGATTAAGTAGTCTTACAACCAAAGATTACACCTTTGAGCCGGATTAAGATGAGAAGATTAGTTCTCCATAGTAGATCTAAACCCAATAAAAAAGATGAATAATTCCCAAAATTACAACTTGATTAATTAAAATGAGCATAAGATGTCTTAACCTAGAGGAAAACATCCTATATATAGTCTAACATAACCTAATAACCACGGGCTTAACGTAGGAATAGCCCGTAATACAAAACGGCACAAACCCAGAAAACTCGCACCGTGCGAGTTCTGGTGTCTGGAAACTCGCACCGTGCGAGAAGTGGCATGGAGTGCGTTTTTCAATCGTTGCTTGCTTGATCCTTGGAAGGCTTTCTCATGATGTTTCTTATAGCTGGGTTTTCTTCTTCTTTTCTTTCTTTTTTTTGTCTTTTTTCTTTGTCTTTTATTTATTTTTTATTTTTTTTTGAATTGAAATACGATGCATGAAATGAATATATTACAAAATATACATGATGTTACCAACTCATGTTCACCCCACACTTAATTCTTCACTTTGTCCCCAAAGTGTGAGGTGAACACCCTAAACCCGCTCAAGAGTGTGAGCTTGAGGCACCTCCATTTCCCGGAGGTCCTCCCCTTCTTCTTGATTCCCTTCTTCTTCGAAATCTAGCCATCTAGGCTCTTGTTTCATCCACTCGAGTCTCACCATAGCCTTGGTATTGGGTGGGGAATTGTTGCATGTGTTGGGCATTCATGGCCGCCACCATATCAAAAGTTGCGTTTTGGACATAACGCACCTCTTCCATGTCCTCTTGGTAGTGGTGGTAGCGGTTCTCGGTGATTCCCCACCGGGCATTCTCCGTAAGTTGAATTTGGGAGAGAGTGGACTTAAGGTTTGTTACATGGTTTGTGACATCCGATTGCCATGTTTGGAAAGCCGGGTAGTTGAATTGTGGTGCCATGAAGGCATGTTATTGTGATGGTTCTTGTGGCATGTGAGGTGGAGTGAAGTGGGGTTCATTAAAAGGAGCATTTAGCATTGGTTCATCAAAAGGTGCATCAACATGTGGCATGCCACCATAAGTTAGAGCTCCCCCCCCCCCATTGTGGTTGCTCTCCACCTCCCTCATTTTCGGGTTCAATTACATGGGCTCTATCAACCCAAAGGTCCACAAACTCATCATCGGGGGGCATGTAAAAGTCTTGGCCACTTCCCCAACCTAAGGGTGAGTTGGGGGGACAGGGTAAGTACATGTAATACTTGTAGTTCTTGCCACCCATGCACCAAATCACCAAGGGGGCGGTCTTGTCAGCTACCTCAAGCATATTTGCTTTCGACAAATACTTGTAGTCCATGAGATAGTCACCCTCAAGAGGCCAAGCATTGGCCGGAAAAGATACTCCCGTTTTGGCCACAATCATCTCAATCATACACTCGATAAAAATGGTTCCCTTTGGTTCTTTTTTGTAATTCGAGGCAACCTTTCACAAATAAGTCGGCCCAATCCGGGTTCATCTTGGTTGGTTCGGTCATGACCAAAAATTTTGTGTTTATATGTCGGCTCAC
This sequence comes from Silene latifolia, assembly GCF_048544455.1. Classification (NCBI taxonomy): domain Eukaryota; kingdom Viridiplantae; phylum Streptophyta; class Magnoliopsida; order Caryophyllales; family Caryophyllaceae; genus Silene; species Silene latifolia. Next base: position 130,754,178 of record NC_133538.1, read on the forward strand.
TATGCGCAATATCGGGTGGGGAAGGGTTGTGTTCTTTGAATTTCCATGCCTCACATCCCCCGTAATGTTGATCTAAAACTCACTCAATTTCTTCTTGTCAGTGGGTTCATTTATGGGGGATTTAGTGATGTGGAGGGCCTCCCTCACTTGGTCAAGAGTTAGTGTATGGACAAGTCGACATGCCGAAATTTGATTCCCGGGGTTCTATCCCTCCCCAACTTTACTCTCTCCAAGGTAGAGAGAAATTCAAAGGTAACACCTCTTCGGGTGTGTGCGGTTTTATCATTATAAGAGTCTAGGCCAAGTTTTTCGAGGAGCATTCGGGTCATTGGGAGCATGCGTAAGTCAATAAGAAGATTCTCATCAAAGAATCTAGTCATCGCTATGGATGACGAAGACTCAAACTTTCTCCAATTTTGCAAGGCTTTATCTCGGAGTCCCTCCTTCCCCGTATACTCATTAGCATCAAAAGCCGAGGCTCCCTTGGGTCCTTGTGAGGAGGAAGTCTCGGAAGCCTTACCTTTTCCCATGGTACAACAATTTTTTTCAGAAAAGAACAAGTTTGAAAAGAATTTTTGGTTGAGGCAAATGAACAAACACCTAGTATGCACTAAAAGAATGATGTGCTAACTAGTTGTTTATTGAATGTAAAGCACCTCACAAGTTAGAAATTGTTTAAGGGCTAGAAACAACAATAATTTGACCACAAATTTTCGACTTCCACTAAGTAAATTTCGAAAATTTGGTAACTTGAAATGACAAGAATAAGAATAAGGTGTATACCTCCCTTTTGATTCTTGTAAATGTTGTTGGATGATGAGTATTACACAAGAATGCTCCAATTAGTCCCTTTAATCCTATTGCAAACCCAAAATCTTCAAATCTTGAATCAACAAAACCCTAGGACGATTTCTTGTGACTGAAATGGGTCGATTTTGCTGCAAATTTTCGCCCAAATTGATGTTGGGTGATGAAAATTGATGAATATTGGAAGTTAAATGCTTGAATTTGATGATTTGTGAAGGATTTGAAGGTTGATTTTGAGTGGGTTAAGGTTAGGGTTAGGAAAGAGAAGGGGAATTATGAGAATTTGGGAAGAACAAATGTGAATTAAAGGAGAGCTCGACTGAATGTTGCCTTAAATCAGATTTCTCGCACGGTGCGAAAAATGCACTCTGAAAACTCGCACCGTGCGAGTTCCTGGCTGGAGTCACGTCTTTTGTTGCTTAATTCTTCCATGCTTAGCCAATGTTTACACATTTTTCTTCCTTCATTTCTTCACTTATGCCCTTGATTTGACATCTATACACTAACACACATATTAAAACATTCTAACATGCCAAAACATTAATGAAAATGCAAGTAAATAAAATTATAATGCAATTAACTAATTGATGCAATTAATTTAAACATGCAAAAATGCAATGAAAACAATGAAATGCGGAAATTAAATACGCAAGGGAAGAAATATTTACAAACTTTTGCCGTTTATTTAACGTCGATGGCTCAACAAAGTTGCATCTCCATTAATTTTCATAAATTGGATCAACAAGGTGTAGTGTTCCCACTTCACCCATTTCAATTCCTCCATGATAGTGCTTGAGCCTTTGACCGTTCACTTTCAAAACTTTCCCGGACTTTAAACATTTGATCTCGATTGCTCCATATGGAAAAACACGAACCACCTCATATGGTCCCATCCATCTAGACCTCAATTTTCCCGAGAAAAGTCTAAGCCGATTTTGAAAGAGTAAGACTTTCTCTCCCACTTGGAACACTCTTCTTGAAATCATGTTATCATGCCATGCTCTTGTTCTTGTCTTTGGAAGCATTCTCATAAGCATCATTTCGAATTTCTTCCAATTCTTGGAGTTGAAGTTTCCTATGAAGCCCCGCTTCACTCATTTGCAAATTGAATGACTTGACCGCCCAATAAGCCCTATGTTCAAGCTCCACGGGTAAATGACATGGTTCTCCAAATAGTAAGCGGTAAAGTGACATCCCGATTGGTATTTTGTAGGCCGTGCGATATGCCCACAAAGCATCATCCAACCTCAAACTCCAATCCTTGCGGTCGGGATTCACCGTCTTTTCAAGGATAGACTTGATCTCCCTATTAGAAACCTCGGCTTGACCGTTGGTTTGAGGGTGATAGGCGGTGGATACCTTGTGAATTACCCCATACTTTTTTAGTAGAGCTCCAATGACTTTGTTGCAAAAGTGAGTTCCACGGTCGCTTATCAAGGCCTTTGGGAAACCAAATCGAGAGAAGATTTTGGTTTTGATGAATTCTCCAACTACCTTTGCATCATCGGTCTTAGTGGCCTTAGCCTCCACCCACTTGGAGATGTATTCCACCGCCAAAAGTATATAAATGTAACCACAAGATGCGGGAAATGGTCCCATGAAGTCAATGCCCCATACATCGAATATTTCACAATAGATCATTGGATTTTGTGGCATTTCTCCTCTTCTTGAAATGTTGCCAACTCTTTGGCATCTATCACATGTCTTCACTATAGCATGATCATCCCGGAATAGTGTGGGCCAAAAGAAACCACTTTCCAAGACTTTCCTAGCCGTTTTCTTGGCTCCAAAATGCCCACCACAAGCATATTCGTGACAAAATTTAAGAATTGGAATGACTTCGGTATCCGGGACACATCTCCTAATGACTTGGTCGGCATAAAACTTCCAAAGGTATGGGTCATCCCACACATAATATTTAGCATCACTCTTGATCTTATCCCGCTGGGAACGAGAAAGACCCTTTGGAAACTCTTGTAAAACCAAGAAGTTGACTATATGGGCATACCATGGCTCAATGGAATACAAGGCTAGAAGTGTGTCATCCGGAAAGGTGGCTTGTATTGGTGATTCCAAGACTTCTTGAGGTTTCTCTTGCAAAATTTTACTTAGGTGATCCGCCACCGTGTTAGTTTTGCCCTTCTTGTCTTTGAGCTCAACATTAAACTCACTCAAAAGCAATACCCATCGCATTAAACGAGGTTTGGATTCCTTCTTGTTCACCAAATGCCTTAAGGCGGCATGATCCATGAAGATGATGACCTTGGCTCCAAGAATATAAGGTCAAAATTTCTCCAAAGCAAACACTACCGCAATGAATTCTTTCTCGGTAGTGGTATAGTTTCTTTGAGCCTCATTCATCATTGTCGACGCATATTGAATAACATGAGGTGATCTTCCTACCCTTTGGCCAAGTACCGTGCCAAGGGCATAATTACTCGCGTCCGACATTATCTCAAATGGTTCATTCCAATTGGGAGGTTGAATTATAGGTGCCAAAATAAGCTTCTCCTTGAGCATATCAAAATCTTCCTTGCATTCTTCACTCATGATGAATTCACAATCCTTTTGAAGTAGCTTGCATAAAGGAGTGGCACTCTTGGAGAAATCCTTGATGAAGCGCCGGTAGAACCCGGCGTGACCTAAGAAAGATCTCACTTCACGCACATTAGTAGGATAAGGCAAGGTGCGAATGGTATCGACCTTGGCCTTATCAACCTCAATCCCCTTAGAGGAGACCACATGTCCCAACACTATTCCTTCATCAACCATGAAATGAAATTTCTCATGGTTGAGAACGAGGTTGGTATTAATACATCTTTGGAAAACCCAAGAGAGATGACTTAAACACTCCTCAAAAGATTGACCATGAACGGTAAAATCATCCATAAATGCTTCAATAAAGTCCTCCACATGATCCGAAAAGATGCTCATCATGCACCTTTGGAACGTTCCCGGTGCGTTACAAAGACCGAAAGGCATCTTTCTATAGGCAAACGTTCCAAAAGGATATGTGAAAGTGGTTTTTGTTTGGTCCTCGGGTGCAATTGGGATTTGAAAGTAACCCGAGTAGCCATCCAAAAAGCAATAAAAAGCTTCTCCCACTAACCTCTCCAACATTTGATCCATGAAGGGAAGCGGGAAAGTGATCTTTTCGTGTCACGACATTAAGCCTACGGTAGTCAATACATACTCGCCACCCGTTTTGAACTCGAGTGGGAATCAAAACACCTTCATGATTCTCGACTACCGTTAGCCCAAATTTCTTTGGGACGACTTGGGTTGGACTAACCCATTGACTAGCGGAGATAGGATAGATCATACCTACATGAAGGAGTTTGAGTACCTGCTTCTTCACAACATCCATTATTGGAGGGTTCAAATGCCTTTGTGGTTGGCGAACGGGTTTGGCTTCATCCTCTAAAAGAATCCGGTGCATGCATAAAGTGAGACTAATGCCTTTGGTGTCGGCCATTGTCCACCCAATTGCTTCCATATGTTACTTAAGAACTCGGATGAGAGCCTCTTATTGCTCCCTTGAAAGCTTGCTTGAAATAATTACCGGTAAAGTTTCTTCATCTCCTAGAAAAGCATACTTCAAGTGGCTTGGTAGGGGCTTTATTTCAACAATAGGAGCCTTGACAATAGAAGAAATGGGTTTCTCCTTTGGTAGCTCTTCCAACAAACTGGAAGAAAGGAAGCAAAATTTCTGGCTAGGGGTTAACTTGCACCGTGCGAGTTCTGGTCTTTGGTTTTTCACATGGTGCGAGTTACCTGCTGCCCTCCGGATTTCTTTCTTCTCTTCCCACTCTTCCATTGGCGGATTTTCCTCTAATTCTTGGATAGTTTCATTCAAATTACAAGACAAAGCATACCCCATATCCCCTCCAACCATTCCATTAGTTAAAGCAACATCTAATGTGTCAATCTTACACAATTCATACACGGTTTGAACAATTGGTTCAAAAAATTCAAGAAAACACAAAGAAGAGGTATCGGTTGGGTATTTCATTGCCTCATGTATGCTATAATCAATCTTTTGCCCTTCAAATTCCATTTTAAGGCGTCCACTAGACACATCAATCTTGGTGTTGGAAGTTCTCATGAAAGGCCTTCCTAACAAAATGGGAGTGGAGCCTTTCTTGGGTTCCATTTCAATTACATAGAAGTCGGCGGGGAAAAGCATATCCCCCATCTTCACCAAGACATCTTCAACAATTACCTTAGGGTAGATATTGGACCTATCGGCCAAAGAAATGACCGTACGAGTCGGTTTTAAAGGTCCCAATTTGAGAGACTCATAAAGGTAAGTGGGCAAGACATTAATAGATGCACCTAAATCAAGAATAGCATGTTGACAATCCAAGTCACCAATTTTGCAAGGGATGGTAAACATAGCCGGATCACTACATTTTGTGGCAAACGTTTTTGAAACATTGCCAACACATGTTCACTAGCCCTTACCTTTTTCATGCTTTTTGCCTTGTTGGTCCTCTTAGTAGTGCACAACTCTTTCAAAAACTTTGCATGCTTGGGCACACTACTAAGAAGATTAAGAAGTGGAATGTTTACCTCCACTTTACGAAAGATATCGTAAAGGCTTGAGGTCTTCTTGTCAATTATCCTTGTATCATTCAAAGCACTTGGAAATGGAGCTTGTAGCTCGTATTCTGGAAGTGGTTCATTGATCATCACTTGTTCGGGTGTAGATGCTTCCCCATGTTCCACTACCACTTAAATATCATCTTCAACTACATCCTCTACTTTATGAACAATAGGAAGTGGCCTTGATTTCTTATGGGCCTTGGGTGCCTCTACCAACTCTCTACCGAGCCGATTTTGTTGAAGCACGGTGGTTTAGAATTCCTTGGTATTGTTTAGCAAGGCTTGGCTCTCTTTTTACAAGATTTGGCTTTAATTTTGCATTGCCACTTGATTCATAGCAAGTGTCTTCATCATCTCTTCCAAGGAATTTTGTGATTGGTTTTGATTTTAATTTGTCTTTTGAAATGAGGAATTTGAAGATCCCTTTTGGTTTGATTTTGATTTCCACCCCAACCCATATTTGGATGAGATTTCCACCCTTCATTGTAAGTGTTGGAGTATGGGTCAAACTTCCTAAACCCAAGAGCCTTCACCGCTTCAATTGCCTCCTCCGTTTGCAAAGATGGACACCCATCGGTGGGATGAGTTGGATCATTACAAAGACCACAAAATTTCACATGAGATGTACTCCCATTCCCTTTTGCAAGTTCCTTAAACAAATTGGTAAGAAAATCAACTTTTTCTTCCATCTGGTTGGAGCTTTGCCTTGAAGAAGATGCCACACTTGCTTTCCTAATTCGCCTCCCGAAATTCCTAGAACTTCCTACCAATCTTTCAATCTAATCATTTGCCTCTTAGACCGACATGTACTCAATCCCTCCTCGTGTAGCGGCTTTAATCATACTAGCATCATCCTCCAAAAGACCACCACAAAAGTTCAAGAGTAGGTCGTGGTCGGTATACCCATGGTATGGACAACTAGCAAGAAGTTATTAGAACCTCTCCCAATACTCATACAAGTTATATCCATCCATTTGTTCAACATTACTTATTTATTTCTTCAATTGAAAGGAGAGACTAGCGGGAAAATACTTCTCTAGAAAGGCCTTCTTCATGTGATTCCAAGTAGTAATGCTCCCGGTGGGGAGATAGCAAAGCCAATCATTTGCCGCGTCCTTGAGTGAGAAAGGGAAGGCTCTTAGTTGAAGTTGCTCATCGGTAACCCCATTAGGCTTCATGCTTGAGCAAACCACATGAAGTTTGTTTAAATGCTTATTGGGATCCTCCGTGCTAAGTCCATGGAATTGGGGCAATTGGTGGATGAGCCTGGACTTGAGTTCAAAGGTGACATTTTCCGCTAAGGCCGAAAAGGAGATACACAAGGGGACTTGTGTAAGGTCCGGGGCGGTGAGTTCTTTGATGGTCCTAGGCCTAGGCCTTGGTGGATCCTCATGTGGGTCATGTCTTGGGTGTTCTTCGGCATCCCCCATGATGATTCTTATAAGTTGTGGATCGGTTTCTAGAACAAAAGCAACGGTGTTATCTTCTTCTTGATCTTGTTGAGCAACGGGATTAATTTCTTCAATAACCGGGGTGTCTCTTCTAATACCTCCTCCTATCCAAGCAAGTGATCTTTTAATCTCTGGGTTGAATGGAAAAAGTGGTTCACTTGAGTTCCTAGTATTGACCATAAACAATTCTACACAAGAGCACACAATCAAAAAGTTCACACAAGTAATAAACAGGACACTAACACAATGAACAAAGATTAACTAACACAACTATTCTAAAAACACCAATAAAAACAATAGAAAAACCGTTACCTTTCCCAGCAACGGCGCCAAAATTTGACACGCCTAAAACGTCGCTATTTAAGACGGCCAAATTAACAATTTATATACCACAATACGTACTAATTAATACTAATTCTAAACTAGTAAAGTAGCAAGCAAAGGGATCGAACCCAAGAGAAGAGGGGTTTTGCAATGGTGAATTTAAAAGAGCAACTAGAACAATTATGACAAATTAACAACAAGTGTTTAAAAAAGGGGTTTTTTTAGTTTGGTTTTCAAAGACACAAAAGGAAATTCAAGCAAGAGTAAGCAACAAGTAATCAAACAAGCAAGTTTTGAGATGGAAATTTATCAAATTTAAGAGAGACTTAATCCGACTCAATAAAGTGAGACACTTTAGTTAATAAAACCACAAAATCAATCCTTTAATTATATATTATCACCCTATTGTGAAGATAAATCTTCTAAATCTCCTTAATAATGGCCAAATGACAAGGAAATCACACTTAATCAAATAACCCAACTTATCAATTCTACCAAGTAGAAATCACATACATTGGTCAAATTAACAAGAAGATATGAGCACTAGAGATTCAATAGGGGTAATTAAACCCAATGAAATCACGATTAATGCCTAATTAAAAGTTAATCCTTTACTTGCTAGTTAAACCAAGAAGAAATCACATTCATTAGCAAAATAACAAGGTGTTGCAAAGATGAGATTACAAGGAAATCACACTTAATAATCCCAGCAATAATAAATTAAGGAACTTGATTAATTAAGCAACAAGTAAATCACACTTAATTACTCAATGTAAACAAGGATTCCAAAATTCAAACAATAAACACAAAGGATTAACAATGATAATGAAAATTAAGGAAAGATTAAGTAGTCTTACAACCAAAGATTACACCTTTGAGCCGGATTAAGATGAGAAGATTAGTTCTCCATAGTAGATCTAAACCCAATCAAAAAGATGAATAATTCCCAAAATTACAACTTGATTTATTAAAAGGAGCATAAGATGTCTTAACCTAGAGGAAAACATCCTCTATATAGTCTAACATAACCTAATAACTATGGGCTTAACGTAGGAAAATCCCATAATAAAAAACGGCACAAACCCAGAAAACTCGCACCGTGTGAGTTCTGGTGTCTGGAAACTCGCACCGTGTGAGAAGTGGCCTGGAGTGCGTTTTTCAATCGTTGCTTGCTTGATCCTTAGAAGGCTTTCTCATGATGTTTCTTCAATGCTTGTTCTTCACCCTTCTTTTGATGCTTCTCTTGATTTCTTGGCACCTCATTCTTCACTAGAAAACCATACTAAATGATAAAGCACTCGGAATTGGCCAAATGACGTTAAAATTGTCAAAAACCGTTACCAAATATTACCAAATGAGCTTTAAATGATGCCAATTGAATGTGAAAATAGGAGCTCATCAATATCCGTACTCTCCTCTTCACTTGACATTGATAAAGGAAGGAAACAAGTTTGGGAAGATGGCCTCATTCTAGCTGTGAATATCAAGGTATCTATCTATTAAAATGTACTCCGTACCCACTTGTTCAACATCTTTTTCAGTTATTATCCTTTGTGCATTTGTAGCCTTATCATACATGTCTTGATAGGTTGAACAAGTATGGGTAGATAACCTATCACGAAGATTCCAATCAAGTCCTATTTCAAAGAGATTCATTCTTAATTCTTTCGTTGCTGCCATGTGTGGGGCAAATCGGGACAACTCCATGAACTTGGCGGCATATAACATTACTGACATTGACCCCTATTTCAACTTATTAAATTCTTCCTCTTTTTCTTTCCTAATCGAGGGAGAATAAAACTTTGATCTCATAAGTTCCATAAATTGAGTCTTATCAAATCCTTCTTCGTTTTTCCTTTCTTTCACTGTTTCCCACCGTAAGTCAGCTTGCCCTACTAAGTAATATACTGCAAATCCTACCCTCCATTTTCAGGGCATTGTATAGTATCAAAAAGTTTATCAAGACTTCTTATCCAGTTTTCAAACTCTGTTAGAATATTCCAATATTCCCGTATCATATTGGCATCATATCTTGTGTACATAGGAGTATGTATTTATCCATATAATTAGTTGCCTATCTTATAGGATCACAATTAGGAGACGATTTGGTTGTTGTAGTATATAAAGTAACCCTTTGTACGATGTTCATTCATTGAGAAATATATACAATTTTATTATTCACATATTATACAGTTTATCATGGTGTCAGCCTAAATCGATCCTGATAAAATATTTTTTCCGCAATCGACAAATCTCAATCAATGACCAATGGAACTGGTTATGGAGGTAATGGCAAAGGAGGGGGCGACAAGAAGATCGAAGCAATTCCGCCCTCTTCCCTATTATATCTTTATCCTTTCGATACCCCAAGCCTAAAATTAACACAAACAATGTTTGATGGTGAAAAGTATGCCATCTGGGCCGATGCCGTATGCAACGGTCTCGATGCGAAAAATAAACTAGGTTTGATTGACGGGTCAGTGACAAAACCCGCCATTGGTTTGAGTGCAAAAAACGAGATAGAGGCAGTTGCGTGGCGTCAATGCAATGCCATGGTTAAAGCCTGGATTCGCGCCGCTATCAACCCAAAGCTCCACTCGAGTATTTCTTTCAATACATCCACCGTCAAAGAAATTTGGGATGAATTAGAAGAACGCTATTCGGTTGGTAACGCTCCTAGGGTGCATTAATTGAATAGCGATTTAAATGAATGTCGCCTTGGCAAGCAATCTGTGGCTGAATATTACACTCGTCTCAAGGCTATATGGGACGAGTTGGCCAGCCATAGCAAAGTCCCTCAGTGTTCTTGTGGCGCAGCCACAGCCTTGGCAAAGGAGAAGGAAGAAGAGCGAGTTCACCAATTCCTAATGGGTTTGGATTCACCTATTTATCAAAATATTCGAACTAATCTGTTGATGGAAGATAATATTACCTCGTTGAGTCGAGCATACACAATTGTTTTGCGAGAGAAAAGACATGCGGCTCTCACCCGAGGAAAAGAAGAGCAAACCGAGGCGGCTATGGCGGTCAAGGTTGCTAACGGAGGTAGGGGAAGCAACAATGCACCGCCAAGTGACCCAGCAAGAGACGGACCTGTTTGTTGCACTCACTGCAATAAATGGTATCATACGGAAGACAATTGTTGGGAGAAACACGGATATCCATCGAGAGGCCATGGGCGTTGGCGTCGAGGAGGCAGAGGCTCGGGTAGAGGAGGCCGAGGAAACAAGTCCCAGGTTGCCAATGCTTCTCGTGTTAGTGAAGATGAGCCATCCTTCGAAAACTTGACGTCACAGGAAGTTCAACAACTACGTGCTCTCTTGAGTGCAAAATCAGAAGGTAGCTCGAAGTCGTCAGGTATGTCAAATAAATTTGATATTGGCAATTGGGTACTTCATAGCGGTGCCTCGCACCATATGACTGGACGACGTGAGCTACTTCACGATATATAGACAGGAGATCCGTCACGGGTTGGATTGCCAGACGGTTCACATATTGTTGCGTATGAACATGGACGCGTGACATTGAATAATAATTTTATTTTGAAAGATGTATTATATGTTCTCAAGTTAACTTGCGATTTGATTTTGATTCAACAATTGATAGAAGAAAATAACTGTGTTTTAACTTTTTATCGTGACTATTGCGTTATCCAGGACCAGTCTACGAGGACGCAGATTGGACGGGATGAGCATAAGGAATGGGTTTATTTTCTAAGGAGTACGCATGTGGCAGCTAGGACGGCCGTGGATGTTGATGCGAGGCTTTGGCATCAACGACTTGGACATCCCTCCAATAGTATTTTACCTTGTTTTTATTCTTTAATTGGACAAGATTTGCATTTAAATTCTGATTCTCATTGTGATTCGTGTTGTCGCGCGAAGCAAACTCGTTCCATTTTTCAGCTTAATAATAAAAGAAGTACTATTTTGTTTGCTTTAATACGTTGCGACATATGGGGACCTTACCGAACGGGTAGTTTGTTGGGAGCACATTACTTTTTAAGCATTGTAGATGACCATAGTCGAGCTGTTTGGGTGTTTCTCATGAAAGACTGACGTGAGGTAAGGAGTCTCTTGCGGAATTTTTGTAACATGACCCACAACCAATTTGGGAAATGAGTCAAAGTAATCCAAACGGACAACGGGACATAATTTTTCTTGGATGATATGAAGGAGTATTATGGGGAACATGGTATTATATGTCGTTCTAGCAATGTAGATACCCCTCAACAAAATGGTCGGGTAGAGCGGAAGCATAGGCATATTCTTGAAAAGGCACGAGCTCTTCGTTTTCAATCCGGGTTACCATTACATTTTTGGGGGGAGTGTGTTCTCACAGCAGCGTACTTAATTAATCGAACTCCAACACAACTTTTAAATGGTTTAACACCATTCGAATTGTTGTATGGGGATAAACCAAATTTTACAAATCTTCGAATGTTGGGTTATCTTTGTTATGCGCATAGTAAGGATAGATCGAAAGATAAATTTAATGAGCGAGGGATTCCATGTGTTTTTATTGGTTATCCGAAAAGTAAGAAAGGATGGAAATTGTATGACATTAAGCGGAAAAAATTCTTGGAGTCACGAGATGTCATTTTTTACGAGACTTTTTTTCCGTTTAAAGACAAAAATGACGAGTCACAGGAACCTATTAATAATGAAGAAGAGGTCATCATATCAGATGATTCATTGGCTATGAATGATGACAACATCACTATACCAACCGGTGATAATGACCAGGGCAATGGTATGCAAGATTTGGGAAATTCATCTAACGATGACGCCATAGACTCGGATAATCATGACGCACCAGAAGCGACCCTTGGGCATGGAGCACGCGACAAATTCGAGCTGTATTGGAAAAAAGATTATGTGTGCAAATCAACTCGGATTATAAACCCCAGACAACATGCTCACTCAGCTCAATCGACTTCCTCAAAGGCAGGTACTCGATATCCTTTAGCGAATTATGTCAACACTAATTGTTTTTCTTCTTCATATAAGAGTTATTTGGCAGCCATTGATGCGGTTACAGAGCCGCGAAATTACCATGAGGCAGCTATGAAAGATGAATGCAGGACGGCTATGGCGAAGGAAATTGAGGCTCTTGAGAATAATGGGGCTTGGAAAATAGTAGACTTACCAGCGGGAAAGCGACCCATTGGTTGCAAATGGGTTTACAAAGTCAAGCATAATGCGGATGGGACCGTAGAAAGATACAAGGCCCATTTGGTTACACAAGGTTTTATACAGACGGAAGGCATAGACATCATGAGACACATGCTTCCGTAGCAAAAATGACTAGTGTTCGGTGCTTGCTAGCAGTTGCGGTCACAAAGCAATGGGTCATTGAGCAACTTGACGTAAATAACGCTTTCCTTCATGGGGATTTGAGCGAGGAAGTTTATATGAAGTTACCAGAAGGATTTCAAGTTAAAGAAAAGAATAAAGTTTGTAAATTGATGAAATCTATTTACGGACTCAAACAAGCATCACGAAACTGGTTTTCAAAGTTAACTGATTCCTTAACCTATTATGGTTTTGAGCAATCCTTCGCAGATTATTCCCTTTTCACTTACAAGAAAGATGATTTTTTCATTGGTGTGCTTATATATGTCGATGACATGATCATTGTGAGTAGTCAGGTTGAAGCTTGCACTCGATTGAAGGCCTTTTTGCACAAGAAATTCGGTATAAAAGACCTAGGACGATTGAAATATTTCCTCGGTATTGAAGTAGCAACAGGGCCGAAAGGTTTGTTCCTTAGCCAAAGGAAGTACGCCATGGAAATCGTCAAGGAGGTAGGAATGGAGGGAGCGAAATCCATTGATACACCGATCCAGCAGAATCATCAATCATCGTTAGCTACGGGATACATTCTCAAAGATCCTATGCGGTATCGGAGGATAGTGGGACGGTTGGTTTATTTAACCATCACAAGACCGGACCTAGTCTATGCGGTCCATGTTTTATCACAGTTTGTACACGAGCCACGAAAGGAACACCTCGAAGCTGTCTTACGAGTTGTTCGTTACATTAAAGGGACTCCAGGCAAGGGTATTATAATGAGAAAAGGCTCGGACCTACGCTTGTATGGCTATTGCGATTCAGATTGGGGAAGATGTCCAATAAGCAGGAGGTCTTTGTCCGGGTATTTCGTGTCTTTGGGAAAAATTCTTATTTCATGGAAAGCAAAGAAACAAAACACAGTGTCAAAGTCGTCTGCAGAAGCGGAGTATCGAGCGATGGCCGCATTAACAAGTGAATTAATTTGGTTAAAATCATTCCTTGGGTCACTCAATATTGATCACAAGTGTCCTATGAAGATGTTTTGCGATAATAAAGCGGGTATTCATATTGCCAAGAATCCCGTCTTCCATGACCGAACGAAGAATATCGAAATTGATTGTCATTTCATACGAAGTCACATAGTCAATCAAAATATTTCGCCGTCACACGTTCGGAGTAAAGAGCAAATTGCAGACCTATTTACTAAAGCACTCGTAAGTGAAGCTTTTACGTACTTGCAGTTCAAGTTGGGCATCGGACTTCCGAGTAGTCCAATTTGAGGGGGGAGTGTTAGAATATTCCAATATTCCCGTATCATATTGGCATCATATCTCGTGTAAATAGGAGTATGTATTTATCCATATAATTAGTTGCCTATCTTATAGGATCACAATTAGGAGAACATTTGGTTGTTGTAGTATATAAGCTAACCCTATGTACGATGTTCATTCATTGAGAAATATATACAATTTCATTATTCACATATTATACAGTTTATCAAACTCCACTGGATCCGATCTCCCATCATAATTTTTTGGATTATAATTTGCCCTATTCTTAAAATATTGAACACTCTATTCTTCATTATTAAGTTTATTGCTCCTTATAGCTTCGCTTACTAAGGTGGCAAAGTTTCTGATATCCGAATGATTATCAGAAATTGATTGATCAACTTCTGAATTATTAGGGTTCAGCATCCTATTAACCATGAAACACAAGGATTAGATATTCATGATTAAATATAAAATATGTACATATACGTCGAAAACTCATTACAGTTATTATACATACACACTACAAACATATGTATACACTATTAACTAGTGTACATATATTATACATTCACACTATTTACAATTTTCTGAAAAACATTGTTCTATTTACAAAATATGTACCAAGATGGGGTGGTCGTCCTTATTTATTCTACAATCCCCAACATAGGCGCATACTTTGATTATATTTACTTATTCCCAAACTCTTTCCAGTAAAGACCATTGTTTACGAACCTCCTAATCATTACTTCCACAGAGCTCCACTCCTGTGTCAATGTACCATAGTCCTCATTATTACCAGTGTTTACTCCATTATATAAATTATAATCTTCCATAACCAAGTAGTTGTGATCTGATTCATCGTCTAACGCATAAACAACATTATTTTCCTCAAAAGTGGTAATTTCTAAAGCCAATTCTTCAAAAGTAGGAGACCATCTGTCTTAAATCAATCCATCACGAAAGTATTTGGAGTGATTGGGTACTCCATAAATAAGCATGTCGGAATATTTCTGTTTAAAGGTGGCCCATGGAATTGTGTCTGGCCAGGTCAAAAGAACACAATAAGCTTTATATGGTTCCGAAATGGAGTATAATGGGAAATGGGATGCGTGATCCTTGAGAACCTTCCTTAAACGATCAACATGCGAGGAGACTTGGTCACCCGACTTCCTAGCTAAATCATACAGATTTGATAGCGCCATACTATGCATTATAACAAAATATAACTAAATTAGCCACCATACATACAAAATTACTAAAATAGTGAAATATGGTCTCATAGTAAGGCTTCTAAGTAATACACAAAGGTTATTTATATTTCACATCATACATTATTTATGTACATATACATTTTCGAGGGATAGTGATTGCTTGGCACTGATTATCCGTCAAAATTTATATACTAATTAAAACAACCACTAAACTATCAACCTAGTAAGCTGCCTTTTCAGTTTACGTTATTTATAAACATTGTTTAGCAACGTAACTGGTACTAACTTCCTAATTATCACTTTCTGAACCAAACTCTTCTTTTAGGGATCAGTAGTGGGACTCTCATCCATATTTTCATTGGCCTCAGTACTTTCATTAGAATTTTCATGTTCATTCCCGTTATCTTCTGATAGATAAAAAACTCTTTTTCTTTCAAGGGTTATGAGCTCCCAAGCCAAGGCTTCAAAAGTGGGAACCCATATATCGTAAAATGCCCCTTTATGTAAGTACTTCAAATGATTTGGAGTCCCATTCACCACAAGGTCATGATATCTCTCCCTAAAAGTTTTCCATGGAAAAATATTGGGCATGGTTTTTATAAGACAGTCGGACTTAAAAGGTTCGCTCATAGGATATGCAGGGAACAAATAGTTGTGATCAGATAAGGCCTTCCTTAGCCGTGCCACGTGCTGTGATACTTTTTCGGATGGATCCATAATCAAATCATATGGGTGAGGTCTAACCATCGTAGTTTCTATAACAAAACAAATTTGAATATTAATGGCAAAAAATTCATGAAACAAAATAAGTATCATAACACACATAAGTAAAATCCGATGGTATCTACCCCTCTCTCATTTTTTTTTAACTTAGGCTCTGATACCAATTCGTAATGCCCAGACATTTTTAAGATAAAACAAGGAGTACATAAGTAACCTTTTTATTTATTAACAGTGTTTACAGAAATAAAAAGAAAACAGAAAAGGTGACCTAGGCGCTACCGCCGTATTTACTCTACAGGAAATACAAGGCTATAACCTTTACTATTAACTTATCACTTGGATGATTATACTATACAAGTCTATACACATTATTTCTAATACAACATCAGTTCCTTCCCACATTTTTACTCCCGTATTTCCTTAGCATAACAACCTGGAAAAAAAATGAAAATAACGGATCAGCTAACCACAGGCTGAGTATGACTCCAGTTCCCTACACTGGCCTTACGTTCCATTATTTTATTCTTTTTTTTCTTCTCATACGGGTCTCTCAAGAATATACAACATAAAACAAAGAAAATACTTGAACTTAAAAGACTGATATAAATGCTTTACTTCTTATATACATCATAATCATACCGGCCTACCATTACTGAAAAGAGACTTATTACGGAGCCGAGACTCCTCCAGCCTAAGTCCACCTTTGTGTACATAGTATAAGAAATCCGGGTCTGAGACCCCATCTAGGCCATTGCCGGATAACATAATTATCGTTCATATGGGGCCATACTTCCTCCTCTCCTCATTATTCATATGGGGTCATACTCCCCCTCCCCCTCCTTCCATGTAGGGGCGGATCCAGGAATCAAATATACTGTGGGCTAGAAAATTTTGCTTACTATTAAAAAAATTTATTTCGAGACGTTATTTAAAGAGGCCTAAAGTTAATAATTATTTACTCGCTTCAACTCTTATTATTATATAGTATTATGCTTCATTTTCGTCATATTCGAGCGAATAATTTTAAATTATGATTTTTGACATTTTATCGACATTATCTTACCTTAATACTTTGTGCTAATTAAACTTACATATAACTATTCTTATTATTCTATCGATAAATTCTTAAAATTATATGCCCCGACGAAATTTTTGGATCATAGGAGCTTCATAAATAAAAGAAATTAATAAAAAGTCATGTCAGAACATACAAAAAAAAAACTATAGGTTGATAAGTATAAAACCCCAAGAAAACAAAAAATCCAAGAAGTAAAATAGTTAAAATGAATTTTGCCATCCATTGGGATTCGAACCCCCGGCCGCCGTTATGATATTAATGATTCTTTACCACTGAACCAAGGGAATACTTATGTTCATTAGTTACAATGACTTCTTATTAATCATCTTTTTTGCGGAAAACAGGTTGGGCTCCAGCCCATATAGCCGCTATATGGGCTGGATCCGCCCCTGCTTTCATGTACACAAGACAAAATAATGTTGTCTCTATCCAGTAATCGTATCCCGAATGTTACAAATGGCCAATTGTACATTATAACCACTGTATAAAAAAAACATATAAGAACAGTTTATATCACATGTGAGCATTATAACAGTATTATAAAGCTACTTTCGTAAAAATAATATCCTAAAATATTATTTTATTATGATAGAGTAAACATGAAATTTACGAAGTAGGGTCCTAAAATCATGCCCTATTTCTTTTAAAGGGAGAATTAGTTGTATCTATGAAATTTTATAGAACACTTCTCACTTTTCTTATAAGTTGTTATCGTTATTGTATATTTATTTATTTTTTAAGAAAATGGCACGTCCAAGTGCTATTTATAGAACTTAGGCTCTGTTCTTTTGGACTGAAACTAATCTGATCTGAACCGAACTGAACTTATAGGATCTGAAATGAACTGAACCGAACTTATAGGATCTGAACTGAACTGAACTTATAGAATCTGAACTGAACTGAACTTATAGGATCTGAACTAAACTTATAGGATCTCGAATCGAATCGAATCGAACTTATAGGATCTCGAATCGAACTTAAATTAAGTGAGGTATAGGATCTGAATCGAACTTATAGGATCTCGAATCGAATCGAATCGAACTTATAGGATCTCGAATCGAACTTATAAGATCCGAATCGAATCGAACTTATAGGATCTGAACTGAATTGAACTTATAGGATCTGAACTGAACTGAACTGAACTTAAAGGATCTGAAGTGAACTTAAATTAAGTGACTTTAAGTCCAAAAGAACTGGGCCTTAGTAACTTAGCCGACAAGGCTTTTCGTGATAGACTAGCTAATGCCAATCACCAAGTTAACTTACAAGGAAATGGCACGTGGATATCTAGCATAGCATTTTCATTCAATATGGAAAAGGTACGTTGCATTTAGGATTGTTACAAAACAATCATGGTTATCCATCAAATGTAACGTAACCTCTTGGCCCCATTGGTTGCTTTTGATCTCTCATACCACCGTTTTTCCAATATTAACCATATTATAAACCTCCCTCACTCACCACCATCCCACCACCACGCCACAACCGCCTTTCTTCTTTCATATCTGTCCACCACCAACGACTACCACCACTCCCTCCTCTCCACCATCCCACCTCTGTCGCACCACCACCGCCAACATGACTCCCCCTCCTCTCTTTCTGCTGCACTGCCATCACGACTCCCCTCCTTTCTTTCTGTCTCACCAACTGTTAAACTAGAGAAACAGAGAAAGCAAAGAAGAGGAATGTAATTCTGTTGCTTTCATTGATCGATATTCAGCCAATATATAATACAAGCAGCAACTAATTATGGGAATAATATCCCTGAGAATGAGGAGGAATTATTGACTAAATAATAACAAATAACAATCAAACGATATTCTTGCCTAAGCTTCAGCCTAAATATCGTCTAACACCCCCCCCCCTCAAACTGGAGCATGGAGGTCAAGAATGCCCAGTTTGCGGAGAAGAAGATGAAACTGACGAACACCCAAAGGCTTTGTAAAAATATCAGCAAGTTGGTCATTTGTCGAAACATGGGACGGGAAAACCAAGCCTTCTGTGATTGCATCTCAGACAAAATGACAGTCAATTTTAATGTGTTTGGTGCGCTCATGAAAGACGGAATTTTGAGCTAATTGGATGGCGGACTGGTTATCACAAAACAACCACATTGGAGTAGCTAAAACAACTTCCAGGCTTGCTAAAAGACCCTTCAGCCACTTCAGCTCACAAACAAGAGCAATCATTGATCGATATTTCACTTCCGTTGAAGAGAGCGAGACGGTATGTTGCTTTTTCGTTTTCCAAGATACTGGGGAATCACCCAAAAAAACGTGCCAACCCGTGACAGATCGTCGGGTTAAGGGACATTTGCCCCAATCAGAGTCACACCAACCGGACACCATTAATTTACTATCCGACCGTAATAGGATACCTTGACCCGGGCTACCTTTTAAATAGCGAACAACACGCATAGCCGAGGCCATATGAGCTTCACGCGGATGTTGCAGAAATTGTGAAAGGAGATGGACCGAAAAAGACAGGTCGAGTCGAGTAATAGCTAAATACACAAGGCGACCAACGAGACGGCGATAACGCTCGGGATCAGTTAAGAGGGCACTAGTAGTAGTAGCGAGTTGGTGATCAACCTCCAAAGGAGTAGGGGCCGGTTTTGCACCTAAAAGACCAACCTCACTGATAATGTCAAGAGTATATTTTCGTTGAGTTAAAAAAATGCCTTCCGTATTGCGAGCTACTTCAATACCGAGAAAGTACTTCAAGGGGCCCATGTCTTTCATTTTAAAACAACGATGCAAATAATCCTTAAAAGCACGAATAGCCGAGCTATCATTACCCGGAATAACGAGGTCGTCCACATAAATTAAGACATGTACACGTACCTGGTTATGGGAGTAAGTAAAGAGAGAATAGTCGGAGTATGACTGACGAAAACCATAATTTCGGAGTGCCCCAGCTAGCTTAGCGAACCAACAACGCGGAGCCTGACGAAGACCGTACAAGGATTTTTTGAGACGACACACTTTGCCATCATGGCCTCGACTGAAACCCGGGGGAAGCTTCATATATACTTCTTCATTCAAATCGCCGTGTAAGAAAGCATTGTGCACATCCATCTGGTGTAATTCCCAATTTTTGACGGATGCAACAGCTAAAAGAGTACGGATGGTAACCATTTTTACAACCGGAGCAAATGTCTCTCCATAATCAAGACCTTCCACTTTATGATTGCCAAACACAACGAGCCTAGCTTTTAATCGTTCAATGGAGCCGTCAGATTTATACTTTATTTTATAGACCCAGCGACAACCAAGGGCTTTCTTAGCGGGAGGCAAGTCAGCTAATTCCCAAGTCCCATTATTTTCAACTGCATCAATTTCTTCTTGCATAGCCCGACACCACCCATCATCACGGACCGCAATTTTAAAAGAGGTAGGCTCAATCCCGGAGGTTATAGCTGCGAGAAAAATGTTATGCCTACTAGAAAAACGATGGCAATTTATATAATTAGATAAGGCATACGGAGTACCTGAGGACGACGATGGAGAGACCGGTGAAGTTGGTGGAGATGGACTGTTCGTTGCTTCAAGTACATATCCACTTAAACGGGAGTTAGGAAATTTCAGACGGTGTCCGCGTCCAAGAACAGCCGAGGACTCAGACGATGAGGCAGGGGCCGACTGGTCAGGAGAACCGCATTCATTGGCAGGTGGCTCAGTAATAGTAGGGGAAGAATTGTCAACCAGGACTTCAACAGTAGTCTCAACAGTCGCAGACTCAACCGACGGGGTAGATGCATGAGTTGACGGAGAAGATGACCCACTTAATACCTCATCCATTTCCAAAAAACAAGGCTCTGGATCTATAGCATCAGTACCCATCTCGGCAAAAGGAAAATATTCCTCATAAAAGACAACATCCCTGGAAACGAAAATTCTGTCGGACTCAATATCATACATCCTCCATCATTTCTTATTGTGTGGATAACCGAGAAAAATGCATTTAGGACTCCGGGGTGCAAATTTATCGCCTTGTGTTTTCTGATTATGAGCAAAACCGAGGCACCCAAATACCCTTAAATTCGAATAAGATGGCTGAACTCCAAATAAAATTTCATACGGAGTTTTGTGATTAAGAATTTTGGAGGGTGTATGATTAATTAAATGAGCTGCGGTAAGAATACACTTACCCCAAAACCGTTTAGGAAGATGACCTTGGAAAAGTAATGCTCGAGCGACATTAAGAATATGCCGATGCTTACGTTCAACACGCCCATTTTGTTGAGGCGTGCCAACGCAAGAGGTCTGAAATTGGACACCATTTTGTAAAAAATATTCGGCCATATGATTAAATTCATTGTCGTTGTCACTACGTACCACCTTCACCTGTTTAGAAAATTGAGTTTGGACCATTGACAAAAAATGCATAAATAAGCTCGTGACCTCTGTTTTGGCTAGCAATAAATACACCCATACGGAACGGGAACAATCATCAACAATAGTAAAAAAATACCGCGCGCAACAGGTAGACGGGGTACGATAAGGTCCCCAAAGATCGCAATGTATCAATTCAAAACTTTCAGAACCAATCTTATTACTAGAACAAAAACTAGATCGAGTTTGCTTAGCAAGGTGGCACACATCTCACACCATACTAGGATCAAAAGAAATATTACGAGCTAAAGGAATAAATTTAACCGCATTGTCCCCAGGATGACCGAGTCGACGATGCCACAAGCCATGCACCCCAGCCGTGTCAACTGAATGTACTGAAGAAGGCGGATTTATTGAAGATAACAAAAACAGTCCATCATGTAATTCACCGGCTCCAATCATCGTCCTCGTAGAACGGTCCTGTATGAGACAACGATCTTTAGTAAATTGAAAAATGTAATCACAATCAGCCGTGAGTTGAGAAACAGAAAGCAAATTGCAAGTTAAATGTGGGACATATAAAACCCGACGAAGAAGTAGTGTATCGTTGACACACACGGTACCTATTTTTGACGCCAGAATACGTTTGCCATTAGGCAAACCTACTGCCCGAGGAGGTATAGTCATGCTGTCCGTAAATAGGGTCAAGTCGCCTGTGACAACAACAACACACCTTCTTCCTCTCCAACACCATCCACCGTCGCCTCCTCCAACCACCACCCACCAGCCGTCAACTTCCAAATCTGATTTTTTTTAAAAAATGAGAGGGGTTGTTGTTGTTGATGTATGGTTAGGAGGTGCGGTGGTGTGGTGGTCGTGTGGAGGCAGATCTTGGTGGTCGATGGGGGTTGTTGTCGATGGTATTGTTGCGTGTCAATGTCCTTGTTGTCTTTTGCTTTTTTTATTTTATTTTATTTTATTTCAGTTTTTCTTTTTTCAAAAATAGTTTGGTCTTGATGTTGTGTTGTTGTCGATGGTGGTGTTGTTGTCATTTTTTTTTTCCCATTTGTTATTGTGGGTGTATAATTTTTAGTTATTGTTATTGTATATTTAAACACTTGCATATCTCGTCTTTTTTTTTTTCAGATCTATAAATATCGTGTTGTTTTATAAGAGTTTTTTTTGTCAAAAACTACCTAATATTTACCTCATTTTCATAAATACTACCTAAAGTTTTTAATTTTGCGAGAAACTACCTAAGTTTTCTTGATTTTTGTCGGACACTACCAAATTGAAAAATTCGATCAAATTAGACAAAATTCTAACTCGATAACATTATTTTTGGCATTAAACATACATTACTTACTATACTTAACCACCGCCAACTGTTTTGATTAGCTACTAACACATTTATTTCAATTTTTTTTACTACAATTTTGACTAGTTTGGCAAGATTGTGGCTAATTTGGACAAAATTATGATTAATTCGATTGGCATTTTGACTTATTTGTCAGAATTTTAGTTAATTTGGAAAAAAATTGTCGAATTTGCTCATTAATTTTAATTTGGTAGTTTTCGACAAAAGTAAAAAAAATATTAGGTAGTTTCTCGCAAAATTAAAAACTTTAGGTAGTATTTATGAAAAAGAGGTATATATTAGGTAGTTTTTGACAAAAAAACTCTTTTTATAATTTTAAATATGGTCTTATTTTAAAGTTACACTCGTATTATGTCAACGTTACACTGTGGTGGTTTCAGATCTGGTTTTTTTGTGTTATTTTACAGTTACACTCGTATTTCTTTAAAGTTACACTCGTATGTCTTTAAATTTACACTCGTATTTCTTTAAAGTTACACTCGTATTTCCTCAAATTTACACTCGTATTTCCTTAAAGTTACACTAGTTATATATTTTTTGAAATCTCTTTTTTGTTTTATATTTTTGTAATCTCGGCTTGTTTATATTCGTCTTGTTATATATATTTTTTTAATATTTACACTCGTAATCAGAGTTATACTCGTATTCTATTTTTTTTGGTATCATATCTAGTTTTTTTGCTTTATTTTTCAGGTTTTTTTTAGAGTGGGTTGGTGGTGGAGGACGGTGGTGGTGTTTGTCGGTGGTCGGACTACGGTTACACTCATAAAGGACCAAAGTAACACTCTTAAAGGATCAAAGTTACACTTAAAGGATGAAAGTTACACTTGTAAAGCATTAAATTTACACTCGTAAACCTTCAAATTTACACTCGTAAACCTTCAAATTTACACTTAAAATTAGGGTTGAGCAAAACCGGTACCCGACCCGGTTTTGCAAACCGGTTCGGTCCCCGGTTTTAAAAAAACCTTAAATTTCTTAAACCTCACCCGCACCTCTTTTAATCCAGGTAACCGGTTTTTCAGGAATTTTCAAACCGGATCTGAAAACTGGTTACCCGAACTGGTTTTTGAACTCGGTTTTTGGTTGAATGCTCTTGATTGGCTTAATAACCATGCTGCCATTTTGAATATTTGAAGACCTTGATTGTCAAATGTTAAAATTACTTCATAAAGAAGTCATACATATTAAAGTTCAAAGAATCATTGACATGTAAATGATATTCAAAACTACAATTAAAGAGTCACAAACATCTAAAATTACTTCATAAAGAATTTTTGGTTTTTTTAGAGATGATAGAGAGGGGGTGAGAGACTGAAGGGCAGGAGATGAACGAGAGAAATAGGGTTTTGATGTTTTGGGCCTAAGTCTACTCTTGACTGGGTATGCTTAATTCATAGATGAAATTATGTTTTTCAGAAAAATGTCAATCCGATTTAAAAAGTGGTCTGCAGTTTGGTTTTATTTAGACCCGCACCTCATTTGTGCTTAAAAATTCGGTTCGGGCCCCGCACCGGAAAAAACCCGAATTTTTCGGTCTCCATTATTCGGGTTTCGGTCCGGTTTCGGTTTAAAAATGCGGTTTCGGTTTTTTTTTTTGCTCAGCCCTACTTAAAATACTATATTTACACTCGTAAATCATCAAATTTACACTCTATCATGGTAAGATTACATAAATTCAAGTTTTTATATAGAAAATTGCCTAAAAAATCAAATTTGCTCTCTTAAAATATTACATTTACACTCGTTAAACATCAAAGTTACACTCGTAAAATGTTAAAAATTATATAAATTCAAATTTTTCGTCATAAAAAAAATAAAATTACACTCATAAAACATCAAAGTTGCCCTCGTAAAATGTTAAAATTATAAAAATTCAAAATTTCCGTCACAACAAAATCAACAGTACACTCGAAAAACTTCAAATTTACACTCGTAAAATGTTAGAGTTACACTTGTAAAATGTTAAAACTGTATAAATTCAAATTTTTTGCATCAAAACCGCCTCAAAAAATTAAAGTTACACTCTTAAAAATCATACAACATAAGAGTTACACTCATCAAATCTCAAACCCTTAAAAGACAAAAGTTACATTCGTAAAATGTTAAATTTGTATAAATTCAAATTTTTTATATACAAAAACCGCCTTAAAAGATCGTATTTACACTCCTACAACTTACAGTTACACTCATAAAACTCTAACAATATCAGAGTTACACAAAAACCGCCTTAAAATATCACATTTATACTCCTACAACTTACAATTACACTCATAAAACTCCTACAATATCAGATTTACACTCATTAATCACTGAAACTGAAAAGTGATTAAATTAGTGATTAGAGAGTGAAAAAGCAATTAATTATATGATAGAAATTGATTTGTGAGATTTTTTTTCTTTAATCTCAACCATCCATTTCAATCCAACCATCCACATCTTTTTTTTAGGTAGTCTTTAATCCATCCCTTCTCCATCCATCTCAACCATCCATTTAGTCATCTAATGGCACTTAGAAGGACTTAGGGACTCAATAGATATAAAGGACTCATAAGAACTTCTATATATATATATATATATATATATATATATATATATATATATATATATATATATATATATATATATATATATATATATATATATATATATATATATATATATATATATATATATATATATATATATATATAGAGTGAAGTTCAAATGAGTCCACCTATATATTTGAGTCCCTAAGTCCTTATCTTAGCCATTAGATCTTCTAAGATTGATGGTTGAGATTTGAGACTTCTAATCAATTTTTGAAATGAAACTTTAATGTTTTAAAAGTGGAACTTTAATCTGTGAGAGCAAATTTAATTCTTTACGATTGAAACTTTAGTTTTTAAAAGTCATTTTATAAATAAAAAATTAAATTTTTGTATTTTTAAATATAACTTTAATGTTTTACGAGTGAAACTTTAATGCTTAAAAGTGAAACTTTAATTTTTTTAGGCCATTTTTAATATAAAAATTTGAATTTATGAAATGATGTGATTGTGATTAATATTAATTTAATTTAACTGATTTTTGAATGTAACTTTAATAGTATACGAGTTCAACTTTAATGCTTAAAAGTAAAACTTTAATTTTTTTAGGCCATTTTAATAAATAAAAATTGAATTTATGTAATAATATAATTGTGACTAAAATTTATTTAATTTCATTGATTTATGAATGAAATTTTAATGTTAAATGAGTGGAACTTTAATGGTGACGAATGAAACTTTAATTTTTTTAGGCCATTTAACGAGTGAAACTTTAATTAATATTTATTTAATTTTAAGTGATTTATGAATGAAACTTTAATGTTAAAAGTGTGAAACTTTAATGGTTTAGTGTGTATTTATATAATGATGTAAAAATTTGTTATTTCTCGAAGTTACGAATGAAACTTTAGTCAATATCAGTAAAACTTTAGTCCATATCTTTGAAACTTTAATCCATATCCCAACATCATTACCCCAAGACCACCATGACACCCCACCACCGCCTCTGACCACCAGCATGACCTCCCCCTGCAACAACCGCCACCACGTACCACCAAACTGAAACCAACCACCACCGCCATATGACTGACCTCCAATCTGAGAAAAAAAAAAGAAGGCCACGGCCACGACATCAACCACTTTAGATCTGAAAAAAAAAAAAAGAGAAGGGAGAGAGGCGGCAGCCAAACCGCCACCAACACCTCCACAACTCAACAAAGCACGTTGAAAAAGAAAAAAAACGGAGAAAGGAGAAGGGGCTGCCACAACCGCCACCAACACCCCCACATGACCCACCAACCACGCACCACAACCACGGCCGTAATCAGAAAAAAAAAAAAAGAACCGAGAAGCAAAAGAGACGGCAGTCAGAACCGCCACCAACACCCCAATACGACCAACCACACACCCCAAACACGATTCCTTTTATCAGATCTGGAGAAAACCAAAAAAAAAACAAAGTGAATGGAGGACGGCGGCGAAGGGTGGGGAAGAGCAGTAGTCGCCGAGGGAGGCAGAAGGCTGACGGGAGAAGAGTAAAGGTGATGGCAGCGACGGGAGGATATGCGGTGTTGCGGTGGACGGATGGTGTTGTCGGGTTGGTGAGATGAGACGGAGAGAGAGAAAGGAAGTAAGAGAGGGAAAGGGAGGAAGAGAGAGAAGTTGCAGGAATGAAATGAAAAGAATTAGGGTTTTTGTGTTTATATAGGGCTTTTATTTTCAGATTCAATCTTAGCCCTTGATTTTGTTCTAATCTAACGGCTTAGATAAGGACTTATGGACTCATCTAAGGATGGTGGACTCATTTGATCCTCATTCTATATATATATATATATATATATATATATATATATATATATATATAGAGAGAGAGAGAGAGAGAGAGAGAGAGAGAGAGAGAGAGGGGTTCTCATAAGTCCTTTACATCATATGAGTCCCTAAGTCCTTATAAGGACCATAGGATGGAGGGGATGGAAGGTTGAGATTAGATCTCAATGGAAGGCCAGAAATTCATCTCCTCTAATTAGCTCATCATTGCAATTAAGTTCCTCCCTAATCCATTCTTCACTCATTATCAATAACTCCTTCCTCACTAAACATACATCCCTCATTATCACAAACACCTCCTATCTCTCTACATTCTCTCTCATTTTTCTCTAAATAAACAAAATCAAAACAAAAACAAATCCGAGAAAAAAAAAACTCCTCCATTCCCACCACACGCCTGACCCACTAGCAACCACCACATCCCTTCTTCCCAGTCGCCGACCACCACCATATCCCGACACCACCATTCCCACCACACGCCTTCACCGACAACATCCCTACCACCCTCAGCCGGCAGCCACGACTCACCCGACACCAGATCTACTCCCTCTTCCGACAGCCACGATTCCCTTTCTCCCTCCCGGCAGCCACGACTCCCTTTCTCCCTCTGATAGGCTTATCGCGTACCTATGCAAAAATAATTTCCCTAGACACAAGTTAATGTAGTAATAGGGGTCGAACACAAGGAAACGGGAATTACGTCGTGAATTGCTATGGGTGGATTTTTATCAAGGTCGATTACGATTTGGTTTTAGTTTGTTTGGTTGGATGATTAATGAAAATTGCAATGTAAATAATATGATAAAAGATAGTCTAAAGGGGTCGGATCACTCATGCAAAGGTAAACATATGAACATGATAAACTTGGTACTAATAATCTTGTCAATTACTTAGGCTTAAAGATACCCACCTTACGGCATTAGTATCAACCATAGACCGGGTCCTAGAAAAACTCTCGTCCATGACTAGGTCGTCCTACCATACATGCTTAGTCTAATTCAATTCCGTGCCTCTCGACTTTAGAACGAATAAACAAGTTTTAATCTACGACTACGGCCGATAATCAAAGATTAAGCGTAACAAAGCAAGCATGTGATGGAAGCAATTGATCAAAATTATTATAAAATTTATTTAATCATATTATATGTTTGATTTTGCATGGCTCCCATAGCCTTTAGACTAGAGAATTTAGCTACTCATATTAAGATATAAAATGCAAACTAAATTGTAGAGAATATTAAACATGGTTGTATGAATTATATTAATTGGGTGATATAACATATGAAAAGAACAAAGCTAAAGTAACAATTATAAAAACTATGTGATAACTAAAGTAATGATGTAAATTGTAAACTTGTAATAAGAAATACCTTAATAAGGAAGACTTGTATGGAAGAACAAATAACTAGAACCAAAAGATTGAATAACAAATGCTTGAGAATCTCTTGAAATACAAAGTGTTGAATGATTAACTAAGGAATGCTTAAACAACTTAAACTTGAAATGAAAACTAATGAGAGAAAACTTATAATGCTTGAGGCTTAATGTAGTAAACTTGGACGTAAAATGGGATACCCAAAACCTAGGAATACCTCTCCTATTTATAGGAGAGGAAGGAAAAAACGTAAGAGCCAACGAGCATGCAACCCCGATCGGGGTTGGGCGGCCCCGATCGGGGTCACTTAATCCTCGGTATTTCGCCTTAAATCTCCTCTTAATTGCTAAGGTATCCAATGTTGGTGATTAAATATGCGATTAATCACCCGGTTAATGTTCTAAATTCCTAGCATCCTAAGCTCTATTGGCATCCAATGCTTGCAACCTTGATATGGACCTTCATTTTGGGCTTGACTTTGCATTTGGCTTCATGTTTAATTCCTTACTTCAATCCACTAATCTTCATGCAAAACCCAAGAAATCTTCACACACTTAGTCCAATATTTGGCCTTGTTTAGCTTAGTGAACTTGGTGTACATAATCATAGGAAAAAGCCTCTAAATGCTTAGATTCCTACAAAACCATAACAAACACAACAATACACCTAGGACACAAAATTAGCTCAAAAATATACTAATTAAAGTATGATAATCAATAGAAACCGAGCTAAAATGAGGGGTAAAAGTATATATAAAATGAACATATCAAACTCCCCCAAGCTAAACCCTTGCTTGTCCTCAAGCAAGAAACCAAATCCCATCAATTGCTATATCCTAAACAAGCTAAGCATAATGATTTAAAAACCCGAAACAACATGGGCAAGGAATAAAGCAAGACATGGATGAGATTTACACGACGGCGTAGCATAGAAAACTTTGAATGAACCTTTAAGCTCTTGCATGATCTTTCGACTTATGGACTCTCACGGGACACTCAAACTCTTTTATATGTGAAAGGACAATTTTTGTGAATGAACACTCAACTATCCTCAACTTATAACAATGTGCCCGCAATCTAATATGGTAAACATGTCAAAACTAGCAAGCAAAGACAATCAAATGTAAGCATGATAAAGAAGCCAAATGGGTAGGAAGAAGGTAAATAAACATGGGTAAGAAGGGGGAACAAAAGAGTTATGGTAATGTGGAGCTAAGTCAAGCTAGCAACTACCAAAAAAAATGCAAGGATGCTCAATCCCAATTCTAACCCAAATTCGCAATTCAAACCATAAGAAATTTCTCCAAAATATAATGAATAATGCTTGAGAATTTCTCATATCTTTTCTTCTTCTCTTTTTTTCTTTTCTTTTCTTTTTCAATGCATACTTCTTTTTTCATGCTTTTTCTCATTCATTCATTTTTTC
This sequence comes from Silene latifolia, assembly GCF_048544455.1. Lineage (NCBI taxonomy): Eukaryota > Viridiplantae > Streptophyta > Magnoliopsida > Caryophyllales > Caryophyllaceae > Silene > Silene latifolia. Next base: position 130,783,812 of record NC_133538.1, read on the forward strand.
TTTCTTCATTTTTTTCATTTTCTTTCATTTTCCAATTTTTTCAATTTTTTCTTTTTCTCCTTTTTTCCTCTTTTTTTTTTGAGCATTAAGACCAAGCTCACATGACTTCAAACAACCAAATATATCCCAATGAGCACCCAAACACTATCCAACTAAGCTACTAGCTCAACAAGGGTAGGCAATTTCAATGATGTAGCTAAGGATAATTGTGAAGGGGTCAAAAAGGCTAAAATATCATGTGAATGGCTCCAAAATGCTAAAACAAATGAATGCATGCTTACCACGAAATGACATGAGGACCATACTTGTGCGTTTTGATGTCACACACATTATAAGGAGACACCTACAGTCACCTAAGTGAGACCAAATAAAGATGAAATGGCCTTAAAGGAGGTTCTACCTTACCATTTTGTAGCTTGCCATAAGTCAAGATCAAGCCTATTCGGTTCATTCTCCATCTCCCACCTACTATGTCAAGACATCCCCATGTAGCTAATATCCCATCATTAAAGAATAAATCATTAGCAACAAGTTATTGTTAGGATAAGCAAAGAGGAAAGTAGGTTACAAGCTAGCACAAAGCAAAAATTTCGCTCAAAAATTTTCAAATTTCCTACACTACATGCAAACTACACTACATGCAAATGCAATCCCCCCCCCCCCCAAGCTAAACATCACATTGTCCTCAATGTGCCAACTATCCAAATCACCCAATCAAACCATAAAAATGGCTCAAAGCACAAAGTAAGGACTAGAGGTTATGTCTAATGGGTTGCAAGATCTAAACTAATATGCAAAGCAAGTAAAAACTTACTCAACTTGCTAGCCCCCCCCCAAGCTAGCATGAATTCGGGGGATTTCTTCATTGATCAACTAAGAAAAGGGCCAAAAATTGAACCCCTTCCTCCCTTTCTTCTTCTTCTTTCCACTACCACTTGATTCTCCTTGTTGGCCACTTCCACTTGAGTCATCCCCTTGAAGAGGAGTGACATACTCACCAATATCTTGGCCACTACCAAGACCTTCACCATAACTACTATTCCCACCATAGCCTCCATATCCTCCATAGCATGCCTCAATCCCATAATCCGAACCACAAAAATCCGGGCCGGGTTCATATTGAGCAAATGTACCTGCATCATTGTGAGGAGGGGAAGGGGGAATAGGAGATGGAGGAGGAAATCCACCCGGAGGATAAGTATAGAATGAAGGGTGTGGCCCCTCGGGTCGGATAACTCCTTGCCTAGCAAAATGATCATAAATAGGATGTAATGCAAGTCGTTGGTCATCACGAATTTGATTAACACCTAAGTTCATTTCTCGCATCATGTTCATCATTTCTATGCTAGATGGTGACTCAATGCTAGAGGTGGAATGACGTGCTTGGGAGGATGAACCTCCCACACGTCTTTCAACGGTGGTAGTTGACTCACCTCTAAGGGCTAAATGGTAGGTCGGTCTAACAAAGAGGTCGCTTCCACTACGAGGCCTAGTATGAACCAAAGCCTTTATTTCTTTCTTTTCCTCGGGTAGACGAATGGAGTCTTGCCTACCTATCTTCCAAATCATGTTGGGATGAGCATCTTTAAACCAATTACAAGAAAGAAAGTATTCATAATCAAGACCAAAGCCCCTAGACCTAGACTCAAGCAATGGTCTCAAACCGGTAGTCTCTTGGTTGAACCTACACAAATGGTGAGCAATTTTTGTGACCAAACCACCTAAGACAATGCAACTATTCTTGGGATTAGTTTGTTTGGTCAAGTGGACCGCAAAGTGGTAGGGGATATTGATTCCCCACTTCTCATCACCATTAACATTTAAGAAAGCACCCAAGATTTCTAACTCAATCTTCCTCACCGAGTGAGGTTCATTTCTACCAAAAAAGGTCCATCCCATAAACCTTTGCCAAATCCTTATGTCGGGATAATGAATAAATTGATGTGGTGTATGATCAAAACCCGGAAAAGGCAAGTGAGAAATGGCTTCCCAAGTTAAAATGGGGTTGTAATCATCGGGTGACTCGGTTGGCAACTTATGAGGCAAATCAAAGATAGCGGCGAAATCCGCTAAGTCCATCTTATGATCTTCATTAAATAAACGAAAGGTAACAAAGAGAATGAAACCGGGTCTCTTAGACCTATGGAACTCAAAAGAGCTCAAGAACTCAAGGGTGAGTTCGGGGAAGGTCTTATAATTCATGGTATAACAAGATTTCATGCCAAGATTTTTAAACAAAGCTTTAACATTTTTCTCTATTCCAATGTTGTTTAAAGATGCTTGGTTAATGAATTTCGTTGGTTCCATACCTTTGCTTTTCAAAACAACCCAATTGTTGTATTGAGCTAGTGAATTAAAGATCACATTTGGATATTCCGGGTCATGCCATTGTGGAACATCCTTCATTTGGACATCCGCTGCTGCATTTGAAGCCTCCGCCTCACCTCTCCTTCTCTTAGAAGCACCTTGTGAAGGAGCTTTTCTTGGTGCCATATTGCTGAAATTTTAAGACAAAATTCATCTTAAGGCAAACCAAAATCCATCCTAATAGGCATAATAGTATGAATTAGTGAACTAATTCACACTACAAACAAGTAATAATCATTCTACAACCAATTTCTAGCACTATTAAGCACAAAATCGAATTCCCCCAAACTGATTTAGGGTTTGCATAATCCAATTAATTGATTGCAATAGATGAATTTAAAGAGAAAAGAGAAGAGATCTTACCAAGTTGATGTTAATGGTTGAACAAAGCTTGCAAATCAATGAAGAAAATGAAGTTTCCTTGTGATTTTAGGTAGAAAAGCAAAGAAAATAATGGAGATGGGAAAGGAAAGGTACCGTCGGGTTTGAAGAGTTGTGATAGAATCTTGCTTTTTTTTTACATACCCGCAAATACCAAAAAGCAGCTACAGTACCACGACCCCGATCGGGGTTAGGCGGCCCCGATCGGGGTTGACCACTTACCCGCTTTTTGACTTCCTCGTATAAGGGAGTAACTTGTTTTTCCTTTTTTCGAAAACCACGTCCCCGAACGGGGTTTTTGCATGGGGTTGCGTGTCAAGTGCACTCCATTTCCTCCTTTTTCATTTTCACCTAAAAATCACAAAAGAAAAATCGTTAAGTCGAGTATTTTATTACTAATCTACGAAAAACAATTAAATTGCAGAAAATTAAAAACAAAAATAAATAAAAGCAATAAAAAGCTTGGGTTGCCTCCCAAGAAGCGTTGGTTTAACGTCCCGCACGACGAAAAAGCTTGAGTCAGTTTAAGCTTTCTTTGGTAGAGGTTGAACGGTCATTTCCTCTATCACACCAACGATCACATTCTCATGGTAGAGCTTCAAACGATGACCGTTTGCCTTGAATTTTTCGCCCTTGGTGGTCATCACTTCAACGGAACCGAACTTGTTGACATTTGTGACGGTATATGGACCGGACCACCGTGATCGTAACTTTCCCGGAAATAGCTTGTATCGGGAATTGAATAGCAAGACTTTATCACCAATTTGAAATTCCTTGTTCAAGATCTTCTTATCATGCCATCTCTTTGTTCTCTCCTTGTAGAGACGGAAGCTCTCATAAGCTTGCAAACGGAATTCATCGAGCTCATTGAGTTGCAACAACCGCTTCTCTCCACTCAATTTCGGGTCCATGTTAAGCTCCTTAATTGCCCAAAAAGCCTTTTGTTCCATCTCAACGGGAAGATGTCACGCCTTTCCATAGACCAACCTATATGGTGAGGTACCAATAGGTGTCTTAAACGCGGTGCGGTAGGCCCATAAGGTATCATCGAGCTTCATACTCCAATCCTTTCGTGATTTGGCAACAACTTTCTCAAGTATGGACTTGATCTCACGGTTGGAAACCTCTACTTGGCCACTAGTTTGTGGATGATAAGCCAAGCCTCTTCTATGGTAGACTCCATATTTTTCCAACAAAGCATCAAGTTGTTTCTCACCGAAATGAGTACCACGATCACTAATGATTGCTCTTGGAACACCGAACCTCGGGAATATGATCTTCTTGAACAATTTAATCACGTTGCGAGCATCATTGGTAGGAGTAGCAATTGCCTCTACCCAATTAGAGACATAATCAACGGCAACCAAAATATACCGATTCCCTTTTGAGGAAGGAAACGGTCCTTGATAATCTATGCCCCAAACATCGAATACCTCTACTTCCAAAATTCCATTGAGAGGCATCTCGTGTCTTCTTGATATGGAACTCGTCCTTTGGCAAGCATCACAAGCCATCACGAAATTTTTGGCATCTTGGAACATGGTTGGCCAATAGAAGCCGGATTGCAACACCTTAGCAACGGTCTTGGATGGTCCATGATGACCACCATAAGGAGAAGAATGGCATCCTTCTAGCACCCCTTTCACATCCCATTGTGGGACACATCTCCGGAATAGCCCATCGGAGCAATGTTTGAACCAATGTGGATCATCCTATAGGAAGAACTTGGCATCATGTAAGAACTTCTTCCTTTGTTGATATGAAAGGTTGGGTGGCAATTCTCTTCCAACTAGGTAGTTGGCTATGTCGGCATACCAAGGAGTATTGGCTTCCAACATCATTAGAACATCGTCGGCGAAGGAATCATCAATAGGTAATTCAATACCTCCATCTTTGAACTTCAAACGGGATAAGTGATCGGCAACAACATTTTCGGCCCCCTTCTTGTCTTTAATCTCAAGATCAAATTCTTGCAAAAGCAAGATCCATCTTATCAACCTTGGCTTAGCTTCTTGTTTGGCTAGGAGATGCTTCAATGCGGCATGATCGGTATGAACAATGACTTTGGAACCAATCAAGTAAGAGCGGAATTTGTCTAAGGCATAGACAATGGCAAGTAGCTCTTTCTCCGTGGTGGCATAATTGATTTGAGCCGCATCCAAGGTTTTGCTAGCGTAGTAGATAGCATGGAGAACCTTGTCCTTTCTTTGTCCTAGCACGGCACCTACCGCATAGTCACTTGCATCACACATGAGCTCGAATGGCAAGTTCCAATCCGGTGATTGGATGATAGGTGCGGAAATCAAAGCCTTCTTGATCCTATTAAAAGACTCAAGACAATCGTTAGTAAACACAAAGGGAGCATCTTTTAAAAGAAGCTCCGTAAGGGGTTTGGCAATCTTAGAAAAATCTTTGATAAAACGGCGGTAGAAACCCGCATGGCCTAGGAAACTCCTTACACTCTTCACATTTACCGGTGGGGGTAGTTGCTCAATAACTTGGACCTTAGCACGGTCCACTTCAATTCCTCTCTCCGAAACAATATGACCAAGCACCACTCCTTCATTCACCATGAAGTGGCACTTTTCCCAATTCAACACCAGATCAACTTCTTCACAACGCTTCAAAACTTTGGACAAGTTAGTCAAACAAGCATCAAAAGAAGAACCATAAACACTAAAGTCATCCATAAACACCTCCATGATAGACTCAATGTAGTCAGAAAAGATGCTTATCATGCAACGTTGGAAGGTGGCGGGGGCATTACAAAGACCAAAAGGCATTCTACGGTAGGCAAATGTACCATAGGGACATGTAAACGTGGTCTTCTCTTGGTCATCCGGGTGAATGGGTATTTGAAAGAACCCGGAATAACCATCTAGGTAGCAAAAGTATTTGTGACATGCCAACCTTTCCAACATTTGGTCAATAAAAGGTAATGGGTAGTGGTCTTTCTTGGTGGCTAGATTTAGCCTCCTATAGTCAATGCACATTCTCCAACCCGTTACAATTCTAGTTGGAATTAACTCATTTTATCATTTTTTACTACGGTGGTTCCTCCTTTCTTAGGAACCACTTGGACCGGACTCACCCATTTAGAATCGGAAATCGCATAGATAATTCCCGCATCTAACAATTTAAGCACTTCCTTTTTGACCACTTCTTGCATGTTAGGATTTAGTCGTCTTTGACCTTGGACACATGGTTTATGATCTTCCTCAAGATTGATTCGGTGCATGCAAAATTCGGGACTTATGCCTTTTAAATCGTCAAGTTTATAACCAATGGCTTTCTTGTGAGACCTCAAGACATGAAGCAATTTAGCCAATTGACTCTCATCTAATTTAGCACTAACGATTACCGGACACATCCCCTCATTATCAAGAAAAGCATACCTCAAATTGGAAGGAAGGGGCTTAAGCTCGGGTTTTTGTACCTCAACATCTTGCGGTGTAGCAACCAAGCCTATAAAGTGTGAGCTCTCCTCCAACGATAGCTCCTCTCCATCCAATTCTTGCTCCAAAGCATCAATCTCCTCATTTCCAATCTCATCATCACCTGCAAATGATTCTAAAAGCAAGAGTGCCTCCAAGGGATCTTTAGACAAAGATCGAGGTGTAGAGTCTTCTATAACAATGTCAACAACATCCAAAATGTCAATAGAATAACAAGACTCTTCTATCATAGGACTCTTCATGGCACTATTCAAATTATATGTGACCTTATCGTCACCCACTTCCAATGTAATTTTACCGTTCTTGACATCAATTAACGCACCCGCGGTGTGTAAAAATGGTCTTCCCAAAATGATTGGGATTTGGGCATCTTCGGCCATGTCAAGAACAATAAAATCAACCGGAATGAAAAACTTACCAACCTTAACGGGAACATCCTCCAAAACTCCCAAAGGGCGTTTTATAGAACGGTCCGCCATTTGCAATGTGACACTAGTGCATTTTAAGACTCCCATATTAAGCTTAGCACAAATAGAGTAAGGTATTACACTCACACTAGCACCTAAATCGCATAAAGCTTTATCAATTTGGTAGGTGCCAATTGTGCATGGAATAGAAAAGCTACCAGGATCTTTTAACTTAGGAGGGGACTTGTTTTGCAAAAGAGCACTCACCTCGGCGGTGAGAGCTATTGTTTCAACCTCATCAAAAGTCCTCTTCTTAGTTAAAATATCTTTCATGAACTTAGTGTAAGATGGAATTTGAGTGATTAATTCGGTAAAAGGAACGGTTACCTGTAGATTCTTCACAACTTCCATGAATTTACCGAATTGAGAATTCTTTTGATGCTTTGCCAACCTATGAGGGAATGGCACTTTGACTTTTTCCGGAATCTTTGCTTCAATATCTTTCTTTGGAGGAGCATCCTCCACTTCCTTGTCTTTCTCAACAACAACAAGTGGGTCATCCACTTTCTTTGGAATTTCTTCAATTTCATTATCATTTGGAGAAATCTCCAACTCAACAAGTACCTCCTCATCATCTTTGGGCATGGATGGCCCATCATATTTCGTACCACTTCTTAAGGATATAGCATTAAGGGTAGCATGTGGTTGCTCACCTTGAGGGGGTAGTTGACCCGATTTCCTTGAAGAGCTAGATGAGGCCAATTGAGCCATTTGTTGCTCCAACATTTTGATTGCGGCATTTTGAGCTTGCTCATTCTTTTGGATTTGAGCCAACAATTCCTTTTGCATACGGATTATCAAGCCCTCAAGCTTACCTCCCTCTTGGTTATTTTGTTGGGCATTTTGTTGTGGAGGTTGAGTTTGTTGGAAATTGTTTTGTGGGGGCCTTTGTTGATTTTGATACCCCGGTGGAGGGATATATTTTTGTTGTTGAGGGACATAGGCATTTTGTTGTGGTGGGGGTTGTGGTTGAGGATTTAGCACATTGTTGCTTCTGTAGGACATATTCGGGTGAAATCTTGAATTTGGGTTATATGTGTTTGAGAATGTACCCGGTGGATAAGCATTTTGTGCATTTTGTCTTAAAGCTAAAAAGGCATTTACCTCTTCAATGGGAGCTTGACAATGGGCGGCATAGTGACCCGCACCTCCGCAACCTTCACACACAACGATTTGGCTCGTTGAAGACATGGCATTGACTTGTTGAATGGAATCTCTAGCATCCCTCTCCGCCAATTGTTGCCGCGACTCCAGGGGCTTCTGTTCATGTCACCCTGGTCGATCGACTGGCTGGTATGGTCGATCGACCGCCTTCGCTGCTGTACATGTTCACGACCATTCCCCTGCTGTGTTTGGTCGATTTGCGGAGTTGAGGGAGTCTTTTCTCCACTTTATTCTCCGATTCATTTCTGTTTTCTTCTGTTTTTCTTATTTTGCACATAATTTTGCGTTTCGTAAATTGCTTTCTCGGAATTACGCGTGGTACTTTTGTTTCTTTTTAGGTACCTATGGTAGCATCAAAACCTCTCGAAACCTCCTAGCTCACGCTGGTTTGGGGAGGTTTCCTGCTGCGCTTAAAGTCTTGTGAGTTTCCGAGTCCTTCTTTTATGTCAATTTTAGTTATAATTCCGCAAAATCCCAATTTCCTTTGCTTATCTTTCTTATATGATTTCGCACAATGGGGACATTGTGTGATTTGGTTTGGGGTAGGGTTTTGCGTTGCATTCATTCTGTTTTGCATTCAAGTTTACATTTTTGTCTTGCATTGTTGTTTATTTTCCTCTTATATACAGAGAATCCAAAAAAATTGAAAATTGAAAAATTTCGAAATTTCAAAAAAATTGCACATTTATTTTAGCATATAGGTTGAGTCGGAACGGTAGTAGTTCAATGATGACATTGCATTTGCATTTGTTTATGCCTAAGCCGTGCTTAATTGACATGTTATTAGTAGAATCACATATGCATAGTCTACGAGTTTTCGTTAAATATCTTGATGAACTTTAAACTTGACTTAGATTTTTGGCAAACTACATCATTTTCTGAGTTTTAGAGCTTTATAACTGGTGTCATCCATGACCAGTTTATATAAGATGTGAGGTAGTTACTCCTTATGAGGCATGTTACATAAATTTGCATAAATATGAACTTAATCTGCTTAATACCTGTATGCATTCGGTTTGTGGTTTGCTGACACATGTGGTAGAGGTCCCTTTTTCTCATTTTACCCATAAACCTCACATAGCCAAATTGCCTTCTGTCCCATAAGCTACATACTATATTTAACCTACCTTATCTGAGCTAGTATTGGTAGTTGTAGGAATGTGTTTATTGCATTTTGGTTATATTGCTCTTTATGAGAAGGTTGGTGGAATGTTGGAAAGAAAGAAAGAAAAAATAGAATTGAAAAAAAAAAAGAAAAAAAAATGAAAAGCAAGTTCGACCTTTGGTCGGTCGACTGGATTCATGGGTTGATCGACCGTGCACTTCAGAAATGAAAGAAAAGAAAAAAAATTCAAAATCGCATAATTCAAAGTCTTTATTAAATGGCGGTTTTTTCTCCCATGTTGTATTTGTATCTTATGGGGACTTGACTAATTGTGGAAATTGTGAGATTTGTGCTTCTAATTGGCACCATTTTGTATCGATTGATCTTGAGTTTGAAGTTGGGATGTTCCCGTAATTTGGATTTGTAGTTACTAGCTTGGATTTAACTCTTCATATCCAAATTTATCTTAGCCCCTTCTTACCCATTACCTCACATATCCATATTTACCTCGGCATGTGTCATGGTCTTTTATGGTTGGAATGCATATGTACGGTTGTAGAGATCATTTTCATATTAAATTGCAGGCATGCTCGTATGGGTCGTAGTTAGGTGAGTGTCATTACAAAAATTACTTCTTTCTATCTTTTACATATATTAACATGTGCTTAAGTGTGATATGAGCGACCCATGAGAGTCCAATATGATAAGTCTCTATAGTTTAAAGTTCAACAGTTTTCTTAACGATTACATAACTCGTTTGCATGATTCATATTACTAATTGATTGTTGATTTCTAGCATTAAACTGGTTTAGGCTTTGCAGTTTGCATTTCGCTCTGAGATTGAAATCGTTCCAATTAGGTTTCAAGATCGAGTCTAGTCCTTGCTTGGGGACAAGCAAGGGTTTGGTTTGGGAAGTTTGATGTGTATCCTAAATATGATGTTTTACACCCTATTTCACACGCATTTCAGAGCTCAATTATGTAGTTTATGCTACTATTTTCCCTGCTTCCGTCTACTTTTGTGTTTTTGTGTAATATTGCAGAAAAGGAAAGAATGCAGCAGAAAATGAGCCGAATCCGTCCCCGAGTACTAGGTATAGGATCTGACGTGAAGAAAAGACTCGGGAAGCGAACTTGGTGCGCTTGTCAAGGCCTAAAATATAGATTTACGAGAGTTTTAGAAGCAGACTACCAGCTAACTTAGTTTATAGACTGACCTATATGGTCTGTAGACTGTCAGAATGCTGAACAGTTGACTGCAGGAAGAGCAGTCAGTTGATCGACTGAGGTCTGTGGTCGATCGACCACATGAGCTTACAAACAAGTTTAATTTTAAGTCATAAGCTTTTATAATATCGACCCTTGGTCGATCGACTGGTCCTAGTGGTCGATCGACTGCTATTTCTATCTGACGCAAATTTAGAAAACGAGAAAGCCCAATGTAATTAGGTTTTGGGAATAAAAGTTACGGAAGACTATCTATATAACGTAACATGAGGTTTTCAGAAGAGGATATATCGAATTAATTAGGGTTCAATACACAAGAGTTGAATTTTGATTATTTCATTAGTTTAGATTAGTTTTCATCAATAAAGTTTTCTTTTGGCATTGGGTTTTGGTCTTTTCTCTTCAATTCTTCTTTGCGGTATTTCTCTGTTCCTTTATTCAATTTTCTTCCATAGTTTAGAATTGCTAGTTTAAATTTTCCCAAAGCCAAATTCTCGTTTCATGTTAGTTATTTATTCAGTTAATTCAATTATGAATTCAATTGCTTTCTTTGTTAATTTTATTGTTGTTATTATCACCATCATGAGTAGCTAAATCCTACGTTCTAAGATGTAGGGGATCTATAGGTTAGACGGTTTCGACAATAGGTAACCTGTTATCGGGCGTAGGTCTATCGATTGACTTCGTTGGTCTATCGACTGGGTCCGTAGTTCGATCGACCGCCCTGCATGGTTGATCGACTGCCACGTGTTAGATTAGCTTCGACTTAATTAATTTAATTGCTATATTTGACGAATCGAGTGCACGCGACTAGTTGAATGCTTAGGAATTGACCGACCTGATAGATCGAAAGATAGGGGAGGGAAATAGACTACTTAATTAAGACGACTAAATTAATAAGATCGAGAGATAAGTTAATTTAGGCTTTTAGTATCATTAATCAAGAACGAAATTTAGTATTAGTGAGATTTAGGGACCCATAGCTTAGGCCGAAAGGTTGCTACCTGTTAAATTGGACCAAGAGAACTTTTTATTTTCCATTCTAACATGCTTAAATCAGTTTACTTAGAGTTGTCGCCGTCGAAACTACAGTGAACCGACCATCTTAACATCCTTTTAATATTTGATTTCATCTATTTTCATCTACTGCTCATTTGTTTGCTTTAGTTTAGTTTTGGTATTATTAGTTTTAGTTATAGAATCATTCAAATCAAACCCCCCCAAAACTGTTACTTTAGACTTAAATTAGACAACTTTAAATTGCTTGCCTCCTTGTGGTTCGACCCTGACTGCCACTATCTATAGTAGTAGTTTGGATTATAAATTTTATTTTTGGTACTCTACGACGGTATCAGCCGGTATTGATGGTGATCTCCTTGTCAAGTAATTCCTCCGATCTTTGAAGGGAATTGCTTTTGATTGGTACACGGATATAAGCGCCGAGTCAATCGACAGTTGGGACCAGATGGAAAAAGAGTTCCTTAATCGCTTCTATAGTACCAGGCGTATTGTAAGCATGATGGAACTCACGAACACGAAGCAATGGAAGGACGAACCCGTTATCGACTACATCAGCAGGTGGCACGCGTTAAGCCTCGAGTGCAAAGACCATATGTCAGAGACTTCTGCTATTGAAATGTGTATCCAAGGAATGAATCTGGAGCTAGTCCACATCCTCCAAGGCAACAAGCTAATAACATTCCAGGATTTAGCCACATGAGCTCACGACATAGAGATTACCATCGCTAGCCATGGGGGACGACTTTTTACTCATTCAGAACCAAAGACGGAGAGAAAAGAGTTTAAAAAAAGTGAAAAGGCGTCCAAGAGCACATCAAAGGAGGTTATGACGGTGTCTACTTTTAATCCAGTGAAAATATTGGCTCGGCCAAAAGCAGACAAAAAGGTGGCGGCCTATTCAAAGGATGCACGAAAGCCATGCCCAAATTTGAAAGAGCTCGAGAATAAGACGTATCCTTTTCCGGATTCCGATATAGCCGGTATGTTGGATGACCTCTTGGAGAAGAAGGTGATCGAGCTTCCCCAGTCTAAATGACCAAGTGAAGCCGGACGTACTACCGAACTGAAGTATTTTCGATACCATAGGGTTGTAAGTCATCCATTGGAGAAATGCATAACCCTTAAGGAGAAAATGAAGCGTTTAGCCGAAGAATATACATGAACGATTCAATTCGAAACTTTTGATCCGGTAAGCATCGTCATGTCTATGGAGTCTAAATCCTCGTATCAACAACTTCTGGGGTTCAAAATCAAGAGGAAGACGACGAAGGGTTGACCCTTGTGACTAGGCGTCGACAAAATAAGCAAAATAGAGAAGTTACAGTACCCCAAGTGCTAAAATGTCAAAGATCAACTCGTCAGAAAGTGAGGAAATCTTCACTCAAGAAATATAGAGGAGTCGTCGTGGGTTCTTCGCCAGATGTCATGTCGTTTAAGAAAATCAAATCGAGGTTACGTCAAGCTGTGACGTTTGAGGATTATTTTCCCAAGTTCTATCCTGTTAAAGTTTCGATGAACACCGTGTCTTCTACCGTCATTGACGAAGATCGCGGTGAAGTTGATGTGACTAAAGAATCTCCCTCATATTTGATCAATGGTGCCAAGGTTGATGCGATCTTAGACGCACTACCTGCACATATTGGATGGCAAAAAATATTTCACTTGCCCGAAGTGACGCGTCAACAATTGTCTTTGGCGATTCTTCAACCAGAAGGATATGCTGATCAAATTAAAGCTGCAGGAGAGCCTGCAGATCAATCAAAGAAATGTGTTACTTGCAATGTCGCTCTCACTTTTAGTCATGAAGATTTGATACTAGTATCAAAGTTGCATAATCGTCCTTTGTTTATATCTGGATACATTCGAGAAATGAAGGTGGGCCGCATCTTGGTCGACGGAGGTTCAGCCGTCAACATAATGCCGAAAGCCACTATGGAAGAGCTTGGGATTTCTGTAAGCGAACTAACCAAAAGTCGCTTGATGATCCAAGGATTCAATCTCGGTGGACAAAAAGCAATTGGCATGATCCGTGTTGAAATCTCGATGGGGGATATGTTATCCACCACACTTTTCCAAGTAATTGATGCCAAAACGTCATACAAGTTGTTGCTTGGTCGACCTTGGCTTCACGAGAATGGTGTTGTAGCGTCAACTCTACCCCAATGCGTGAAATATTACAGAGATGGCGAAAAGAAGATAAATGGTGATGTGAAGCCCTTTTCTACGGTGGAGTCCTACTTTGCCGACGCTCGATTTTATGAAGAGCAGGATGCGCCAAGTGAGATGTTGCCATCCTCGATCATTTCGACGGGAACCAGAATTTCGAAAAAGGTAGATGATTCTAAATTTTCGAAGTAAAAGAGTCGATGACAGTCGAGCATCACGAGAGCGTCTTCAAAAAGGCTAGTCAAACAAATGTGAACTCTGCCGAAAAGAAAGTTTATCTAATCACGCAGAAAGCAACACCGATTCTTAAGTACGTACCAAAATCAATGCGTAAAGATGGAGAGACACCTTTCGCAGAGTGCGCACCTCGAAATGAAGCATCCACATCAACTAGAACAATTGACTTTGACGATCTGCAAACTCTGAAAAACAATGTCATCATTCCGGTTGCAAGAACAAATCACTCTACAATGAGTAAACAACCTCTACCCGACTTTACGACATCATCGATGAAAGAGGACCAAACAGGTGCCGAAGAGTTGACAAAGGGACGATTCGATCGAAATGCTTACAAGCCCATGTCGAAGTCCGGGTACGATTTTATGAATCCAACTCCATTGGGGCAAGTGATTGAAGTCACCCCGTATGGTTTGAATCAAACACAAAAGAAGTTGCACCAACAAGTCAACATGCTTGAAGTCGGAAAGGTTGGTATTGGATTTTTGCCTCCTAAGCCCGTTAGAATTTCTGCACGGCGTAGGGCAAAGCAAGCTTCGTCCCAATATATTGTTGCAGATCTCGCGGAAAGTGAAGGCGAGAACATTGAAATGCTTCCGCAAAGGTCTGTTTTTGACAGACTAGGTCGGCCAACTTCTACTTCTCGGTCTTCCGTATTCAACAGGTTGGGAGAAAGGGAAGAGACCGTCTGCGTGCAACTAACATCACGTCCTCAACAACAAAGACCAAGTGCGTCGGTGTTCACTCGCATTGGAAGAACTGAGGTAAATAAATCAGTCTTTAGTCGCATTGGCAACTCTAAGATGAAGAAGAGGCGTCGACAAAAACAGAAGAAGTCCTCGAAGACAAAAGTTGCCATTGACCTCAGCAAAGATATCCACAGTATCATTCCCTCTCAAATGAAACGTTATCATGAAGTGGAAATAACTATGGATAAGTCGTTGAAAGTAAAAGGACGTACCGTCATCTTCACAAATCCGCAAGAGGAGTCGGGTCAAAGGAAAATCGCTCGGGATTTTGTCTCGTCTAACCATGTCACGGCACAAGAATGCCCAGATTCAGATGATGAGATAGAGGTTGGTGAAATTCTGAAAACTCTTGAAGACAGGGTCCAAGCGACGGTTGATGACTTGAAAGAATTCAACCTAGGCACAACTAAGGAGCCTCGACCCGTCTATTTAAGTTCCCTTCTGACGGATCAAGAGCAAACGGAGTATGTCGAGCTTCTATTAGAATATAAAGATGTGTTTGCCTGGAGCTATCAAGAAATGCTTGGCTTAAGTTCCAAAATCGCTGTTCATCGACTTGCAATAAGGAAAGGCGTTTCTCCAAAGAAGCAACCACGAAGACGATTTCGGCCAGAAATGTTGCCAAAAATTAAAGTGGAGGTAAAAAAAATTGATCGATGCAGGATTTATTCGAGAGGTCAAGTATCCGACGTGGATTGCTAACATTGTCCCGGTGAGAAAGAAAAACGGACAACTCCCTATTTGTGTTGACTTTCGAGATTTGAACGATGCTTGTCCAAAGGATGATTTCCCGCTTCCAGTTAAGGAGATCATAATTGACGCCACGACCGGGCATGAAGCATTGTCATTCATGGATTGTACCGCTGGATATAATCAAATCCAAATGGCGCCAGAAGATGATGAAGCCACTGGGTTTCGAACACCAAAGGGCATATTTTTCTATAAGGTAATGCCCTTTGGGTTGAAGAATGCAGGAGCCACATATCAACGAGCTATGCAGAAAATTTTCGATGATATGCTTTATGACATTGTTGAGTGTTACGTCGATGATCTTGTTGTCAAATCCAAGAAGAGGGTTGATTATGTGAAAGATCGAACGGTTTTTGAGAGACTACGAAAGTGCAAGCTCAAGATGAATCCTTTAAAGTGCGCTTTTGGTGTTAGCTCGGGCAAGTTTTTGGGTTTCATCGTACGTCATCGAGGAATTGAGATAGATCAATCCAAAATCAAGGAAATAAAAGACATGCTTGAACCGTCTACACTTAAAGATCTTCGTAGTCTTCAAGGGCGTTTAGCTTACATACGCCGATTCATTTCCAATTTGGCAGGACGATGTCACCCGTTTAGTCATCTAATGAAAAAAAGGTGCTCCTTTCGTGTGGGACGAATCGTGTCGGAAAGCTTTCAATGACATCAAGCAGTAATTGTCAAGTCCTCTAGTCATAGGAGCGCCGATTCCAGGGAAGTTGATCATTTTGTACATATCGGCCCAAGAACACTCGATGGGGGCATTATATGCTCAAGAGAATGAAGATGGTAAAGAAACAGCCCTATACTATTTGAGTCAGACACTTGTTGGAGCCGAATTGAAATATTCGCCCATTGACAAGATGTGTTTAGGTCTCATCTTCGCCATCCAAAAGTTGCGCCATTACTTTCAAGCTCACACCGTCCACGTCATTTCTAAAGCTGATTCGATCAAGTACATTTTGTCGAGGCTAGTGGTAGGCTTATCGCGTACCTAACGAAGATAAAATACCATAGGCTTAGCTAACGACAAATGAATGTAGTTAGGGAAGTAGGGGTCTATCTCAGGGAGACAGTGGACGCAATATGACAAGCTATGAGTAGAATTCTATCAAGGTCGTTCACGATTTGGTTTGACTTGGTTAAAATAAAAGCAGTGATGAAAAAAAGTTGTAAACAAATATGAATAAGGATCTAGGGGGAATGGGGTCACACATGTAGATTAGCATAAATCGATATCAAATTAGAAGAATATAAAATTAAATGTTGTTCAGGTTATTAGCAATCTCCTCTCGGTCTATTACCCAATCATAGAACGATTACTAACGAGCTCTCACACAAATTAGATCAAACTATTAAAACATACTTTGCCTAATTCAATTCCGGACTTTCGCTCTTAGGAAATGAATAACAAATTAATCAACGATTATGGCCAACAATCAAAGATTAACAATATGAAACAAGCATGTATTATAAGCAACAATTTGATAATATAATTCTCTAATTCAACATGTGTAAATGGCTAATCAAACATGGCTTCCCCTCCCGTAGATTAAGAAACTTCTCACACATAATTACGAGTCGACTAACAACAATAAGATGAATAAAGATGAACATGGTAACAATATATAAACTGGTCAACTAATATCATAAACAATATTAGAATATAATAAAGATAATTGATGTAAATAATGATAGAATGAATAGAATTTAATATGGAACTAATTATTTTATTGTTTGTTGTCTATGTCTCTATGTTTTCGTACCTTCTCAAAAGCAAATCACCTCCATTATATTGGCGATCATTTGAGCTTTCAAATTTAATTATACATGTACATTTAGAACAAATAATTAATGTAAATACATTACATATAAAATTATTCCTACGGTTTGTGCTTTTAATGCATGAAGTTTCTTCAAATAAAGAATGTTTCATGAATTAAAGAATTAATTTGAGATGTTTCATGTTGTAATTATCAGAATAACTCTTCACCCATGTAAATGCTGGCATGCGTTTTCCTCGTAAAAATCCTTCAATGTAACATCATCAAATTGAATGCTTCAAGACTTGATGTTCAATGCACCAACTTCTACGAATATGCTTCTTTATTTTATCATTTGTAAAATGACGGTCTTGTCAACATTATTCAATACTTGGCTTTCATTTTATTTTGGACGGCTTTGTCTTTATTTTGTGGACTTGGAGATTTTGAGTCTGAGCTTGAAGTCCTTAATTGTTTTGCCATTTTTTATTCATCGCTTCGCTTAGCTGTTTAGCTAATATCAGCATCAAAATAGCTCTTTCCTACAAATAATTATATAATTGCAGTAAAATATTCTAGGAAGGAATTTATTATTAAAATACACTATAATGCTTAAAATTAATGTAAAATTATGGAAAATAAGTATAAAAAATAGAGTAAATTATATGCTTGGGGTTGCTCGAAATATCCAAATCTTCACTAGAACTCCAACATAGCTCCATTTCTTCATTCAACTAGCAAGCAATCTTCATTCTTTCTTCCTCGAGTTGTAAGAATCTTCCCAAAACGACCTTCCATGGCCAAGACTCGTCTCAAGTAGCCTCGCGATCCTCGATGAGTGCCAAAATGATAAGAAAAAGCTGACAATTGCTTCATTTTCTACAAAAACACAATAATGCATGCAAAATACCTAGTACACGAAATTAGCTCATAAAATCACATTATAAAGTGCAATTGTCATGTAAAATCGAGCTAAAACAGGGGTGAATATAATATAAAAATACGACACATCAAACTCCCCCAAGCTAAGCCCTTGCTTGTCCTCAAGCAAGCATACAAATCAAGACAAGGGCAACGAGTCACTTAATCCCATCAATTGAAAATCCCAACATAAGCTAACAAGCACAATGAATCATAATCACGAAACAACATGGGCATAGGGAGAATGCAAAAACATGGATGAGATTTACATGGTGGTGTAGCATGAAAGACTTCATCTAAACTTTTCGGCTCTTGCATGATCTTTTGACAATGGAATCTCGCGGTTCACTCAAGCACTGATTTGTATGTAAAAGGCAATTTATTTGAGTGGCACTCACCTACTCCGACTCATGAGAGTGCGCCCGCAACCTAATATGGTAATCATTCCACGTCCACAAGTCAAAGCAATCAAATGCAAGCATAGAAAGAAGCCAATGGTAAAAAGAAGGTAAAGGGATATGGGTAAGAAGGGGGAACAAATGAATTATGGAAAGTGGTGCGAAGTTAAGCTAGCAACTAACCAAGATGTGCATGGACACTCAATCCAAACTCAAACCCAATCCCAAGTAGAGGACATGAAGCCAAAATCAGCAATTCGACTTCCTTTTATTTCAAAACAAATGTAAACTTCCCAAAAATCATGATTAACAACATGGAAGTTATTTCACAAACCTCTTCTCTTCTTCTTCTTTTCTAAAAATTCTCAACAAATTCATTTTTTTCTTTTGATCATGCTTCTTTCTTTGATTCTTTCTTTTCATCACTTTTTTCAACTTTCTTTTTCCAATTCACTTTTTTTTTCATTAGACACAAAGGTACGAAAATCAGTAATTCCGTCCAACCAAGCTCACAATGACATAAGATGAGCAATATCCCAAATAAGCACCTAAACACAAATGATAAAGCTATTAGCTCAACAAGGTAGGCAAGTTTTTAATGTAGCTAGATATGATGAAATGTGTGAGAGGGTTTCAAAATGGGCAACAATAGTCATGTGAACGGCTTCAAATGCTCGCAAAATATGAATGCAATGCTCGTTAAAAATGGGATAAAGACCATACTTATGCGTTTTGACTTGACGCACACCATAAGGAGACCTACACACATCTAGATGAGACCGGATATAGATGCACCGGTCGTTGGAGGCTCTACCTTACAAATTTTTTGGGGTGCCAATGTCAAGATCAAGCCTACTAGATCTAAATTCCATCCCCCACTCATTATGTCAAGACATCCCCATGTATGCAAAATCCCGTCGATAAGTACGAATCATTAGCTATAAAGCTATAATTGGGATAAGCAAGGAGAGAAAATAGTAAGCTCAAGTGGGGGTAAGCATCATAAAGTCACAACAAAAGAACAATTTTTCAATTTTTCGAATTTTTAATTTTTTTTTTTCAACTAAACTACATGCAAAGCTAACTAATATGCTCTAACTAGATGCAAATTCCTCCCCCAAGCTAAACATCACATTGTCCCCAATGTGCACTCAAGAAACAATCATCAAACCGTACAAAACGGTTTTCAGCATATTATCCAGCAAGGTACAATACGTTTAATGGGGAAAGGGAACGAAAAACTAAATGCAAAGAAAGAAAAGCTTACTAAATGATCTAGCCTCCCCCAAGCTAGTATGTACAAGGGGATCATCTATTTCGTCATCAAGAAAAGGGCCACCAACAGTGGCTCGGCTCATCATTGGGTCCGTGATCACCTCCGGATCCCGACGCACCATCAAAGGAACTACCTCCAGCTTGGTAGTCACTAGCATAGCCATAGATACCCCTTCCACCACTTGAGCTACCACCATAATAATCATAGCCTCCATAGCCGCCTCCCAAACCTTCAACTCCATAATCCGAACCACAATAATCTGGACCGGGCTCATAAGTACCTGCAACATGGCCAGAAGAAGACGAAAACCCACCCTCTGGCCAAGGATAGAAGGATGGGTGAGGGCCCTCGGGTTGAATAACACCTTGCCTTTGGATTTTAGAGCAACCCAATTTTCCCATTGGGTTTTGGATACAAAAATGACGTCGGGATAGTCATTGTCATGGTATTGAGGCACTTTGGGTTCCTCTCACATCTCAACATCTTCTTCTTCTTCATCATTTGGCTCCTCTTGAGCTCTTCTTCTTACACCTACAAATGACAATTCAAATAACAACTAAACTAAAAAAAAGTCTCTAATTCTACGAAAGCAATAAATTTTTCAAAATTACAACAAAACACGGGTCGCCTCCTGAGAAGCGCTGATTTTACGTCCCGCACGACGTAATAAAGCTTGAGAATTAATTCGTCAAAGACGGAAGGTCCAAGAAAACTTCCTCCACAACTCCAATGATTGCATTCTCATGATAAATCTTCAAACGATGGCTATTGACTTTGAACTTCTCTCCATTGGTGGTCACTACTTCAATAGAGCCAAGCTTGTTGACATTAATGACAGTGTATGATCCGGACCACTTTGATCGCAACTTTCCCGGAAAAATCTTCATTCGGGAGTTGAACAAGAGCACTTTGTCACCAATTTGAAAATCTTTCTTGAGAATCTTCTTGTCATGCCAACGTTTTGTTTTCCTTTTAAAGACGGGAGTTCTCATAGGGCTGCAAATGAAATTCATCAAGCTCATTAAGTTGCAATAACCTTCTCTCACCACATAAAGTAGCATCAAAATTAAGCCCCTTGATTGCCCAGTATGCTTTTTGCTCCATCTCCACGGGTAAATGACAAGCTTTTCCATAGACCAACCTATATGACGAGGTGCCAATAGGTCTCTTAAAAGCGGTCCTATATGCCCATAAGGTGTCATCTAGCTTCATAATCTAATCCTTTCTAGACTTGCTAACAACTTTCTCAAGTATGTACTTGAGCTCATGGTGAGGCGTTTTTGTGCTTAGTGCTTAGTCGTTGTCACTACCTAACCAAAACAATATTTATAACTTCGCAAACTACTCTTAGTAAAGAGGTAAGTAAAGGTTAGATCCCAAGGGACGGGTATCGATTTAAGATTTCAATTGCAAGTAGTTATGTCTTAGGGTGTCACAAATTGGGTTGAGATGAGATGTAATCTAAACTAATCAACAAGATGAATGTAAATTAATGAAAACAAAGTAAAGCAATTAAAGGGGTTTGTAAAAAATTGATTAAAGGCACTAGGGTGTCATGGGTTCATAAGGGAATCATGGATATAGATCATACAAACATGTTCTCAATTAGAAGCAAGCACTTATTGTTGTGATGGGATCGAGTTAGTGTATATCTTACAATCCCTAGGAAGATTTGGGTCCCGGAGCCGAGTCGATCAAGACTTTACAACACCTACAAGTCGACTTAGTCTCTTCCTATTCAACTCTATGTATGGTCTAATGGGGCTCGAGTTGGTTTATGTCTTCCAAGACTCATTAAAAAGATAAGAGATGGGTAAAAAATTCAAGGTTTCATAGTCTAGCATTTCATCAAGCATAACATGTGCATAGGTTGAATTCACAAAAAGCAAGCAATTAATTATGAAAACATATTAGATTAAGCATAGATTAATTCCCATGATTGTTTCCCCTAATTCCCCATTAACCCTAGCTAAAGGACTACTCACTCATGATCAAGTTAATCATGCTAATAAGGTTGTCAATCATACTAACAAAGCAAGACATGATGAATAAATGATGTGATTAACAATAATTAAACAAAGATAAAAGAGATTATACCTACTTGAGATGATCCAAATACTAAAGCAAAGAATAATAGAAGTAAACATTATGATTGATGGAAGGTTGTCAATCCTCCAATAAACCCCAAATAATCTTCTAATTACCCAAATAAAACTAAGAACATTTGAGAGATTAATGTAATATTAAGATGTGATTAATATTGAAATGTGTATTACAACTTTGATTAAGACTAAATTAAGAGAATGATTATGATAAGATGAGATTAGATGTTCTAAGATGATAATTTAGGTAGTACAATAGGGTATTTATACTAAAATTAAGTACAAGGATTAGGGTTACTAAGGGCTTAAATAATGATTAAGACCCTAAGAGAAGCTTGACAATTTTGGTAATCCCGAGGGACATGCGCGGATCATGCAGCAACTTCCGGGAGAATCCGCGCGTCCTTGCCTGAAGCACGGTTGGTCCTGTAAGAAGATCCGCTCGGGCTGGATTGGAGATGCTCGGATCCTGGGCTCTAGGACGCTCGTCCTGAGCTCAGGATGCTCGGATCCTGGTACAGGGTTCTTCTCTTGTTCTTGCCTCCCTAACAATCAGTTGGGATTGTCTTGGGGATGCACGGATCTTTCACCATTGCCCATTTCTCTTCATATATTTACTTAGGCTTCTAGTTTTGGTCTCCTCTTCGATTCTTGGTCATTAGATGCGATCCATTTAGCTCCATTTTGCTCCATAAATGCAAGGCTAGCAATGCTCTCCTACCAAGGACACAAAACCTCCAAGAATATGTAAAATGGGAAACTAAAGATAAGAAATGACCCTAATATATGCTAGAAAGCATGGGAACGAGGTTTATCCGGGGACTAAATGTGCTCAAATATAAGTCACATCAAACATCCCCAAACCGAACCTTTGCTCGTCCCGAGTAAATAAGTGACTAAAACTATGACCTTTATTTAAACAAACCTAATAACATAGCCGATATGAGACAATTAGCGGGTCTCACTCCACCCCTTCAACTCACAACAAGACACCCATGAGGTAAGATGCCTTCTTGCAAGGCATGGTGGGGCTTGCCAAAATGGCGATACATCCAATCATTAAGCACACAAAAGCAAGTAATGGATGCATCTACAAAAGAATAGCTACTTTCCTCATCTAAGTGGTGGAAATTATCTAAGGGGGGAAGCAATCAAAGGGTACACACTTCATTATAGATATGGTTTCTTCAAATTACTAAGCCTAGGAGGATACCAACAAATCACCTCCAAGTTGTGTCAAGCTAGGGTACCTTTGTCCTCAATTGCTAAATGCTTTTGTCAAGAGTAGACTCCCTATGATGTTAGAAACACTGTAGGATCGCCGAATTCCCCTTCTTGCCTAGACAAGAAGAAGGGCCGTCCCCTATCTACAATGCACAAAAGTGGAATCAATGGATAAAGTGATCAATAAGATTTTGAGTCACATAATGGAGTTTGCTTTTGATTTTGTTATCCCCCCCCCCCAATTTCTTGTGGCATTTGACATTTTTTAGAATAATTTCTTGCCATTTCTTTGATGTTTGGCATTTTGATACTTGACAAAATTTTCAATCTTTGCATTTTTTGAACATTTTCAAAGTCACCCTAATTTGTAACAAGGGTGCTTTTATTGAAGAATAGGAGTTCTTATTTTTGTACTCCTCTTTTCTTTGATGCAAATTTTGGGCAAATTTCTTGATTTTCACTTTGGTACTTGAACTTAAATTGAGATTTTTGTGTCCATTCCCTTTTTGTTGACAAAACATGATGATAGAAGTGGAAGATGGTTGCATGGTTTCAAGGGTCACCTTGGAATAAACTATAACAACCCAACCCGCCACCGTCGTAACACAACCCCAATAAGATGGGTGTGCACTTTTGGGCCCATTAATTGTCCTCACTTAAGCCCAAAAGTACAAGGCCTTGTTACTATATGGTGGGTGAAATCCCTTATAAACATATCACAACCTCCTCAATTCCCCGATGTGGGACAACCTTACTCTCAATAACTTGGGGTGTTACAATCTCCCCCACTTAAAGAACACAACGTCCTCGTTGTTCCTCCAAGTTGACCGCAGCCAAGCCCAGAATCCTCCCCCGCTAGGTGTGTGACCCGGGTACTCCCGACCACGGGCTCACCACACGGTCGCAGGGTCACTCTGATACGATATGTAACACCCCATACTCCAAGTGCCTTACCAGGACCACTCAGGTATAAGGATGCCACCATCTCGGTTACCCGAGGCATGATATTCATAAGACAATAACGAAACAACTTTAAATGATATAACTTTAGTGAAAAGTACAACTGAAGCCAAATCCCAAAATACGGGTACAAGTCCTCAAACCAACTGTATAATCAACTAAAAGTAAAGTTTATAAAACTACGAAGCTACAGCGGAAGACTTCTATCATTAGACGGTGGCACATCCCAGCTATCCTAAAAGACTCAACTCAAACTCGCTCACCATCGCTCACCATCCCCGAATGGATCACCGCAGTTTTACAAAACAACAACCGGGTTCAGTACTAATCACACAACTTATATATATCAACAATACGACAAACAGACATCTTACACCGTCACACACACTCAATCACACCAGTCCCATCAATCTCAATCACCGATCGTCCACCTTTGGACCACTGCCGGTGGGGGTCCGCAGCCGTACCCACCTAATTCCCGCTCCTCATATTGAGCGATAACCCTGTCCATTAATGTGCACATCCCCTTCCGTGGCGGGTTCCACGAAGGGCGAAAATAGGGCGTGAAGCCACTCCCGCAAGTGACTCCACTCAGCCGAGAACGCATCTCGAGAACCATAGACAAACAATCACAATCACAACCGTCACAATACAATTACAATATTAATCAAACAATAAATCTCAACACATCAACAATCATCTCATTATGGGACTAATACTGAGTAGGAAATCCTACCTAGAAAGCACAACAATCAGACGGTCTCTACAGCTGTATCAAAAAGCTTCTTCTACAAAACCTCCTCCTATCATACAAACATATAACACTACCAAATCACAATCTACACAAAACCCCCAAATCCCCATATTAGGGTTTAAACAACTTAAAGAAAATACTATACAAATGGTACATAGGTCATACCCTTGACGCAAGGATCTCAACGGTATAACGAACGGTGAAATCCGACCTTCCAAACTCCGGGATTTGCTAACAATGCGATTAAAGTGAAGAACGTATTTTGCTTTCTCTCTTGACAGTAATTTAGGTTTTGA
The DNA here is from genome assembly GCF_048544455.1 of Silene latifolia. Classification (NCBI taxonomy): domain Eukaryota; kingdom Viridiplantae; phylum Streptophyta; class Magnoliopsida; order Caryophyllales; family Caryophyllaceae; genus Silene; species Silene latifolia. The sequence goes on from NC_133538.1 coordinate 130,808,591, forward strand.
AAAGTGTTTAAGAACAATGACGGAAAAGCTTAAATACTTTAATCGCATAATTAACAAAACCCGAGAAATAACTCCCCGTAAACCGGCTACTCGATCGAGTAGCTAAGGTACTCGATCGAGTGCCCCCTTACTCGATCGAGTATCCTAGTTACTCGATCGAGTACCCAACAGGTCAGAAACTATTTTAAAACGCAACTCACCCTTACTCGAGTAAGGCCTACTTGATAGAGTACCCAGAGACTCATAAATACGGGGTATTACAAAGGATCGTGAAAGAAGTAGAAGAAAGACGGTGAAGTAGAAGCAAAGTAGAAGTAGAGGTGGTGGGTCTGGTGCAAAACGAGATCTGCATCACGACCCCGGTCTCTCGGAACCCGAAGTAGTAGCCCGTGCGGTGACGGAGTGAGGGACCAGTGCTCAAAGCAGCTGCTTTGTTGCAAGCAGTCCACCACAGAGAGTAAAAGCGGTGGTGGTGTAGGAGTAGGGTACATTATGGCCACCATCGAAGAGGAACTAGCAAAGGTGCTAGCGGTGGTGGTGACCGTAGAGGAAGTGGCAAGCCTGAACCGAGCTAGCGAAGAGCCAGTGGAGCAAAACGCACCTGCCATCGAAACTAGGAAAACTGGGGCTGCAGTAGTGACTAAGGCGGAGGCAGTGGCAACAGCAGGGGCCACCGTCTCACTCAAGGACGGGCTAGAAGCAGTACTAGTAGAAGGCAAAGTACTAGACTCCATCCTGTTAACAAGGGCAGGGGACATGAGCACGAAAACCAGCATATGACAGCATGTGAATCCCCTATCAGCCGAAGATTTCGACTTACAGCATATAATTCCCAACAATCCTCAAACATTTCGAGTCACAGTAGGCAAACAACGATAGGGAACGGGGATAGCAGTTAACAACAGTAGCAAGTAACAACAACTGAGGTTAAATAAGGCAAGGCAGCATATAACCCGTCTGACAGTCGAAAAATTCGACTTAACCAGCCCTAATCGCGAAATTTTGCACAAAAATCGAATTGAAGCATGTTAAGAAGCGACAGGGGTGTGATAACAGTCTAAACAGCAGCAATTAAGCGACAAGGAATGCTAACTAGACGAATTACAGCAACAATAGCCAAAATGACAGTCGAATTTTTCGACTGTCCTGAACCCATATCGCAAAAATCATGTAGAATTCGAACTAAACATGCAACATCAGTGAGGAAGGGGAATAGATCATCAAGCAAGACAAGTAAGGGCAAACAAAGGCAATTAAAGTCGAAAAATTCGATTAAACCAAAATTTCGAACCCTAATTCCTAATTTTCCTCATAAAATTCAAAATAATCGAAATTAAATGCAATGAGGGAGTAGAAATCACTTACTTGATGATAGAAGTCCTACAAAATACAATTAATCTTCAAGAAACAAGCAAAACAAGCGATTTTTTCGAGCTCAAATCCGCAAACCCTAAATCCTCTTTAATACCGTTTAAATGAGCACAAATTTAGGCGAAATTAAGGGGCTTTGAAAGATTAATTAGCAAGCAATAGATTGTAGGAGACGGATTTAGTAATTAGGCAAGAAAAAAGGGGATTTGGGGATGAATTGATCGCAAAAGGGGAGGTGTTAGACGAAAATTAGGGACAAAATGAAATTAGAAACAAAACTTAAGAGTTTAAAGTAAAACTCCCTGTCTTCTCTGCGATATCACTCGATCGAGTGGTTATAAACTACTCGATCGAGTAGAATTCTACTTGATCGAGAAGTCCCATTTATTGCTTTACTCGATCGACTAAAGGAAACACTCGATCGACCATTTTTTTCACTCGATCGAGTACAAAAGTACTCGATCGAGCTCTTTTCTCGCGTAAGCTCTTGAATTTCGTCAATTCTTTCCTTGGAATGCATAAAACTTCCCCAAACCTGCATAAGAACACGTGCAAAAATATCCCAACATACAAAATACGCATATAAACAGTCTATTGTCTTAAATCTACGCTAAAAACAGTCTATAAACTAATTGTCCTAGTTAAAAGCATAAAACAAATTCAACAGAAAATTCAAAAATTATCTATTACAAAGTGTTACACGGGGCATTTCCCCGCTCAATTCCCAATGCAATTCAGTAGCCCCTTGAAGGGCTCCTGACTGGAGGACGTCATCTCAGCAACGTTGATTGTCCTCTTCAACTTCCATGAGCATGAATTATCATTTGAACCAGTAGGAGGGGAGTAGTTCACATCCACATAAGCACAAACTTTCCTCATCCTTGCTCCTCTATCACCGTCTTTAGCATCCTTACCTCCAATTTGATTGACAGCAGTCGCACAACATCCTTTGACAGCTCCTTCATTGCTTTCATCTGTACCTACAGCAAGGAAACAGACAAACTTTCCTCCTTTTTGATCTCAGTCTGAGGCGGAGGGGTAACAATTGCAGCACAATGCTCCAAATTTTCAACTGGAGTGTCAATAATAGGGTTAATAGAAGAGAGAGCATTGCAAGGCTGAGCTTGCATGGGAGCCCTCCAGGACTTAGACTGATGAAAAATCAGCTCCTCGTCCCCTACCTGAAAGGTCAAAGTCTTTCCCCCGACGTCTATTCGCACGGGCGTGAGACAAAAATGGTCTCCCTAAAATAATAGGGGTGTGTGCATCTTCGGGGATGTCTAAGACAACGAAATCAACGGGAATAAAGAACCTCCCGATCCTCACAGGTACGTCTTCTACTATACCTAGTGCCCGTGATATACTACGGTCGGCCATCTGGACTGTCATGTTAGTGCAACTCAGCTTTGTCAAACCAAGTCTCTTAGCCAGAGACAGCGGTAAGACACTCACGCTAGCGCCTAAATCGCATAGCGCATTATCAATCAAATAGTTACCGATATGACACGGAATTGAAAAACTACCCGGGTCTGACTGCATAGGAGGTAACTTATTTTGAAATAGGGCTGACCCCACCTCAGTCAAAGCTACGGTCTCACTATCACTAATACTCCTCTTACGCGATAAAATTTCTTTCATAAACTTGAGATAAGAGGGTACCTTTGTCAGCAACTCAGTGAACGGCATAGTGACTTCCAAGCTTTTTAGAAGTTCGACAAATTTGCCGAATTGTTGATTGGCCTTAGTATTCTGCAACCGCCTCGGGAAGGGAACCGTGATAGGTATCTCGAGTCCCTTGTTTCTCTCTTCCAATGTATCTTCCGGAGCAAGTTCTGTATCCTTTGGACGCTTCTTACCTCTCGAACGAGGTCTTTCCAGTGATTTATCGCTTAAACGAGCACTAGCAGGCTCTCGAATAAGCTTCTCGTCATCAAAACTACTCGATCGACCAATATACCCGTTCGATCGAGTAGAATCTTCAATAATATCACTCGATCGAGCAACTCCATTTTGCTCTTCACTCGATCGAGTAGATAAACTACTCAATCGACCAGTGCCATTTTCTTGTTCACTCGATCGAGTGGAAAAACCACTCGATCGAGCACTTTCTTGCCCAAATCTGCTCGATCGACCACCTGAAACCAGTCGATCGAGCACTTGCTTTTCCGTGAGCTCACTTTCTTCGACAGAACACTGTTCATCATCAGTTACGGCTCTCCTCGGGTCTGATTTTTGCATTTCCGATCCCTCATAAGAACGACCGTTTCTCAGATTTATCAAGTTTACCGTCTCGTGTGGATTCTTCTCATTTTGAGTCGGTAATTGATCTTGCTTTCTTGAAGATTGGTTCATAGCTAGTTGGACAACTTGAGTTTCAAGTGCCTTTATGGACGCATCTTTCTGTTGATCACTCAGCTGAAACTGCTTTGTAAAAGCTTGCAACATAGACTTAAACTCACCAATTTCACTCACCCCACCGGAGGATGATGCACCGTGGTTAGGAGGTGCAAAGGAAGGAGGCTTCTGAAAGCCTTGCTGATTCTTGTGTGGAGGAACATAAGGCTGCTGCTGGTGCGGAGGAGGTGTAGGATTGAGCACATTTTGACTAGTCCACCTCAAATTGGGATGGACTGCCTCTTGATTATTGTAATAGGAACCTCCTCCTTGCCTATATTGCTGAAAGGCAGGGACTTGTTCCTTCTCTACAAGACAGCCAATAGCAGTGTGGCCATCATTACTCCCACATCTCTCACAAGAAACAGTCTCTCCTCTAGTAAGAACATGGACCGTCTGAGGCTCCCCAACAGCTTGTAACTCCAACTTGTCAAATCTTGCATTCATGGTCTCCAGCTGAGCCAAAACCTGCTTATCAACTGCATGAACTATTCTAATCCCATCCCTCGGGTTACCATACTCAGCACTATGATTAGCCATCTCTTCAATAAGAGACCACCCTTTATCATCATCGGTGTTCTTCTGAAATCTCCCACTAGATGCCGCATCAAGTATGGCCCTTTGGTCGTCATACAACCCATTGTAGAACTGATTAGTTAGAAACCATGGGTCAAAACCATGGTGAGGGATAGACCTCACCAACTTCTTGAATCGCGACCATGCCTCATAGAAACTTTCATCGGGAGCCTGTCTGAATCTAGTAATCTTGGCCCTCAGCAGATTGGTGCGTTGTGGAGGAAAGTATCTCTTGTAAAATGCAAGAGCAAGAGACTCCCAATCAGAACCCCAAAGCGGTATGCGGTCAAGTCGATCGACCACTCCCCTCGGTGAATCGGCCAAAGAGAAAGGAAATAGAACCTCCTTAATCTTGTCTTGAGTTACCCCTTTAGTGGCGGGGATAGTAGAACAGTAATCGGTAAAGGTCTCCATATGCTTCCTCGGATCTTCACCTGCCACACCTCTATAAATATTTCTTTCCACCAGATTGATATAAGAAGGACGGATGTCGAATGTATTCCCATCCTCAGTTTGGAGATTGAAACCCTTCGGAATAGAGGATGCTTTAGGCACTGAATGACTGGAAAGCTTAGGCATCTTTTTGTAGAATTGATTGTCTTCGAAAAAAGAGAGTGATGTAGCTCTGGCTCAAAAGTACTCAAGTCTTCCTTTCGTGATTTCCTTTGCAGACGGAGTCTATACCTGAAAAGTCTCTCTGGCTCTGAATCAGCTGAAACTAATTCAAACCTGTCTGATCTGGGCATAAACAACAATGAAAGAAAATAATAAGAACGGCCTCAAGGAATAGAAATTCCCTGAGACGATAAAATAAATGGAACGAAAACAAATAGGGCAATTGCCTCCCCGACAACGGCGCCAAAATTTGACACGTCTGTCGTGTAACTGTCAAAAATAAACTAACTAGACTAACTATATAGCTAGGGAAGTCAGGTCGATCTCCACAGGGAGGCAAGATATCTGTAGTGGTCCGTCTATTTGGTCACAAATGGGGGGGGGGTTGTTTGAACTGTTATCTAGACTACGAGTTTTAAAGGAAAGAGAAATAAAGGGCAAGAGCAATAAAGGCAAGGAATATGATTTAAACTATCAAAAAGAGAGGGACATGTCAGGATTTCGGTTCACTACGGTAGTCCAGTGACTCAGCTGTAAATGACTCAGACGAATTAATGTAAGACGAATGTTGAAAGGTCCTTTCGGTCCACTTTCTATCCTAAAATACGACTAACTTAATTTTCATTCTCGTCAGGGTAGTCTACTGTTCATAGCAGGCCTATTTAGTCCAATCTTTCGATCTAGGATTAATTTTAGCCAGATTAAAGGTTAACTCAGAAGTGTGCACTCAACTAAGTCGAATAAATACAATTAAATTGCCATGGTGACAGAGCCTTGTAATTAATTCATCTAATTCATTCACTACATCATCACATTCCTACCGCAGATCCCCTAATCCCAACATGAAGGGGTTTAGCTACTCATGTCGCTAATTAAACTAACAGCAGGTAATTTTCCAGCAGTAAACATAATGAAATAATAAGTAAATTGCATAAAAGAGAAATTAGGGCAAATGAATTAAATGGAGTAAACATGAAATTAAAGCAAACAATGATTAATTATTAATAAGGAAAGAGAAAGGAATTACAATCCAAGCGAATCCGGCGTAAAGAACACAAAATCCGAGTGACATAATCCCAAGAACAAAGTTACAGTGAAGGGAAATAAGCAACGCAGTAAAGTTTACAGTAGAAAGTTTTAGATAATAGAAAGATAGATCCTAATGACCTAGTAAAGCGTGCTTAAATGGCAAAGTACTTAAGTTTTGCGAAATAAATCAACACACAGGCTGTTTAGAAGCCCATAATAGCAAAACCACTCGATCGAGTGGATTAAAACCACTCGATCGAGTGGATTAAAACCACTCGATCGAGCAAAACCTCATCAGCAACTACTCGATCGAGTAGAAAGTTACTCGATTGAGTAACCTGTCTTTCTGCAAGCTAAGGATCGAGTGGAAAACCACTCGATTGACCACCCTGGGACGTAAAAACCACTCGATCGAGTGGTAGAACTACTCGATCGAGTTCTTTGTCTTAATTTCAGCTCAAGTCCGCGCCTAAATGCCTCGTAATCCGTGCCATGACGCTTCCCAATGCAGTATCTCACTCTGGAAAATCCCGTCTCCTCTAAATGCATGCAAAAAGGACGAAAAAGAGTACGATTCCACTACTTTCGCGTTCATTTATACAAAATGGACAAAACGAACCAAAGTAGCCAATTTGGGGCAAAATACTATAAAAACAATATAAAAATGCATAGAAATACGTGCTGAAATAGGCTAAAAAGACTATATAAAAAGCACGTATCAAATACAATGCAATATTTTTTTGAATTTTTGAGATTTTTGAATTTTTAGTCATTTTTGAATTTTTTTTTCAAATATATACAAATATTAACAATATGCACAAATTGGATATTTCCCTCCCCACACTTGATATTTACATTGTCCTCAATAGAACAAAGTATACAAAGAGAGTAGAAAAAAAATAAATAACATATTTTTTTCATTTTGAAATTTGTTTTTGAAAATAAATAACATATTTTTGTTGTTTTTGAATTTTTGAAAAAGTAAAAAACTTGTTTTCGTGTTTTGTGTTTTTTATTTTTTTTTTATTTTTGGGATTTTGATCTTTATCAAATACAATGCATGAAGTTATCTATATGCTAAATGAAGTACAATGCAAATCTATCCAATATGAATGTAACTAGATATATTATAAATGCAAACTAAATAATGCAAAACAAGCTACATGAATGCATGATTTCATGAAATATTTTGGATTTAAGGGAGTTTGGATATTGAAAGTTGGAGCAAGGGATCATGTCCAAGTCATGAATGTCTCTAAGAAGACAAATAATAATCTAAAGTGCACAAATATTCAAGAATTAGTCATAGTAGTTCACTTACTTGAGCCCACAAGAGTTAGCAAGACAAACGACAAAAGCAACAAAGACTTAGGCTAAACTAGAACAAAACAACTAATATCAATCCATTGCTCCCCGGCAACGGTGCCATTTTTATGTGCGGGTAGAGATCGTCGTACCCGATCAAACAAATTCTCAACTAGTAAAGGGTAGTCGAGGTCGAATCCACAAGGAGCATGGGTGAGTACTAATTGTTTTGATTATTATGTTTAGCTAAGTCGAACAATAATTGATTGATTGATTATCTAATTAAACTAAACTAAATAGCAAGTGAATAGAAATAACTAATGCAAATGCTAAAGAATAAAAGCAAGCTAAAATAATGCGGTTTTACTCAATAAATTAAGGACATAGGGAAGACTCAACCACCGACATTTGTAATAAATCATAAGTTCCTTCAACTAGTTGTTAAGGGGGAAGTGTATTGGGTGGAGATGCCTCTAATTCGTCCACCAACTCCCTTTCGGGCTCATGGTGGGACACTAGTGATACCGAATAAACTCCCTCCCGGGCTCATGACTCGATTTCCCCCAACTCAAGACTCAAGGCTCACCAAAGTGTGCCCACCCCGCTCACCTCTCATCAAGATCAAGGGCATAAGCCCGCGATAAACTTCCGATCATCCCTACCCTTCTCCCGAAGGCGAACTTTAAACCCAAAAACAAAGGCCCCCAGTTGGGTTCTCCCTCCCGGGCTCAACCCAAGTCGGCACACGACCAAAAAGGGGTAATGTAATCAATTCCAACCTAACCAATTCCCGTTGGTGGACAAGGGTCAAAACCGACAATTACTCCCAAATAGAAACAACAATTCAATTCCTTTGTTTAAACCCAACAACCCCTCCTCAACAACTAATCTAATGAAACTCAATTAGATAAATTACTCATGTTAGGGTCTAATCGCGCTCTAGTGAGTAGACTACTCACTATTCATGTTAATTAAGACTAAGCAATTAATTAAGGTGAGTGCTTTGACAACAAACATGGCAATAATTTGATTTTAACAAATAAACATGTAATTAATTAGGTGAGAAGAGAATTTTAACTAATTAGACTAAGATTAACTCTTTAATATCATGGGATTTTGAAAATCCCATGAATTGTAATATTATGGACTTGTTTGGTTGCCAAAATCATGGGAATTGGAACTTCCCATGGAATTTAAGTTCCTCCGTTATGGAGAAAGTCACTTACCTAGCCCCCCCTAAGTAAGTGGTAATTGCAACATGAATTCATTACCCATATGCCAACCAAACACTTTTTGTGCAATTCACATGAATTTCCATTTCATGTGAAATTAGAGTTCATGTGAATTTATCTTCCCTTATGGCAACCAAACAACCCCTAAGATGGGTGAATGTAAAAAGAAGTAAACTTTATCACAACTAACCAAAGATTTTAACTTTACTAGAGAAATTAATCTCAATAATATGAAAAAGATGAACAAAATAGAGAGATCATATTCTAGCATCAAACAAGAGAAATCCAAACCCAAACAACTAACAAAAACCAAAAAAGAGTAAATGTAAACAAATGAACAAAGGAGACAAAGAGAAAAGGGAATTATACCATAAAAAGGGAAATAATTGAAATTGCATATATCCAAAAGACGAGTTACGAAAGATCGAAACTTGAAGTAAGATAACTAAATTAACCACCAAAATTAAAGAAGGAAAATGAGTTTTTTTTTTTTTCTAAGACTATTACTCTCTAAAAAAAAAAAAGTTTTCCCTCCACAGATAAGCAAGAGAGAGAAAAACCTAGAGAGAGAAAAACCCTATTTTTTGAATGCTTGATCCCAACACGGGTCTCCCGCCGAAGGCCCCTCACCCTACCACGAACACCACCATCCACACACCCAACACTGAAAATGTGATCGGAAATAGTATGGTCTTCTATGCCTTACCAAGCCAGAAAAATGCCAAAAGGAAAACGATGCACGTTGATGAATTCCTTGCGAATTCGACATTGGTAAATGCATCAAAGGTTGCATATTCAAGTCAGAATACCTCTGAAATACCCCACAGTATTAACCCCTCCCAAACGGTTAACCCACTCATGTCGTACAAATTAATGGTGCAAGGATTTGGGAACGACGAAACCTCCTTTGATCCATTGTCCTTGGAGGATTTCGAAGAGGACTCCGAAGAAGAAGATGAACTAGAGGATGAGGAGGATGAAGAGGTGTGTCCACGAATCCATCTAACGAAGAACGAAAAATCTATCCTTCGTAAACCATGGCGCCACTCTTTAATCATCAAGATGTTCGACAAAAAAATCGGATATCTTGCGCTTATGAGGAAATTTTAGGCTAAATGGTCCATTAAAGGTAAACTCTCTTTGACGGATCTTACTAGTAATTACTATATTTCGAGGTTTTCCACCAAACAAGATTACGACTTTGTAATGACCAAGGTCCTTGGATGATTTACGACCATTACCTAACAATAATAAAATGGGTCTCTAACTTCGTCCCGTCGGAAGATAATATTAGGTTCCTGACAGCTTGGGTTCGCATCCCTAATCTACCTGTTGAGTATTTTAATGAGTTATTTCTTAAGAAAATAGGATCAAAGGTAGGGAAGGTCATCCGGGTGGATAAAAACACGGCTTCAGCAGAACGAGGACAGTTTACTAGACTAAGCGTTGAGGTCGATATATCGAAACCTCTACTCTCGAAATTTCGACTTAATGGCAAGGTCTATTGTATTCAGTATGAGGGGTTGAGGATGATCTGTTTCAAATGTGGTCGACTTGGTCATACAACAGACCAATGTCCCAAGAATCATTCAACCGAAGCTGACAGGGGTCTAGACGAAGGATCATCTGATACGAGTATCGCTATTCCAGAAATAGCAGCCAATTCTTTGGAAGCGGGGCTTCGTCCGGAGGAGAAGGATGATTTCGGGGATTGGATGATGGTTAGGAAGCCCCCAAGGAGAAAGCCAGAAGCTAACTGAGGAAGAATGAGTGTACCCACCAATGTCGAAGCCCCAGTAATCAGGCCCGTGCAAACTTCGAACAGTTCAGGTTCGAGATTTAATATCCTAGCAAATAATCAAATCATTGATGAGATTCCGGCTCAATCAAAGGAATCTGCTAATTTGGGTAATAATATTCCGACTTTTACTCAATCTCACAATATAGCACAATCTTCCAAAGTCAATCAAAGAGCTATATCTTTGACCAAGAAACAAATAAATCTATTCCTAATAATATCCCTTCCAAAAACCAATCTAAATATATTCCAAAAAATAAAAATATCATGTCTTCCAAAATAAATAATATTTCCAATATTATTCCTAATATTATTCCTACTCAACCATCTACCCTAAAAGATATCACTAATTTACCTAATACTCCAAATAATCCATCCCAAACAAACAAGAACGTTCAATCGTCAAATAATAACTCTGAAAACGCAGTGCCAGTATTCCAGACTAACAACCTTCAACCACATCATGAACCCACACCCATACTTTTCTTATCTAGACCGCCCCCTTCCACAACCGAGATGCTTATCACAGAACCCACACATAGTGGTGGTTCCACCAACCCAACAGACCTCGATAGCAGTGTGGCCGGAGATGGCCGCTCCCTTTATGGGGGTGATGATTTCAGAGTGTCCAGTGATGGATGTCAAAATCGAATCAATGAAGGGACATCCCTCGAAGCTAGTGATGGAGCTATCGATACCATGGAGTATTGATAAGCTCCTCAATCTCGTAAGTCGCGCCTATCTATCATCTATTGATTATTTACCGGATCATATGAATACACGAATTCCGAACTTGTGTCCCAATTTACCCCATATCACGCTTATGGTGTGGAATGTCCAAGGTACTGGAAATAAAAATAAGATCAATGCTATAAAGGAAGTAGTTAAGACTTATCGGCCATCTGTCCTTGCTCTGGTTGAGACACATATGGGTCCTGAACACGCAGTAAAACTAGGCCAAATTCTGGGTTACGACGGACAATCACGAGTTAATGCTGTTGGCTTTAGTGGTGGAATATGGTTATACTGGAATACGAATATAGTTACCGTCACGCCGATTATGGAACACGAACAATTCATCACTATCGAAGTAGCTCGCAATGGAGAGCATCCATGGTTCTTTTCCGCTGTCTACGCAAGCCCGAACCCTTCGAATAGACGGGAACTTTGGACCAAGTTGGAGAGATTTGCTAAATCAAATAATCGTCCGTGGCTTCTAGCTGGGGACTTTAATGAAACAAGGTCGTTGAATGAAAGGCACGGAGGTGATCGAAACATGGCTAGAAGGTGCGAGAAATTAACGATTGGATTGAGAATTGTGAACTTATTGAGCTTGCCTTTACGGGTCCACCTCACACATGGGCTCGAGGAAATTCAGTTGATACGAGACAGAGCGCCAGGCTTGACAGAGCCCTATGCAACTCGGAGTGGGGGACCTTATTTGAAGACGCGATGGTTAAACATCTCCCGGCTTTTCAATCGGACCATTGCCCGCTAATGATCTCCCCCAATGGGTTCGCCCCAATGGCCGCTGTTAACAAACCTTTCCGATTCCAAGCTTGCTGGATGTCTCATGAAAAATTTAAAGAATTCGTGGAGGAAAATTGGCCAAACGAAGGAGTATTCCCTACTCGGCTTGAGGAATTATCGACGAAATTGCAGGATTGGAATAAGCAAGTCTTTGGTAATATATTCCGACAAAAGCGTGAACTTAAAGCGCGTATTGAAGGATGCCAAAGGGAATTGTCGAAGCAGCGAATTCGCTATCTTATCAAATTAGAAGCTCGACTTAGACGGGAATTAGACGAAGTCCTTGACAGAGAAGAAGCTCTTTGGTACAAAAAATCCCGTATGGAGTTCATCAAAGATGGCGATCGAAATACATCTTATTTCCACGTAAGCACATTAGTTCGCAGATGGAGGAACCGAATATCATCTCTGAAAAATAGTGATGGTGTGTGGGTCGATGAACCATCTCGAAAATAATTGTTGATTTTTATCGTTGGCTGTATACTGAGGAGCAACCAGAAGATTTTGAAGATAAATTGCCTTGGAATTTATTTCAAGACTTCTCTAGCAAGGACTGGGTGTGGCTAACGAAACCGTTTTCTATTGCGGAAATTGAAAAAGCTATTAATAATATGGGAGCGTTGAAAGCGCCGGGGCCGGATGGATATCAAGCATTATTTTATCGGAAAAATTGGGATACTGTTGCTGACTCTCTTTGTTTGATGGTAATTAAAGCGTTAGAGGGTAAAGGAATACCGGAGGGGCTCAACGATACACACTTGGTCCTTATTCCCAAGGTAACTATCCCGGAGACAATATCATAATTTAGGCCTATCAGCTTGTGTAACGTGGCCTATAAAATAATCAGTAAGACACTTGCTAATCGTATAAAACGGGTGCTACCACACTTAATATCAGAAACTCAAAGTGGGTTTCTGTCGGGTAGACAAATCACGGATAATATTGTAGTCTTTCAAGAAGTTATTCATTCTATGAGGAAGCGAAAAGGTAAACAAGGATTTATGGCCTTAAAAATCGACTTAGAAAAGGCCTATGATAGGCTCCGTTGGTCATTCATTCATGACACTTTGAAGGACATGGGTTTTCCAGTTTTACTAGTTGATGTAGTCATGGAGTGCGTCACTACTACGAGAATGCAAATTCTCTGGAATGGAGAACCGACTGAGCAATTTACTCCTTCACGGGGTGTAAGACAAGGTGATCCTCTATCTTCGTACTTATTTGTTATGTGCTTGGAAAAGCTACAACAGGCTATCGATCTCGAGGTGCGTAATAAAAATTGGAGACCCATCACCATTGGTCGAAATGGACCTAGAGTTACCAATTTATTCTTCGCAGACGATATGGTTTTATTTGGGGAAGCGAATGGGGAGCAGGCCCTAGTTATGAAATATGTCCTCGATAATTTCTGTGAGGCTTTAGGAGAAAAAATTAGTGTCACAAAATCAAGAGTCTTCTTTTCAAGTAATACGGATGAAGGAACTAGACACAAGGCCAGCTCGGCATTCCGTTTTGAAGAAACGGAGGATCTAGGCACCTATCTTGGTATGCCCACCATCAATGGCCGAGTCACGCGCCATACTTTCGAGCATCTGGAGGATAAAATTAATACCAGGTTGGCAGGGTGGTCTACGAAGAAACTTTCGTTAGCAGGACGAGAGACATTGGTTAAATCAACCCTCTTAACTATGGCTAATTATAGTATGCAGACGGCTAAAATTCCACGGACGATATGTGACTCCATCGACAGGAAGGCGCGTCGTTTCCTTTGGGGAGGAGATGAGACTAAGAAATCCATACATCTAATTAATTGGGAAACCGTACAGCAACCGAAGTCCCACGGAGGGTTGGGTATCGTTTCAGCGAGACAAGCAAATGCAGCTTTTCTTACAAAACTTGGGTGGAGAGTTTTAGCTGAGCCTCAAAGTTTATGGTCAAGAGTTCTCCAGGCTAAGTATTGTAACAACAGGTGTGACATAGATATTTTTCAACCGAAGAGTAACATGTCAAATGTATGGGCTGGGATATCGTCACAATCTAAAACCATAGTGAGGGGCACAGCTACGGCTGTCGGCAATGGAAGAAGGACTCTTTTTTGGGATCATGCTTGGGTCGATGGGGTCTGTTTGTCAGATAATGTTCTAGCCCCTATTCCAGAAAATATTCTAGGGGCAATAGTTAGTGAGATGTGGTGCGAATTTAATGGTTGGAAATGGGACCTGTTTGCCGATTACTTGCCACAAGACTTGCTTCTCAAAATCGCGTCAATCTCCCTTGTTAACGATCCGAGCTTGGATGATTCTTTATATTGGCAGGGCTCCTCGTCGGGTAAGTTCACTATTAAATTTGCTTTAGGTTATTTGAAGGGGATCGATTATGACCAACTTCCTGAGCCACCAGTATGGCGTACAATATGGCGCCTGCCAGTTCAACAAAGGGCTCGGGTTTTTCTGTGGTTAGCGGCGCATGGCAGGCTTATGGTTAATGTCAATCGAGTTAGAAGAAATATGGGAGACGGCCCGTTGTGTCCTAGTTGTCACGCCTCATAGGAAACAGTAGAACATTTGCTTCGATCTTGCTATGTCTCGAAACAAGTATGGCAACTAGTCGGGATTGATCCATCCAATAATTTCTTCTTTGACACCCGTTTTTTGACTTGGCTCACGCAAAACGCTAGCAATGATATTGAATCATCCATCGAAGACTGGCCTATGTATTTTGCTCTCACATGCTGGTGGATATGGAAATGGAGGAACAATATTGTTTTTGGGAGGGACTCTGAAAACCCTCTAGACCCACGGGACTTCTTGTACCAACAATTCCATACTACAAAGCAAGCCTTAGATCATCACAGCATTTTCGTGCCTATTCCACGCAATCCAAGAACGGAAATATTTATCCGGTGGTCACCTCCTCCTCACGGGTGGACACTTTTAAATACTGACGGAGCCTCTAAATGTAACCCCGGGCCAGCAGGAGGTGTAGGTATCTTTCGCGATGAAACGGGTAATTTTATTACAGCTTACTTCTTTTCTTGTGGGCATTGCACTTCAATGAAGGCGGAATTATTAGCCTTACTAGCGGGTCTAGAAAGAGCTAAATCCCTCAATATTCCAAAGCTCCTCATCAATATGGACAATTCTCCATACGTCAACCTCATAAATGAAGACCAGCTGGTTAGTAATGGGTTGAAATTCATCGTTAAACGCTGTCAGGAGCTCATACGAGGAGGGCAATGGAGAGTTAAGCTGGAGCACACATTCAGAGAGGCAAACAAAGTAATTGATTTCTTGGCCAACAAAGGAGTTAACGCTAGTACTTTAGTTACGCACTTAGATATTCCTTTTAATGAACTCCGTCCTATCCTTAGGGAGGACGTCTTTGGAGTCACAACTCCGCGTGTAATAGCTAGTAGTTAGTATCGGGACTACGCCCCTCTTACGCACCAAAAAAAAAAAAGACTATTACTCTCTTCTAAATTTTGTGCGGCTCAAATAATGTTGTGTAGGGTCTGCTTCCCTCTTTTTACAAAAGGCGTTTAAATACTAGGGGTATAAAACTCATTAAAAGACAAAAATGCCCCAACATAAACTATACAAGGAGAGTAGAGCTAAAGGACATCCTAGTCATTACAAACAAGATTAATCCAACAGTCATACAGCTAAAAGGCAAACAAAAGGAGTGACGACATCCGACGAGAACGATGGAGGCTGTTGAGCAAGTGCGGTGGCTATTGTTGGTTGTGAATCAACTAGGCTCTCGATTCCGAGTTCAAAATTGATGAAGCTTTTATAATGGCTCGAGCTATGGCGGTGGGGTCTGCTGCGTGTTATCGTGGACAGAGAAGGAGGGAACCATGGTGGTCCGTTGGTGACATATACTCGGCGTTTCTAGGTTGTATGCGAGCAGGTGGTTGGAATTACGGAGTCGGGTTCAATGTTGCCAGCTCCGGGCAGCCCTGGTGGTCGAATTATTGGTCAGTTTGATGACTGAAATGGGGACGGTGTAGGTGATTGACACGGCTGTTACGTCGAAGGACGGTGCTACTGCTACCAAATGTCGGATTTTCATGGTGGATATCGAGGTGAGGTGGGCTATGGTGATTGAAGATTTGGTGAATGGTGATGATGTAGAAGTATGAATATGATGATGATAGAATGGTGATGATTGGCGATGAACTTGGCATTTGGCGGATGTAAGTTGAGATCAGACTTTCAGAAATGCAAATTGAAGAACTTCCAGGGGTCTCTGACTCTGACGAATTCATGGTCAACATTTTGTTGGAGAAATATGCAGCAACAATGAAAAAAGCGAAAAGACAGAAGAGATATGACCCGAATCGTAGTGCCGTGGTAACGGAGCCACTGCCTTGAAAACTATATTCCGGTACGACCGTGGTGGCGATCAGCTAGTGCCGGTAGTTCCCCAAGGATAACACTACGATCTCCACTCGATAACGCCCACTCGAATCGTGAGACTTGGGCGAAATAATAATCTTTACCTTAAATTATAAGTAGAGAAGAGGAGAAAGAAGAGGGGAGAGTATTGTTGTGTGTGTTCTGGAGAGAAGCGTGTTGATCTATTTATAGCGAAAATAGATCAACAGTGGAGCCAAAAACTGCTCCACAAACGCAGCAGTCAAACGTGATTAGTGGAGCATTAACAGCTCTTTAATCGCTCCACTAACAGCCTTAATTGACTGACTGTTACAAATTCCAGTACACTGAATGTGGACAGCCCACTACACACAAGCCCAAAAAAAAAAGATTAAAGGGGGCCTTTGGCCCGCACGCAGTGCTCTACCCAAACCCAAACCCGAGCCCGAGCTCGAGCGGGCCGGGCGGCGTGTGCATAGCGTGTGTGTTTGGACCCAAACCCACAGGCCCAATACTCCCAACAAAAGCCTCCTTGGTCCACACAATTGGCTAGTGAAAGACAAAAGCCAATATAAACACATGGAAACCAAACTAATCCACCGATGTGGGATACCAAATGAAAAGTTGGAGAAAGCAACTTGGCTTTTGCAGCCATCATTTCCAACAATCCCCCACAGATGGCGAGGAAAAGCAAAGAGAAGAAATTCCTGGGTAAAGGAAGGATTGGATACTTAGGTATCAATATCTTACGATTTGAATTGACACTTTAGTGAAATGAGGAAACAACTTACTTACAGCGAGAGAATATCTTGCGATTTGAATTCCTAGCTGAGCTTCGGTCGATACCCCCCACAACACATATCATACCTTCAGAATTAAGATCGTTCCGCGAAAGTGCAACGCGCTCTTTTAGAGTTATGCGTTTACCTCGGTACTAATAGATGTGTTCAGAAGACTTCTCATAGTCTAATGATCGTTACACCTACGTAGGTGACTCAAGTGCTTCTCAATAGCACTTCTCACATGAGTCATTAAGGTCACAAGACCAACCTGGTGTATGATCCATCAAGTGCGTCTCAAAAGCACCACCATAAAGGCTATGAATCATACAACGCCATAGGAATAGAAGCTTTAGACCTAGTCAAGTCTCACTCTTGACCTAAGGACTTAAGCCCCATTCCCCTCGACGTATCAACGACTAGTCTCTAGCTTGACCCTTTAGTAAAGGGATCAGCAAGATTGTTTTCGGACTTCACATAGTCCAAAGCAATCACTCCATTGTCTTGGAGTTGTCTAACTGCAGTGTGCCTTATTCGAATATGTCTCTTTTTCGAATTGTAGACACTATTCTTTGCAACACCAATAGCAGCCTGTGAGTCACAGTGCAGGGAGACCGGTGTTAGCCGTCCGCCCCACACTGGTATATCAGCTAAAAGGTTTTTCAACCATTCAGCCTCTTGTCCTGCCAACTCAAGAGCTATGAACTCAGATTCCATGGTAGAGTGTGCAATACAAGTCTGTTTAGAGGACTTCCACGATATAGCACCTCCACCCATGGTAAAGACATAACCACTAGTAGAACTGATCTCATCGTTACTGCAACCCGATTCGCATCACAATATCCCTCTAACACAAAGAGAAATTTACTATAATGCAAACATAAGTCAACTGTTCCCTTTAGGTATTTTAGTAAACGACGAAGAGCATTCCAGTGTTCATTGCTAGGGTTATGTGTATAACGACTCAGTCTACTAACTGCATAAGCAATATCTGGTCGAGTACAGTTCATTAAAAACATCACACTACCTAGGATTTTAGCATACTCTTCTTGGGAAACACTCTTGCCCAAGTTTTTACACAATGCTACACTAGGATCATAGGGTGTTCTAGCAGGCACATCATCAAAGCAGTTAAACTTTCTCAACACTTTTTCAACATAATGAGATTGACTTAGACAGATTCCATTGGGGTTTCGGATGACCTTAACTCCTAGGATAACATCAGCTTCTCCTAAGTCCTTCATCTCAAATTGTGATGACAAAAATTCTTTAGTTCTAATTATCACCTCCAAATTATTACCAAGTATTAACATGTCATCAACATAAAGGCATATAAGCACACAATCGGATTCTATTACCTTTGAATAAACACATGAATCAGAATTGTTAACCACATAGCCATTACTTATCAAAGTGTTGTTAAATTTCTCATACCACTGTTTAGGTGCTTGTTTGATCCATAAAGAGACTTGTTCGGTTTACACACTTTACTCTCTTGACCCTCAATCACAAAACCTTCAAGTTGAGACATATAGATCTCTTCCCTTAGTTCACCATTCAAAAGGCGTTTTAACATCCATCGATGTATAACAAGGTTATGAATAGCAGCTAAGGCGATAAGAGTCCTAATAGTCGAAATTTTGGTCACAGGAGAGTAAGTATCAAAATAATCAATACCCTTCTTTTGTGTAAAGCCTCTAACTACAAGTCTAGCTTTGAACCTCTCTATTGTTCCGTCAGGTCTCATTTTCTTTTTAAAGATCCATTTACTTGTGATGGGTTTACTACCTTTAGGTAAATCAGTCAACTCCCAAGTCCGATTTGACACAATAGAGTCAAGTTCACTTTTAATAGCATCTTTCCAAAAATTAGCATCAATGGATTTCATTGCCTCACTATACGTTTTTGGGTCATCTTCTATTAAAAAAGCTGAAACAAATTCATCACTAGCACAAACAGTGTATCCATGTTCGAGACGAGAAAAGTTGAAACAAAATCGGCTCCAAAGTTCTTTGGACATCTAGGTCTCTTAGTTCTTCTAGGTTCAACAACATGATCAATAGAAGTGCTACTACTAGCATGTGAAGAGATATCAACAGATGTAACAGGTAAACTAGGAGGTGAATCAACATTCTTCTGTAATGGAAAAACATGCTCAAAAAACACAGCATCTCTAGCTTCAGATATAGAACGGTCACTTAAAGACATGAATCTATAAGCAGAACTATTTTGAGCATAACCTATAAAAACACAATCATAGGTCTTTGGTCCAACGGTAGGTCTCCTAAAATCTGGTAAACCCACTTTAGCCAAACACCCCCACACCTTAAGGTAACTCAGGTTAGGAGGATAGCCCTTCCAAATTTCATAGGGTGTCTTGTCAAGTTTCTTATGAGGTACACGGTTAAGAATGTGACAAGCCGATAGAATTGCTTCCCCCACATATCGTCGGATAGGCGAACTTAAAAGCATAACATTCATCATCTCTTTTAAGGTTCTATTTTTCGTTCAGCCTACGCCGTTAGACCGAGGTAAGTAAGGTGGACTAGTCTCATGTATTAAACCGTTAGCGGCACAAAAGTCGGCTAGATAACTAGATTTATACTCACCACCCCTATCAGACCTTACCCTTTTAATTTTTTACGCCGAGTTGATTTTCGACTTCATTTTTAAAGTTTATAAACGATTGTTCTGCTTCATCTTTAGTCTTAAGCAGATAGACACGGGTGTACCTTGAACAGTCGTCTATAAAGGTGACATAATAATTCTTTCCACCTCTACTTGCCACATTTTTGAAGTCAGCTAGGTCGGTGTGAATTAACTCAAGAAGACTCGTATTCCTAGTTGTTGGGTTTACTAGGTTTCTTTGTCAATTTAGCCTCAACACAGCTAGCACATTTAGAGAATTCTTGACTCGTCAAACTTGGAATTAAACTCATAGTTCTAAGTTTTTTAATATAGTCAACATTCACATGACCTAATCTACCATGCCAAACATCAATAGACTCAGCAATATAAGCAGAAGTAGATGCATTATTATTAAAAACTGAATCAGTGTTCAATACAAAAAGACCCCCAGACAGATAACCCTTGCCCACAAATTCCCCATTACGCGACATTACAACCTTGTCAGCCTCAAAAACAAGTTTCAAACCAGCTTTGTTCAATAAGGCACCAGACACGAGGTTTCGACGCAATGAGGGTACAAATAAAACATTGGTGAGAGCAAGTGTTTTCCCCGAGGTGAGTTTGAGAAAGATCTTGCCTTTGCTGTGATGATTTCCAGATGAAGAATTACCCATGTAGACACATTCCCCATCGCCTACTTCCTCGAACTCAAAGCAAATAACCCCTTATCGGCCTGAGAGGTGTCTAGAAGCACCGATATCAAGACCCATTCAAGAAAGATTGCCCACCGATTAGCTTCCACAACCACGCAGCGACAATGACATCGTCGATCAAAGAACATTAGCTTCAGCAGTAGATTTTCTTTTCGATTGCATCTGGTAGGCTTTGTGACCGTTTTCCCACAGGACGTAGCAACAACAATGGGACCCTTTGGTTTCGAATCTTAGCAACTGGTTTGGTATGCTTCCCGGACCATTCTTCTTAGTCCGACCCTGGTTCTTACCCCGACCAACCTTGGCCTTACCCTTACCCTTGAACTTCTCAGTATAAGACGGACCACGGACTCAACCAGATTAGCATTAATGCAGCAATGAAGTTTTAACGGGTTGACTAACGGGTTTGTCTTTAAGGCGATTTGCCTCTTCGGTCCTCATGTGTCCTACTAGTTCTTGGAGAGACAGGTCCTTTTTCTTATGCTTAAGGTGGTTCCTATAGTCAGACCAGGAGGGAGGGAACTTTTCTAACAGAACATTAGCCACGAAAATGTCATCTAATTTCATACCCTCATTAACAACATCAAAGACAAAGGTTCTCGTAGACATGAACTTGTTCCATGATGGGTTTCCCGTCAGCCATCTGAAATTCCAGCCACTTACCCACAACATATTTCTTTTTCCCCGCATCATCAGCCCCATACTTAGCCTCTAAGCTTTCCCATATCAGTTTAGACGACTTATGAACCATAAACAGTCAAACAGGTGTCGTCATGTTGTTTAGAAGTCGGCATCTAACAAGTTTATTGTCCTTATCAAATTTCTTAATATCCTCTTCGTTTGACTTAACAACAGATTTAGCAGGAGGGGTGTTCTCTACGGTCTCGAGAATGACCTCTTTAACAGAGAGCGGCGGGTCACTAAACAAAGACATAATCAATTTCCGGTTGTTCGAAAAACATCACATTTCGTGACCAGCGCTTATAGTTATGACCGTCTAATTTCTCAAGTTTAGTCAAATCAGGAAGGGTTTTAGCTAAAGCAGGACGACATTGTTTCAAAGAATTAACAACAACAAATATATAGTTTTCAAATTGTTGGAGAAATATGCAAAGAACAATGAAAAAGCGAAAAGACAGAAGAGATATGACCCGAATCGTAGTGCCGTGGTAACGGAGTCACTGCCTTGAAAACTATATTCCGGTACGACCGTGGTGGCGATCAGCTAGTGCCGGTAGTTCCCCAAGGATAACACTACAGTCTCCACTCAGTAACGCCCACTCGTAACTGTGAGACTTGGAACCGAAATAATAATCTTTACCCAGAAATTTCTTCTCTTTGCTTTTCCTCGCCATCTGTGGGGGATTGTTGGAAATGATGGCTGCAAAAGCCAAGTTGCTTTCTCCAACTTTTTATTTGGTATCCCACATCGGTGGATTAGTTTGGTTTCCATGTGTTTATATTGGCTTTTGTCTTTCACTAGCCAATTGTGTGGACCAAGGAGGCTTTTGTTGGGAGTATTGGGCCTGTGGGTTTGGGTCCAAACACACACGCGCGCGCGCGCCGGCCCGGCCCGGCCCGGCTCGAGCTCGGGCTCGGGTTTGGGTTTGGGTAGAGCACCTGCGGTGCGGGCCAAAGGCCCCCTTTTAATCTTTTTTTTGGGCTTGTGTGTAGTGGGCTGTCCACATTCAGTGTACTGGAATTTGTAACAGTCAGTCAATTAAGGCTGTTAGTGGAGCGATTAAAGAGCTGGTAATGCTCCACTAATCACGTTTGACTGCTGCGTTTGTGGAGCAGTTTTTGGCTCCACTGTTGATCTATTTTCGCTATAAATAGATCAACACGCTTCTCTCCAGAACACACACAACAATACTCTCCTCTCTTCTTTCTCCTCTTCTCTACTTATAATTTCTGGGTAAAGATTATTATTTCGGTTCCAAGTCTCACAGTTACGAGTGGGCGTTACTGAGTGGAGACTGTAGTGTTATCCTTGGGGAACTACCGGCACTAGCTGATCGCCACCACGGTCGTACCGGAATATAGTTTTCAAGGCAGTGGCTCCGTTACCACGGCACTACGATTCGGGTCATATCTCTTCTGTCTTTTCGCTTTTTTCATTGTTGCTGCATATTTCTCCAACACATTTCACACACTTTTTTTATTTTGTTTATCTCAATTTCACTCCTTCTCTGTCCGTCTTGACTCGTGTTATTCGTTCGGTCTCCGCTTAATCTTCATCTCATTATTGCTCTTTGCCTACAAATTATTCACAAATTCTCATTGAAGACATGACATATCCGTCACAAGCTGAAGACGGATACCATTTTACCTCACAATGTACCCACTTTTTCTCTCTCTGCAACACTATTCATGTGGTCCCCTTTCTCCACTAACCCATTTTGTTACCATTTTATCTCACAAATATCCGTCACAAATGATAACCCGTCACAAGGGAGACCAATTGCAAATTATTATAATGAAACAATAGTAATACGTATATTATACTAAGATTCGACTAATTATTAAATCTAGCTAAAACGACTAATTATTATAAATTAGTAATTAAAATGAGCTATTTAATCAATTAGGCACACAAAATCGAGTCAGAATAAGGTATAAATACGGGGTAAAAGCTACCAAAATACTACTCATCACATACTTTGTCTTATTTTGATTATGTAGTGAATTGACCCCGTTGTTGTTTTGTAAAATCTGTGGTGATCCATTCGCGGATGGTGAGCAGATTGTGACAGGTGATGATGGTCTTTAGCTGTGGGGATGACATGGGGAGTCATCACTTCGAGTCTAGCTTCTACTGTCACGAGATTAGCTGCTTAGGAATTTATTTGTTTTGAGCACTAGTGAACATTTGTTTTGGATTTGGTTTTTAAAACTTGTAAACTTTAACTTTTATACTTTAATAAATGTTGTACAATGGTTTCTTTCGATCTACTAACCTCAGGCAACCGAGATGGTAACAGTCTCTCATGCTAGGGTGGTCCTTGGTAAGGTACCTTGGTATGTAGGGGTGTTATAAAGAGTCCACCAAAAAAATTTCTTTGTGGCCGGGTTATTGCTGCTAGCACCCAATGCTTCCTAGATCGAGAGACATATATGTTAGATAAACAGCAGCAGCATCAATAGAGCAGCAGCATCAGCATATCCAAAAAAAAGGGTTCATGTATGCTTCTAACTATAATATTAATTATATATCACCCGGTTTCATTATAAGGGGCAAAAATGAGCTTTTTGTTCTTTGACAATTCTTGAGCAATGTAATCTATCCGATCTTGGTACTGAATCACGGAGATATGCATAGATAAGATATAGGGGCGCATGAATCCGTATAGGTCATTTGGAATCTTGTTGTCAAACATCACTCTCGACTTCAAGTACCTAAATTATGGGTTTTAAATCCGGTAATTAAAATAAAAAACACTATATATATGAAGATCTAAATTACTAATTAGTCAGATGTTTTATTAAAGTAAATGATTTAATTAATAAGAAACTTACTTCATCCAAACATAGAGGTGTTGGATATCAATCTCAAGGAGGCCAGCCCCAATGGTTAGCGTATCCCAGGAAATAACTGCTTCGGTTTCTTTCCCCATAATATTCTCCGCGAGCGGAATAATTATCAATTGCTCGCTTGTTGTGCGATGGCCAGCCTCCTCATACAAGGCTCTCATCGTCACTGTCCTGACTTGTTGCATGTAATCGTTCCTACTATATTCAGGTCTACTAGATAGACTTCTAACTTCTTTTATTGGGGGGAAAGTATGAGAATACGGTTTTTTTTACTGCTTGTCCCAACATCCTGTATGTGTAGAACACATATATAAAAAAAATAGAGTAGTCTCCTACATTGATTCATTGTATAAAAACAGAGTAGTCTCCTACATTTACAGCTAGCTTTTGACCATTTTTTAAAATATAGAAAAGAAGAGAGTTATTTAAAAAAAAAATGTAATTAATTAAATACTTCAACTTGATTTTTCAATGAAGAAGTAAGAGATGAGGTAGTAGTAGGAATTACTATCGAGTCCGCCTTATCCGTCTTTTACGTGCCCTAAAAAAAATACTTATATTTCAATATATTATAAGTTCGTTAACATATTAATTTCACTAATTATATAGGTGAGAAAAGACAAAGGGAAATGTATTTTTCTAACCCCAACTTCATTGCTCGGTAGATGCGTCAGAGAAGAACGAGATGTATAAATGTGTTTACTAGGACATTGGACAAAACCTCGAACCATATCTTTTAGAATGGTAAGATGGTCACAAACTGGAACGGGCAGTGCAAGATTTTCATGACCTGGAAAGACATCGATTATCTCCACTTTTCTATGATACTTCAAAAGTGGTACGCCATGAACCTTGGCAGTTTCTGCTGATATGTTCTCCATGTGAAGAAAAACTCGGGCAACACGCATAACTTTCTTCTCGGATGATGCTGGGTCAGGTCGAATAACTTCCCTCTTTTTGGCCTCGATCAATAAACATTGTTATTATCTACGTTTATATATATATATATATATATATATATATATATATATATATATATATATATATATATATATATATATATATATATATATATATATATATATATATATATGCATAAACGCTCTACCTAGATACTACGTACCTTGCCGAAATCTGGTGGTGTGTCATCAGACGTCTTCTCAAGTGCCATCCGCTTTTCGGTGTTATTACCTTTGCATCCCTTGTACGTGTTTAATTCTGCCTTTATTAGTAATTAAGAAAAAAAGGGGCTAGTGTCGATCAAGCTAAGACGCAATTTAGTGAAAAGTAAAAAAGACATATTTACCTTATCGGCTTCAGGTGAAACCTCTCCAGCTTCACGTGTTGTCACAACAGCAGCTAGCTTCACCTCCTAATCAGCTTCACGTGTAGCAACACCAAGAGCTACCTGATCTTTCTGACTGGGTACTTCCTCCTCATCTTCTGTCGTGTTGTCTACCTCCTGAACAGGTAACACGACCTTCTGTTGCACCTTACCCTCTTTAATGCTATCCTCCATCATCTTCAATTCTTCTTCAGAAGGCTTTCCTCCAGAATTCATTCTTAGTATCACCGAAGCCAATAACTTAACCTGCGTGCAATCAATAATGTATTATTGGTTTAAAACACCATGTGAAGTTTAAGTGAAAATATATAATTATAAATAAAAATTTTCACCGTCTAATCCGTATATTTCCCAGTCTTCTTCTTCTTCTTCGATGAAGTTATCCCATAATATTTTGTGACTCCAACATGTAATGGGATGCCCCTCAATCGACCTGGATGTTCGGGGCGGCCGATCGCTTTAGCAAGAACGTCATTAGGTCCACTGGGAATAAAAGTCTCTTGTTTAACCTCCTTCAGTCCATTCTCCTATTAAATAAATTGAAGTACAAAATATATATGAACACAATAATTAGATAGTCGTAGAATTAAACAATATATAAACCAGTAAAATCGTCTTATAATATATTGAAATACTTACAATGTTGACAAAAGTTTCCTGATCAAATTTTCTAGTAACACGGGCTCCTTTAGGTCTGTGGCCTGCTTTATAAGTTACGTGCCGATCGAAGTCTGTCACTCCCTGTTTCATCTATACATTCACCAAAAATTCATTACTGAAAAAAAAAGTTATATATATAATCAATCCGAGTATGATTAAAAAATAAAAGATATATATTTCGACGATGCTTCTTACGAGATTGTCTTGTATCAATCTGTAACCGCCTCGTGAACCATAATATCTCGACTCCTTCGTTGCAATGTTGGTACGGTTTCTGTTGCTAAGGGCCTTCAAATATAGAAACACAAGTAGATCAGATAATTAAAAGATGATAAACCAAATCATTAACAAGTGTAATATAATCGATCAGTTATGGAAATGAGGATACGTAACCTGAAACCTATCACTAGTTTGGAACGCCTTGAAATTATCCCATTGTTCCTGAGTGATGTTGGGATGGTTCTTTACCGGCGGGCTCTTTTGCATCTCCCCCGTCTCCTTGTTGACATACAAGTGATCCTCAGGAACGTCACACTTCCACTGCCTGAAGCATCCTGCTGCCTTGTGTAGTAGATATTTATCATGGCATTCGGCAATATCAAAGGCTTCCTGCATATGTATATACAACCACACACCAGCATTTGGAATATTAAAATTAAATAGGATTCAATTTCCTTACACGATCTAAAAAAATTATGCTTAGCTAAAAAAATTGTCACACCCTTATCCGATCTAAGAGTAACTTCCTCAAAATAGGATTCAATTTCCTGAAATCCTCTAAATCGATAGGCGCAAACTGTCTTGTTGTAACTCCAATCCAAGTAGATAAATGGCCAACATTTGGACCAGTAGGAAAACCCTTGGTATTCCATGTTATATTAAGCGGTTGTTTAGCTTCTATTGCTGCAGGACACTTCGCAGCACCCCTCTCACTAGGCTTATTCTCATTGTTCTTATCATTTCTTTTCCGCTTTTCACTCATGATCAACTAAAGTTACTGGTAAGACAAGTTTCTGGTAATAAGTTACATTCCGGTATTCTATGGGATTTAGAGACTGAATATGGAAATCAAACAAATCATAGAGTTCACCAGGCTTATTCTCTAAACCTAATGCTAAAACATAGGAGAGAGACATGCTGAGACTTTGATAGTAACATCAAACAAACCAAAAAAAAAATTGAACAATCAAACAAATCATCAGCAATATCAAACAATGGGTAAAAAAATATTCAACAATCATAGAAAATGTATACCTGATAAAGAGACAGAGACGATGACAGAGAGACGAAGATGACAATAGTGATGAAGATGATGACAGAGGGACGGCGAGGGAGAGTTTTGACAGCGACGAAGAGTGTCGATGGCGAGAGGAGTGTCGATGAAAAAGCAGTATAATAATGGGAATTCCAATGGGTATGCGGTTGTTTGTCTGTTGAGTATTTGTGTGTTTGTATGTTAGGCAGTGTTTAATTATTTTTGTTTTTACTGAAACTATTGACAACCGTTTAATATCTAAAAACCGTTGTTAAAGCTAATAACAACGATTATCAAAATCATTCGTTGTTATTATTTTTCACTAATTTGCGCCAAATTAAAATAGACCAATTAACAACGTTATTAAGTATTAAGGGCTACACCGTTGTTATTACGTTTCAAAGAATTGACAATGGTTCATTGTTTTATAACCGTTGTCATAACTAATAACAACGGTTTTTATAATTAAACTGTTGTTATTGCTTTTCACAGATCTGCGCCAAATTAAAAAAAATCTAATTGACAACGTTATTAAGTATTATGCTTTTATAATCGTTGTTAATGGGGTGTTGTTATTGTCTATATTTGTAGTAGTGAGATAATTTGTTTGATGGTTTAACGACACATCAAAATGGCGCTATGTTGTGTAGGACGGTGTTGTGTATTTGAATCGTTCTTGTATCTGGTTCTAGTTGTGCTTATTCTTGAGGGACCTTAGTTCCTTGAGAATTGTGTTTCTTGTATTTGATTTAATTCTTATGTTTAAAATGTCTACATTCACTTTCTATCAACTTGAAAATATGTCATTTGATAAGTAACTTGCAAGATTTAATGATTACTGATGCGTGTCTTTTATATAAGGTTTTTACCTCATTTTTACACGCATTTATGTACTATTTATGTAGCATCTAGCTACAAATATCCCTGAATATCCTACTTTGGTTCTTTTTATGTAATTTGCAGGAATTAACCGAAGAAGAGCTAAATCGAGCCTTTTACCGTCCTTTTAGCATGAATTTGGAGGAAGAGTGAATTTGGAGCGGGAATGTAGCTATTTTGGGATGTGCAAAGAAGAAAGATAGCTGGGCGAGCAAAGGAAGAACTTCAAATTACTAATGCCTACTTTGAAGAGCCATATCTAGAGTTCTACAATTTATATTCAGGTGATTCCAATTAGAGATGAAAGTTTGTCCTCTTAGCTTTCCAACGCCACCGGAATCGCCCTATTTGCCCAAGTAACGAAGAAATGGCTGCCGTTTTAAGTTCAGTGCGCAAAGCAGGAAACTGTTGCTGGAAAGTACTCGATCGAGTAGAATTTTGGTCGATCGAGCCCTTTTTCTACTCGATCGAGTAGATTCAATTTATGGTTTACTCGATCGAGTAGATTTTCTACTCGATCGAGTGGTTTAAGCTCTGGTTTACTCGATCGAGTAGATTTTCCACTCGATCGAGTGGTTTTGATGGGTTTGGGCTTTAATTAGCCCGCGTGATGTTTTATTTCGCTAAACTTGTTTCTTTTGCTATTTAAGCATACTTTACTAGGTTAATTAGAACCATCTTTTCATATTATCAAACACTCTCCGTAAACCTTGTTACGTTGCTTTTCCCTCTTCTTGTTACTTTATTTCGGGATTATTTTCACTCGGATTTGTGTTCTTTACGCCGGATTCGCTTGGATTGTAATTTCTTTCTCTTCTTTAATCCTTTAATCCTTTTTATTGCTTTAATTCCTTCTTCCCTTTATTGTTATCATAATTGCTTATTTCAATCCTTTTAGTTTTATTATCATGTTAAGTCTCAATTATCTATTTGTTGTTATTGTTAATTCATTGATTATGAGTAGCTAATTTTCTTATGCTAAGACTATAGGGGATCCATAATTATGAAGGGAGAGTAATTGATTTATTAGGTTAATGCTGATACTGTCTTTGTTGGTTAAATGCTACAATTAATTGTAACTGCCTAATTGAGTCGACGCAATTAGACCTTTAATTCTTAGTGATCCTTGACCTGGACCGAAAGGTTGGAAAAGGCTAGACTAGTAGCGAACAATAGAGTATTGCAGTGAGGGCGAAAGTTAAGCTGTTTACACTTTAGGGTGAATTAAGGACCGAAAGGCGACGTTCGTTACCCCTTAAACCGTATTTGCATTGACCTGAGACCTAGATTACTTGACCGGATGATTATGGTGAACCGTTTGTCTTAGCTGTTTTACTCTATCTGTTTAATCCCTTTCTCTTATTCTCTTTTCCTTACTCTTATTAGTTTAGAAAATCACATTTAAACCCCCATTTTCGTGACATCCTGACGGACTGAGTTAAACAGATAATTAGCAAAATAGCCTCCCTGTGGAGATCGACCCTACTTACCGCTGACTTCTGTTAGTAGTAACTTAGGTATTTATTTTTGGTACAAAACGACAGTAACAATTACATGACTTATGTGATAGGTCCATTTTATATATAGTTTAACCCCCTATTTTAGCTCGGTTTATTTTATTATTGCACTTCTATTAGTGTATTTGTGAGCTAATTCTGTGTTCTAGGTGTCTTTGCTCGTATTCGTCGCATTTTGTAGGAAATGAAGCCGTTGGTAGATTCTTGTCAAACTACCAATCACCAAAGTTCACGAGGCTAATGAGAGCAAGTATTGACCATGCATGGGCATTTCGGGAAGTGTAGAGGCATTTTGGGAAGAAATTGGAAATCCCAAGCATGAAGAAAACCAACTTATGTTGGTGTGCAAATAATGAAATGTAGTCCAAGTAAAAGCCCATCATAAGAGCATACATTGGATGCCAAATGATCCTTAGGATGCCTTAGATGGACTCTTGAAGAAGCTTGCAGTGGATTCCGCATTGTCATAAAGCAAGAAGTTAAGACAGAATTAAGACGAAAAATAGAAAACACACGACCCTGATCGGGGTGCCCCCTTTCTAGCTCATTTACGTTACTCCCTTTGGTCTTATATAAAGGGTGTTGATCCGGGACCTCAAACACACTTCTTACACGACTCCTATACCACTTTTACATGTTTTTCATACACTATGTTAAGTTCGTAGTATAGTGTAGATTAGCTTTCCCTTTAGCATTTCCTTTATGTTATAAAAAATTTCATTCAAGTTATATACAAGTTACATTTCAAATTATTTCCATTTCTTATCTTGTTCTTCATTTCCAAGTTCATTTATAGTTTTACTTTAGTTATTCATTTGTCATTTCCATTACTAGTTAGTATGTTCTTGTTAATCATTTCATTTATCATTAGTTTAGTTTTCATTATGCAAGAGTAATTCATTTGTCTAGGGAATAGGAAAGCCATGCATAAATAGTTTGTTGTAATTATTGAATTGGGATTCTATAATATCGTTTAATAGTTTCTATCTCATGCGTTCATTGAATTGTTAGTCTTTGATTGTTGGCCCTAATCTTAGATTAAATTTGTTAATTCACTTTTATAAGTTGAGAGGCCTGAAAATGAATTAGACTAAGCATATTTTAGTAGACCGACCTAGCCATAGCGAGAGCTCGTTAGGACTCGTTCTATTGTTGAGAATAAGGCCGAGAGGTGGTTGTCATAAGACCTAAACAATTAACGATATTATCAACTCCTATGTTTATCTTGAGCATTTACATAATTTGCATGAGTAACCTGAATTCCCTAAGCTCTTTTTTATAATTGATTTGTTTCATTGCTTTGTTGTTGTTTTACAAACCCAAACTAACAATCAATCGATAACCGACCTTGATAGAATTAACTCCATAACAACTTGTTTAGCAACTCCCGTCTGCTTGTGTTCGACCCCTTATTACTACATTATTCATTTGTTATTAGGGTATTTATCTTTGTTAGGTGTGCGATAGCCTATCAAATTTTGGCGCCGTTGCCATGGAGCAGGGTTTTGTTTGCTAATTAGTTGTTGAATTTTATCTTATTTTATTTTGTCCTGAGGAACACTGGTTCCTTGGGATCGTTCTCACAGTTTCCTTGTAGTTTTAGTGCCTATTTTGTAGGTAATGA
Source organism: Silene latifolia (assembly GCF_048544455.1). Classification (NCBI taxonomy): domain Eukaryota; kingdom Viridiplantae; phylum Streptophyta; class Magnoliopsida; order Caryophyllales; family Caryophyllaceae; genus Silene; species Silene latifolia. The sequence continues at coordinate 130,839,748 of NC_133538.1, forward strand.
AGCTTTACTTTGCCCTTCCATAATGATGAACGGATTCGTCCTAAAACACGAGAATGTGCTTTTTCATGACTATCTTAACCGATTTTATGACTTTTATAATAGTTCCATCTTTCTTGGACAAGTAATTGATGAAATTTACTTGGGTAATATCGTGCTTGATGGCATGAACATTAAAACCCGTGAAATGGCTCTCTACATGAGTTGTGGGAGTTTTTACTATAAGAGTGGGAAGGAACTTTAGAATTTCTTGAATTTCATGGCCTCCCAATGTCAGGAGGTAGCTCGCCAACAAGCTATATGGCGCATCGAAAACGAGCTCAAAGTTGCCAAGGCTCGTTTGGACCAACTCTCTCAAAAGAAACCGAGACCTTGTGTTAGAAATCAATATCTCATTTTACAACATATTCATATATATGTTACAATTTAATTTAGTCATAAAATTAATTTAGATCTTATGCATGAAAACATAAATAAATATAGAGAAGAAATCGTTTTCCTTACTATAAAATTTCGGATCAAATGGCACAAGTAAGATCTCCTTCTTACTTGTTCTTGAGCTCTCCTAATATGGATGAACAAATATTCAAGGATAGAATCTCTCCCAAAGATGAATACCCAAAGTAACCCCTTAATAGATTAATATTACTTGATCTAGAATAATAATAATCTTACTAAAAATTGACCCAAAATATTGTTGGTACTCTTGTTTATTCGGCCAAGAGTAAGGAGGAATTTTTTGGAGTTTTTCTCTCTTTTGTTTTTCTTAGGATGTTTAGAGAGAAAGGCTATTTCTTACACTAGAAATTAGAAGAGTATGAATGAATAATAAAAACAACCCATTTGATTCTCATAAAGGGGGAAAACCGGTGGGTGTGGGAAGGGTGCCCTATGCACGGGCTTGATTCTCTAACCAAGAATATAGGTATGCAAGGCTAGGTGTAAGTTTCATAATTATGTTTTCCACTTATAAATAATCAACATAATTTTTAACCTAATACACTCTCCATTTCGGTATACACAAATAAAATGGATGAGTCCATTTTATTTGTGATTTTGTCAATATGTCACATGTGACACATTACATGATATCTTATAATTAAAATATATTTTTAACAATTAAAAATCAACATATTAATAAAATATGTCATTTATAAAAATAACATTGTAATTCACAATTACTTGTACCAAAATGATTTACCAATTTATAAATCACAACATCTTGTATTTATAATAAATTATTCATTCAGTTTCAATTGTTTCTGTAAACACTAATTTCATCAAAGTAATAAAACAATTCCATCACTTCGACCGTATCTTACTTAATCAAATTATAATGAGATACGTAAATATTACTTCCAAAATCATCCGTCAATTTTAAGTAATTTAATTAACTCGTATCGTCATACGATCAATTAAATATTCAATTAAGAGTGTTACCCTTTAGGTATGACCTAAGGGGATCAACTGATCACCACCGTCGCATGACAGTAATGTCAAACTCTAATCAGCCAATCATTACCGATATGTGTGGACCAGTTGACTGTAAAATATTACATCCCACATGTATTCTTAAAACGAGATTTAAACATGTCATCATCATGATCAACAATTGTGATCGCATTATTGTCGGAGGACACATACTCCAACAATCTCCCACTTGTCCTCGACAAGTGTGCGTCACCAATTCTCTTGTCCTATTACTATCTCCCACTCAATGAAAGGTGTCTTTCAGGTCGTACTTGCAAGTGATCATATCGAGAGTTGTTTCCTCGATCTGGAGAATAACTGATTGACCGGAATTATCTACCATAGATGCCTTCCGAGCGTGGCCACGCATTTCTAGTTCATTACTCCTCGAGTGGCCCTGAGATATTGTTATAACCCTGACAAGGGGTGGAAAATTCCTATTGCACTTATTCCCTTCGACTAGCCAAAGCCATCATAACCCAAAATATGCTCATTTGACCCCATTTACGAAGGTCGTAGTAACACAAATCAAAGTTAATCTGAAACTGTGCCATCTTAGACGAATAGTCTTTAGTCAAAAGAATCGACTCATTAGAATACTATAGTAGCTCTCGCCACGACCATGCTATATAAATTTGCCAGAACTCTATAAGCGGTCATAAGGCTCGACAAAGTGTTCCTAACAGTCTGCCTATGTGATCGACTAGTCATCTCACATGACTTCATGGCACTTGAACTTGCCATCAATCGCATCACACTCTAGTCACTTCGAGAGGTCACCTCATACAAGTGACTAAGGGCGAATACTATGTTAATCCGTGTTCACTTTAACGGGGTTCAATTTGTCACTACAACCCGTTTGGATATAACAATGTATATAAAGAAAAGATAAAAGACAAATGCGATTATGAACATGAAAAAAAACAACACTTTTATTTCATTTCAAAATCTATCACAAACTTGGTACACGTTTAAGTCCCATGGACGCAACATGTCCATCATGCTTAGCCTGCGATAAAGGCTTGGTGAGCGGATCAGCTATGTTATCATCCGTCCCAACCTTACATATCACAATTTCCTTTCTTTCAATGAAATCTCTAATTACATGATATTTTCTTAGTACATGTCTAGATCTATTACTAGACTTTGGCTCTTTAGCTTGGAAGATTGTCCCACTATTATCACAATAGAGAGTGATGGGATCATTGGCGGTAGGTACTACTCTTAGACCTTCCGTGAATTTCCTGATCCACACAGCTTCCTTGGTATCTTCTAATGCTGGAATGTACTCAGCCTCCGTTTTTGAATCCGCAGTCACAGCTTCCTTGAAGCTTCTCCAGCTAACGGCACCACCATTGAGCATGAAAATGAAACCAGCTTGTGATTTCATGTTATCTCTATCCGTTTGGAAACTTGAGTCCGTGTAACCATTAACACGGAGCTCGGTGTCTCCTCCAAACACTAAGATAGGATCCTTAGTCCTTCTCAAGTACTTAAGGATGTTCTTGACGGCTATCCAGTGACTCTCTCCTGGATTTTCTTGATATCTACTCGTCATGCTCAAGGCATACGAGACATCAGGACGTGTGCATATCATGGCGTACATGATTGATCCAACATCGGAAGCTAAGGGATCATCTTCATGCGTTCAACATCATGGGGTTCGGAGGGAGATTGAGACTTGCTCAATATTGTCCCAGTTACCATAGGTACCAATCCCCTTTTTTTTTTGTTCATGCTGAACCGTCGAAGAATCTTATCAACATAAGACTTTTGACTTAGTGCCAATATCCTTTTGGATCTATCTCTATGGATCCGGATACCTAATATGCGTTGTGCCTCTCCTAAATCCTTCATTTGGAAGTGGTTACCTAACCACTTCTTAACAGAAGACAACTTTGGAATATCATTTCCAATGAGTAGTATATCATCGACATACAAAATTAGGAACACAACATTGCTCCCACTAAATTTCATGTATAAACATGGTTCCTCAACACTTCGAGTGAAACCATTCTCTTTTATCACATGATCGAATCGATGATTCCAACTTCTAGATGCTTGCTTAAGACCATAAATGGATCTCTTAAGCTTGCACACTTTTTTAGGATTCTTAGAATCAACAAAACCTTCGGGTTGTATCATGTATACCTCCTCTTCTAAATGCCCATTAGAAAAGTGGTTTGACATCCATTTGCCATATTTCATAATCATGAAATGCGGCAATCGCTAACAAAATCCGTATGGATCTTAGCATGGCTACGGGGGCGAAGGTTTCATCATAACGGAGACCTTGGACTTGGGTAAATCCTTTTGCCACTAGAATAGCTTTGTAGACATCATCATGTCCTTCTATGTCATTCTTGACTTTGAAAATCCATTTGAATTAAAGAGGTCTTGTCCCTTTAGGCAAATCCACCAAGTTCCAAACTTGGTTTTCATGCATAGAATCCATTTCGGACTTCATGGCTTCAAGCCATAAGGAGGAATTTGGACTAGAGATTGCGGCCTTGTAGGTGGCGGGCTCGTCACTTTCTAAAAGCAACACATCGAGTGTTCCATCTTCTTCGATAAGTCCCATATATCGATCGGGATGGCGAATAACACGGCCCGTTCTTCTAAGTGGAGGAGAGACAACCGCGTTAGATGACGAAGGAACATCTTCTTGCGTCTCTACATCTGTTTGTGGCTCTTGAACTTCATCAAATTCAAAATTTCTCCCACTCTGTCTCTTAGAAATAAAATGACTTTCTAAGAAGACAGCCTCGCAAGACACAAACACTTTGTTCTCTTGAGGTTTGTAGAAGTAGTATCCTCGAGAGGTCAAGGGTATTATTCGGATTTTGGGGCAAGCTTGTTGTCGGTCTTTGCCTTGACGTAAGCGTCACATCCCCAAATTTTCATGTAGGATATATTAGGAACTCTTCCCTTCCACATCTCATATGGAGTCTTTTCGGTTGTCTTTGTGGGACTATTATTCAAGGATCTAATTGCGGTTTGAATCGCAAATCCCCAAAACGAGTTTGGTAGCTCGGTTTGACTCATCATTGATCGAACCATATCAAGTAGGATTCGATTTCTCCTTTCGGCAACACCATTAAGTTGTGGTGTTCCGGGTGGAGTAAGTTGTGATATAATACTACAACCTTTCAAGTGTGAATCGAATTCAAGGCTAAGATATTCTCCACCACGATCGGATCCTAGTGCCTTAATCCTTTTGTTCAATTGGTTCTCTACTTCGTTTTGAAATTCCTTGAATTTCTCAAAAGCTTCATTTTTATGCTTCATTAAATAGATATACCTATATCTACTCAAGTTATCGGTGAAGGTTATGAAGAAGTCATAAATTCCACGAGCGGTGATACTCATTGGTCCACACACATCGGTATGTATGAGTCCCAATAGTTCACTTGCTCGTGTCCCTTTACCACTAAAAGGATTTCGAATCATTTTGCCAAGAAGGCAATATTCGCACGTTCCATATGATTGAAAATCAAATGGTGTAATCACATTAGTCGAAATTAATCTTTTGATGCGATTCTCGTTTATGTGACCTAATCTACAATGCCAAATGAACTATTCATTTGGATCACTTGATTTAAGTTTCTTTGAATGAATGTTGTAGATGTCATTAGTCGGATTTGAGGTTTCTAAAATGTAAATGCCATTAATGGAAGTACCTTGGCCTATAACCAAGTCGCTCCTAGAAATAGTACAACGATTGTTCTTAATGACAAAACAAAAACCGTCCATGTCTAACATAGTGATTGAAATAATGTTTTTAGAAAGTGTAGGCACATAAAAACAATTATGTAAATACAACTCAAACCCATTAGGCAAAGCTAATACATAAGTTCCCTTAGATTCGGCCACTACTCGAGCTCCATTTCCAAGGCGTAGATCCACATCTCCTTTGCTAAGCCTCTTCACGTCTCTTAACCCTTGTAAATGATTACAAAGGTGAGAACCACAACCGGTATCCAGTACCCATGTTGTAGTGGAAGTATAATTTACATCAATAACATAAATTTCTTTAGAAATTTTACCTTTTGGAACGATGATTCCTTCCCTTATATTTCGCAAATATACGGGACAATTCCTAAGCCAATGTCCCATGCCATAGCAATAATGGCATTCATCTTCAACTTGCTTGAAGTTTTTCCCTTTCTTTCCCTTCTTCTTAAACTTTTTGGCCTTTGAAGCAAGAACTTGATTGCTTGAGCTCCCACTAATTTTGGCATCTTTCTCTTCCAAAGACAAAGATCCTATAGATTTTATGAGGTGGTCTTCCTGAGACCGGCTAACAAGAGATCTTGTAGGAGGTTTAGAAGAAGTGATAAAGTTTAGGTTTCCATCCGAACCTATCCCAAAATGAAGTTCTCTAGTAGTGTCGAAATCATTATTGAAGCAAACGTCGTCAAAAACATTGTGGCAAGACTCAATACTTATCGGTGTAGTAGCATTTGATGGATTCATTGTAATGAACTACAAGTATGGAGGAAAAGGAAATATTAACATATGTCTTTTTAATATCATACTTGTAAATAAATTAACAAGATATGAGCATTTATATAGTGACCTCTACCCAACTATTATAAATGATTCCAAGATCCAAATTCATATCAACTTGGGCAAGGTGTGGCCGATGAATCCCTTATTAATATAACTCGGTGGATTAACTCTTTAATCGATTCTACTTTTAGAACTCTTGATTGATAAAATTACATTAACATTTATCTTTAGCCCGGAACACATGCAACTACGGTTACGAATACTTCCGTTGAGCTCAATCCAAATTTCAAATAAATGTGTCCATGATCCAAACCCACATTAACTTGGGCACGATGTGGCCGATGAAACCCTCATCAACATGAATTCGGTGGATAGACATTTATCACCCACTTCCCCTACGTAACAAGGTTTGTACCCCGGTATGGCCGAGTGCACTCCCTCACGAAATAGGTTTTCATGGTTTCTACTTTTTGGTAAGGCTAAGTCTCAATTGTTTATTTTTAGCGAGAGGTCATGTCAATTTATTATCTATCACGTTTTAAGTGAACTAAAGCGGTGAACTACGATAATTGTAATTGACACGGTCGATAAACTCGATTAAAATGATAAAGCATGTTTTAGTTATGGCGATTTAGCGATGCATGCAACATATAAATAAAATGCAAAGCATAAAAAATCCTAGTATGGCCTTCCTAAAATAGTAAATCTAATATAACTATTACAAATTCGGAAACCAACTCCTTTGGTCTCTTGAACTTTGGTCTTGGCACGCATCTCGAGGTAACACCGTCTTTAATGGACCGCCTTCTCGAGTGGCACCGTCTTCAAGGATCTCCGGAATAAATAAATTACATAACAAATTACATAATTTCCTATTATACATATGTAATTAAAATAAAATAAATCTATTAAATTACAAAACGGTGATACGAGATCACAATAAATTACAACCGAATCGATATTCCCCTTACATTTCGGGTAATATAAATTAAAACTAAGGCCATACTAAGTAAAATTACATAATTCAAAAATTACATAAACTTAAAATATGACAATCATAAATAAAATGCAGCATTATAATATGGATGAACATGCCTAATTTTATGCTAAATCGCCTTTAAGAAGCCAATATCGTATATTAATCGGTTTTTACGGATTTGCGTGATTTAACCTTTTAAAATCACAATAATTACATAAATTCATATTTATGTACAATTTAATTACCCTAACCAACTTAGGACTCAAAATTAGTCTCCACTAACATTATTGACAATAATTAACTTATATTTCTTAATATTGTTCATAAAATGACTTAAAATTACAATATAATGCCATAAATTTCAAATAAATCATAAAAATTTCAAATAAATTCAAAATTTGAAATTTTAAACTCATGAACATTCTGGAAAAATACCATGACACTCATAATGTTAAAAAACTTAGGTTAAAAATTTCGAAATTTATCGAGAAAAACAATGTCGCGGTTTATCGGATTTATCAATCATAACCATAAAAATATGAGAAAAATATTTTTATCAACTTTTTAATTTTAGGTCTGAAATATGAGATACAATGCAACATGTGACGTTTTTTCTTAGTCATGAAGTATGTTTTAGCAATTTATACTAATTAAAGTCACTATTTATGTGATTTTTCATCAAAAATTCATAAATCATGCATAAAGACTTCATTATAGTCAATTATTTTAAACACATCTTATAAAATTTCATGTGACAACATACTAAATTTCTATGACAAGATTCGAAATATAACTCATATTAACCTATTTTTCCATTTAAATTCGATTTTATCTTGAAAAATCCATATTTCGAGCATAAGAAATCATAAAATTATGAAACATTACAGGTCATCAAAATATAATATATGTGAAAACATATCCAAAAACTACTGGAAAAATTGAAGTTTAGCTAATTTTAGTCCAAAAATGACATTTTTATCATAAAATCACATTTTAATGCCATTATTATATAAAATGAACAATAAAAATCCATAAATTAACTAAAATATCCTAAATACATTTTAGGATGAGAAAATTTAATATGCATAATTTATTTCGTGATATATCATAATAAACACAAATTTATAAGTTTTATTTGTTAATCGTATAACTCGGAAAAACTATAACCGATTTGCATGCAAACAACCCAAGGCTCATGATACCGCTTGTTAGAAATCTATATCTAATTTTACAACATATTCATATATATGTTACAATTTAATTTAGTCATAAAATTAATTTAGATCTTATGCATGCAAACATAAATAAATATAGAGAAGAAATCGTTTTCCTTACTATAAAATTTCGGATCAATGGGCACAAGTAAGATCTCCTTCTTACTTGTTCTTGAGCTCTTCTAATATGGATGAACAAATATTCAAGGATAGAATCTCTCCCAAAGATGAATACCCAAAGTAACCCCTTAATAGATTAATATTACTTGATCTAGAATAATAATAATCTTACTAAAAATTGACCCAAAATATTGTTGGTACTCTTGTTTATTCGGCCAAGAGTAAGGAGGAACTTTTTGGAGTTTTTCTCTCTTTTGTTTTTCTTAAGATGTTTTGAGAGAAAGGCTATTTCTTACACTAGAAATTAGAAGAGTATGAATGAATAATAAAAACAACCCATTTGATTCTCATAGAGGGGGAAAACCGGTGGGTGTGGGAAGGGTGCCCTATGCATGGGCTTGATTATCTAACCAAGAATATAGGCATGCAAGGCTAGGTGTAGGTTTCATAATTATGTTTTCCACTTATAAATAATCAACATAATTTTTAACCTAATACACTCTCCATTTCGGTATACACACATAAAATGAATGAGTCCATTTTATTTGTGATTTTGTCAATATGTCACATGTGACACATTACATGATATCTTATAATTAAAATGTATTTTTAACAATTAAAAATCAACATATTAATAAAATATGTTGTTTATAAAAATAACATTGTAATTCACAATGACTTGTACCAAAATGGTTTACCAATTTATAAATCACAACATCTTGTATTTATAATAAATTATTCATTCAGTTTCAATTGTTTCCGTAAACAATAATTTTATCTAAGTAATAAAACAATTCGATCACTTAGACCATATCTTACTTAATCAAATTATAATGAGATACGTAAATATTACTTCCAAAATCATCCGTCAATTTTAAGTAATTTAATTAACTCGTATCGTCATACGATCAATTAAATATTCAATTAAGAGTGTTACCCTTTAGGTATCACCTAAGGGGATCAACTGATCATCACCGTCGCACGACAGTAATGTCAAACTCTAGTTAGGCAATCATTACCGATATGTGTGGACCAGTTGACTGTAAAATACTACATCCCACATGTATTCTTAAAACGAGATTTAAACATGTGATCATCATGATCAACAGTTGTGATCGCATTATTGTCGGAGGACACATACTCCAACAGTGAGCCTATTTTCTCTCCTTTTGCCTTTCTACCCCCCTAATGTGAGTCTATTCCTCCTAATGATTTTGAATTATTGGATGACGATGATGATAGTCTGACTTTTTCTTTTAAAAGTCCCCCTAGTGTCATTCCAATTGAAAATTTAGAGACTCATGTTAAAGAAAATGACCTTGTAGTAAATGACACACTCACCATGGATGATGTTGGGCTCGTTTGTAATGATAAGGATGAGGATTTATCCGAGTCATTTGAAACCTTCAAAAATCCTTTCGTGGAGGATGTGGTTGACCCTTTTGAAGTTGATGGAGGACTTAGTAATGCTAATTTAGAGGTTAAGTTGGATGAATCCACCTATTTTTGATGAGTCCCACCTCCTTGAGTTTTTATACCACCAGTTTGAGACCATTCATGATTACAATTTGTGCACTAACGGTTTATTCCATGGTCTTAAACTTGAAGCTCCATCTCTTGCTGATGAGTGGAGTAGTTCGTTGGTTCTTCTTGAAGTCTCTCATACGCATCTTGATAAGATTTATCAATCTTTACCTTTGATCTTTCATGCTTATATCTTATCAATTGCTTACATTTGCTTTTGTATTGCTCATGCGCAGGTATATGATAGACTTCTAAGGGCTTTGACTTGATTTTTAAAGGATAAAGGATGATCATAGTCATGGAGAACAAGAGTGTAGCAAAACTTTAAATTTGCGCTTCTCGGGAGGCAACCCGTGTTTATTTATGTTTTTAAGATAATTTACGGTTTTTTGACAATTGCAATTTCATTTGGTTTTGGTTGTAATAGTTAAGACAATAAAACATTTAGCTTGCTTTTGTATGTAGTAGCTTGTCTTTCGCAGGAACTTTGCTACTTGGATTGGCCCTTGCCCCGTTTTCAAGCTAGCTTGGGGGAGGCTTCTATACTTTAGTATGCTTTCTTTCCCTTCCTTATTTCCGCATGTGTCATCCCATCTCCCCTTGTTGGTTTTATTTGTCCTTCTATGTGATTTTTTGCGCTTAAACCCGTTATACATTGAGGACACTGTGTTGTTCTAGCATGCAGGAGAGATTTAGCTTGTCTTGCTTTATTGCTTTACATATATTTGAAAAATCCAAAAAAATTAAAAAATTTCATAAATAGTGCGATGTTGTGTCCACCCATTTGTCTTATGCATAATGCCATTCCTCCTTGCATTTTCCATTGTAGCTTTTTAAGCTAATGATTCATGCTTGTTGAAGGGTTTTGCTTGCATGGGGATGTCTTGACGTAGTGGGTGTTGGATGGATTTTGGACAAAATAGACTTGATCTTAACATTGGTAAGCTACATATATGGTAATGTAGAACCTCCAAAAGGCCGGTGCATCTTTATCCAGTCTTATCTAGGTGTGTGTATTTTCTCCTCTTTATGTGTGTTACATCTATACGCAGAAGTATTGTTTTTTGTTCCATTTTGTATGAGTTTTGCTATCATGATTGAATTTAGAAGCCATTCACTTGTTTGCTTACATATATTGCCCAAAAATTGCCCCTTTTCCTAGCCACATATAAAATTGCCTACCTTTGTTGAGCTAGTGACTTTCTACTTGTGTTCGGGATGCTCTTATCTTTGGGATTTGCTAGAATTTGTCACTATTGTGAGCATTATTATTACGGGATTGCTGATTCCTATAACTTGGTGAATGGAGGTGAAGAAAAAGAAAAAAAAAGAGTTGAAAAAGATAGAAAAAATATGAGAAGAAAAGAAATGAAAAGAAAGAGAAAGAATGAAGCATGAGATAAAATGAGAAAAATAATGAAAAAAAGAAGAAGAAGAAATAGAGTTGCTTACATGTTTGAGATATATTGTTTTGGGAAGTAGTATCTTGTGTTGTAATGAAAAAACTGAGTTATTATGTTGCTTTTGGCTGTAGTTATTATTGCTTGGGAAAGGTTGAGGTTGGAATAAACATCCTTTACACGTTTGGTTTGTTACTAGCTTGGCATTAGCTCCACATGACCAAAAACATTTGTCGACCTTCTTACCTATTTCCCCTAGCCTTCTTCTTTGTTACTGGCTTCTTTTCTTATGCATATTTGATCATGATTACCATTATCTTGTTGATTTAGAATATCTACCATACTAGATTGCGGGCGCATTCTCTTGAGTCGAAGATAGGAGAGTGTCACATTCACATATAATTTGCCTTATTCATAATATGAGTGTGAGTGTTTTCCCGTGAGGAGTCCGATGTCAATAAGATCATGTAAGAGTCGAAATGTGCATGTGAAGTCCTTTGTGCTACGCCGTCATGTAAATCTCATCCATTTATTGCATTTTTACCTATGCCTATGTTGTTTCGAGATTTGATTCATTGTGCTTTAAAGTTACTTGACGGGAATTTGATTTTGATGAGATGATTGTTGCTCGAACTCTTGTCCTTGTCATACATTATATTGTGTTCTTGCTTGAGGATAATCAAGGGTTTAGCTTGGGGAAGTTTTATAGGTCTATTTTATATATAGTTTAACCCCCTATTTTAGCTCAGTTTATTTGATTATTGCACTGCTACTAGTGTATTTGTGAGCTAATTCCTGTTACAGGTGTTTTTGCTCGTATTCGTTGCATTTTGTTGGAAATGAAGCCGTTGGTAGCTTTTTCCCATCAAACTAGCAATCACCCAAGTTCACGAGGCTAATGAGAGCAAGTTTTGACCATGCAAGGGCGTTTCGGGAAGTGTAGGGGCATTTTGGGAAGAAATTGGAAATCCCGAGCATGAAGAAAACCAAATTATGTTGGTATGCAAATAATAAAATGTAGTCCAAGTAAAAGCCCATCATAAGAGTAAACATTGGATGCCAAATGATCCCTAGGATGCCTTAGACGGACTCTTGAAGAAGCTTGCATTGGATTCCGCATTGTCATAAAGTAAGAAGTTAAGACGGAATTAAGACGAAAAATAGAAAACACACGACCCCGATCGGGGTGCCCCTATTCTAGCTCATTTACGTTACTCCCTTTGGTCCTATATAAAGGTTGTTGATCCGAGATCTCAAACACACTTCTTACCCGACTCCTACACCACTTTTACATGATTTTCATACACTATTTCAAGTTCTTAGTATAGTTTAGTTTAGCTTTCCCTTTAGCATTTCCTTTATGTTATAAATAATTTCATTCAAGTTATATACAAGTTACATTTCAAGTTATTTCCATTTGTTATCTTATTTTCATTTCCAAGTTCTATTTCCATTGTTAAGGTAATCTCATTTCTAGTTTTAATTTTGTTAATTTGTCATTTCCATTACTAGTTAGTATGTTTATGTTAATCATTTCATTTGTCATTAGTTTAGTTTTTACTATGCAAGAGTAATTCATTTGTCTAGGGAATAGGGAAGCCATGCATAAATAGTTTGTTGTAATTGTTGAATTGGGATTCTATAATATCGTTTAATAGTTTTTATCACATGCTTGCATTGAATTGTTAGTCTTTGATTGTTGGCCACTATCTTAGATTAATTTTGTTAATTCACTTTTATAAGTCGAGAGGCACGAAAATGAATTAGACTAAGCATGTTTTAGTAGACCGACCTAGCCATAGCGAGAGCTCGTTAGGATCCGTTCTATTGTTGACAATAAGGCCGAGAGGTGGTTGTCATAAGACCTAAAAAATTAACTATATTATCAACTCCTATGTTTAACTTGAGCATTTACATAATTTACATGTGTAACCCGACTTCCCTAGGCTCTTTCTTTAATATTGGTTTCTTTCATTGCTTTATGGTTGTTTTACAAACCCAAACAAACAATTAATCGATAACCGACCTTGATAGAACTCACTCCATAACAACTTGTTTAGCAACTCGCGTCTCCTTGTGTTCGACCCCTATTATTACATTCTTTTGTTACTAGGGTATTTATCTTTGTTAGGTGTGTGATATCCTATCATTATGCTTGGCATCATGGTTTACACTGTAATACTCCGTATTTATAAGTCTTTGGGTACTCTATCGAGTAAGGGTGAGTTGCGTTTTAAAATAGTTTCTGACCTGTTGGGTACTCGATCGAGTAACGTGGGTACTCGATCGAGTAAGGGGGCACTCGATCGAGTACCTTAGCTACTTGATCGAGTAGCCGGTTTTACGGGGAGTTTTCTCGGGTTTTGTTAATTATGCGATTAAGGTATATAAGCTTTGTCGTCATTGTTCTAAATCACGTTTGCAAAACCTAAATTACTGTTTAAGAGAGAAAGCAAGCAAGTTCTTCATTCTAATCGCATAATTAGCAATCCCCGGAGTTTGGAAGGTCAGTTCGCGTCGTTGTTCATACCGTTGAGTTCCTTGCGTCGAGGGTAAGATCTATGTACTCTTTTTATTGTCTTTCTTTTGATTTGGTTAAACCCTAATTTAGAGATTTGGGGGTTTATGTGTAGTATGTGATTTGGTAGCCGTTATGTGTTGTATGATAGGAGGAGGGTTCATAGAGGAGGCTTTTTGATTCAGCAGTAGAGACCGTCTGATTATGTGCTTACCAGGTAGGATTTCCTACTCAGTATTAGTCCCATAATGGGATGATTGTTGATGTGTTGAGATTGATTGTTTGATATAGTAATTGTATTGTGACTATTGTGATTGTGATTGTACATTGTTGATAGATTCAGACGGTTGTTGATATTGTGATTGTGATTGGTTGCCTATGGTTCTCGAGATGCGTTCTCGGCTGAGTGGAGTCACTTGCGGGAGTGGCTTCACGCCCTGGTTTCGCCCTTCGTGGAACCCGCCACGGAAGGGGATGTGCACATTAATGAACATGGGTTTATCGCTCGGTATGAAGAGCGGGGATTTGGTGGGTACGTCTGCGGTCCCCCACTGGCAGGGCTGGTCTAGTGGACAGTCGGTGATTGAGATTGTTGGGATTGGTGTGATTGTATGTGTGACGGTGTGAGCTGTTTGTTTATCGGATTGTTGATATGTATATAAATTGTGTGATTAGTACTGACCCCGTTTAAATGTTTTAAAAGCTGTGGTGATCCATTCGGGGTGGTGAGCGTTTTAGCGGTATATCTTGGATACGCGTGGGATCTAGTGGGGATGGAGTCATCACATATCGAGTCTTTAGTCTTCATTTGTGTTTGTTAGGACAATTCCTTTGTTGGTTTATAGTTTGAGAGCAGTTGTATTTTGCTTACAGTTGGTTTTGTTATGTAATCACTTAACTTGTTTAATAAAGTATGTTTCTTCATTGACTTATGATTATCATGCCTCGGGTAACCGAGATGGTAGCATCTTTATACCTGAGTGGTCCTGGTAAGGCACTTTTGAGTATGGGGGTGTTACAAATGGTATCAGAGCGACGATCCTGAAACCTGTAACCAATAAATCCAAAGAATATAGGGAGTCAATTAAAATGAACCCGGGGTAAAGGTTGTAGGAGCTAATGCAAAGACTTGGGAGACGTCCTAAAGTCGCGAACTCGCCCTACAATTTTGAACCGGTCACCTTGGGATACGAGTCGGGATCGCTATGTGTTTACCTTGTGTATTGTGTATCTATGTAGTAATGTGTGGTATGAACCAGTGGATGTATGATTGTGGAGAATGGGGAATGTGTAGACAAAGATGGTGACGATGTGATTTTGTATATGGTTTGTTGAAAGCATGTTGCATGATAGTTGGTTTACATGTTGGTTAAAATCGTTGGAAAAGTATGTGAGAATGATGAATGATATGGTAGAAAAAGAAAGTAGTTCGTATATGATGATGCATGATGAATAATGATGTTGCAGGACGAATGGTTTATAGTGAGGCAATCCTAATAACATGTGGTTAGGGGGTGTGATAAGATTTGTTTTCGTAGTTTTGTTTGCGTAAAGCTATATATAAAGTTCGTATAATTGTCTACTATCGTATCATATGCGCTTGTTAGATGAAGTATATGATTGAACTAGATGAATTGATTGGAAAAGATGAAGTGGCAATTTCGTAAGGATATGAATTTCTTGATTATGGAAGTGTTTATGTGATGAAGTGGATTTGTAATGTTATTGTGTTATAAAAAGTTATGAAAGTTTAAAACATGCGGGTAATACATGACTGAAAGTTGAATGTTATATGAGCATGATAGATGGTAATGTTTAGCTTTTGGTAAGTAGTAACAT
The DNA here is from genome assembly GCF_048544455.1 of Silene latifolia. Lineage (NCBI taxonomy): Eukaryota > Viridiplantae > Streptophyta > Magnoliopsida > Caryophyllales > Caryophyllaceae > Silene > Silene latifolia. The sequence continues at coordinate 130,855,321 of NC_133538.1, forward strand.
GAAGAATAGAGGTTCAATGATATGTGTTTTGTATAACGAATTGGATGAAAAGCATGATGGTTGTTTATAACGTGGCACTTGATAACACGAAGTAGATTATTTTGTTGATTGTATGAGGAGTCGCGCAGATTTGAATGCGTAGTTGTAATCATAATGTTGAAATAATAATGAATGCATAGTACGTTGGGGTATGTGAGATAACATGCGGGTAGTATTCACGAGTCTGCATGACTCGATCGAGTGGGTTTGATTCGATCGAGTGGGTATTTGTCGTTATTTTGACCAGAATCGTGTTTTTGGGCACTCGATCGAGTACCTCGGGCACTCGATCGAGTAGGGGGTCACTCGATCGAGTAGCCTGGCTACTCGGTCGATTAAGTCGAGATCGAGAAGGTGCGCTTGGGTTGAGTCGGGCACTCGATCGAGCATGATTGGGCACTCGATCGAGTAGCCTCAACTCGATCGAGTAGGTTCAGTACTTTCGATCGAGGGAGTCTGTGCAGGTCATATCGTGTTTGGTCATATGTTTATCTTTTGACATTCATTGCATATTATGTTTAATTCAAAGGTGTTGTATTACTTCTTTATGCATTGTTTTACGTATGTGTTGGTCCTGAAGCGTAAGTTACCCAATCTTATGATGTAAAGAGTGGCACTTATGATGAGTATGAGTTCGGTGGGGAGGACATGAGTTATATGTGATTATGATAGACGGTGGGAAAAGAAAAGGAAGATTGGTATAGTTTATTGAGGCATGGCGCACGTTTTGCGAGACGGGATGAGTGATATGATTGTGTGTTGAGTAATGTAAAAGTAAGTGAATATGGGCAAGGGATGATGCGAGTATAATGAACGTGAGAATAAAAGATTGAAAGTAAGGATGTGGATAGTGGCAGCTTGAGATGTGTAAAGAATTATGGAGGGAAATGGTTAGGAGTCGTGTGGGTTATGGATATATGTAGTGAAAGTTCGTTTAAAGGGGTTGAGAAGAGTAATATATAGTGAACTTTGTGGAGACATGTCACGAGGTGTATTTGTAGACAGTGAGTGAGTTTGGGAGGTTTGGTTTATTAAAAGATGAAACTACTGTGCTCTCGTTTAAAGGGGTTGAGAAGAGTAATCAAAATTCTTTCAAAAGTTTCAAATAAAATTTTCCGACAGAACCAGATTCTCATCAAAGGAACGGAAGTGCTCTCGTTGCGCATTCAAGAACATCACATTCCAAATCAAAGATAAGGTCAAAAGGCAAATCATTTGTATAAATCAAAAATCAAAATACTTTCGAAAACATTAATGAAGAGTTTTCAAAAGTATAAGTCTCATTCATGGAACGAAATTGCTCTTGTTGTGCACACAAGAACGCTAACCTTCCAAGTCAAAGACAAATTTAAAACCGAAAATCACTCGTCGACAAGAGTAGAACAAGTTATTAAACGTTTCTAATAACGAGTTCTAACATCCGATCAACGTTAAAATCAAAAGAAAAGGTAATTTACTCAAATTTTCTTTTGCAAAAAGCCAAAATAGAAATAAAGATTTCACTTTTAAAGCCAAATGGGAGTCAAATCCCTGAAAATGTAACATTTAACTTTGACAAAGAAGTCATAAATAGATCAAAGTTAATAGAAATTGGATAAAATTTAAAGAAATTTCGGGTCTAGTAATTAAAATTACGATAAATGAGTTTATATACAAGGAAGGAATAGGGAACTAAATCAAATTTTCATTTTCAAGTCTTCAAAAATAGGTTAGGTTTGCAGAAGTGACATAAACTTTTAAGAATGAATCGAAACAGGTAGCTTGAAAGTTTAGAAGTTGTACAAAAAGGAAAGTAACTTTGATAGCATAGAAACAAAGTATGTTAAGAGAGCTCAAACTTAAGCAACAAAAGAGCTATAATGAATTTCATAGGGTAGAAATTGAAGTCAAAATTACAAGGATGTCAAAGATAGAGTTTCACAAGATACGAGTGTCAAATTTAAAGGAGAAGCAAGATGAAGCGAGGAAATGAGGTATGAACGATGAACGCTTATGGTCAAGGATAAAGGGAAATTAGACAACAAGGAAACGCCAGACACTCTTATCTCAAACAACAACATCACTCAAAACGGTTCGAAAACTTCCTAACAACAAAACTCATAACCACATCACTCCCAAGGGTTTCCTCAATCGCTTATGTTACCTCATCCTAATCTATTCCCTGAAACAAGGTACTCCACTATAAATGTGATCTCATCGCTCCAAATCCTCAAACATCCAGAAACAACTTTCACAAGCCTAAGGTTAAGGCTTCCAACAAAGCTATATTCGTATCCAACTAGTGACAACTATGGGTTCCTTAAAAAAAAGTAAACCTTCAATCAAGAATCCCAATACCAAGCTCTAAACTCCAAGAGAAGGTTCCTCAAATATTCCACAAGGTTCTCATTTCAAAACAAGGTAGTAACATACCAACCCCAAAATCTGAAAAATCAATAGGATCTCAAGTTTCTCTATCCTTTTACTTATCAAGGATTCCTAAAAGCGGAACTACACTCACTACACTCGGCTACGACATCATCCCATCATCTCAAGTACTCAATGCGACCTCAAGGTCTATACAACTATAGGGTTAACAAATTCTTCTCAATACTAAGTCTCTCTCAACTCAAGAACTCTCAAGAGCCAACTAATACCAAATCACATCACCAATCCATTATGGTCATCAACATCCCAAGGAGTATTCTTTCAAATTTGACATCCTAAAACTTACTTACCATCAAATTCCCAAGAAACAAGGTCTTAATTGTAACAACACTTTATCACCTCAAAGTTCATAAAACCATAAATTGAAACTATGTTCTTTAACCTAACAATTGGTGTCAACCATACCCCTTTCTAGTTATTAAAACAAGTGCTAAAACTTCCCAATAATGTAGCTTACTCTCACTCTCATACCATACCTCAAGTAGTAATCAATATCACTTACTAAAACCAACTAATAATCCCACCATTAGCTTTTCTCATATGGTCATACACATTATCAAACTCTCATGTCCAAAGTGATTATGGAAGCCAATCACAACTCGACTTACTTAGTCAATCCTATATCCTCAAACCCACCATTTAGTTTCATCCCTTTTAAGTCAAGTACTAAGCACTAGTATCCCAAACATAAACAACAATGCCATGTTCCATAACCTTAGTAACCAATGCAACTCACACTTGACACACAAAATCCACCAATCCAACGTACTCACTTTATCAAGGATCTAGGTATAAGAATCACTAAGTATGTCTCATCACCTTACCTAAGTCTTTCTAACATCACGACTTCTCAAAGCCAGGGTTAAGGGTCAGACACAAACAATCTCCTCAAAAGTCGAATTTTCCAACCAAGGTCAACATTCCTCACAAGAAAGAGTACTATCAAATGGCGTTAAGGGAGGATAAGCAAAGAACAAAGGACAAGTTAGGAGTACAAGCGTAGCTTTTAAAGTAAAACAGAAGGGAGTTTAGAAGGAGGATAAGCACCAAGAGATTAAGAATAAGGCGAGATACAAAAAGAAAGAGAAACATCTTCAAGGAAGTAGAAGCATTCTTCAAAGGTTGAACAAATCTTCAATCCTCAACAATAGGCACTAAATCTTGATCTTCTTAAAATATAAGTGTCCTTTCAATGGAACGGAGATACTCTTGGCGATCACTCAAGAACATCAATATTCCAATTCAAAGACATAAAAATACATTTTTACACCAACAAATGATAAAACTAGTATCAGACGTCTCCAATAACAAGCTTTAACACTAATTGACGTAAAAACCAGTGAAAAACATTAAAATATTTTCAAAACCTTTAGTTCAATTTTTTTTTTTTTTTTTTTTTTTTTTTATAATAAGGGTAATAACTCCATTAGCTATAGATAAGCTCACGGCCATTGATCCAAGAACGCAACAATTATTAAATGACAATCAACAAACAGGTTAATACCTAACAAAGAGCAAACACAAAGAGACTACAACATAAGGTCCTAAGTCTACCCATCTTACCCATCTCTCAAGTTTATTATTTTAAGGTCAAGTTATTTATATTGGGGTGCACAAACGTGCGTCGAGAGCAAATATGCTCTGATACCAACTGTGACACCCTCAGAAATCGCGGAAAAGCAAACACGTAATTCTAGAATAAAACTGCATGGATATGTTTGTAATAGGTTCATTTGGTAAAAACCTGAAATTTTTAAAACCTGAACCTGTTATAAAGATATCCAAATTGGAAGGTGTCAAACATACAAGGTCTAACTAGAAGTTTCATAACATAACCATCGCTAAAGTCGCGAATAGCAAATTATACAACTAAATGTAAAGAGGGAGACATATGTCCCTAAAATGTATGTGACATAAAAAGTGTTTAAGGGTCACAATAAAATAAAGCCAGTCTAGGTCCCAAGGTTACTTTGCTCGCTAGCTCGTCCATGTACCCCATATATGCATCACCTACCTGTCAATCGCATTTTATACAAATACTAAAGCCACGGTCAGTGGGGAGTAACTCCGAGTTCTCCCAGCCACGAAATGTCATAATTAATATAACATGTAAACATAAGAGTATGAATATGAATAACACATAGTCTTAGCATATAGATGCTAGACAATCGTGCTTATCATGTGAACAACAATATAACAACACATAGTCCTAGCATGTGAATACTAGACCGACTCATACTACACTATCATGTGAATCACATAACATCCAGGAATCCAAACTCTATCAACCATAGCCGCCTTGCATCTCACCTTCTATGATTCATAGAATCATCAAACAAGAAAGGGCAATATATCAAAGACAGGCATAAGTTCTTAGTACGGTCAATAGTCACTCTGTAACTCGAGTCTATACCACGAGGTAGGGAAGGTAATCGAACTGGTATCTTGGCTCAGAGGTTCTATCAAAATATGGCCAAGACACAACACAACCCTAGCCTAAAATCTGCGCAGACCTAGACATGCGGATACACACCACCGCACCCAAGACTCACAATTGTATAAAACCATGTGAGTACCCTAAGGAGTCCACCAAAGGGTTGGCTAGTACTTAAGCTGACCACTTACTCTCAAAATAAGTAACGAGGTCATGCCCCAACTTGGATATAATCCCACCAAGTCAGGAACACAGAGGCTATCAAGCAGTGAACATACACTCGTCAAAGACTATAATGGCCTATCTATGATGAAGGCCGAAATAGTCACCTAGGACCTAAATAAAACCAATCTAGGTCCCAGCTTGAATACTTTAGCCCACACCACACAAGACAAGTAGGATACCCAATTAACCATAAAAGGGGCAAAGAGTCCAATTTACCAACATAAATGGTAACATTCTATCATGTGAAAGGCTATATAAATGTCTATTCAGCAGACAATCCAACCATATCCTCAATGTCATCAATAACCAAATTATAGCTAACCATCAATATCATACTCCATGAGAATAAACTACAATGGCTAAAGGCAAACACAAGCATAAGGCATCCAAAGCATCCAACAACCAACATGTGAAATGATAATTACAAATATCAAGGCATAACATAAAACCTCCAATAACAACCAATCTTACCTCAAAGACAAACCCTCGACCCGAGTCCCGCGACGGGTCATCGGTCAAATCGAGGCTGACCGGTTTAAACCTAGTTTGACCAAACTCGTTCGGTCAATCTGGCCCAGCTCAGAGTCTTTGCCTACTTTGGCCCAAATCATAAAATTTATCACAATATAATTCTCATGCTATTTTTAATTTCTATCATGTGAAAAACGAAAGTAACACATTATCAATCACCTAATCACTTAACAAACAACAGGCACAACATTAACTACTAATGTGACATTAATTCGTCGAGTAACTCGGAATAGTTACCTTACGTTAGCAAAGAGACAAGTAATAACTTGAGAAAGCTTCTAAAACCCAACATTACTCTTCATCTTCAACCACATATGAGCCACCTAAAATAATTATGTGAAGGGACGATATTAACGAATTATCGTTATATAAAATATGAGACGGAAATTAATTTAAATCAAAACATGTAAACATATTCATTAGCTATTGTCTTATGTTCATAAACCATTATGACCCTCCTTTTGACAGCATACCAAGAAAATTATCACAACTTTTACGCCTAGAAACAGTCCCCATAAAGCACCATTTTATCCGTCCCAAAAATCGAGCCCAACTCACTGTCACGGCTCTCAAAACCGAGGCAAAAACAGCCCACACGGCCTCCATTTCGATTGTCCAAAAACGATCGAAGGTGCTCAAAGCGGTACCAAAACAGAGTTCAATCAATCCTAAACCAGTCCTAAACCGAGTCAAAACAGTCCCAAAAATGTCCCAAAGTACTTGCAAAGCGGACTCAAAAAGTGAGTCTAATTTATCGCACAATACCACAACTAAACAAGATCCCAAATAGCATCCCAAAACGATCCCTACATGTCAGTATACACCGTCTTAAATATACCACTTACTAGCTAGCATCCCAAATGATCCCTGGAGGTCAGTATACACCGTCTCAATCATCTCCACATATCAGTATACACCGTCTCAACTATACAACTGACTAATTAACATCCATAAGGATCCCTATATATAATTATATACCGTCTCAATTATAAAACAGACTAACCAACATTCGAAATAAACATATTTTACAAGTAATATCGAGTAACCTATAATTGTTACCTTTTTCCTCTTGAACTAATCATTTATGACTAACAAATCTTCTACAAGACCGTCTATCTTAGCATCTACAACCGTCTTATAATAAATAAAGCTGAAAATATAAATGGGTTTGTAAAAATACATGACGAAAATGAATTTTACTTACAACGGATTGACAGGAACGATGAAAGCAGCACTATGGAACGAAAATCATTGATAACGGATGACAAACGGAGTGGCAGAATCAATTTAAAATAAAAAAAAAAATGAAAAGAACGAAAAAGAAGAAAAAGGAAGGGAGAAGAAGAAATGTTGCGTGAGAAATGAGGGAGCGACTTTGCACACTGCTATTTATTATACGTACGTTTCTTCATCGTTAAGAATTCTAGCTAGTTTCTACAAATCGGTTCAAGTTAAATTAAACTGGTTTTAGTAACAATTTCATAAACGACACGTAATCAAAATAAATAAATTTAGTGAGTGAAAATAAAATAAACTCAGCTAGTTAACGTAAATAATACAATATCAGCTTGAATCGGAATTATTAGCGATATTTACGAAACTAACGAATATTTATAAAAATTGCTAATTTAGTGAAATAAGCTCAAAATAGCTAATTGGACGGTTTTGTTCCCAAAATCCATCTCGGGTTCACTTAAAACAACTTTCATAAGAACTCGTAAAGAAACGGAAATTATTAAATAAATAAACTCGAACTAACTTTAAATAAACTTATTAATGATTATTAAAATTAACGTATCGAATTATGATGAAATTAATTAATTAGCTAAGCATATATATATATATAAATCGTTAAATGATGTAATTAAATTCAAAATAGCAATTAAAAGAATTTTATCCAACTTAATAAAAAACGGGGTGTTACAGTATGAGGAGTCGCGCAGATTTGAATGCGTAGTTGTAATCATAATGTTGAAATAATAATGAATGCATAGTACGTTGGGGTATGTGAGATAACATGCGGGTAGTATTCACGAGTCTGCATGACTCGATCGAGTGGGTTTGATTCGATCGAGTGGGTATTTGTCGTTATTTTGACCAGAATCGTGTTTTTGGGCACTCGATCGAGTACCTCGGGCACTCGATCGAGTAGGGGGTCACTCGATCGAGTAGCCTGGCTACTCGGTCGATTAAGTCAGAGATCAGAAGGTCTGCTTGGGTTCTGGAGTCGGGGCACTCGATCGAGCATGATTGGGCACTCGATCGAGTAGCCTCAACTCGATCGAGTAGGTTCTGGTACTCGATCGAGTGGGGTCTGTGCAGGTCATATGCGTGTTTCGGGTCATATGTTTATCTTTTGACATTCATTGCATATTATGTTTAATTCAAAGGTGTTGTATTACTTCTTTATGCATTGTTTTACGTATGTGTTGGTCCTGAAGCGTAAGTTACCCAATCTTATGATGTAAAGAGTGGCACTTATGATGAGTATGAGTTCGGTGGGGAGGACATGAGTTATATGTGATTATGATAGACGGTGGGAAAAGAAAAGGAAGATTGGTATAGTTTATTGAGGCATGGCGCACGTTTTGCGAGACGGGATGAGTGATATGATTGTGTGTTGAGTAATGTAAAAGTAAGTGAATATGGGCAAGGGATGATGCGAGTATAATGAACGTGAGAATAAAAGATTGAAAGTAAGGATGTGGATAGTGGCAGCTTGAGATGTGTAAAGAATTATGGAGGGAAATGGTTAGGAGTCGTGTGGGTTATGGATATATGTAGTGAAAGTTCGTTTAAAGGGGTTGAGAAGAGTAATATATAGTGAACTTTGTGGAGACATGTCACGAGGTGTATTTGTAGACAGTGAGTGAGTTTGGGAGGTTTGGTTTATTAAAAGATGAAACTACGTGTGATTTCCTTGGGTAATTAACGGTATTAAATGAATTTTGATTTCTAGAGATGTAAAAGGGAGATGCAATTGTTTGAACATTAAACGTTGATTCTATGGATAGATTAGTGGCAAGTGTTAGTGATAGCATAATAAGAGAAGATCCATGGTAAGAAAGAGTGAGATGATGTCGGTAGAAAATAATGGAATTTGAGTTTTGGAGCAATGAAGGGGTAACTGGATTTCTAAAGAGTTAGCTAGAAGGAATAAGGAGTTGGACTATTAATTGGTATTATTGAGTGTAAAGAGGAAAGAAGGATAAAAGTAAGCTGAGGAAAATGTTCACCGGAGTTATGTGATATAAAGGTAAGGAATCATCGAAATGTGTGATAGTATCACGAGGATGTTACCTAAAGGTTATATAGGAGTTTCAGGACAACATGATTGATAATGAGTTTCGAGGAATTAAGGGAGTAAGAAGTTGGTGGAGTATTGGCACGATACGAGATATTTGGTGGAGAGTTGGATGACAATACAAATAAGATGGTATTGGGAATAATGTTGAGATAATTTTGTGGATGGGTTTGATGTTCGTTATTTGGAATGTTAACCAAAAATAGGAGAAAAACCATGTTATGTTGATATGAGTGTAAGAGGTTGATATACTGACGGTGGGGGCATTGTGGTGTTGTCACTAGTGGTTAAGAGTGATGGTATATTAGAAAGGTAGCAATTTTAAAGAGGTTGATTTGGTAGGGACCTGATTGTTGTGTATGATTGGGTGAGGGTATAAGATGTGGTTAGATGAGGCGGATGCTAATAGTTGAATAGTAAAGGTATGGTTATATTTGGCAGGAAGGGATGGTTGTGCGAATGGGGGAATATGTTATGAGTGGCATATGAGTTAAACTCGGCTTGACAGGTAACCTTTATCAGTGGTAACTTACGTGGTCGGGATTGACTAGTTGGTTGTGATTACGAGTCTATGTTATGTGTAAATGTTAGTGTGAGGTTCTGACCTCACAAGAAGTGGTATGGAGTGATAATTATAAAGTTGTTTTATGAATGTTCGGTAATATATATGTTGGACACGGTAATTTAATTGAATGATATCCAAAAAGGTAATAATTTGATTGATTTGACATGGCTAGTTATAATTTTATGTGTATTGATAACACATGTGTATTCCGTGAAATGGTAGAAATGATGTTCATGAGATGCCTATCTGTTTATCCATATAATATGTTGCGTGGTGATTTAATAAAGTCGATTTGAGTAAGTTTTTCTTGTCCGAGAAGTTATCTTTGAGTCGTATTTATGGGAATTGTATGCGGTTGTGATGTCTATCGGTGTGGTTGTGGTGCCTCGGGTGGTAATCCGGGCACGGTACATAGTGTTGTGATGCGGGTATTTTTGCACTACGGTGTGGCTATTGGTGGCGGTGTTGTGATGCCGTCACTGGTTGTGGTGGAGTAGGCGGGATGATTATGACTCGAGTTTTTGAAAGTACATACCAATTATACATAGATTGTTGTTTTGTTTGATGTTGCTCCCTGCGAGTTTCGATTTGTGCGAGATAGACGTTTTTCTGTTGATTGATGTTTTCTTTACCAGGTTAAGTTGGGAATGAGGTAGAATATGATATGAAATAGAGTTGTATATGTTTTCGTTGTTGTCATGTTATAGTGATATTCTGTTGATGGGATACGGTTGTGAGAGGTTATTCTGATAATTTTGATCTTGTTTTTGAGATGAGACATCGGTAGACATGGTAATGGAAAATGATTCGTGGAACATGTGTTGTAATGATCTGAAAGCGGTAGGTAGTTCATAATCTTTTGTTGAGACAGTGAGTGTAGGGTGTTTGAGGAATTAGTGTCATGTTAAGTGGTGTATGAGTTTTACGGTAATGAAAGAAAGAACTTGAGGATCTAGTGTGCGTGTACGTAACAAGTACGGATCGTGAGTTATGCTTCTGGGAGATAAGTGCCTTACATAGAGAGGTATGTTGTTTGGCAGTAATAATGAAGAGTGGGTATGGTGATTTGCTACGAGTTTATGGTATAGGTTAGGTGCTATGCCGAATGAGTTGAGGAATGAGAAATGTTTATGTATGGGAGCCTTGGATATAAGAATGGTGAGTGTTTGGTTTATAGACGGTTATCTTTGACATGTGGTGGTACAGAGGGTAATGAGATATAGATATGGTTTGGGTATTAGTGAGTTACGAGGACGTAACATTTGTCTTAAGAGAAGTACGATGCGATAAAACAGATTTTGATGGTTGTACATATGATAATATATTCGGAAGTTGAGTCTTGATGTAGAATATAAGATCGATTCGTGTTGTGGGTGATTTTATTAAAGATCATGACCGTGCTTGTAGTAGCGTGATGTTTAGGAGTGTGAGAATATTTCACTAGTGTTGACAGTTGGATGATGAGGTTACGAGTGTGAGTAAACTTCGAGGACGAAGTTCCTTTTAAGGGTGGTAGAATGTAACATTCCGTTTGATGTCTATGAGTGTCTTGGTATTGGATTTGATAGTTGATGATATTATGGAGCTAGCAGCATTAGAGGATGGTAGTTGGTTATGCATGGAGTTGGTGTCGTGAGAGATATATATGTGGTAGATACGATATAGTGAGTCATGTTGTGGAAGTAAACATAGTTGGTGGAGTGGGTGTCAAGAGTTCATGTTCTATGTTCGGTCGAGTTCTTGAGTCCTTAGCTAAGTTGTTGTGTCTTGGTCGAGTCAGTATGGTTGTTTTTATGTATGGGTTGAACTTCGGGGACGAAGTTCTTTTTAAGGAGGGAAGACTGTAATACTCCGTATTTATAAGTCTTTGGGTACTCTATCGAGTAGGCCTTACTCTGTCGAGTAAGGGTGAGTTGCGTTTTAAAATAGTTTCTGACCTGTTGGGTACTCGATCGAGTAACGTGGGTACTCGATCGAGTAAGGGGCACTCGATCGAGTACCTTAGCTACTCGATCGAGTAGCTAGGTTTTTACGGGGAGTTTTCTCGGGTTTTGTTAATTATGAGATTAAGGTATATAAGCTTTGTCGTCATTGTTCTAAATCACTTTTGCAAAACCTAAATTACTGTTTAAGAGAGAAAGCAAGCAAGTTCTTCATTCTAATCGCATAATTAGCAATCCCCGGAGTTTGGAAGGTCAGTTCGCGTCGTTGTTCATACCGTTGAGTTCCTTGCGTCGAGGGTAAGATCTATGTACTCTTTTTATTGTCTTTCTTTTGATTTGGTTAAACCCTAATTTAGAGATTTGGGGGTTTATGTGTAGTATGTGATTTGGTAGCCTTTATGTGTTGTATGATAGGAGGAGGGTTCATAGAGGAGGCTTTTTGATTCAGCAGTAGAGACCGTCTGATTATGTGCTTACCAGGTAGGATTTCCTACTCAGTATTAGTCCCATAATGGGATGATTGTTGATGTGTTGAGATTGATTGTTTGATATAGTAATTTTATTGTGAAGGCTGTGATTGTGATTGTACATTGTTGATAGATTCAGACGGTTGTTGATATTGTGATTGTGATTGGTTGCCTATGGTTCTCGGCTGAGTGGAGTCACTTGCGGGAGTGGCTTCACGCCCTGGTTTCGCCCTTCGTGGAACCCGCCACGGAAGGGGATGTGCACATTAATGAACATGGGTTTATCGCTCGGTATGAAGAGCGGGGATTTGGTGGGTACGTCTGCGGTCCCCCACTGGCAGGGCTGGTCTAGTGGACAGTCGGTGATTGAGATTGTTGGGATTGGTGTGATTGTATGTGTGACGGTGTGAGCTGTTTGTTTATCGGATTGTTGATATGTATATAAATTGTGTGATTAGTACTGACCCCGTTTAAATGTTTTAAAAACTGTGGTGATCCATTCGGGGGTGGTGAGCAGTTGCTTGGCAGGTATATCTTGGATACGCGTGGGATCTAGCTGGGGATGGAGTCATCACATATCAGAGTCTTTAGTCTTCCGCTGTGTTTGTTAGGACAGTTCCTTTCTGTTGGTTTATAGTTTGAGAGCAGTTGTATTTTGCTTACAGTTGGTTTTGTTATGTAATCACTTAACTTGTTTAATAAAGTATGTTTCTTCATTGTCTTATGATTATCATGCCTCGGGTAACCGAGATGGTAGCATCTTTATACCTGAGTGGTCCTGGTAAGGCACTTGGAGTATGGGGGTGTTACATACACTTTCTACTTTTGAAACATGTTATGTTATTTGTGATGGCATGAACCTTGAAAACCACAACTTAGCTCTTCACATGAGTGGTGGTAGTGTCTTTGAGATGAGTTGTGAGGAGTTCTGGAAGTTTGTTGAATTCATGTCCAACAAGTGTTTGATTAAAGGCATATATGACATGATTGGAAGTGTTAAGGAAGATATATTGGAAATGATAAAAACCACATTTCAAAAGTTCATTGATGAAAACTATGAGGTGAATGAGATTTGTGAGGATGAGACACCTCCCTATACCATTGAGCTTACCTATTATGTGACGAAATTTGCCCCTCCTTGGGAAGATGGCGTGATAGATGAAGATAGTGATGATGATGAGGAGTAAATGAGTGATTGTGAACCCAATGTTTTGACTCCTTTACCTCACCCTTCTTGTGTGACAATGAACCCACCTTCCATGGAATTCGATGTTAATGGGGAAATGGAGAATGAGATAGAAGAGAGCTTGATTGAAAACTCACCCTTTGAGGTAAACACATTCGAGGGAGACAAATATGTTGGACTTAGTGAAGCTGTAACACCCATGCTTTTAGAGTCTCACCCGGTCAGTGTACTCGACCGAGTACTGTCTGACTCGACCGATTAGAGGTCTACTCGATCTAGTGAGTTCGTCAATTCTTATGCAGGCTACGAGAGACTGTCACTCGACAGAGTGAAGGGTTCACTCGATCGAGTGAAGCTCCACTCGACTGAGTGAACTAGTCACTCGATCGAGTGGCCTGTCGTTGTCCAGCATTTACACGAGGCTTTGGTAGGTGGCCTATCACTCTCCAACCCTTATCTTTTCAGATTTATTTCACTAAAACCACCCTCACCTTACCCTAACACACTCTAAAACCTCTAAAAACAATATACATCTTATCCTCAAAGATTTAGCTCACACAATTGAAGATATACCTTCCATTTCTTGTTTTTGCTCTTTCACTAGCATTTGTAAGTTCATCCTTAAACTTTCTCCCTTATTCTTATATTGTAGACCTTAATTTCTCTAGTGTATGGTCTTATAATTAATTAGAGGTGTGACTAGTTAATTAGTGTTGTGACTAATTAATTACGGTCATTGAGGGAATTTATTAGTATTATTATTGCTGTAGTAATTAGTAGTAATAGTAGTTATAATTTTTGTAAGAGGAGACTTCATTGAGGAGTGCTTCTTGCTTGGTTGGTTGATTGATTGAAGACCGTACTTGTTTGTTTGTACATTAATTAGCATTAATGACATGGTAGTTGCATTATTACATGAGTAATGGCAATTAGGGTTTGATGGTATAATATTGTTTGGCAATATTCATACATATGGAAAGTTAGGTAAGCATTGTTAGTATTTTATTAATAGTAGATTGCATTATAACATGTTTCTGGGACATTGGTGCAAAGGGTGAGTTATTGATGAATTGAACATTTGTTACATGTTATATGTTGTGCCATTTGAGAAGCATACTACTTGTTTGTAATTGTCATTCTATGTGGTGTTGATTCTTGGAGAATGGTTGGATTTAGCATTGGTTGTGAGACATGGTTGTTGAGGAGACGTAAGACGGTTGGGAGACCGTCTTACGCTTGAGTCGCCTGTTGGAGCTTCCTACTCCAAGAGGGATGTACACATTGAGGACTTGAGTTTGAAGGGACCCGTGTGGTTGAGAGACGGCGTCTGGCAGGGGATCCGAGTCGCTCTTGGGCCCGGTACCACGGACCTGTTCCGAATACCTAGTTGTGTGATGCGGTGTCATGGGCGTGTCCCTAACACCGGTGTTAGAGGTGGATAGTTGAATTGTTGTACATTATTGTATAAATCTTTAAATACATATAGTTCATCTTAGTAGCATGCCCCTCATGAACATTTATATTATTGGAGCTAACCAAAGTGTTTTCAAAATGTTTGTGGTGAACCATATGATGATTTCCGCTCATATGGGGAGCAGTGCTTTGACAGGTTAGCTTTACATATATGCGGAGGCTTGGGAGCGGTCTTCACCTTGTTGTCATCACTCTTGGTGTTGTCTAGTTTTTGACTTTTAGACTCCTTTTTTTATTTCAATACGGTTGTAATTAAATGGGGTGGTGATTGCATCCCTTAACATGTAACTAATTGTAATACTACGGTTTTTTATATTGTTGGGTACTCTATCGAGTATGGCTTACTCTGTTGAGTAAGTGAGTCTGGATTTGGAAACAGTGTACTGCTGATGGGTACTCGATCGAGTAAGTGGGTTACTCGATCGAGTAAGGGGCACTCGATCGAGTAACTAACGTACTCGATCGAGTAAGTCGGTTTTACGAGTTATTTTGCCGGGTTTTGTTAGCAATGCGAGGAAGTTATATAAACACTTCCATCGGTTTCTTTTTCACTTTTTAGCTTTTCTAAAATCTCACAAAGCTTAAACAAAGTTACGTTGCTTTATTCTTCGAATTGTTTTCAAATCCTAAGGGCTAGAGTTTTCGGATCATTGTGTTCTTTACGTTGTTGAGTGCACCGTATTGTGGGTAAGATCCTTGTACAATTTTTATGTCTTTTCGTTGATTTTGTTTAAAACCCTAATTGGGTATTTTGGGGTATTTTGGGAGTTTGGTGATTGTTATAGATAGTAATGTTATGATTATGTGATTATAGGAGGTGGTTTCGTAGAGGAGCAGTTTTGAATAGCGGATTTGTGACGATCTTGGTGATTTGCCTTTCAGGTAGGGTTTCCCTACCCGGTTATTGATTACATGGTTTTGATGGTGGATTGTTGTGGTTTTTTTACTGTTGAAGATCTTTATCGTATTGGTAATTGTTGTTGTGTAATTTGGTTGGTTGTGTTTGTCTGTGGTTCGCGAGGCGTGCCCTCGGCTGAGTGGAGTCACTTGCGGGAGTGGCTTCAGGCCCTTGATTCGCCCTCTGTGGAACCCGCCACAGGAGGGGATGTTCACATTAAGGAACTTGGGTTTTCGCTCGGAATAGATGAGCGGGGATTTGGTGGGTACGGCTGCGGTCTCCCGCTAGCGGCGTGGAATATCTGTTGCGATGCGTATTCTGGTAGGACTGCACACTTTAGTGTGTAGTCAGGTGTTTGGGGATGTGACGGAGTTGGGTGATCTGTGTGTTATATCTTGTGTATCTTATTTTGTTTAATCAGTAACTGACCCCGTTTAAATGTTTTGAAAACTGTGGTGATCCATTCGGGGATGGTGAGCAGTTATTGAGCAGGTATGAGATGGCTTGCGCGAGGGATAGATGGGATGGAGTCATCGCGTGTCGCTAGAGTCGTCCGCTGTGTCTTTGAACTTGTTTCCTTTTGTTTGTTTTGGTTTTGGAACATTTGTACTCACTTTACAGTTTTGGAATTTTGTTTATGTAATCACTTAAATTTGTTTACTTAATTATCTAAAGTATGTTTCGTTATAGTCAATTTGATATACATTGCCTCGGGTAACCGAGAAGGTAGCATTTCCATGCATTAGGAGGTCCTAGTAAGGCACCTCGGTGTATGGGGGTGTTACAAAGTGGTATCAGAGTGACGATTTTGGAACCTGTAACTAATGAACCCAATGAATCTAGGGAGTGAAGCTAAAATGAACCCGGGTAGGAGGTATTAGGAGCTAATGCAAAGGCTTGGGAGACGTCCTAAAATCGCGAACTCGCCCTACAACTTTGAACCGGTCACTATGGGGTATCATGGGATCGTTAAATGTATATTAAATTTGTATTGCATATATTGGATGATGTGTTGTATGAATTGTTGAATAAATGATTGTGGAGGAATGGAGGATATGGCTGAAAAAGGTGGGATAGTTCATGTGATAATATGTTGTTGTGAATAATGAAGTTGCATGATGATGATTTATAATGTGGCATTATAGAAAAATGTGAATAGAATGTTGCGCTTATATATATATATATATATATATATAGTCAGGATCCGATGAGACCTCCTAAATTGAGGATTGAGTAACGCATACAATATCGCGCATTATACCAAACAATATCACTTCCAAAATAAGGTAACAAAAACAAGACGCACACTTGTTCAAAATTCATAAACGCGCGACAGTTTTTTCGACTATTAACTTTCTCTCTCTAAAAACTGAAAAAAAACACCTAAACTCTCGATTAATAAAGCGAATCACTAACCATTTACGAAGAAATACTAATCATTGTTCAATTCAATTGCGTTTTGACTAGAAATCAGGTACAATTTAAGTCCTAATTCTGTCAAGTACTTGAATTTTAGTGAAATCATTGTTAAAATCGAGTATTTGTTAGTTTAAGTATCAATATTATTGCTAAACTTCATTAATTTCCAATAATTTTCATATAATTGTACAACTTCGTAGTTGTTAATTGCATGTTTTTTTGTTACAGTTGATAATTACATATTTTCCTGTTTAAATCTGCTAAATTAGGGTTGAATATTGTGCGATTGCGAAATTTAGGGTTCGACATTGTTCGAAGTGGAAAATTAGTATTTCCTATTGTTTTAATCAATTAAAAATAGGTTTTAACCTATTCAATGACGAAATTTATATTTAAACACTGTTCGATTGTGATATTCAAAGTTCAACATTGTTTATTTGTGAAGAATTAGGGTTAAACCTGGTTAAAAACTGT
Organism: Silene latifolia; assembly: GCF_048544455.1. NCBI lineage: Eukaryota > Viridiplantae > Streptophyta > Magnoliopsida > Caryophyllales > Caryophyllaceae > Silene > Silene latifolia. Next base: position 130,872,706 of record NC_133538.1, read on the forward strand.
TTAATATAGTAAACCGTTTAATTGTTCGTTTCAACACTATTCGATTGAGAAATTGAAAGTTCAAAGTTGTGTATTTGTCAAAATTACGGTTTCAAATTGTTTGAATCCCGAAAATTAGGGTCAAACGTTTGGTTAAATGTGAACAATTACAGTTTCATATTACTGAATTGAATTTGTTTGACAATGAGGTCCATGAATTGATAGTTTCTGTTCAGTACAATGAGTAATGTTGATATATGTGTTGGCTTTGAGAAAAAAAAACTTGTAATACTTTTATTTGTATGGTTTGATATTGAATTTGAATATTTGTGGTACTCAATCTTCATGAATTTTGTGTAGTTGTATTATTGACAGTGTTTACAGAAATACAAAACTATATACTTCTTTAAAAATACTTATAACCAGTGACATGCAATAGTGATGTTGTTTTCAATAAGGTGTTAAATTATTTCTAATGAAGTGTGATACTGATTCAGCAGAATGGACTTGACAGCTTCCAAACAACCTAAGAAAACATACAGCAGAAAGAGGCCATCAACAAATGATGAGGTTGAACAACAACCAACCAAAAGGTCAAAGGCTGGTAATAAAAATAAAAGTAAAGCTGACGAAATGGTGTTACAAGATGACGTTGAAGAGCACCCTGTCCTCAACAAAAAAAAAGGGGCAACCATCAACAAGGAAATCAAAGACTGATAATAAAAATAAAAACAAAGATGACGAATTGGTGATACAGGATGCAGTGGTAGAGCAGCCTGAGATCAAAAAGAAGAAGGCACAACCATTTCGGACTAAATGTAGGCCACTAAAATTGGTTGATTTGATTGGCAACTTAAATGAAGAACAAAAGAAGGCCGTTTCTGATATTGGGTTTGGTGGATTATTAGAGTTGAAACTAACAAAAATTCCACATGGAATTCTAAAGTTGTTGCTGAAGGCATTTGATTACACAGGCAACATGTTCAAAACAAAAAAGTTTGATTTTCTGTTGACGAAAGACGATGTGCATGACATATTTCAACTTCCTCGAGAAGGTCATAAAGTGGACGTTGCTCACATGGGAAACACCACTGCTGTGACAGACACTAAGCTGAAAAATGCATGGAGGGCGAAGTTTGGATTGGAGAGTACTTCGGCTCCAATTATGGTAAAGGATGTTCATGACAGACTGATGGAATGTAATGATGCTGGAGATGAATTTAAAAGAATGATCGTAATTTACAGCATGTCTATTTTCCTAGCACCGTCTTCAAATAAATCTCTGGACTTGAAACTAGTAAAGGCTGTTGAGCATGTGATAAGGATAGGCCAATTTGATTGGTGTGAATACGTATTTGAGGAAATGGTTAGAAGTATTAGGGTGTTCAAAGAAGGGGCAAAGTCAACTGTCAGTGGATGCATAATAGTTCTTATGCTGGCATATATGCATAGGTTCGATTTCAAGGTCGATGTTTTGGAACACACTTTACCACTCATCCAATATTGGGACGATAAAAACTTTTCAAAAAGAGTGGATGATGAGAAAAAAACAGGATCTTTGGGGAATGCTCCAATATCGAAGATTCAGTACCCCATCTGCCAGCAGCAAGAAGTCCCTAAAAAAACACCATATTCTTCAGCAGCTCCAGAGATATTACTGACTCAGGCGTCTGATCATGAAGCTGACACTGAAGCTGAAGTGGAAACCAAAAAGGGGAATATGATGGTGAAGTTGCCTAGTGGTGTTGAAACTGATAAACAAATCAGAGCAAGGGCAATGGATGTAAGCACTAATAAAATCATTTGCTATCTGATAATTATTTTAGCTATGATATTATTTAATATATTGTGTGATATTATTAATTGGTAAATGTTATGTAGTTTCTAAAAGCAAATGATATTGAATAAAAGATTATTGTGATATTGATTAAAAGATTGTTGTGATATTGTTTTTGAACTAGTGTGATATTGTTTTGAGTATGCTGTGATATTATTATGATATTGATATTGAATAAAATCATTTGCTATCTGATAATTATTTTAGATATGATATTGTTTGATATATTGTATGATATTGTGATATTGTTAATTGATAATTGTGATATAGTTTCTAAAAGCAAATGATATTGAATAAAAGATTGTTGTGATATTGATTTAAAAATTGTTATGATATTATTTTTGCACTATTGTGATATTATTTTTAGTATGCTGTGATATTGTTATGATATTGATATTGAATAACCTTATTATTGTTTCATATCTCCTTATTTTCACATATCAAAGAGTCTATCTTAGTGTTTAATATATTTATTTTGTAATTTGGCAGCGTGCTCATGAAATTTATCTACGTATGAAGAGGCACAATGAATTGTTCATAGGTAGGTATGTATTTAACATGAGAAAACTCATCACTATGAAAGCAAAATGTTCAATGGGTGAAGCAACTACATCTACACAATCTGGTGCGAAGGTAGATGGTGCTGAAGATGTTGATCCTAAAATACATGGTACTGCTGAAGAAGAGGTTGAGAATCCTGAAAACAGTACAACAGAGACTCAAACGCTGCCTTTCATGAAAGATCTTGGATATCATAACTTGATGGACATAATGATAGCGAGGTCATATGAAATGGAGAAAGCAAAACAAGGGCTACAATCATATGATGTTTGGACTGAAATGTTGAAAGTGCAATACAAGGAATTGCACAAAAAAATATGGTGGATGTACATATGAAGATCTTCAGAACAGTGATTATGGGTTGGGATGCGATGACAAACAGCAAGATGATGATATTAATGATGTTACTAACTTGGACAGTGGTGATGATAAAGACCAAGATGATGGGCTGGATAATGACATGAATTCAAAATTGAACGATTTTATTGTTTGAGTGTCCCCGACAATAATGCGATCACAATTGTCGATCATGATGATCACATGTTTAAATCTCATTTTAAGAATACGTAAGGGATGATCCATTTTATAGTCAACTGATCAACATTAATCGGTAACGATTGGCTTGCTAGAGTTTGACGTTACTGTCGTGGGATGGTGGTGGTCAGTTGATCCCTTAAGGTCGCACCTAAAGGATGATGCCCTAATCTGTAAAGTAGATTAATTGTATGACGATACAAGTTAATTAATTCCTTAAAATTGAACAATTCAATTTGTGAGAGAGAATATTGATATCTTATTGTAATGGGATTAAATAAGATTTATTTTATTAATTGAAATACTTTATTACTAAAATTAGTTATTGTTTGAGAAACAATAGAGATAAGAATGAATGGTTAATTATAATTACAAAATGTTGTGAATTATAATTATATGACCCATTTTATTTATGTGATCAAGTATCACAAGTCAATTTGTTGTATGTAATTTAATTAATTAATGAAATGATATTTATGTGATAAATATGCATCAAATTAATTAATAACATGTAACACACTACATGTGACATATTCTGTGACGATTGACAAATTGACAAAATAAAATGGTAGTCCATTTTATATAAATGGACCGAAATAATGAGTGTAATGGGTGAATTATTTTATGAGATAAAATAAGCTAATGATACCTAACCTACACCTAGCCTTACAAGCCTAAGGTATAGAAAAGAACAAAAGGAAGAGTGAAGGACCATATATTGGTCCTCCTCCTCACCAAAACCGGTGTCTTTTCTCTCTTGAAGAGAGTTTTGTTCTCTTATATTTCTAATATACTCAACCATTCAATATACATGCAAACTCTCTCTTACTTTGTTCATCTTTCTCCAAAATTAGAGAAATCATGATCAAATTGTTCAAATCAAATTACTAATATTATTAGTGTAATATATGAGTATTAGTAATCAATTTTAAGGTAAACTAATAAACAAATATCTAGCACATATTATTTAGTAGAGATAAGGGATAATCTTGGGTGCAATCAAGAGGAGTGGCTTCTATACTTGAAGTCTTTGGAGGATCATCCTATTACTCATCATAGCTCAAGAACAAGTGAAGGTAGGAGACCTTACTTGTGCCCATAAACCGAAATATTCAATGTAAGGAACCGGTTTTCCTCTACACTTATTTATATGTTTTGCATGCAAAAGATCCTTAAGTTTTTATGACTAAAACTTTAATCTAAAATATGTGATATTTAAAATATGATTTCCTTCAAGTGGTATCAGAGCATCACGGTTGTTGCATGCAAAATCGGATTAGTTTTTCCGAGTTAATTTAATTAACATATAAAACTTGTTATATAGGATTTATGAAGATAAATCATGGAATAATTTTGCATGTTAGAAGTTTATGGTCCTAAGTGATTTTTAGGACATTTTGATTTATTTATGGATTTTTATTGTTCATTTTATATATTATTAGCATTAAAATGTGATTTTTACGATAAAAATGTCATTTTTGGACGAAAAATAGCTAAACTTCGAATTTTTCAGAAAAATTTGGATATGTTTTCAGATATATTATCTACTGATGACCTGTAAATTGTCATGATAAAATGAGTTGTTTTGCTCGAAATATGGATTTTTTAAGTTAAAATCGTATTTAAATGGGTAAATAGGTTAATATGAGTTATATTTCGAATCTGGTCATGGAAATTTAGTATGTTGTCACATGTAATTTTACAAGATGTGTGTAAAATATTTGGCTATAATGAAGTCATTATGCATGATTTATGAATTTTTAATTAAAAATCACATAAATAGTGACTATAATTAGTAATATTGTTAAAACATACTTCATGAGCAAAGGAAAAACGTCACATGTTGCATTTTATCATATATTTCAGATCTGAAAGTGAAAATTTGATGAATATAATTTTTCTCATATATTTTTTATGGTCATAATTGTTAAAACCGATAAATCGCAACATTGTTTTTTCGGTAAAGTTTCGAAATTTTTAACCTAAGTTTTGAATATTATGAGTGTCATGGTATTTTTCCAGAATGTTCATGAGTTTAAATTTCAAAATTTGAAATTATTTGAAATTTTTATGATTTAATTTGAGGTTTATAGCATAATTTTGTTTTTTTGGGTCCATTTATGATCAATATTAAGAAATCAAGTTTAATTATTGTCAAATATTAGTAGAGACTAATTTTGAGTCGTAAGATGGTTAGGGTAATTAACTTGTACATAAATATGAATTTATGTAATTATTGTGATTTTAATAAGTTAAAACACGCAAATTCGTAAAAACCGATTAATATACGATATTGGCTCTTAAAAGGCAATTTAGCATAAAATCTAGCATGTTCATACATATTATGATGCTGCATTTTATTTATGATTGTCATATTTTAATTTTATGTAATTTTACTTAGTATGGCCTTAGTTTTAATTGATATTACCCGAAATGTATGGGAATATCGATTCGGTTGTAATTTTTGTGATCTCGTATCACCGTTTTGTAATTTAATAGATTTATTTTTATTTTTAATTACAAATGTATAATGGGAAATTATGTAATTCATTTTGTAATTTAATTATTCCGGAGTTCCTTGAAGACGGTGCCATTCGAGAAGGCGATCCATCAAAGAAAGTGTTGCCTTGAAATGCGTACCAAGACCAAAGTTCAAGGGACCAAAGGAGTTGGTTTTCGATTTATAATAGTTTATTAGATTTACTATTTTAGGAAGGCCATACTAGGATTTTATTTTTATGCTTTGCATTTTAATTATATGTTGCATGCATCGCTAAATCGCCATAACTAAACATGCATTTTAATCGAGTTTATCGACCATGTCAATTACAATTATCGTAGTTGGCCGCTTTAGTTCACTTAAAACGTGATAGATAATAAATTGACATGACCTCTCGCAAAAATAAACAATTGAGACTTAGCCTTACCAAAAAGTAGAAACCATGAAAACCTATTTCATGAGGGAGTGCGCTCGGCCCTACCGGGGTACAAACCTTGTTACGTAGGGGAAGTGGGTGATAAATGTCTACCCACCAAATTTATAAATATAAGGGTTGTATTCGGCTTTACCGATGCCTAAGTTGATGTAAATTTGGATCATGGACACATTTATTCGAAATTTGGGTTGAACTCAACGAAAGTATTCTCGACGGATGCCGGATGTGTTTCGGGCTAAAGATAAATATTAATGTAATTTTATCGACCAAGAGTTGTAAAAGTAGCATAGATTAAAGAGTTAATCTACCGAGTTATATTGATGAGGGTTGTATTCGGCTTTACCGATGCCCAAGTTAATATGAATTTGGATCTTGAAATCATTTATCATAGTTGGGTAGAGGTCACTATGTAAATGCTTTACTTGTTATTTACAAGTATTAATAAAACGATAAATGTTAAGTTTTCCACTATTCCGTTATCATATTGTTCTATTTCTTTACCACAATTCATATACGATATCATTTCGATTTTAGTTCAAATCTCCATTAAAACATCGTATCTAAAGACAAAATTTGAATTTTTCTTCTAAAAACCTCGTGTTATCCATTGTAAGGATCTCTTGCAAAGAGTATAGATAAAAGTTATTCGTGATCAAAAGGGTTTTTGATTCTTGACTAACTTATCTACTTACAATGAATTGTTTCTCATATGCTTAATTGAGTTAAGTACTTTGAAACGTTACATCATTTTGGTAACTAGATTTGTTTGAAATCAAAATTGACCAAAATACCGCAACCACTTCAATGAAAGTTTTAAAACTAAACAAATGAATTGAAGAGTAGTATTCATGAAATTCAATTTTGCTTCTCTAAGCAAAGACTCATTAAAATGAGTGGGAGCATTCTCTTAAACCGTTAAGATAAGGACGAAGTTCAAAGAAGTAAAATTAGAATGGAATTGATACAAGGTAATGTTAAAAGTAAAGTTATTGAGAATAACGATACTAAACCTATCAATCCCGACCGATAAAGTTTCCATTGTCTTAATTGTTGGACACCAGAAAGGAAACTACCCCAAATTATTGAAGAATCAGCAAGTTAGTTGTGGGACATCTAATGGGACATTCTTCTTTAAATGTTTATTTGATTAACATAAATTTTCCTAGTACTACTTCGTCAATATTAGAAACCAGTGGAGGTTTTCATCATTGTATTCGATACATAAGATGATTATAATATGACGACTAGCATAAAATAATGTCGAGAGATAGAGTCATTGTGTAATCAATCTAGTTTAGGGTTTATAATTGTACTTAATTATCACTATTAAGTGCATAAACTCTAAATAAGAATATAAACTTGTTATGATACAAAAGAGGTTTCACTTTTGTGATCCTATACACCATGATTTGATGTATGGCTAGCCCATTATTAAGGTAATTATATTCTAAACCAAACTAGAATGACATATCATGTAGATGATGCCAGACTCAAATTGGTAACCAAAGATTAAACCTTAAATTCTGGAATGATGAACGCAAAGAGTTATCGAGTACTCTTGGAACCATTAGATTGCTAATCTTATGGTATATGCGTATCTTGTATTCAAAGCAAGATGTCTCGTGCTTTTGGTTGAAAAGGAGATCGAGGTTGTAAATCATTGATCCAAAATAGGTTGATCATTTTCTTTTACCAACGATTTAGGTTGTCACTAATGTGTTCACTTAATAAGGTAAATAGAGAAATCTTTGAAGAAGTTCAAAGAGTTCCAGGAATCACGATTTAGTCGTGATGGGATTATCAAAGTGAAGACTTTGATATAAGCCAAAGGAAATGTGATATAGTATCACAAATTAATATCTCTTAGCACGCATTATGGGATAATGTGTTGTTGGATAAAGAAATCAAACGCTAGTTGATATGGTTTGGACTTCAATCAAGTTACTTTGAGTTACTTATTCCTTTTGGGGATTTTATCATTTTGTCTAAATTATTTTTCCACTAAATCTAAAACGAATCATATGCGATATGAAATGGTAGAGTACCATGCTTGTAAGTTTTCACAAGAAACAAATGCTCATTTTTCCTTACTATAATCACGAGTACAACGAGTTTGTGGCTCGTGAAGCTGTCTTTCTAGAATACAAGTTTATTTCTAGAAGACAGAGTATGAGAAAATATTCAAGAGCGACAAAAGAATTGTGTCAAAAATTGTATGTCGCAAGAAACTGTTTTTTCTTGGCTACATGACGTTGTTTCTTCGAAACCTAGGAGGTTTAACTCATCACTTGTTGAAGATGATGAATTCGTGTTACTTTTAGATCCTAGGTTGAACTCATCACTTGTTGAAGATGATGAATTCGTGTTACTTTTAGAAAGTAAAGAGTTTGCAACTTACAAAGAAATTGTTTGATTCATGTTACTTCTAGAAAGTAATGAATATATGACTTACATGAGAGTGTTTAAGTCACAACTCAATACAAGGCTTAGAGCCATGAAATTCCGAAATAAATTACAAGTGAATTGTTAGATATCAAAGCTTGATTGGTGGCAAAGGGTTTTGTACTAGTTGAAATGCTTAAGTCTATTTGGATCTTCTTAGGGATTGTGTTTCATTATAATGATATACATATAGCAAGTGAGTCTAAAACCCACTTCTTCAATTAGAAGGAATGTATTCAATACATGTCTTGAGTTTTGTAGATTCTTGCAATCCTAAGATAATGTGAAACTTAAGAGAGGGTCTTAAGTAGGACATAAATGAGTTGGAATCAATGTTTTCATCATGTTATAAAAATTTTCTCGATATGTCGAGAAGTTGTGTTTATACATGGAGTTTAGTGGGAGTTACGGAAATTTTAATTAGTCTAATATATGGATGACATATTGATCATTGGGAATTATTTAAGACTTGGAGTAATATAGTACATCTTTAATATCTAGATTTATGTAGATAAATCCACATGATATTAATGTCAAATAAGGAGTCTTATGTTGATAAGATTCATGACTAGTTCAATCGAGTTGAACATATTTAATTGATTCCATTTGCTTCCGCTGCCGAATCAATTAAATAGGAAATAATGTGTAACACTTCATATACCTTGAGTATGATGAATTGTTTCAAATCGAATTTAAGTAATAGTTACCAAGTAAGCCATAAAGATTACCCTTAAGTGCTTGCAGAAGCATTAAGAATGTAAAGCAAAGTGTTTTTAATGCAATTTTGTGTAAGGGTGTTACACAAATGACAATTGACAATTGAGATTGCGCATGGTTTCTGACAAAACCATAATCAAAACACATTAGGATGGTTAAGATACCATTGTGGCTATGTTATTTAAGAAATAGATTTTCTAGAATCGTTCTAGGCAATAAAGAACAATGAGAAATATTTACAACGGAAATTGAGTACACTTGCAATCATGGGATGTGCCAGAGGGATGAGTCCCGCACACTGTGAAAATAGTGGGAGTTATTTTAAGGCAAGAAAGTCTATGTATAGATTGGATCTAGACACCTACTCAGAAAGTTTTGTAATGCAAATGTATACATTACGAAAGGAAAACAAGTATGTAGCAAGGTTGAGCAGGGAGTTGCTAAGACCTACTTACAATGCCTATTCATAGGCTTAACATGATGAGTCATGTCATTTCAATTGGATTGAAATGAAAAACTACATACAAGATCAAATTAGATTATAGAATATCAAATAATAATCAGGCATTGACTATTCATATGTGATAATCGCATTTGTCGTTCGAGTTTTACTTTAAAACTCTTTTATTATACTTTGTTCCATCCAAACGGGTTGTATGACGATATTGAACCCCGTTAAAGTGAACCCGAATTAACATAGTATTCGCCCATAGTCACTTATATGAGATGACGTCTCGAAGTGACTAGAGTGTGATGTGATTGATGGCAAGTTTAGTGTCATACAGTCATGTGAGATGACTAGTCGATCACATAGGCAGACTGTTAGGAACACTTTATCGGGCAGTGACCGCTTATAGAGTTCTGGAAAATTTATTTAGCCTGGTCGTGGCGAGAGCTACTATAGTATTCTAATGAGTCGATTCTTTTGACTAAAGACTGTTCGCCTAAGATGGCACAGTTTCAGATTAGCTTTGATTTATGTTACTACGACCTTCGTAAATGGGGTCAAATGGGAATATTTTAGGTTATGATGGCTATGGATAGTCGAAGGGAATATTGCGATAGGAATTTTCCACCCCCTTGTCAGGGTTAAAATAATATCTCAGGGCCACTCGAGGAGTAATGAACTGGAAATGCGTGGCCACGCTCGGAAGGTATCTATGGTAGATAATTCCGGTCAAATCAGTTATTCTCCAGATCGAGGAAACCACTCTCGATATGATCACCTGCAAGTACGACCTGAAAGACACCTTACATTGAGTGGGAGATAGTAATAGGATAAGAGAATTGGTGACGCACACTTGTCGAGGACAAGTGGGAGATTGTTGGAGTGTCCCCGACAATAATGCGATCACAATTGTCGATTTGTGAGAGAGAATATTGATATCTTATTGTAATGGGATTAAATAAGATTTATTTTAGTAATTGAAATACTTTATTACCAAAATTACTTATTGTTTGAGAAACAATAGAGATAAGAATGAATGGTTAATTATAATTACAAAATGTTGTGAGTTATAATTATATGACCCATTTTATTTATGTGATCAAGTATCACTAGTCAATTTGTTGTATGTAATTTAATTAATTCATGAAATGATATTTATGTGATAAATATGGATCAAATTAATTAATAACATGTAACATACTACATGTGACATATTGTGTGACAATTGACAAAATAAAATGGTAGTCCATTTTATATAAATGGACCGAAATAATGAGTGTAATGGGTGTTAGTGGGTGAATTATTTTATGAGATAAAATAAGTTAATGATACCTAACCTACACCTAGCCTTACAAGCATAAGGTATAGAAAAGAAAAAAAGGAAAAGTGAAGGACCATATATTGGTCCTCCTCCTCACCAAAACCGGTGGCTTTTATCTCTTGAAGAGAGTTTTGTTCTCTTATATTTCTAATATACTCAACCATTCAACATACATGCAAACTCTCTCTTACTTTGTTCATCTTTCTCCAAAATTAGAGAAATCATGATCAAATTGTTCAAATCAAATTACTAATATTATTAGTGTAATATATGAGTATTAGTAATCAATTTTAAGGTAAACTAATAAACAAATATCTAGCACATATTATTTAGGAGAGATAAGGGATAATCTTGGGTGCAATCAAGAGGAGTGGCTTCTATACTTGAAGTCTTTGGAGGATCATCCTATTAATCGTCATAGCTCAAGAACAAGTGAAGGTAGGAGACCTTACTTGTGCCCATAAACCGAAATATTCAATGTAAGGAACCGGTTTTCCTCTACACTTATTTATATGTTTTTCATGCATAAGATCCTTAAGTTTTTATGACTAAAACTTTAATCTAAAATATGTGATATTTAAAATATGATTTCCTTCAGTAATATCCAATATTGGTGTAGGAGTAGGAAGTGACATTGCAGAGGAATTCAATGAAGAGTTGAATCGTGATACACTTAATCAAGAAGGCGTTGAAAACGAGTGTGAAAAAATAAATGATGAGACAGATGTGTTGACATAGCTTGATGAAGGAGTAATCAATGTTGGTTTAGGAGGGACCAACACTGTTCAGGAGGTTAACACAGATAAAACAAATGAGGGCATTGAAAAAGAGGTTCAGGAAATGAATGGGGAGGCTGGAAAAAGGAATGAGGATACAACAAATGTTGAGAACGCAACAAATGTTGAGGAGGGAATTGGAAAATATGTTGAGAAAAATGTTAACAATGTACCAAATGCTGAGGACCTTAATACTAAGAACCCATGCACAGAAGGCAGTCGAAAAGAGGCTGGGGAGAAGAATGATGATATAATTGTGGGGACTTATATGAAGGAGGTTGTTCCAAATGTTCAGTTGCAAACAGCGGTAATGAGGAGCATCAATGACTATTTGTTGCACGCAGACAACATGAACAAAATACATGAATCGGCAGATATGGTACCTCATAATTTGGGGTGTAATATGGACTGTGGTTTGCCAGACAGGATGCTCAACTTATCACAGATTCCATGTTCAGACAAGACCATTTATTTGAGACTGTCTTGAAGCGTCGGAAGGAAGACATGGATTATTGCTTCCTTACAGATCATGCGATTAAGAAAACGTAATTTATTTTTCCAAAGTAAGACATTAATTAATCTACTCCATAATAATAATTAAAACCTAATATGCTAATTTTTTTGGAAAATGGTACAGAGAGATTGTCTGTGACTTTGGTATTTACCATTCCATACCAAAGAGCAATATTGAGTCTTTGTTGCTTGACACTAAAATAGAAGCAGTGGTTATTGAGTCATGGGCAATATTGCTCATCAGTTCCAAATGGCGCAGAAAGACATCAACAGACCGACAAGGATTTTCTACGGCCTTGCCCACTCGGTATGGAAAAAATAAACTTCATGTGTTCCTTGTGTTTTAAATTACGTGGTGTAAAAATGTGTCAATACGACTAATCAATTCTCTTATAAACAAACAGGGTGTTATGGAGAAAATCTTACTTGTAGATGAAGAAGATGTTTATGAACTGACAAGACTTAAGGAAGACGTATGGAAGACATGGGATATGTGGTCAAATCAGTATAAACAGCCACTGAATTTGAATTTAGATATGGTAAGAATTTAAAAGTACTTTTAGTTCTGATACTGTTAAGTAAATTATGTGATATTTTCAGAAGTAAGTATTGATTTTGTTTCTTAAATCAGGTAATTTATTTTAGTTGTGGTATTGTATTATATATTCTGTGATATTGTTACTCGTTACTTGTGATATTGTATGCTATATTCTGTGAATGACGTTGTTATTTTCTAAATAATATTTCTATAGGTCTTCATACCTTTGCTATATCAAGACCACTACATTTGTGTCTGTATTGACTCCAAGAGGGAAAAAATGTTCTACTTGGACAACCGGGAATATGATGATTTCGAAGACGAGGAGCATGAACACCTGGCTCATTTAACTGTAAGTACTATATTTAAAAATAAGAACTAAGGATATAATGCTTTTGTTAGCTAAGATTGAAATTTGATAGTTATTTATTATAAACATAAACAGGGGGTTGTTTATGGGCACTACCTCAACAGTAAAGGCAATGAAAGTGGGGTGAAAGTACAGAAGTACGTGCTGACAAATGTGGCCTTTGATTGGCAAACAAAAGAGTTGAACCTGGATTGTGGATTATTCATGATGTTTCACATGATGTTTTTTGTGGGTGAGGATTTTAAAAGTGAACTGAATGATGAAAAGAAGAGACGGTTGTATAGGGGGGAGATTGCAGCGACGCTTGTGTTGAGTGATTTAAATAAATGTAGGAGTGAGGTCCTGAGGAAGGTTACAAACCTTAATTCCATCAAAGAGACACTGTTACCTAAATTACTAACAAACACTACTACAGATACGGGCTATAACAACGGTTAAAAATCGTTGTTATATAAAATAGCGGACATTGTTAAAGCGTCCGTTGTAAAAGGTTTTAACAACGGTTGGTTTTCTTAAGCAACCCGTTGTTAAAACTATTAACAACGGTTTTAAGTATAAAAACCCGTTGTGGAAAGTGTGACTCAATTTTGGTGGGAAAGTTATAACAACGGTTACTCTACAAAGAACCGTTGTTATAACTAAAGACAACGGGTTGTTTCTACATAACCGTTGTTGTTTGTTTTTACAAAATAAAAAAAAATTAAATTAAATATTACTAGATGCATGCATAATTACGGGACCCGTCATAATTCCGATGCATGCATTATTACTGCCATCCCTGCATATGAATGGACAATATATGGAATGAGAAGGGTTTACATAAGATTTGAAGCAGGGAGATATGATGATTATGGCACAACTTCCTAAACATGCATATATTATATTAATTAAAAAACAACTCAAAGGACACATTACTTAGTATAAATACATACATTATATCAACCACCATTCCATTATCTCACTATCTTTAAACCCTAACTGCTAAAACAATCTCCAACCCCTAATTAATCTTTCAAACAACTCCAAAGTTCATCAACAAAATGAACGATTACATCCTTAAAACTCTTACTATGACCGAGAACAACAACAGCTTCATCCGCCGGTTGCTCCACATCGAGGACAGTTTTAGGAGCTATCTTGTGGATGCTCAAGCCGCACTCAAGGACGCCAAAAGAAATGGCTTGACAGAGCGGCGAGTTGTTGCGGACTATATGACGATATAGCAATGGCACGAACGAAACCTCCAAATAGCTAAGGAGGAGATGAGGGATATCATAGAAGAGAATAAGACTCTCTATGAAAATATAAGAATTACATTTTTAGAAATGTAATTCTTTTTTTAATTTATGTATTTATATATATATATATATATATATATATATATATATATATATATATATATATATATATTAATGAATTATTAATTAAGTTTATCATGCATTCCTCTCTATCATCTTCCTTCTTCTTTGTTTTATTTTATTTAATTCGTTTTACGAGCTAATTAAGCGAATTATAACATAAAAATGATCGATAAAAACCCATCATACATACATGCAAATGAAATAATTAAAACAAGAAAATAATGACGATGAAACCAACAGTGACGGCGAGATTTACCTGATAATTAGAGAAAGTAAGAGACGATGAAATCAACAGTGACGGCGAGATGATAAAGCGACGATGAGAAAGAGAGAAAGAGACGATGAGAAAGTGTGTTTGCTGTGTTTGTGTTTGTGTTATTTTTCTGTGTTTGTGTTTGTGTTAGGTTATGTATGTGTTTTGTGGCTGTAGCTAATCTGATCTGTGTTTGTGTGGTTTATAGTATGGAAAGTATTGACAACGGTTGTTAAACAACAACCGTTGTTAAACAAGTTTTAACAACGGTTGTAAAACAACAACCGTTGTTAAATAAGTTTTAACAACGGGTTTAAAAATACCCGTTGTGATTACTTTTCAATAACTTTGCGACAATTTTGCGCCAAATTATTAACAACGGTTGTGCAAATTTGACCCGTTGTTAAAACTTATAACAACGGTTATATAACCATACCCGTTGTAATTAAGTTTAGTAAAAATCGCGCCATACATTCTACAACGTCTATTGTGATTTTCGTGCATAAACGTTGTTAAAGGGGCGTTGTAGTTGCCTGGATTTGTAGTAGTGAAAAAGGAAAGCAGCAAGCAAAAAAAAGAGAGGGAAAGCTGGGAAAAAGAATGTTCAAACTCCTGTATCAAAAAGAACAGATTATTTTCTTCAACACTGACTTATTTTCATTATATATACTCAATATGGATTCAAATAAGAAAATATATATTTTGCTAGTTGTGGTAGAAGATGGTTCTGCCAGTGTGGTGGGAAGTAGTAGGACGGGGAAATCAGATGGCCTTGGGAGCACGTACAACTGTGGTGTTGCAGATTCTAAGGTGGAGGTCGTCTCAAGGTTTATGAAGGCTAACAAATCACTGTGTGCAAAGATGTTGACCATGAGGAAACAAGTGCTTGACTACTGCCTATTAGATGACCAGAGTTTCCCATTAGAGTATATTTCTTTAAAAATCTATGAATATATCAGAACTGCTATTTTTTGTAATACTGTTTCTAAAAGGGTGTGATATTGTTTTAAGAGAAGTGTGATATTGTTTGCTCTATTTTAATTTATTTTGTGTTAATGTTTGGAGCAGTGAGGTGGTTGCCAAATTCAGTAATGATCAATATCTTGTCAGAAACGATATATTGTCGTTGCTTCCAAATGTGCACGTCAGTAGCAATGTGATTGAATGTTGGTCCCTAATTCTGAACCGGAGCACACAGAAAAATGTGAAACAAGTTTAATGTTTTTTGGGATTCGACCCATGGTAAGCTGTCAATTTAGTTTGATTAAATATAATAACTCTTTTAAAAAAATAGGACTTTTAACATATATATACAAAACAGGAAATAAAAACCGAAGGAACTGGAGACAGGAAATTGATTAAAGAAAAGATGTTCGAAGAATGGGACGAATTCATTAGAAGAAACACAGTTCCCTATAGCCTGGAAGCAGATCTGGTTTTTATTCCAATGGTATAGAAAGAACATTATTTCTGTGTTTGTGTAAATTTCAAAACCAAAACAGTGGAAGTGCTGGACAACAGAGAGTACGCCGACTGGGAGCAAACACAAATACACAAAGTTGCAGATTTGGTGGTATGATTAAATGATATTTCTTTAAATTATTGGTGTATATTAACATTGAAATAACGGATTTCAGTGTTTGTGAAATTATCACTAATGGTGAAGCTTAATATTGTAGGCTGAGCACATGAGTGACTACCTAGCAAAGAAGAATGTTGAAAGAGCGGATGATATAATAACGTTTCATGATGTCAACATCAACTTCCCTTGGCAAAAGACAGAGATGAACAATACTGAGTCTGGAAACTTCTTAATGATGCACATGATACGATATGAGGGTGTAATGTTTGAAGCCGACTTAAACCAGAAAGTGTATAGGCTATACTACTGGCTAGAAATGGCAGCAGCATTGCTTTTAGCTGACATAAATGAGAACAGGACACCTTTGATCGAAAAGATAAAAGAATTTTCAGCTGGGAAGGAGGAACTTTGGAAGACATTAAAGCAAAAGAGGAAAAACAACGAAAATGTGAAAGGGAAGCAGAAAGACGAAGTACCAAAGGTAGAATTTCAGACAAAAGAGAAGGCTGATGTTGTTGTCCAGGAGGCAAATAAAGATGATGTTCCAGAAATAGCAAAGAACCATTGTACTAAGATGCCGATTATTAACACAGAATTGCCAATTCTTCGGCAATCTCCTAGGAAAAGGTAAAAACCAAAGCATTTACAGTTTTTTTTATACAAAGGGGTAGAAAGTAATTAGGACTGACTATATTTATTGTTGTACAAAAAAAAGGTGGCCTGAAATAATAACTGACTGTTATTATGGATTTGTTTTACAGAGGAGCTGATTCCGGAAAAGATGGTGAAGATGGTAGAAACGAGCCCACAATAACATACAAACTTGGTAGGGTAAAGACCGTTGCAAATAATAAGAACTGCGGTAGAGGTAGAGGAAGGAATTAGGACTACTATATTTGTTAGAACAAAGTTGTAATTAAACTAAATGCAATGTAATGTTAGTAAAACAAGGAATCTAATGGTAACTTTTTATAATGGTAAAGTAGTGATGGCTATTTTGGATCAGATATAACTCTTGGTAAAGTGTGATATTCTTTCAAGTTTGGTGTGATATTGTATTATAATTGTTGTGATATTGCTTCTCAATGTCACACAGTTTGCTAAACAATATCACACAGTTTGCTAAACAATATCACACTATGGATATGGATTCTTAAATCTTACGTTGATATTGTTTTTAGAATGTTGTGATATTGTTGTGTACACAGGTTGATATTGTGTTACAAAAACAGCAGAAGCATAATAAATATAAATAACAATAATGATGGTTTTCAAAAATGTGATATTGTTTATTATGAACTACCATATTTTAATTTGATGTTTGTGATATTTGTATAAACTGGGTGTGATGTATTTTGACAACACACAAAAACACAAGATGTAAAAATTTTAAAGCAAGAGGCATGTAAAGTACTTCTGACGTAGTGATACTGTTTAGAGTAAGATGTGAAATATTTAAATATAAGGTGTTATATTGTATCTCAGTATCACAAAAATACAAAAACAAGACAATTGAGACAAATAAAATGATCAAATATTATACCCGATTATTTTCTATATAAAATAACGTATAATCTATACTCTAATAATGAAGGTTGTGGTGTATATTAATATACTAGTAATAAAGTATGTCGTATATTTGCTGCTGCTATAATTAATGAGCGCCATAAACAAAAAATCCTTCGACCGATCAACCATCATCAGCATCATCCTCATCTGAACTGGCCTGAAAAAATACAAAAGTATGGTGAAACAGTGATATTATTTTATATAAGGAGTGATATTATTTCAAATAAAGTGTGATATTGTTTCTATCTCGTAAAAATTACAAACAATATCACATTCTGTTATCCTCAAACAGTGATACTGTTTAGTATAAGGTGTGATATTATTTCAAATAAGGTGTGGCATTGTTTCTAAAATTCCCCAGGAAAATATAAAAGAAAGTTGAAACAGTGATATTATTTTATATAAGGAGTGATATTATTTCTAATAACGAATGATATTATTTCTGTCTCGTAATGATTACAACAATATCACATTCTGTTAGCCTCAAATAGTGATACTGTTTAGTATAAGGTGTGATGTTATTAAAAATAATGTGTGATATTGTTTGTGACTCGTGACCATAGACCATATATAAAAGTTTCATACACAGACTTGTCATGGTGAACATACCTTATTGTCGGCATCAGGTACAAAAGCATTAGGACAGTTACGCTTATCATTGTGAGCCATTTGTTTGCAATTACGGCAAAGCCTTTAAGGCTTCTCCGCTTTAGCTATGCATTGTTGCTTTTTGGAGATCATTCTCTTCCCACTACCCTTGTTCTTTGCCTGAGGAGGTGGTAGAATCCTCACCTCAGTTGAGGAACTGCATCCAAGAAGCATCTCCAACTCCTACTCTTTGGTCATTGACTCTGATTGCGGATTGAGTTTCACCCTAAATTGTTTCAGCGTGTCAACAAGATCAGCGATTTCATCCGTAGGCACATTCTTGGGCACATTGATGGTCACGTAGAACTCTGACCATAACTTGCACATTTCCATCTTTCTTAAATCAGTGGCATCAAAATCCTCAATTAACTCACCATGTAGACCATAAAGAGGGATCTTGTGTGCATTCTTGGTCCACCGCATAAGAATGTACTTGTCAGGCAAAGTGTGTACTTGTTTTCCAGAGTAAACCCAGATAATGTGTCTACAAATAATACCCTTCCTGTTGAACAACTTGTAAGAACATTCAGCATCATTGGTTGTAGAATTGTAGACAACTTGATAGGTCTTCTGCATTCTGGCATCATCAATACCCTTACCTCTATACCTTTGGCAGATGGTGTGAAGCCACCAACACTAAGGGAACAAATAGAAGCAGAAGCTTCTACTTGAAAATCTGCGAAAGCAGAATTTGTATAAACTTTGGAAGCATGAGCTTCCAACTTAAGAGAAGTTGATAATTGTGGAAGAGTACAATCATCGTCTCTATCAAGTTGCTTTTGAGTATGGCGCTGTACATCAATGGAGCTTTGAAACCACATCAAGAATTCAACAAGTGTACCATGTGCATTTTCAAAACGTTTGAAAAAATTATTCTGACTCTCAGAACGTTGAGTTGTTCTTAATAGACAACCCATAGGAATATCACGAAAAAAGGTTGGGATCCACTTTCTCCTTTTTCTAAACATTGTTGACAACCAGGAATTACCTTCAAGATTATGCTCACTAACCAACTGAGACCACTTTTCTTCAAATTCAGAAGGTTCTAACTCAGCATCCCAAACAATAGCATTCAAACGGTTGACAAAATCACTCTTTCGAGATTGCAGGCCCAACCTTATCAGTCAGCTTTTGCATGATATGCCATATGCAATATCTGCGCCTAGCATGTTTGAAGACAGCACACATACCCTTCTTTATCCCAACACATTGATCAGTTATTATACAGTGTGACTCTCGCTGACCCATAACATCTAGGAACTTCTCAAACACCCACTTGAACGAATCTTCATCCTCATAAAATAGCAAGGCAACAGCAAAAGTAACTGACCTTTTGTGGTAGTCTCACTACAACAAATATAGGCAATAACAATGCCCCATTAACAACGCATATTAACGCATTATATGTAATACCATTGTTAATCAGGTTAGTATATTTGGGCGCAATTCTATGAAAATTAATAACAACGGTTATTTCTTTAAAACCGTTGTTATTAGTAATCACAACGGGTTTGATTTTAGAACCGTTGTTAATAGTTGAAAGTTATAACAACGGTTATTTATTTAAACCCTTGTTATTACTTTTAACAACGGTTTTTTGCATATAACCGTTGTTATTACTTTTAACAATGGTTTTTTACATATAACCCTTGTTATTACTTTTAACAACAGTTTTTACATATAACCGTTGTTATTATTTTTAACAACGGTTTTTTTACATATAACCCCTGTTATTACCTTCGCACCAAAATATTTTCATTGTGGGACAAACCGGATCCCTTATGTTTCTTTCCCTTTCTATTCTTTATTCATCTTCAACCTTCGCATCTTCATCTCTCTCACACTCAAAAACAAAACCTCTCAGACAATACTCACTCAAAACCCACCAAATCACCTCCAAAACACTCAAAAATTCTCCCTAACTCAATTTACATACTTATAACCCATTTTCCAACCTTCAAAACTACCAAAATCACTCAAAGTCGACTTTTAGAAACCTAGGGTTTTAAAAATACGAGAGCAAGAAATTGATTTTTTTGTTTGATTTTCGCCTCATTACTTCGATTTTTAGGTATGAAATACTAACCTACTCGATTTATTTGTCAACACAAAATCTTAATAATTGCACATCTATTTTATTTCCTATTTTACTGTTGTATGACTAACCATTCATTATCTCACCATCGACATCACTCTCCTCTTTATCAATTATTCATTTTACACTATCAATTACCCTATTAAATTTTGGGGTTTTATTTGATTTCATAAGGATCTCATCTTTCAGAGTATCCATGAAGGGATTCAGATCTAGAGGTATTCTTTCTAACCGTAATTGCTTCGCCTATTTTGATTTTAAAATCTCTGGTGCCTTGTTGAATTTTAGGTTTCGTTTGATATTTGTACTTTTTTTTACCGTCTCCCATTATTCGTATACTTGGAAATTTTTACATTGTAGTCTTGGAGTCTTGGAGGTAGTATGCTAATATGCTCAGCTGATTTAAAAGGTCAAACATGGTGGAAGTTTGTACTTTGTAGTCTTTTACCGTCTTTCTTGTCAGGTAATCTCGCTCAATATATGGGCTCCTTATTTAATGATCATATTTTTTGGTGGACATGACGCTTCTTTGTATTCTATTGTTCGATTATAGATGATTAATTTCAGAGGTGCGTGAAATGGTATGTATTCCTTCCCTTTCACGAAGATAATAACCTGTGACCTATTCATTTTCCCCATTTCAGCGGTATTACCTAGCATTGGGATTGTAATATATGCTCTTATTCAGGTTAACATCTTAAATTGACCTCTTCTTTAAAGAAATTGATCAGGCAGGTAGTAATCACTGCTGCCGAAGCAACTCTGACTGACAAAGCAGGACGAAAGCCACTTCGTTTGGTAATTATCACTACTTTTTTCACTAGAAATTATGTTGTTCATATATAGTTTACATATAGTGCAAAGTTTTTAATTGCTAAGGATTTGCAAGACTCAGAATATTTTGTCTTTGGAATTTTATAGAACTGTTTAATTTATTTGCTGCATATCAACAAGTCTTTCAACTATAACTAATTTGACTCGGTAATTTAGTCCACCCACAATATCCATTATGGTTTGAATCTTCTTCCAAATTTTATGAAGTTAAGATGGATCAATGTTGTTTGTGTTATTTCAGTTTCAAGTGTTTGGGTTCACGACTTTTAGTTTTATGGCTAAAGATGCAATATATGCTCATTTTTTGCTAAAATTGTGAAGTTTCTATGTTGTACTACCTCACTTTCTTCATTTTGATTTCTCCTTCAATTTTAATTTCTGCTTTATTCCTTGATTTTTGCTAGTAAACATTCATTTTATGCTGTTTGTAGGTTAGACTTTTGGTGATTTTCATATATTTTCCTCAGGTATCTCCCTCCTTTGTTTTTCCTCAACTTATTGCTTCCATCCACTTCTCATATCTACGCAGGTTTCCCTTTTTTTATTTCCATCATCTTAACTTAAATGTACCATTGTAGATTTAAATTTGAGAGTGTCAATTGAGGAGATGAGGGATGTTAATGAGATGTAGGCTTACCAACTATTTAGGGAATACGTAATATTGAATAGTCTATTCACTAAGATGTTATTGTTATGTTGGATGTGATGCGAGATTGATGTAAGTTTGTTGGAGTTGTATTGTTGAATATTTTATTCACTAAAATGTGCATGCGTAGTAGTGGAGTCATAACTCTAGGATGTAAATGGATGTTTGAATTGTGGTATTAATATTTTGAGAAAATCGTTGTGCTAGTGCATAAAACTTTGCAGGTGTATAATTTTGGGTTAATCAATTTAAAGTGAGCTTTTGTTGTATGTTGATATTGTTACAGTGCTGCTGTTGTTGATACAGCATTTTTAATGCACTAATTTTGTAAATTTTAAAAAAAAAATAATAAACATCAATAACAACGGTTATATGCCAAAAAACCGTTGTTAATAGTCAATTTTAACAACGGTTTTTTTTAACATATAACCGTTATTATTACTTTTAACAACGGTTTTTTAAAATATAACCCTTGTTAAAAGTCTTCACAATTTTGGTGGGAAAGATACAACAATGGTTTTTTATATTATAACCGTTGTTATATCTTTCTCATCAAAATTTTGTCAAACTTTCCACAACGACTTACTCGCAACAACAACGACTTTTAACCGTTGTGAATAATTTCCACAACGGTTTTAGTAAATAACCTAATCGTTGTAAATACCTGTTACAACGGCCGCTTTAACAACGTTCGCTTTTTGTTTTAACAACGGTTTTTACCCGTTGTTATAGCCTGTATCTGTAGTAGTGTCTATACCAGTAAAAGGAGTAAAAACCATACAATACTTATTCGTGTTTTAAGTTGGATCATAAGTGATGTAATCACCAAACAAAGCATAGTTTCTACGAGACTCTGCATCACACCAAAACGCACAAACCAAACATTTCCCAGAAACCACCTCATAAGCAAAGTAAAAACCTTCAGTGGTATCACGTTTATCCTCAAAATGGTTAACAAACAGTTGAGCATCCCGGTCTCCTATGAAACATTTGATATCCCTTCCAAAATTCTTAAAATCAACCAGTTGAGCTCCAACATTCTCATAGCCATCTACATATTCCTTGACATTTCTAAATGCCATTGTTGGGCCTTGATTAACCCTTGAATGATCAATAATTTTCTTTTTATGGTAAAGATGGAGGTTCTTGTGTATTTTTTGAAATTGTAGATTTCTAAGTGAACAAAGACGGTGATTATGCCACTCACGAAACTGGAAAACAACATACCCATCCCCATTATAGCGAAACTCAATCATAGCAGTACACCCAATCCTAGTTAGTTTAGTGTTCCTAATATCAAATGGCCTGGGAGTTGCCTGCTCCTTTCCACTATCTAAAACAATAGCCTTCCTCTTGCGATCTCTAAAACCTTCACGGTTACAATCAACAAATTTATACTGCACATCACTAGAAACAAACCTTTTTTGGGAATACTTCCTAGATTCAAAACAACATGCTTCTGCATACAGATCATAAAAACTAATAGCTTCTTCCAACGTCACAAAAAACTGTCCAATATGAGGTTTAAACTCAACTGCAACTTTCCTTGACCACAATTCACTACCACCAGGTGTGGAGTCCAAAAGTAGTTGATGCACACGAGAAGGGACAGAATGTTGTTCAACATGTGGAGTAGAGCTAGATGCATCAGGTGGTTCAATATGTACAGTAGAAGAAATTGAAGACTCAAGAATATCGTTACTATCCTTATAGATAATTGCAGACACATGAATATCATTGCAGGAAGAAGAAGTGACATTACTTGTAGGATCTGGCAATAAAAGTACAATGTAAATAAACAAGAAAAAGTCTAACAGATATGAAGGAAATCAATATCACACAAGTATATAAACAATATCACATATCCAGGAAAAAAATATCACATATTCTGTAAACAATATCACACATGAAGTTGGAAAACAATATCACACAGGTGAATATACAATATTACATATCACCATAAACAATATTAAGAGTTCTAGAAAACAATATCACATATTGAATAAAACAAAAACACACTTGCTGTAAGGCACAAAATGATACGAAATGCATAACACACCCATCAACTTTTACTAAATTAGACAATTCATATCACACAATCATATTTAGTTAGAATATCAATATGACAACGTTATATAGGTCAAAGTAAACGGATCACATGAAATAAGAATGTAAATGCACAGGAAATATTTATAGGTACAAAAATTATAAGAACATAAATAAAGACGACTAGTAATAGAGAATATTTCGCAAAAATTTAAAGAACATGTGATTGAAAGCTGAAAGTACAAAATAAAGAGAAAATGACGCTGAAATTAAGAACAATAACATACCAGACATCGGAATGATGATTGAATACATAGAGATTTGAGCAGAAAACCTAGAAATCAAACAAAATTGTACCGAATTTAGGGAAACACGAAATTAAATTGAAAATAACAAATAAAGCAAGATGAAATTGAAAGTATACAAACGAAATCAGAAGAAACGGAGTAAGATGACAACGAATTCGAAACATAGGGACGAAAAACGAGAATTGTGAAGAATGAGAACCAAAAACGTACCTGAGCAAACGAATTAATTGGAATAGTATGATAATTGTGAAGAATGAGAAGGAAAAACTGAGATCAGCCTTAAATTCTAGGGTTCCCGAGCTCAATAATGGAAGAACAAGCTACAGTAGAGAGAAGTTAGAGGGAGAAGCTGAATAAAGAGGAAATAACGGTTTTGGTTGGGAAAAGAAGCTTATATACTAATGCATAAAATTACTAATTAATTTGCCCTTGTTTTTTTCCACCCTAAATACCTATGATAGTATTAATCCGCAATCCTTAAATATATAAGTAATACTCACATGATCCCATTCCTATATATATATATATATATATATATATATATATATATATATATATATATATATATATATATACATCAATGATGTTGCGAAAAGTTGTTAATTTAAAGCATGCGGGTAGCTAGAAAGTCAGCATGACTCGATCGAGTAGGTTGGGCTCGATCGAGTGGGCTGAGCTCGATCGAGTGGGGTATATGACGATTTTGGGCAGTCGCTGCTGTTTTGGGGCACTTGATCGGGTAAGTGGGGTACTCGATCAAGTAGGGGCTACTCGATCGAGTACTTGTGGGGCTCGATCGAGTGGGTTATGTGGTACGTTCTGGTCAGGCTCTGGAGTTGAGGTACTCGATCGAGTAAGTGGGCAACTCGATCATATGACCTCAACTCGATCAAGTGGGTTTAGTTGCTTGATCGAGTGTGGTTCGTACAAGTCATATGCGCTTTGAGTCGTAGGTTATGTGTTTACGTTTATCTCTTCTCTTATAGCTTAAAGATGCTGCCAAAGAGATCAGCTTTGTACACTAGCGCGCAAGAAATGAGTGTAGATGAGATACTCAAGATGCTTGAGCATCAAAATGCGCTTACCGAGGCCCTAAAAAAGTTTGGGAAAGACAAAGAAGTTGGGGTGGACTTTGCCATGTTGAGCACTACGATAGCCCACTTCAACCCAAAAGAGTATATGGGTACCGATGCGCCAATTTTGCTCGACAATTGGCATAGAGAGATAGAGAACATCTTGAATATGGTTCACTGTCCCGAGAACATTAAAGCGAAACAAGCTGCATTTTACTTGAGAGATGCTGCGGGAGAGTGGTGGGACAAGGTAAGCGAGAGTGCTCTAGATTTGTATGTGAGGCAGGGGAAGTCAGCTATACCATGGAGCGAGTTTAAGAGAGCTATGCGCCAGGAATTTTTACCTGAACATGTTTGTAGTAAGTTGAGGGAGGAGTTTGATGATTTCAACATGACTCGGGATATGACTGTGGCTGAGTACTATCATAAGTTTAACGAGAAGTCTAGGTATGTAGAGGATATGGGGTTTAATCAGGAGAACTTGGCACTGAGATTTGAGAAGGGGTGGACTTACAAGATAATGGAGAAGATACCAATTGGGGTGCTTACAGATGTTAAGGAAGTGTATGAGCGAGCAGGGAGAGCTGAGAGATTGGTCAAAATGGCCAAGAAGAACAAGGAGAGGGGTCCTGAGAAGAGAAAGGCTGAGAGTGAGGGTGGTGGTCAGTCCAGTTGCAAGAGAGGTAACCACAACCAGGCGAGGGCTTACTCATCGGGATCGGGTTTTAGTAGTGGAGCTTCTTTTGGGCGTGGTCATGGTGGTAGTAGTAGTAGCTGCAACATCTCTTGCTATAACTGTGGCGGTATGGGCCATAAGAGGCATGAGTGTACTAGTGCTGTGGGGAGAGGTTTTTAGAGACCATCGCAGGGGAGTTTCTCATAGGGTCCGCCTCAGAGTTATGCGAGCAACATGTCATCTTGGTCATGGAATAACCAAGGAGGTCATAGTAAGAAAAACGGTGGATCTAACCGCAATGGCGGTAACTCTTATCAGAAAACGGCAGCTAACAAACTTCTGCCAGTACAGTCCGGGGAGGTGGACAAAAGACCAATGTCAAGTTATTCATGATGGACAAAAAAGCTGCTAAGGATGATTCTCACGTGATCACGTGTACCTTTCTTGTTAGTGGTGTTTTTACCTTTGTTTTGTTTGATTCGGGGGCGTCACACTCTTTTATACGAGTCATGCTAAGTTTTTGGGTTTGAGAGAGTTTGAGTCTGTAAAAGATGAGGTTTTTATATAGTCGGGTGAGTCAGTATCTTGTGGGAGGTCTTATAAAGGTGTATCTATGATAGTTGGGCAGGTTGACCTTCCAGTGGATTTGTTAGAGTTGTCTATGGATGGTTTTGAGATTATAGTTGGTATGGATTGGCTGGGTAAGTACAAGGCTAGAATAGATTGTAACCAAAAGAGAGTCTCTTTGACAGGTCCTAAGGGAGGTAGTGTGTCTTACCGTGGGTTTGTTGCCAAACCCAAAGTCAAAGTGATTGCCGCGGTGACATTGAAGTCTAATATGAGGAAGGGGTGTCCTTTGATTCTGTGCATGTGAAAGACCATAGTAAGGTTGATCTAACTGTGGGAAATAATCTGTATACTTCCCTTAAAATGAAGGATTATAACGAATTTAATGATGACGATCACTAGTCATAAATTAAAATACATAAACAAAAGTAAAGGATTCAGAATTAACCTTCGGTCCTAGAAAATACGGCCTAAGAACAATATCAAAATAGATATTCTCCTATCAGTTGCACCCAAGATGCTCCGAGAAACGCCCTTGATTTTGCTAGAATCGATCCAAAAATTAAAATAATTTTTTAGGTTTTCTTTGTGTTTTTCGATGAGAGAGGAGGCAAAAATGAAAAGTGAATTAGGTCAGAAAATCCTCTCCCTTACTCACCTATAAACCGTGTATAGGAATGAATTAGGGTAGGCTTTTCTTTTCTATTTTTCTCGGCCCATAACCGAAATAAGGAGTATTCTTTCCTTATTTTTGGTTATTCAAAAAATGTATAAAATGTGTTAAATTGTCATCTAGTGAGGATCGAACCCATGACCTCTTGGTTTGTGTACCCTCACTATTACCACTATGACACATTCAACTTATTGATATTAAATATAACCGATTATATTTAATTACGAATTAACAGATTAATTCGTCCAAGCTAACATTACATACATTTAATTAAATATAACTTATTATATTTAATTTACGAATTCACAGTTAATTCGTCTTAACTAATATTATTTAATCTTCATTAAATAATTGTCTCATCAACACATTGACTAACTATTTAGTCATAGTAAGCATCAATGTGATCATATTTCTATAACCTCATCTCTCAAACACATCCTATAGGTGTGACCTTTAGGGACCAGTTGATCACAGCCATCTGTATGATAATAACGTCAAACTTTCTAGCAAGCCAACCGTTATTAGGTAAACGTTAATCAACTGATTAAATATACGAAGTATACCCTTGTGAACCTGTAAGAGATTTATAAATGTTATCACACTAATTTGTGGAGGACACAAGCTCTAATAAACTCCCACCTGTCCTCACAAGTGTATGTGCGATAACCGATTCTCATATCCTAAAATTTCTCCCACTCAATGTAAAACAATTTTCAAATCCATATTCACAAAGGTCGTATTTTGCAAGCGATCATCATCAAGAGTGGTTTCCCCGACTAGAGAGTAACTTAACTGATAAACGAATCAACATTCGAGCATGGCCATACATTTCAGTTACAACTCCTCGAGTGGCCCTGAGAAATAACTATACCTGATAAGGGTTGGATATTTTCCTCAACTCGAATCCTGCAGATGTAAGCACAGTATGAAATGACCTAGAAAAAATCTACTTAGCCTCCAGTTACGGCAGACCGTGAGAAAGAAACCAAAGTCACCCAAAAACTGCCTTAATCTCAAGAGACAGTCGATAGTCAAAAGAATCGACTCTAGGAACACAATGGATGTCCTATCCACGACCTAGCACCGAATGTTATTAAACATTTAGGACTCCATTACGTTGTCACAAAAAAATTGTCCTACGAGGTATCGTTATAATCTCGCATCTATGATCGATCAGTCAACCGTTTGACTTATGGCTCGTTGAACCCACCATCAATCGACTGCACAATATAATAGCTGGAATTATCAGCTCACATTAGCGATTACGGACCAAAACAAATATAATGTAATTCATTCACTTTGTATGCGTTCAATGTTGTCAAGACAATCCACATGAAAAACAAAATATTATATATAAAACGATGAAGTTATAAATAGTATATATGAAAAAGATAATGTATCAAATCCATAATCAAGTACTACAACTCAGGAACGCATTTAATTCCCATGGAATTAACGTGCCCTACATGCTTATCATAATTCAACGGTTTAGTGAGAGGATCCGCGATGTTATCATCCGTCGCAATCTTGTCTATCACTATTTTCTCTTGCTCCACATAATCACGGATCAGGTGAGCTTTCCGATGTACATGTCTAGATTTGTTGCTAGACTTTGGCTCCTTAGCCTGGAAGATGGCACCTCTATTGTCACAATAGATGGTGATCGGGTCATTCGAACTAGGAACTACCGTAAGTCCTTGTAAGAATTGACGCATCCATATCGCGTCCTTTGCTGCCTCCGAAGCGGCATAGTACTCGGATTCAGTAGTAGAATCTGCTATAACACTCTTTTTGGAACTCTTCCAGCTGACCGCAGCACCATTAAGAGTGAAGACGAACCCGGACTGAGATATTGAATCATCTCGAACCGTTTGGAAGCTAGCATCTGCGTAACCGATTGCTCATAGCTTAGAATCGCCTCCATAAGTCAATACCCAATCCTTAGTCCTCCGTAGGTACTTGAGGATGTTTTTAACTGCTATCCTGTGTGTTTCACCTGGAGTCTTTTGGTACCGACTCGTCATACTCAATGCATATGCCACGTCTCGAAGTCTGCATATCATGGCATACATGATCGATCCTATTGCAGATGCATAAGGAACACGACTCATGCGCTCAATCCCTTCAGGCGTCGTGGGTGACTAAGACTTGCTCAACTGCATCCCAGTCGTCATTGGAAGGTTCCCCTTCTTGGAGTTGGTCATGCTGAACTTCTCAAGAATCTTATCCAAATAAGACTCCTGACTAAGTGATAACGTCCGTCGTGATCTATCTCGGTAGATACGGATTCCCAAAAAAATGCGCGTGCCTCACCCGGATCTTTCATCCGGAAATGGTTCTTCAACCATTCTTTAACCGAAGATAGGAGAGGAATGTCATTCCCAATCAAGAGTATGTCATCGACATACAATATCAAGAATACAATCTTGCTCCCACTCGACTTGATATATAAGCATGGTTCCTCGACCGATCGACTGAAACCATACTCTTTTATCACCTGGTCGAAACGATGATTCCAACTCCGAGAAGCTTCCTTAAGTCAATAAATGGAACGCTTAAGCTTGCATACTTTCTTAGGATGTTCAGGATCTATGAAACCTTCGGGTTGCACCATGTACAACTCTTCCTCCAAATAACCGTTTAAGAAGGCGGTTTTCACATCCATTTGCCAAATTTCACAATCATGAAAAGAGGCAATCGCTAAGATTATCCGAATGGAACGTAGCATGACTACAGGTGCAAAAACCTCATCATAGTGCAATCCGTGCACTTGAGTGAAACCTTTTGCCACAAGTCGTGCCTTATAGGTATCTGGTTGCGCGTCTACAGAACGCTTTATCTTGTAAAGCCATTTGCACTGTAGAGGTTTTACCTTATTAGGTAAATCAACTAGATCCCACACGTCATTCTCATACATGGAGTCCATCTCGAATTGCATGGCTTCGAGCCATAGCTTTGAGTCGGAACAGGTCATAGCACCTTTATAGGTAACGGGTTCATTACTCTCTAGGAGTAAAACGTCATTCTCCTCGACCATACCAATATATCTGTCCGGAGGATAAGAGACTCTACCCGACCTCCTAGGTTCCTTAGGAATATTAACCGTATCAATAGTTGGAGGAACAACTTCCTCCATCCGTTCCTCGGTTGTTGGTTCTGGAATCTCCGACAGCTCGAAGGTTCTATTACTTGTCTTGTTCTCGAGAAATTCTTTCTCTAAGAACGTCGCACTAGCCGCAACAAAAACTCGATGTTCAGTAGGCGAATAGAAGTAATGACCAAATGTTCCTTTTGGATAACCTATAAAGTATGGCTTGACCGATCGCGGGCCGAGCTTATCCTCGTGTCTCCACTTCACATAAGCCTCACAGCCCCAAACCCGAATAAAGGACAAGTTAGGGACCGTTCCCTTCCACATTTCATATGGAGTCTTGTCGACAGCTTTAGACGGACTTCGGTTAAGTATAAGAGCAGCTGACAAAAGAGCAAAACCCCATAATGAATCAGGCACTACCGTGTGACTCATCATGGATCGAACCATATCAAGTAAGGTTCGATTTCTCCGTTCGGACACACCATTTAATTGAGGTGTTCCAGGTGGAGCTAACTGCAGAACGATTCCACAGTCTTTCAGGTGTTGATCAAACTCATTTGAAAGATATTCGCCACCCCGATCTGAACGGAGTGCTTTAATCTTTCTACCCAGTTGGTTCTGTACCCCGTTCTGGTATTCCTTGAATTTCTCAGAGGACTCACTTTTATGCTTCATTAAGTAGACATATCCGTATCTACTCAAATCGTCCATGAAAGTGATAAAATATCCATATCCATCTCTAGCGGTAATTGACATAGGTCCACATACGTCCGTATGTATGAGTCCTAATAGGTCACTAGCGCGCATTCCAACACCTTTGAAGGAAATTCGAGTCATCTTGCCAATGAGACATGATTCACACGTGCCATATGTAGAAAAATCGAATGCGGGAATAGTCCCATTATCGACGAGTTTCTTCACGCGTTTCTCATTTATGTGTCCCATTCGACAATGCCATAGATAGGTTTGATCTTTGTCACCAACCTTTATTTTCTTATTATTCACGTGTAATACTTCTGTAGTTTGGTCTAAGATATAAATTCCATTCATGGAAACTGCTTTGCCATAAATCATTTCATTGAAAGAGAAAATACAACTATTATCCTTTATTGAAAATGTAAAACCGTCTTTAGCAAGTACGGAAACAGAAATAATGTTCTTAGACAAACTGGGTACATAGTAACAGTTATTTAAAAATAACTCAAAACCACTAGGGAGTTGGATTACATATGTTCCCTTCGAGACAGCAGCAACTCGTGCTCCATTCCCGACTCGCAGGTCCACATCACCTTTTTCGAGTGGTATGATGTTCTTTAGGCCCTCAAATGATTACACAGATGAGAACCACAACCAGTATCAAGTACCCAAGTTCTGAAACTTGCATGGTTAATCTCAATCATATGAATATAAGATGACATACCAACAGGAACGACGCGGCCTGCTTTGATGTCCTCACGGTAGACGGGACAGTTCCTCCTCCAATGTCCAGTCTTGTGATAATGGTGGCACTCTATGTCACCGCCCTTGCTCTTTGCCTTGCCCTGTGAGCCACTAGTCTCACCAGGCGCACTCTTACCGTTTCCTGCCTTTTTAAACTTTGGCTTACCTACAGCTAGGTCGCCATGAGCCTTACCCTTACCTTTACCCTTGTTGGAAATCGTGAGAACATCCTGCTTTATGCTCCCACTCAATTTCATATCCTTCCCGGTCTGTACAAGAAGGGAGTGTAACTCATGAGGACTCTTTTTCAAGTCATTCATGTAATAGTTCGCCCTGAAAACGGCAAAACCATCATGAAGAGAATGAAGCATTCGGTCAATGACAATGCTCTCACTGATTTTACAATTCAGTGCCTCCAGCTTCTCGACATTCTCAATCATGTGAAGAATGTGTGGGCTAACCGGTTGGCCCTTCTGGAGTTTCGCATCAAAGAAGCGACAGGTATGCTCATATGTAACGATTCTCGGTGCTTTTGAGAATTCGTTAGTGAGCGTAGTGAAAATCTTGTTTGTACTTTGGGCAATGAAGCGTCTCTGCAAATTGGTTTCCATTGCAAAGATGAGTACGTTCTTTATCGCACCCGCTTCCATAACGAAATCACTATAAGCGAGTGTCTCGTTGACTCCTTCATTGGGGCCTGGGTTGACCGGTATTCGCTCAGTTAAGTACTTGAGCTTACCGTCAGCAATGGCAGCATTCCGTAGTGCCGCCTCCCAGTCCGCAAAGTTGGACCCATCATTTTTCAGACGTGTGAACTGATTCATCTGGTCCATGAATAGTTTCAGCCAGGACGCGCGATCAAGTGTGGCACTAGGCATTGGGATTGTGTTATTTCCAGCCATTTCGTTGTAACAGTATTATGAAAAATAATTGTGTTCTACACTGCGAGAAGAAGAATAAAAATAATAAGCATGTGCATTGTTTATATTTTTAAGTCTAATGAACTACTGTTATAACGCGAAGACTCAAAACATTTATACAATTGACCTCCCTCAAGAATTATATAAATGATCCCAAGACTCAATTCTCTGTAAATTGATAAGCTAACCATTTAACTAATTCTACCATTAGAATTCTTGGTCGATAAATTTCTGTAAATTCTATCTTTAGTCCATCATAATCACGAGAAACTCTTCGGACTATGATGTTGAGGTAAACTAAGTCAACACAACTACTTACCCAACGTAGAAGGGGTCATATTATGCCTACCGACGAAGAAGGGATTCATAGTTGTTTGCCCTTATAAGACTAATCTCAATTTCCGTTTTAGAGGAAGATCCCATCAACTTTATTTTAATTCATTTTAAGTAAACTAATATCTAGCATGCGAGAATGAATAAACTAAGGTGATGGCTTAAAGAAAGTGACATCTGTATGTCCATGAAAACTAACATACAACCTATATGAGTCAATTTTCATGCATTTTATTAGTAGGTGGTTTGGTTTTAGGCGGAATATGATGCATAAACTAACATGTGAATGAAAAGCAATAAGAATGAAAAACATAAAAACAGTAAAAGTCCTAGTGTGGCCTATCCTATCAAAATGAACAATAAATACAAGTTTGGAATCCTCCTTGGACCCGAGAAGCTTGTCTTGATGTTCCATCTTGATCCATGTAGCGGGAGTGAGCTCCAATCTCCATCTTTAGTCTTCTTTTGAAAATTACAATAAATAAAAATTTAAATAATAAACCTATTTATTACATTCTAATTTCAAAACCCAAAAACTAAAGAAAAATAAAGGAGATTCGAGATCTCATAATTACATTAAAAATTATGTTTCCTTCATTACGAAAACATAATTTGACTAAGGCCACACTAAGTATTACAACTGATTGCAAAAATACGTAAATAAAATTCATTCAATCGATTCATTCAACAAAAATAAAATATAATGCATCAACTAAAATAAATTAAACATACATGACACAATTCCTTAATTATGTTGATTAATTTATCTAAACCACCTATTTAAATCAAATTAAGTGACAATTCCTCAATTAATCACATTAATTTCAATCTTAATCCATATTAAACTTGTAATAAGAATTCAATCCGTCAAAATTTTAAACAGCTTTAAAATAATTTGGTATCTTTTAATTGTGAACCGTTTCACAATAACTAATTGGCCAAAATCAAAACAAAAACAAAATACTTTTTTTATATGGTCTCGGCATAAACAAAGAAAAACAAAACAAGCATGTTTCTTATTTTATACACGGTTTTATCTGTAAAAACCGAAACAAATTTTTTTTTTTTTAAATTCTGTCCCCAGTGAACAGTAGCACGTGAACAGTAACAACAAATTTTTTTTTTTGGATGCTTTTCCAAAACGGCATAAACAAAACAACCGCGAAAAAAACTTTAATCGGTTTTTCTAAGAAAAACCGAGAGCAAAAAAAAACAGCAATTTTTTTTTAATACTGTTTATCCGTGAACAGTACAGAAACAACAAAAAAAAAAATTTCACGGTTTTTAAATTAGGACCCTAATGCCTTTTTAATTTCAACTTAATCTTCATTAAATCAAACATGACGATTCCATTTATGTTGTAACTTAATCTGCATCAAATCAAACATCTACCAATTCTTCATATGATAATTTTAACTGATTAAAACAACATTATGAAAAATAAAAATGGAAATCTCGCATCAAAAAGAACAAACACCGGCTGCAAACATTTTTTTTTTTCAATCGGCATTAACAAAAAAAAAAACAGCCGTGCCCTAAATTTTTTTTTCGGAAACCCTAAAAGTTTACATACAATTTTTATGAAAATCATCAAAATTAAAATTCGTGGCCTTTGCTCTGATACCACTTGTGGGAAATAATCTGTATACTTCCTTTAAAATGAAGGATTATAACGAATTTAATGATGACGATCACTAGTCATAAATTAAAATTCATAAACAAAAGTAAAGGATTCAGAATTAACCTTCGGTCCTAGCAAATACGGCCTATGAACAATATCAAAATAGATATTCTCCTATCAGTTGCACCCAAGATGCTCCGAGAAATGCCCTTGATTTTGCTAGAATCGATCCAAAAATTAAAATAATTCTTTAGGTTTTCTTTGTGTTTTTCGATGAGAGAGGAGGCAAAAATGAAAAGTGAATTAGGTCAGAAAATCCTCTCCCTCACTCACCTATAAACCGTGTATAGGAATGAATTAGGGTAGGCTATTCTTTTCTATTTTTCTCGGCCCATAACCGAAATAAGGAGTATTCTTTCCTTATTTTTGGTTATTCAAAAAATGTATAAAATGTGTTAAATTATCATCTAGTGAGGATCGAACCCATGACCTCTTGGTTTGTGTACCCTCACTATTACCACTATGACACATTCAACTTGTTGATAATAAATATAACTTATTATATTTAATTTACGAATTCACAGTTAATTCGTCTCAACTAATATTATTTAATCTTCATTAAATAATTGTCTCATCAACACATTGACTAACTGTTTAGTCATATTAGGCATCAATGTGATCATATTTCTATAACCACAGCTCTCAAACACATCCTATAGGTGTGACCTTTAGGGACCAGTTGATCACCGCCATCTGTATGATAATAACGTCAAACTTAGAAAGCCAACCGTTATTAGGTAAACGTTAATCAACTGATTAAATATATGAAGTATACCCTTGTGAACCTGTAAGAGATTTACAAATGTTATCACACTAATTTGTGGAGGACACAAGCTCCAACACTAACAGTTGATCAGATACTAGTGGTGGGAGAGTTCCCAAATGTTTTTCCGGAAGAGATATCAGGTTTGCCACTGAAGAGAGACATAGATTTTAGTGTGGAGCTGAAACCGGGGACGGGACCAATCGCTAAGGCCCCGTACCGCATGGGTCCTAAAGAGTTGGAAGAAATGAAGAAGCAGTTGGTTGATTTGATAGATAAAGGATAAATTAGACCTAGTGTATCGTCATGGGGAGCACCAGTTCTTTTTGTGAAGAAGAAAGATGGGAGTTTGAGGTTGTGCATCGACTATAGGGAGCTGAACAGGATTACAGTGAAGAACAAGTATCCTTTGACAAGGATAGATGATCTGTTTGACCAGTTGAGTGGGACAGGAGTCTTTTAAAGATTGATTTAAGGTCATGTTACCATCAGGTAAGGATTCGAGATGAGGACATACCGAAGACAACTTTTCAAACAAGGTATGGTCACTATGAGTATTTGGAGATGCCGTTTGGGTTGTCTAATGCACCAGCAGTGTTTATAGATTTGATGAACCGGGTCTTCACTCAGTTTTTGGATCGGTTTGTGGTGGTGTTCATAGATGATATCTTAGTCTATTCTAAGACTAAGGAGGATCATGAGGAGCACTTGAGGTTGGTGTTATAAACTTTGCTTGACAATCAGCTGTATGCAAAGTTATCTAAGTGTGAGTTCTGGCTTGAGGAAGTTGCCTTTCTGGGGCATGTGATATCTAAAGATGGTGTATATGTGGATCCAACAAAGATAGAGGCAGTGTCTAAGTAGGAGACACCGAAGAATATGGCGGAGATCAGGAGTTTCTTGGGTTTGGCTGGGTACTATAGTCGGTTCGTGAAAGACTTTTCAAAGATCGCCAGACCTATGACAGCGTTGATGAGGAAAGAGAACAGGTTTCGTTGGGATGAAAGTTTTGAGACAACGTTCCAAACATTAAAGGAGCGTTTGACTACAGCTCCAATCTTAGCTTTACCTGAAGGGTGTGAGAACTTTGAGGTATATACAGATGCTTCAAAGAATGGGTTGGGATGTGTGTTGATGCAGAATGGGAAAGTCATTGCCTATGCTTCTAGGCAATTGAAGCCTTATGAGGAGAACTACCCGACACATGATCTAGAGTTGGGTGCAGTTGTGTTTCTCTCAAGATTTGGAGACACTATCTTTATGGGGCGACCTTTAAGGTGTTTTCAGATCACAAGAGTCTCAAGTACATCTTTACTCAAAAGGAGTTGAACATGAGATAAAGGAGGTGGATAGCGCTGATAGCGGACTACGACATGGATATCATACACCATGAAGGGAAAGCAAACGTGGTGGCAGATACGTTGAGCAGGAAGAGTGTGCATTCCTTATGCACAACTATGTCTTTGATGAGGTTGAGAGATGAGGTGGGGAAGATGGGGATACATGTGATACAAAAAGGGGATGCTAGAGAGGACTTGATAGTGGAGCCAGATCTTTATTTGGATATTCGCAGAAAGCAGGCTCTTGATCCTAAGATTAAGGAGTAGAGAGCTGGAGTAGAGAAGAGGATAGTGTCTCGGGTTGTCTATTCATACAGATGGCAGTGTTCGGTTTGATAGGAGATGATGTGTTCTTACTGATGAGGAGTTGAAAAAGGTGATCATGACAGAGGCACATTGCACACTGTATTTAGTACATCCAAGTGGTGACAAGCTGTATAGAGATTTGAAGAAGGCTTTCTGGTGGCCTTGGATGAAGAGGGAAACAACTGAGTTCGTGGCTCGATGTTTGACATGTCAGAGGGTTAAGGGAGAGCAGCGATGACCACAAGGTAAGATTCAGTCTCTTGAGGTACTTAAGTGGAAATGGGAATCTATCTCTATGGACTTTATAGTGGGTTTACCAAGGAGCCAGCAGGGTAACAACATGATATGGGTGATAGTTGACCGTTTGACTAAGTCAACTCACTTTATTCCTATGAAAGATATACGGAGTAAGGTTCAGTTGGCTAATGGGTACACGAAACATGTGGTGAGGTTACATGGAGTCCCTAAGGACATTGTGTCAGATCAGGATGCGAGGTTTATTTCTCGGTTTTGGCAAGAGTTGCAGGAGATGATAGGAACTACCTTTAAGATGAGTAATACTTTTCATCCTGCGACATATGGACAGACAGAGACAACTATCAAGACTCTGGAAGATATGTTACGAGCTTGTGTGACGGAGTTTGGTGGTAGCTGGGAAGATAGATTGGATTTGATTGAGTTTTCTTACAACAACAGCTACCATACGAGTATTGGGATGACACCGTTTGAGGCTTTGTATAGGAGGAGGTGTAGGAGCCCGATTTGCTGGGATGATAGACTTGAGGCAGTGGTTTTAGGACCACAAATGGTACAGGAGATGATGCAACAGGTTAAGGTGATTAGACAAAAGATGAAAGCGGCCCAAGATCTACAAAAGAGTTATGCAGACCTACATCGCCATGACATGAGTTTCAGGTTGGGGATAAGGTTCATCTTAAAGTATCTCCTATGCGTGGGGTTATTTGGTTCGGTAAGAAAGGGAAGCTGAGCCAGAAGTTCATAGGATCATATAAGATTTTGGATCGTGTGGGAGAGGTTGCTTACCGGTTAGCTTTACCACCAACTTTGGATCGGGTGCATAATGTGTTCCATGTGTCTTAGTTACAGAAGTATGTTAGTGATCCTTCACATGTGTTAGAGGTGGAGAACATCGAGTTGGTTGAATCCTTGTCCTATCTTGAGGTGCCAAAACAGATTCTTGATCACAAGGTTAGGAAAACTCGGTCCGGGGAAACGGTGTTGCTCAAGGTTCTATGGTCTAATCATGAGTTGGAGGAAGCTACTTGGGAGGCGGAAGAGGCTATGAGGGAACGGTATCCGTCTCTTTTTTATCAGGTATGTGGGGTTACGGGGACGTAACCATGTTTCTTTTAGAGGGGGCAGGAGATGAGCGCATAAGGTTTTGGTATGGTTTTATGTTAGTTTTTGTACAGTTAGTAGTTGTTTTGAGTCGGTTTGAGTGTGGTTGGGGTTGTGTTTTGAGTTTTTGTTGAGTTGTTGTGTCATGATTGAGTTTGTTTGTTTGTTTTTGAGTATGGGTTTGAAATTTGGGGACGAAGTTCATTTTTAAGGAGGGAAGACTGTAATACTACGGTTTTCTATGCTGTCGAGTAAGTGAGTTTGGATTTGGAAACAGTGTACTGTTAATGGATACTCGATCGAGTAAGTGGGTTACTCGATCGTTTAAGGGGCACTCGATCGAGTAACTTACGTACTCGATCGAGTAAGTCGGTTTTACAAGTTATATTACTGGGTTTTGTTAGCAATGCGAGGAAGTTATATAAACACTTCCGTCAGTTTCTTTTTCACTTTTTACATTTTCTAAAATCTCACAAAGCTTTAACAAAGTTACGTTGCTTTCTTCTTCGCGTTGTTATCAAATGCTAAGGGCTAGAGTTGTCGGATCGTTGTGTTCTTTACGCCGTTGTGTCCATCGTATTGTGAGTAAGATCCTTGTACAGTTTTTATGTCTTTTCGTTGATTTTGTTTAAAACCCTAATTGGGTATTTTGGGGGATTTTGGGTGTTTGGTGATTGTTAGATAGTAATGTTATGATTAGGTGATTATAGGAGGTGGTTTCGTAGAGGAGTAGTTTTGAATAACGGTTTTGTGACGATCTTGGTGATTTGCCTTTCAGGTAGGGTTTCCCTACTCGGTTATTGATTACATGGTTTTGATGGTGGATTGTTCTGCTAGTTTACTGTTGTTGATCTTTATCGTATTGGTAATTGTTGTTGTATAATTTGGTTGGTTGTGTTTGTCTGTGTTTCGCGAGGCGCACCCTCGGCTGAGTGGAGTCACTTGTGGCAGTGGCTTCACGCCCTTGATTCGCCCTCTGTGGAACCCACCACAGGAAGGGATGTGCACATTAAGAAACATGGGCTTTCTCTCGGAATAGATGAGCGGGGATTTGGTGGGTACGGCTGTGGTCCCCCACTGGCAGCGTGGAATATCTGTTGCGATGGGTATTTTGGCAGGACTTCACACTTTAGTGTGTAGTCAGGTGTGTGGGGATATGACGGAGTTGGGTGATCTATGTGTTGTATCTTGTGTATCTTTTTTTTTGTAATCAGTAACTGACCCCGTTTAAATGTTTTGAAAATTGTGATTATCCATTCAGGGATGGTGAGCAGTTATTCAGCAGGTATGAGATGGCTTGCGCGAGGGATAGCGGGGATAGAGTCATCACGTGTCGCTAGAGTCTTCCGCTATATCTTTGAACTTATTTCCTTTAGTTGGTTTTAGTTTTGGAACATTTGTACTCACTTTACAGTTTTGGGATTTTGTTTATGTAATCACTGATGAGTCATAATTATATACATATTTATGCCTCCCCTTAATTGCTTTTGATACAGTTTTCGTGCTAGTTTATATAATTTACATGCCTTTTATGTTAGAACGTTGATACTTCCACCTTTTGATATTTAATGCAGGAATGATGCATTTGAGGAGCAAAGGAATGAAATAGGCATCGCGGAGTGGGCATGGAGGAATACACGGAGCATGACACAGGAATCTAGAAGAATAAAGGAAGAGCTTCTTATTACTAGTGCCTACTTTGAAGGGCCATATCTTGAGTTCCAAAACTGATATTCAAGTGATTCCAACTGGAGCTGAAAGCTTATCTTCTTAGCTTTCCAACGCCGTGAAAATGCTTGTTTCTAAAGTAACGAAGAAATAGAGGCCGTTTGAAGTTCAGTCGAAGCAGGAACTTGTGTACTCGATCAACTGCAGCCACGCTCGATCAAGGAACTTGTGTACTCGATCAACTGCAGTCAGGCTCGATCGAGGAACCAACCTAATCAATTAAACTAATTAAAATACGCAATGTCGAGAGTTGGGGTTCCTGAACTTTGGTGCCTCGATCAACTAGAGCTCGGCTCGATCGAGGAACTTGGTGACTCGATTGAGTACATTTGGGCTCGATCGTGGAACCACTTGGTTCTAGAATATTCCGCAATTTTCCTTAAGTCGGTTATGTTTTACTATAAATACCTAAACTCGTACCCTAGGTTAATTACGCTTTTATTTACTTTTGACGGCTGGAAAACACTTTAGCATTCGTACTTTGTTCTTAATCTTTCCTCATTAATTATTAATACAATTCATGCTATTAATTCATTGTTCTTATTCATCGTCTTCAATTATGTCTTTCATTCAGATTGTTATTTTTATTCTTTTTATTATGAGTAGCTAAATTCTTAATCTAGGGTGAAAGGGGATCTATGTGGTTAGAAAAGGGGTTATTATGAATTGATTGTTAAATTGCTTTCTATTGTTGTTTAATTATTGAATTACTTCTAATTAGTTGATTACTGATCAGAGTTAATTAA
Organism: Silene latifolia; assembly: GCF_048544455.1. NCBI lineage: Eukaryota > Viridiplantae > Streptophyta > Magnoliopsida > Caryophyllales > Caryophyllaceae > Silene > Silene latifolia. The sequence goes on from NC_133538.1 coordinate 130,913,719, forward strand.
TTAGCCTCACATAAACTAGGATTATCACCGATCGGGTTAAAACTAGTATAGGCCACGATAATTGAATTAGACCGACTTAACTATAGCGATTGCATGTTAAGTCAGATCTAAAAAGACATATTAGAATCGACCGATAATATGACTTCTAACAATATAAATTGCTCAATCAATGAATTAAATCTACCCTTGGATAACAGCCTAGTGAACCCGAATCCCTAAACCTCTTTAATATTATTGTTTGCATCCTTTATTTACTTTGCAATTAGCTGTTAGAAACCCAATCAACAAACCCCCAAAATTGGTTACTAAAAGACAAACTTAGATAAAACAAACTTGATTAATTAACTAGCCTCCCTGTGGATTCGACCCTGACTTAGCGCTAGCTATCTTGTTAGTAGTAGTTTAGGATTTATTTTGACTAAGGCGAACGACTGAAATTAACCTTATCAAATTTGGCGCCGTTGCCGGGGAGGGGTTTAATTATGTTGTGTGCTTTATTTATTATTGTGTGCATCTACATATCAAAAATCCATAAAAATTAAAATTTTTCAAAACACAAAAACATGTTTTTCTTATTTTTTTAGGTCGAGTCTTGGTGAATTTAAATAACAATGATGTTAAATTGCATTGGTTTTGGATTTGAATCTTAGTTTAGTTGTCCATGTACATTGTTTTGACTCGTTAGCCATGAAAACAAAGGTCATAATTCAAATCTTAGCTCTATTGACATGCCTTATATTAATTAGATTTGACACAATTAAGTTGGTAAACTACTTAAATTCTGAGGTCTATAGAGCTTCCTAGGCCAGAAACATCAATAAACTGGTCTCATTTGTCAATTTGGCTTGAGTGTGGTTTCTCCTTGTGGAATATGTAATATCAAACTGCATAAGTGTGACATTGATTTCTTGATACTTTTATTGCTTTCATTTGACTAAGTACATGTGGATAGGTGATTCCTACCGTTCAAATAAGCCTTACAATTATCCTTTTTGCTAGCCCGTTTGAACCCTTGTAGCTGTTTTATATCCTACATTTATTAGCTACAATCCAAGAATTTGCCTACCTTATCGGGACCGTCGCAGTTGCTTGATTATCATGTCTATTTTACTACTACGGTTGGGATTAGGACTATTATTCTCAATTGTGGGTGTAGTAAAATTATTTAGCAATTGTGTTGTATCCTTGTGTTGGAAACAGGAAAATATGAAGCAAAAGAAAAAAGAAAAAAAAAGAAAGCAGAAAAAAAAAGAAAAAAGAGAATTGAAAAGAGATTGCTTCATTTGGTTTTGTCAAGGATCGAAAGGATGGTCGTTAGAGTTTAATGCATATTTGGAGAGTAGTTTGTTAGCTCTTATGTGTTGTAAAGTTGATATTATTTCTCTAAGTTGGGTTCATTTGTTATTTTATGATTTGGTTTTAGTTTTGGTTAGCGCTGCGCCTACCGTCTTAGCCTCACATATCCATACGTGCTTTAGCACAAACCACTTCTATTCCCTTACCCATTTGCCACCCTTATTGTCCTTGATACATGTACTTTTGTCTACATTGGGTGATTACATATTAGTTGGGGAAATCTTTATCACATTAGATTGAATGCATGTTTCATAAGTCGAGTGAGTGTTTTTATTTCTTTCTATCTTCAGATATAACTCACCCTTACATACTTATGAATGCATGAGTGAAATCCGCGACAATCCGACTAATTTGTCTTGCAAAATCGAAAGGTATTTGGAATTTGTCTATAGTATGGTGACATGAGACTTGAGCTGCGTTTTCTATTTCCCGTACCATTGAATTTGTTTTATTGGTACACTTTGGTCATTGCTTTGTTACAGATATGGATAGCTTGGGATTTGTATGTGCATTAAACATTAGCTCTGAGTTGTTTATTCTCCATTTGTATGATTGCCTTATGTATTGTGTGATGTTTTGCTTGAGGACAAGCAAAGAGATGGTTTGGGGGAGTTTGATCAGTCATAATTATATACATATTTATGCCTCCCCTTAATTACTTTTGATACTGTTTTCGTGCTAGTTTATATCATTTACATGTCTTTTATGTTAGAACGTTGATACTTCCGCCTTTTGATGTTTAGTGCAGGAATGATGCATTTTAGGAGCAAAGTAATGAAATGGGCATTGCGGGGTGGGCATGAAGGAATACACGGAGCATGGCACGGGAATATAGAAGAATAAAGGAAGAGTTTCTTATTACTAGTGCCTAATTTGAAGAGCAAATATATCGAGTTCTACAACTGATATTCAACTGATTCTAACTAGAGGTGAAAGCTTATCTTCTTAGCTTTCCAACGCCGTAAAAATCGCTTGTTTCCGACAAGTAACGAAGAAATGGCGGCTGTTTGAAGTTCAGTGCGCGAAGTAGGAACTTGTGTACTCGATCAACTGCAGCCAGGCTCGATCAAGGAACTTGTGTACTAGATCAACTGCAGCCAGGCTCGATCGAGGAACCAACCTAATCAATTAAACTAATTAAAATATGAAATGTCGAGAGTTGGGGTTCCTGAACTTTGGTACCTCGATCAACTAGAGCTGGGCTCGATCGAGGAACTTGGTGTCTTGATCTAGTACATTGGGGCTCGATCGAGGAACCACTTTGTTCTAGAATATTCCGCAATTTTCATTAAGTGGGTTATGTTTTAATATAATTACCTAAACTCCTACCCTAGGTTAATTACGCTTTTATTTCCGTATTTTCGTATAGCTACTTTAGAAAACTCTCTCAAATACTTAGTTTAGTTTAATTATTGTTCTTATCTCCGGATCTAGCTATTTACGGTATTGTTCTTAATCTTTCCTCGTCAATTATTAATTCAATTCATGGTATTAATTCTTTGTTCTTATTCATCGTCTTCAATTATGTCTTTTATTCAGATTGTTATTGTTATTCTTTTTATTATGAGTAGCTAAAGTCTTAATCTAGGGTGAAAGGAGATCTAGGTTGTTAGAAAAGGGGTTATTATGAATTAATTGTTAAATTGCTTTCTATTGTTGTTTAATTATCGTATTACTTCTAATTTAGTTGATTACTGAACAGAGTTAATTAATTAGCCTCGCATAAACTAGGATTATCACCGATCGGGTTAAGACTAGTATAGGCCACGATAATTGAATTAGACAGACTTAATTATAGCGATTGCATGTTAAGTTAGGTCTAAAAAGACATATTAGAATCGACCGATCATATAACTTCCAACAATATAAATTGCTCAATCAATGAATTAAATCTACCCTTGGATGACTGCCTAGTGAACCCGAATCCCTAGACCTCTTTAATATTATTGTTTTCATCCTTTTTTACTTTGCAATTAGCTGTTAGAAATGCAATCAACAAACCCCCAAAATTGGTTACTAAAAGAGAAACTTAGATAAAACAAACTAGATTAGTTAACTAGCCTCCCTGTCGATTCGACTCTAACTTACCGCCAGCTATCTTGTTAGTAGTAGTTTAGGATTTATTTTGACTAAGGCGAACGAATGAAATTAAACTTATCAATCAGTTAAATTTGTTTATTTAATTATCTAAAGTATGTTTCGTTATGATCAATTTGATATACATTGCCTCGGGTAACCGAGATGGTAGCATTTCCATGCATTAGGTGGTCCTGGTAAGGCACCACTACTACAAAACTTGTTATGGACATCAGTCGATGAACATCGTATTATCTGAAAAACCGATGTACATAACATACACATTAGTTGTTTGCAAAAAAATGATGTGCATATAATTATATGTATAACGGTTGCGTTAAAAAACACATGTCCATTATTTCTGATTTTAAAGGACATGTGATATTTAATAAAACCCATGTCTATATAAAAGTCATGGACATGGGACATTGCATTTAACCGATGTGCATCAAAAGTGAAAATTATAGGCGGCAAAAATATTTGCCACACCGCCATCACTTATAATTTCGACTACATACATTCTTCCCCAAATTACACTACAAGAAACATGCGTTTTTGAGTCTACATTTTTGAGACCGACAGAAAAAACGGTCTCAAAATATAATTTGGGACTGAACCCAGTCTCAAAACTTTAAAATCGGTCTCAAATTTGTGACCGTCCCTAAAACAGTAAAATGGACTCAAAAATGTAAAAGTAGTCTCAAAGTTGAGACCAATTATAATTTCCAGGACTATAGTCGGTCTCAAACTAACCCGCTAGTGATATATGTTATGAAACCAACAACTTTGTTTCATTTATTTCATTATACCTCACCTTCTCTCTACGTTTCCCAAACCTGGCAATTACCACCCCCACCCACGCAACCATCGCACCCAACGCGCACGAGCACCGACGACTGATACCCATGAGACCACTGGCGCCGATGACGCCGACTGCTACCCTACGATAACAACCGATGTGAATCGAATTTTGTAAGAACCCTAATTTTCAATTTCAAATCGTTTATTTAATCATTTTACTAGCTGGACTTTCATTCATAGTTAGGGTTTATGAAATGTTTATGTTCATTGATTGGTTTAGTTATCTTAATTTAGTTTCTATTATTGAGTTGGCTTTGCAATTATGGTGGATTGAAAATGAATTATTTGTTGATAAGGTAATTTGGTTTTGCAATTATAGTCTAGCAGCCGAGTTACATCGTTAATTTGGGGTTTCTTGATGAACATGAGTTATTTTTTGATAGGGTAATTGCTACCACATTTTCCGGCTTTGCATTTTTGTGTGGGTCAAATATCTATGGTGGTGTTGGATGATTGGTTTGTGAAGCCACTGTTATTTTCATTTAAGTCTAGCTCCACATATTCTATGATCGCCTTTGCTAGGATTCATGCCCTTGAGGACAATGATGTTTACATGGGTAAGTATGCTGCTGCTTATTCCTGGATGTATGACACCATCGTGTATGATTTAGAGATAATCAGCAACCAAGTTAAAAATATTCATGCTCACATGGTCAGTACACTTTTTCAAGGCCTAGCTTCAAGTAAACTTGAAATTACTAACCTCCCCCTTGGACATGCGCATTTGGGTTTTGATATGGTATGCTACAAGTTCTTCAATATAATTATATTATATGCAGTAGTTATGGAATGTGCGGAGACATTATACAGGTTCGGGCAAAATTATACTGCTAATTTGTGTACACCGTTGATGCATATGGTCAGGGCAAAATTACAGCTAGTGGCTCATATCAGTGAAGGGAAAGTGGCTCACATCAGTTATTTTAATCTGTTATTTATACAGCAGTTCAGGTTTGTGATGACTTTTAGTTCCCAATTCCAATTTATTTGTACTATTGTAATCGACTTGAAGCATCTATCCTTTTACATGAGTGAATTTTAATGTGCTTTTTTTTTTTATATTATCGGACTATTTAGCTGGCTTTCTGGTTGAATTGGTTCTGTTTTGATGACAGGTGATGAGATTTGTGCACTATGCTTGTAGATTGGGGATCCAAGGTCCTTTTAGTTGGATTTTTATTTCTCGACCTTGCATCAGACTATGAACTTCCTTAAAAGCTTGTTGAATAATTTAATGCTGGTCCAAAACCCGTTTATGTTGGTTTCGGTAGCGTGGTAAGCCTATCTCACTAACTGCAAATGTTATGCATGTTGTCATTTACCAGACACCATCGTTAGAGTGTGGTAATGTGCAAGAATTTAGTATGTGTTTATTGACAATCAGACATATGAACCATTTAGCATCAACCCTTCCTAAGGTTCTTTGGCTGTTTTATTTATCTTACAAAGACTTGACATTTAATTACGGTTGTTTTGATAATGTTCAGTATAATCAAGAGCCTTAGAAAATGACTCGGATAGTTATGACTTAGATAGTTGTTGACGCACTGGAAAGAACTGCACTAAGGGGCATCATTAACAAGGGCTAGGATGGCTTGGGTTAAATTGTAAGGTTTTTCCTTTCTCTTTTCTCATTTGGCAGGACTGTAAACCTATCACTAATGTTGCTGTGAGGGCAGAAAGAGCTTTACTTATTTTTTTATATCACAGGTGGCTGAACCAAAGGAATCTATATACATATTGAAAAAATGTGCCCCGACCTTGTTGAGGATCCGCACATTCAGGTGAGTGTATTGCTAGTAGTTGTGATACTTAAAATATAGTAATGTATGTGTCTCGTTAGTTATATAGGATCTTCTATGTTGATATTTTGTTTTCTCGTTAACTTTGTTTTGTTGAACCAGATTCTCTTGTTAACATGTCCAATGGGAGATGAGCACATCTGAGGCTGCCAAGTAGTCTTGTCTCTTCGGCCTTTTTTTTTTTTAAAACAATTAGTCAGTTTACATATTGGTTTATATTTTTGTATAAGTTAGTCATCTAAGTAAATTTGACACATTATGTAGATGAAATTTTTTTGTAATTGGCTTTGGATAACCGATTGATTGTATACAGATATTTTTTGTTGATTATGGAATCAATTTGCATTGTCATCATGTGTACGACTAATATGGGCAACAACGTAATTTTTTTTTTTATAAAAAATAATATTTATAGACATCGGATTTTTGCAAAAACCTGATGTCCATTGATCAAATAGACATCGGTTTTCCTAAAAATCCGATGTCCATTGATCAAATAGACATCGGTTTTCCTAAAAATACGATGTGCAAATTTTAATGGACATTGGTTTAAAATCCGATGTCCATTAATCCACAATAGACATGACCAAACTCTACATCGGTTGTGTATCCGATGTCCATATAGCGAAAAGTCCGATGTCCATCACAAGTTTTGTAGTAGTGCACCTTGGTGTATGGGGGTGTTACACTGATTATCTAACTACAACTTATCTATTTAAATTGTTGTCCTTCATCGCTTTATATTCGTTTGTTCGCACTACAAACTTGGGAAACCAAGTATTGTGATACTCTCATGTGTTGGGCATTGTCTTGAGGAAGGATCCCAACTTATGTGGGTGTTACAAAGTTGTATTAGAGCGATGATTTTGGAGCCTAAACTAATGAACCAATGAACTTAGGCGTGTCAATTTAAAATGAACACGGTTTAAGTTGTAGGTAACTCGTGTCAAGCGTGAGAGATGTCTCAAAGTTGTACTCTTGTCCTCTTAACTCGAGTCGGTCACAACGCGTGGGATAATGAGTTCTTTGTGCATATAGTTGTTGCATATCTTTGTTTTGATACTTGTGAAATTGTTTCATGGTTGGTAGCACTTGATGTGTTGACATGAAAGATTATTGTGAAACCAATGAGAAGCACGTTGGATGTTTATTATCGTCATCTGTATATCGTATAACATATCTACGCTTTCATTCTCTATGCTTGCGTCTAGAAACATGTGAAATAGGGTTAAATGTGGACTTATGTGAGTCGGAATGGATACATGAACCTTTAGAGGGTGTACTCGGTCAAGTGGGAAAAGAAACTCGGCCGAGTTTTAGGCACTCGACTGAGTACCCATACTACTCGACTGAGTGGACAGACTCTAGATTTTGGAGCAATTCCTGAAGTGTATCACTCAATCGAGTAGAAGACCCTGTTGGGAATATATAATCTCATTAATTTACATATTCATATATGTGGCATTTTAGTTTAGTCATCAAATTAAAACTAGATCTTATGCATGCAAACATAAATAAGATAAGAGAAGAAATCATCAATCTTACTATATGATTTCGGTTTAGTAGGCACCAACAAATTCACCTATTTGTTAGTTCTTGAGCTTTCCTTAAAATGGATGAACAAAAGGTCCAAATTAGAACCACTCCCAAAAGTGAATACCCAAGGAAATCCCTTAATAACTTATATATTTATGAACTAGTGAAATATAAGTTTGACTTAAAATATGACACAAAAATAATTTTGTTCTCTTGTCTTTTTCGGCCAAGAGAGGAAGGATTTTGGAGATTTTATTTCTCTAAGTTTCACAATGTGTAGAGAGAAGAATAATTTCTAACACTAGAAATTATATTATGTAAGGTAATGAATAATTATAGAGAAAACATTGGTATTTCTCTAGTGGGAAAACCGGTTGGGGTATGGGTAATAAGGGAGCCAATGCATGAAAAAATTGCTCTTCTCAAAAGTTAGGTTTGCATGGCTACTAGTTAGATTTAATCATTGTGTTTTCCACTTATGATAAAAATACAATATAAATCTTATACTCCCTCCTTTATTTCGGCACACTTAAAATAAAATGGGTAGTCCATTTTATTTTGTCATTTGTCAATTTTGTCACATGTTACATGTTACATGACATGTCACAATTTAATGTATTTTTAACATATTAAAAATCAACATACTCATAAAATATGTCATTTACAAAATCGACTAGTAATTCGTAATTACTTGTACCAAAACGGTTTATCAAATTATAAATTACAACGTCATGTATTTATAATAAATTATTCATTCAATTTCAATTTCAAATTGTTTCGTAAACAATAATTTTATCTAAGTAATAAAACAATTCAATTACTTAGACCGTATCTAATTTAATCGAATTATAATAAGACACGTTAATCTCACTCACAAATCATCCGTCAATTTTAAGCAATTTAATTAACTCGTATCGGCATACGATTAATTAAATAATCAATTAAGGATATTTCCCTATAGGTATGACCTAAGGGGATCAACTGATCACCACCGTCGCACGAAAGTAATGTCAAACTCTAGTCAGCCAATCATTACTGATATGTGTGGACCAGTTGACTGTAAAATATTACATCCCACATGTATTCTTAAAATGAGATTTAACATGTGATCATCATGATCAACAGTTGTGATCGCATTATTGTTGGAGGACACATATTCCAACAATCTCCCACTTGTCCTCGACAAGTGTGCATCACCAATTCTTTTGTCCTATTACTATCTCCCACTCAAAGCAAGGTGTCTTTCGGGTCGTACTTGCAAGTGATCATATCGAGAGTGGTTTCCTCGATCTGGAGAATAACTGATTGACCGGAATTATCTACCATAGATACCTTCCGAGCGTGGCCACGCATTTCCAGTTCATTACTCCTCGAGTGGCCCTGAGATATTGTTATAACCCTGACAAGGGGCGGACAATTCCTATCGCACTTATTCCCTTCGACTAGCCACAACCATCATAACCCAAAATATGCCCATTTGACTCCATTTACGAAGGTCGTAGTAACATAAATCAAAGTTAATCTGAAACTGTGCCACCTTAGGCGAACAGAATTTAGTCAAAAGAATCGACTCATTAGAATACTATAGTAGCTCTCGCCACGACCAGGCTATATAAATTTGCCAGAACTCTATAAGCGGTCATTAGCCCGACAAATTGTTCCTAACAGTTTGCCTATGTGATCGACTAGTCATTCTCATATGACTCTATGACACTTGAACTTGCCATCAATCGCATCACACTCTAGTCACTTCGAGATGTCACCTCATATAAGTGACTATGGGCGAATACAATGCTAATCCGTGTTCACTTTAACGGGGTTAAATTGTCCTTACAACCCGTTTGGATGTAACAATGTATAAGATGAATTAATAATAACTCAAACGACAAATGTGGGCATCACATTCGGGTAGTCAATACAATATTACCACCTTGTGATGTATATAAGTGTGAAAACACTTGTTGATTGCAATAAAAGTTTAACATACCATGTGTCCATGTGTTCATACTTTTCGTATTGCACTGAACTTTATATTCATGTTATCTCTCATAGCATGAACCTTACCAAGTACACATCTAGGTTCCCAACCTAGGTTTAGGTCCTTTATCTTGAAAGAACTTTCTTGTTGTTTATCACATAACCAACGAATTGTGGTGGATGATATAACTTGCACTGGTCAAGTGTTCTACCAACTCACAATGCATTAGGTATACGTTTTGTAGGGTCTTGCAACAATTGTCAAGATGATTAGCCTAGCACTTCTCATAAGTCCTAGCATATTAGAAAATACTAGTTTTGAGTAACTTCTTAATATAACTATCTTTCCAACTTCTTATTTCTCTTTAAGCTTAATTAGCTTAGGATCTTCATAAATCCTTATATGTTTTGAAAACTTCAATATGTGCAACTTCTTATCACATAACGGAGTATTCTTCCAAACACTAGAATAGCTCATTAGTTCTCCTCGAGAATTCATGACGATTCATATGTGGCTCACCAGTGACTCATCATGCTATTAAGCATATGATTCATTATAGGACATGTGCATGATTATTCTAATGGCGGAAACATTAGTAATTTTTTTAATCATGTGATCAACCATTCTTAGGTTCAATGAATGACCATGACTGCTTATGGTAATTCCATTTTCATCGATATGAATAACCTACGTTTCTCGTTGATTTGATGTGTATATCTCAATACCTATCCAACATCCCATGATGTGATCGTATTCATCTTAGTCCATTTTCATCCAGAATTGAAAACTCAAATACTTCTATGTGAAGATAGTACTAGCTCGTCATTCTCAATGAGTAATGAGTTATAAATTTTACAAGATGATTACTCCCACTAAATTTCATGTCTTCACATGATAATTTCAAACTCCCACTCAATTCCACATGTTTCGTAATTGACTACTCAATCGAAACATTTCAAGAATTGAAATACATTTTGCTTTGCCAAGTTATTAAGATTAAAACCATATATGTTCCCAACATATCCTTTCAAAATACCTATTTGAAAAGGTTTCAATCTTAAACTTATAGAAAGAGATTTTTAATCTCTAACTCATTCATTTATATTGATGCGTAGCAATGTCATTATTTAAAGGTGAAAACCCATTTAATACACGTCCTTCTCTAAATACCCTTTTCGGAAGAAGGATTAACCATTTCATTTTCATAAAGAGGTTAAGTAATGACACTAGCGTGGTTAACAATTAACTTAGCTCTTGTAGACATCGGCATATCTTTCTTTGCAACTTTTAATCATAAATCTCATTTATTTTCAAGGATGCAACTTTGTTTCATTTAGGCTCTTAAGTAAATATCAATATTTAAATTCTTATTTATGTAGGTCATAGCCCAACTTAAAATGTCTTGTTGAGACTTTTCTTTACTCATTTTCTATCTTCTTTAGTCATTTTCTATCAAAACATTCTTTTGGTCTCCTCGTGTACTTATCTTAAGAACATATTCTTCTGATTACTTCACTTGGTCTCTTTTGTCATGTAGATCTCATCTATTCGAGACCATAGATCTCATCTATTTGTGTATACTATCTATTTAGGTATACAAATCATTCTTTCTTTCGTAGATCTCACTTACTCAAGCATACAAATTATTCTTTGTATCCTATGTGTTGTGATTTTTCTCCCACTCTATCTGTAGAATAAATACACTAGATATTCAAAGATAGCTTATGAGACACAAATAATGATTTTGGAAGTAGAAGGAGGACAATCTCATAGATTGACTAATAGATTTTAGATTTGATGAGTGTACTTGGTAATTGTCATTCCTTTAGGAGAGTTCATCAACTCAACATCACTTTATAATTGATCATACACAAGCCTTAAGCTTGTGGACATATAATGAATCCCATCATTATAGTTGTCTATTAGATCACTTTAAGTAGATGATCATATGTTTCTATGTGCAAGCATATAAAGACGAATTATTAGAACAAATAAATACCATAAAAGGGGTGACTTGGGTTACAAGCCAAGCCACCATAATCCAAAATACAACCATTGTTTAGAAAGGATCAACCATTTCCATGTCGAACAGGGAAATCAAAATAGTTCTAAAAATTTATAACATTAAAATAAAGACAATAAAAGCCAAGCTTCATCGGTATCTACTCCTAGCTCCTTCATGATTTCTCAAGCTTGCTTCTCTTTTCCTTTGTCTTTGCTTGGTGGAGGCCCTATTTACAATAAAAAGGGGATACATTATCACAACTTTGTATCAAAATACCATAGTTGAATTAAAAACATAAAAGAAAGGATAGTCATTTACCTACTGGAGTGATCTTTCCAGCTTTGATGTCACCAAGATACTTGGAACAATTCCTCTTCCAATGTCCAACACCATTACAATAATGGCATTTATCACGAGGACCCTTCTTGATTTTGGAAGTGATAGCTTCAAAAGTCTTAGCCTTGGTGGACATGGGAGCTTGCCTCTTACCCTTTTTCCCATTCTTTTTGAACTTCCCCTTGCTCTTAGTGCTTATATTAAGCACATCCTTAGGTGGGTTAACATTTAGCCCCATGTCTCTTCCGGCTTGCACAAGTAACTTGTGCAACTCTTCAAGAGACACGTCCTTGTCTTGTATATTGAAATTCACCCGGAATTGTACATATGCTTTGACTTTGGATAATGAGTGAAGAATCCTATTAACAATGAGCTCCTTGGGGATTTCAACCTTTTGAAGTTTCAATGTCTCGACTAACTCCAACAATTTGAGCACGTGAGGGCTAACCTTTTGGCCCACCTTAAAATCGAGATCAAAGAATGCCGAGGCCGGCTCATATTGGACGATCCTCGGTGCTTGTGAAAACATTGTCACAAGTTTGGAATAGATTTCATTAGCAGTGCCCATTTTAAAGGCTCTCCTTTGGAGATCCGCCTCCATGCAAAAATCAACACATTTTTCATAGCGGCGGACTCTTTGTGGTAAGCCTCATATGCTTCCCTAGTGGCGGCACTCGACCTAGCATTAGGTTCGGGTGGAGAGGCCTCGGTGAGGTAACGAAGCTTGTCGTCACCTTAGGCGGCTAATCTGAGTTGGGCATCCCAATCGGAGAAATTTGACTCATTCTTTTCAAGTTTACAATGATCCATGAAGGATCGGAGCCATGAAACATTAGTGAGAGGTGCGGCGTTGGTGTTTGGTGCGGCCATTTTTTATGAGAAATAAAAGTGGTCTACAAAACAAAAATAGAAGGAATAAAACACTTGTCGTTTTAAAAAAATAATAATAACACTCGTAAATTTTTAATTTAAACAAATTTTATTGCATTTATCTAGTGACCTCTACCCAACTTGATAAATGATTCCAAGACACAAATTCATATTAACTTAGGCATCGGTAAAGCCGAATACAACCCTTATCAATATAACTCGATGGATTAACTCCTTAATAGATTCTACTCTTAGAACTCTTGGTCGATAAATTTACATTAATATTTATCTTTAGCCCGAAACACATCCGGCAACCGTCGAGAATACTTTCGTTGACTTCAACCCAAATTTCGAATAAATGTGTCCATGACCCAAATTTACATCAACTTGGGCATCGGTAAAGCCGAATACAACCCTTATCTTTATAAATTCGGTGGGTAGACATTTATCACCCACTTCCCCTATGTAGCAAGGTTTGTACCCCGGTAAGGCCGAGTGCACTCCCTCACGAAATAGGTTTTCATGGTTTCTAATTTTTGGTAAGGCTACGTCTCAATTGTTTATTTAAGCGAGAGGTCATGTCAATTTATTATCTATCACGTTTTAAGTGAACTAAAGCGGTGAACTACGATAATTGTAATTGACACGGTCGATAAACTCGATTTAAAAATGCATGTTTAGTTATGGCGATTTAGCGATGCATGCAACATATAAATAAAATGCAAAGCATAAAAAAATCCTAGTATGGCCTTCCTAAAATAGTAAATCTAATAAACTATTACAAATTCGGAAACAAACGCCTTTGGTCCCCTAAACTTCGGTCTTGGCATGCATTTTAAGGCAACACTTTCTTTGATCGATCGCCTTCTCGAGTGGCACCGTCTTCAAGGTACTCCGGAATAAATAAATTACAATATGAATTACATAATTTCCTATTATACATTTGTAATTTAAAATAAAAATAAATCTATTACATTACAAAACGGTGATACGAGATCACAATAATTACAACCGAATCGATATTCCCATACATTTCGGGTAATATCAATTAAAACTAAGGCCATACTAAGTAAAATTACATAATTCAAAAATTACATAAAATTAAAATATGACACTCATAAATAAAATGCAGCATTATAATATGTATGAACATGCTCGATTTTATGCTAAATCGCCTTTAAGAGCCAATATCGTATATTAATCGATTTTTACGGATTTGCGTGATTTAACTTCTTAAAATCACAATAATTACATAAATTCATAGTTATGTACAAGTTAATTACCCTAACCATCTTAGGACTCAAAATTAGTCTCCACTAACATTTGACAATTATTAAACTTGATTTCTTAATATTGTTCATAAATGGACCCAAAAATACAAAATTTATGCTATAAACTTTAAATTAAATTATAAAAATTTCAAATAAATCAAAATTTGAAATTTAAACTCATGAACATTCTGGAAAAATTACCATGACACTCATAATGTTCAAAACTTAGGTTAAAAATTTCGAAAATTTATCGAGAAAAGCAATGTTGCGGTTTATCGGTTTTAACAATTTTGACCCTAAAAATATGAGAAAAATTATATTCACCAACTTATCACTTTTAGATCTGAAATATATGACAAAATGCTATAGGTAACGTTTTTCCTTTAGTCATGAAGTATGTTTTAGCATTACTAATTTTAGTCACTATTTATGTGATTTTTCATCAAAAAACCATAAATCATGCATAAGGACTTAATTATAGCCAAATATTTTACACACATCTTGTAAAATTACATGTGATAACATACTAGATTTCCATGACCAGATTCGAAATATAACTCATATTAACCTATTTAACCATTTAAATACGATTTTAACTTGAAAAATCCATATTTCGAGCAAAACAACGCATTTTATCATTAAAATTTACAGGCCATCAGTAGATAATATATGTGAAAACATATCCAAAAACCACTGAAAAAATCGAAGCTTAGCTATTTTTCATCCAAAAATGACATTTTTATCATAAAAATCACATTTTAATGCCACTATTATATAAAATGAACAATAAAATCCTTAAATAAACCAAAATGTCCTAAAAATCACTTAGGACCAGAAACTTTTAACATGCAAGGTTATTTTTAGGTATATCTTCATAAAACCAAATTAATTAGTTTTGTATGTTAATCATATAACTCGGAAAAACTTTAAACCGATTTGCATGCAAACAACCTAAGGCTCTGATACCACTTGTTGGGAATATATAATCTCATTAATTTAAATATTCATATATGTGCCATTTTAATTTAGTCATAAAATTAAAACTAGATCTTATGCATGCAAACATAAATAAGATAAGAAAAGAAATCATCAATCTTACTATATGATTTCTGTTTAATGGGCACCAACAAATTCACCTATTTGTTAGTTCTTGAGCTTTCCTTAAAATGGATGAACAAAAGGTCCAAATTAGAACCTCTCCCAAAAGTGAATACCCAAGGAAATCCCTTAATAACTTATATATTTATGAACTAGTAAAATATAAGTTTTACTCAAAATATGACACACAAATAATTTTGTTCTCTTGTCTTTTTCGGCCAAGAGAGGAAGGATTTTGGAGATTTTATTTCTCTAAGTTTCACAATGTGTAGAGAGAAGAATAATTTCTAACACTAGAAATTATATTATGTAAGGTAATGAATAATTATAGAGAAAACATTGGTATTTCTCTAGTGGGAAAACCGGTTGGGGTATGGGTAATAAGGGAGCCAATGCATGAAAAAATTGCTCTTCTCAAAAGCTAGGTTTGCATGGCTACTAGTTAGATTTAATCATTGTGTTTTCCACTTATGATAAAAACACAATATAAATCTTATACTCCCTCCATTATTTTGGCACACTTAAAATAAAATGGATAGTCCATTTTATTTTGTCATTTGTCAATTTTGTCACATGTTACATGACATGTCACAATGTAATGTATTTTTAACATATTAAAAATCAACATACTCATAAAATATGTCATTTACAAAATCGACTAGTAATTCGTAATTACTTGTACCAAAACGGTTTATCAAATTATAAATTACAACGTCTTGTATTTATAATAAATTATTCATTCAATTTCAATTTCAAATTATTTCGTAAACAATAATTTTATCTAAGTAATAAAACAATTCAATTACTTAGACCGTATCTAATTTAATCGAATTATAATAAGACACGTTAATCTCACTCACAAATCATCCGTCAATTTTAAGAAATTTAATTAACTCGTATCGGCATACGATTAATTAAATAATCAATTAAGGGTATTTCCCTATAGGTATGACCTAAGGGGATCAATTGATCATCACCGTCGCACGACAGTAATGTCAAACTCTAGTCAGCCAATCATTACCGATATGTGTGGACCAGTTGACTGTAAAATATTACATCCCACATGTATTCTTAAAAGGAGATTTAAACATGTGATCATCATGATCAACAGTTGTGATCGCATTATTGTCGGAGGACACATATTCCAACAGACCCACTCGACCAAGTGTGAACCACTCGACCGAGTGGATCGCTTGGTAAATTTTGGGAACCTTCTGGAAGTCCAGGCACTCGACCAAGTGGGATGGTCACTCGACCGAGTGAAGTCCACTCGACCGAGTGAAGTCCCATACTCGACCGAGTGGACCTATATATTGGTCAATATCATTTGTCTCTTATGGTGAGACATGTATTGACGTTTGCTATGCTTATTAAAGAGATAAGTTTTCGAGAGGAAGAGGTGGACCGGATCATTGCACAAAATGAAGCTCTCACCGAAGCTCTTCGGAAGGTCACTAAAGAGAGGGAAGCGGTAATATATGCCTTGGCCATGAGCACCACTATCTCACGTCACCGACCCACCAAGTACCTTGGAGTGGGCGAGCCTAATCTCTTTAGTTATTGTGTAAGAGAAATAGAGAGAATTTTAGAGGTGGTAAGGTGTCCCGAGGAACTCAGGGTAGAGCAAGCCGCTTTCTACCTCGGATGTCTAGCGGGAGGATGGTGGTATAAGGAAAGGGATGCTTTGAGAGACTACTATGAGGAAAAGGGTAAGGCCGCTATTCCATGGGCTGACTTCAAGATAGAGATGAGGAACGAGTTTATTTCCGAACACGTTAGATATAAGCTCTGGGCGGAGTTTGATCGATTTGTGATAACTGATGTAATGACGGTACAAGACTATTACATCCGCTTCAATGAGCTTGCTACCTATGTGGAAGACATTCACCTTAGCTAATCCCATTTGGCTCTCAAGTTTGAAGGAGGGTTGACCGTGAAAATCTCGGTTAGAAGCTTCCACCGGGAGAGTTATCTAGCGTGAAGGACGTGTATGCTAGAGCCAGGAATGCGGAGAGACTTCTCAACATGACTAAGGATGCCAAGGAGAGGACCAGAGAAAATATAAAAAACGAGAGTGATGGCGAGGGACATCAACAAAACAAGTTTACCTACAATCAAGAAAATTTTATTCGGGTCGATCACAAGTGAGCAGTTATGTGAAGTTGGACTGTTACGGAGGAAGGGCCGCTAGTGAAGGTGGTGGTTTGAGATGCTATAATTTTGGTGGCCTTGGCCACAAGAGGAATGATTTCACTAGCACTCTAAAGGGCCCCAACCGGAGGTTTGGGCAAGGAAGTTCATACCACACCCCTTCCCAAAGTGGAGCGAGCAACCGGAACTTGGGAGCATGGAGCAATAAAACGAATGCCAACCCTACCTTCAATGGTGGGAACAACCGTGGGAACTTCAATAGGGGAGCACCATAAAGGGCGACAAGCTACATTTGAGGCAACGCTTAGGAGGCTGGGCCGACCAACTCGGCAAGTACGGTGCAAGGGGAGCCTAAGGCTTGTGGTAGGCTCTTTGCCATGGACAAGAAAAGCACCAAGGAGGATGCTCATGTTGTCTCCGGTAAATTTCTTGTTAATTCTCATCTTTTGTTTTGTTTGACTCGGGAGCTACACATTCATTCGTGTCTAAGAGTCGTGTGTTGACCTTAGGTTTGGGGGAGTGTGAGTTAGAAAATGATGACGTGTCCTTACCTTCAGGAGAGTCTATTGTGTGTTCAAGGGTGTATAAAGAGGTGTCGGTTTTGGTACATGAAACAAACTTTCCGGTAAATCTTTTTGAATTTCCTTTGGAGGGGTCTGAAGTAATATTGGGAATGGATTTTCTAAGTAAGCACAATGCCAATATAGATTGTCATCAAAAGAAAATAGCTTTGAAAGGACCTAAGGGTACATGAGTGTCGTACAAGGGTTTTTTGGTCAAATCCAAAGTGAAGCTCATTTCGGTGAGGACCTTAAAGACGTTTTTGAAGAATGGATCCCCTATGATTTTGTGTCATGTGTGGGACACTAGCATGGAAAGACCACAAGCTCAAGATATACCTGTAGTGGATGAGTTTAAAGATGCATTTCCTGAGGAGTTGCCCGGATTACCTCCACCAAGAGAAGTAAAGTTTGGTGTGGATTTGAAAGCGGGAGCGGGACCAGTCTCTAAGGCCCCGTACCGGATGGGTCCAAAGGAGATAGAAGAATTAAAGAAGCAAATTTGTGAATTGGCAGATAAGGGGTATATTAGACTTTGTGTTTCGCCATGAGGAGCACCGGTTTTATTTGTGAAGAAAAAGGATGGGACTATGAGGTTGTGTATCGACTACCGGGAGTTGAATAGCGTCACCGTCAAGAACAAGTATCCATTACCAAGGATTGATGACCTATTTGACCAACTTAGTAGAGCCAGTGTTTTTTCAAAGATTGACTTGAGATCGGGCTACCATCAATTGAAGATCAAGAATGAGGACATTCCGAAAACCGCCTTTAGATCGAGCTATGGGCATTATGAGTTCGTGGTGATGCCTTTTGGGTTGACAAATGCCCCAGCCGTGTTCATGGACCTCATGAATAGGGTGTTTAGCCCGTACATGGATAAGTTAGTGGCCCTACTCATCTTATGCTCACTGCCCAAAGCCAACTGCAGCTTTTTCCAAAATTGAGAACTAAACCTCAGATCACGATCGCAGATGATATCCTTAGGAATCCCATGAAGACGAATGATCTCACGCTGATAAGCATTTGCTTCCTTGAGACTCCATGTCTCCTTCATCGGAATGAAGTGTGCGACCTTAGTCAAACGATCAACCACGACCCAAATGGCATTCATTCCTTTAGGCGACCTTGGCAAGCCCATGACAAAATCCATCGAAATCGAATCCCATTTCCATGTGGTAATCTCTAAAGGTTGCAGTAGACCACCAGGTCTCTGATGTTCAAACTTGATCAGGTAACGGCTCACAAACTCGGCGATCTCTTTCATCATATTCGGCCACCAAAACCATAGCTTCAGATCCTTGTACATCTTATCACCACCAGGATGGACCGAATAGCGAGTACTATGAGCCTCCTTGAGAATCTTACATTTTAAGACCTCGGAGCTAGATACACACCAACGACCTCGGAATCGCAGACCATCATCAGGTCGATTGTCGAAGCCTTTGCTTATAGCGACTCGAACTCCTTCTAGGAATTCATCCTCTTATTTCTTAACTCGGATGTCATGAAGGATCTCGGGTTCAGCAACCATCGCACTCAAATCTAATGTACAAGGAAGCACCACCTCAAGGCTCATCTTCTGGAACTCTCAATGCAAGTCATCAAGCAACACCACCACAGATCTCATAGCATGGCGCACTTTGCGACTTAAAGCGTCAACAACCACGTTTGCCTTACCCTCATGATACTGCAGCTCAACCTTATAGTCATTAAGCAGCTCCAACCAACGTCTCTGCCTCATGTTAAGATCTCTCTGAGTAGAGATATACTTTAAACTCTTATGATCCGTACAAATTTTACAATAGACTTCATACAAGTAGTGTCGCCACAGCTTAAGTGCAAACACCACTGCTGCTAACTAGATATCATGAGTCGGATAGTTCATCTCATGAACTTTCAGTTGACGGGAAGCATAAGCTACAACCTTACCCTTCTGTATAAGACACAATCTCCCTTCCCCATAGGGTTTCACTCGTGAACCCTAGTCGCGTACAAGACACCCATATCAACGCATAAACATTATACAACACGCAGTTAAGGCATTAAAACACATCCAAACGTATGAAACGTAATTAATCATGATAATAAACAATCTAACAAGTACCAATAATACAAATAAATCATTAAATCTTGTAAATCACATCAATTGGCGTAAACACAATTAAAAGAGAAACACCTAGTTACCTTTTTACGCAAATAATCCTAAATATCCCCGTCAACGACGTAGACGTCTTCTCCAGGTGCAACCTCTACGCCTTCACGAGTCATCACATGTGACAAAGTTAAAACGATCCCAATTAAAACACTAAACGATATAAGAACTATAAAAAATAACGCGTGGAAACAAAACTTACAAAAAAATGGATAGATCTAAGGAGTAGGATCGATCTAGGCTAGAAAATTAACGAAGAAAGGAGGAACAAGAGACGCATGAAACTCTATGGGGAAGGAAGACACATGGCTCCAAGAAGAAAAGAGATGAGAGAAAAACTAGGTTTAGGGTTTTGTGTGATTAATGAGAAAGGTAAGCAAGAGTTTGATTTCCCTTATTATTTACAAAAGAGCTCATGGGTTTATTCCACGCTTAGGCCCAAAACTCACCCATCTTCACTACTATCACACGTGAAACCTATAAGCAAAGTGGGGTTTCACCGAATTTCAAGCTAGATCTGACGGTAAAATAAGAGAATGATATTTTCCCAGAAAATAAATTACAAAATATGGGAAAATAAAAATAAAGAAATATATTACGGAATATAGGGGTGTTACAATCTAACCTCCTAAAAAGAATTTTCGTCGTCGAAACTGGATGAGAGAAATATCTCACTCGAAATGATGCGAACGCTTCTCTCGTGTAGATGCTTCAGTTTACCAAGTCTCCTGCTCGAACTTCTGACTCCTCCACATAACCCGAACGAAAGGTAGAACCTTATTCCTTAACCTGTTTTCCTGACGCTCCAAAATAAGAATGGGTCATTCCTCATAAGGTTAGGCTCAACATCGATCATATCAGCTTGTAGAACATGAGAATGATAACTGTGGTAACGACGTAGCTGCAAAACATGGAATACATCATGAACCTTCGACAAATTTGGAGGTCAAGCCAACCTATAGGCTACCTCGCCCACGTCTCTCGAGCACCTCGTAAGGATCAATGAATTTAGGACTAAGTTTGCCCTTAATCCCAAATCTCTTGACACCTTTAATCGGCGAGACCTTAAGGAAAATTTTATCGCCACCCTCGAACTCAATCGGCCTACACCGCAAATTCGCATACGTCGTCTATCGATCTTAGGTTGTCTTAAGATTTTCACGAATCAACCTTACCTGCTCAATCGATTCCTGAATCAACTCTGGACCAAGAACGGCTGTCTCGCTAAAGTCATACCAACACAAAGGACTACGACACTTCTTTCCATAAACTGCCTCAAATGGAGCCATCTGAATACTAGCTTGGTAACTGTAGTTATAGGGGAAATCCACAAGCGGTAAAATGTTCTCCTACCTAACTTGGAACTCCAAAGAGCAAGCTCGCAACATGACCTCAAGCGTTTCAATGGTACGCTCAGTCTGACCATCAGTTGCAGCATGAAAGGCCCTACTCATCTTATGCTCACTGCCCAAAGCCACTTGCACCTTCTTCCAAAACTGAGAACTAAACCTCAGATCACGATCGCTGATGATATCCTTAGGAATCCCATGAATACGAATGATCTCACGTTGATAAGCATTTGTTAGCTCCTCAAGACTCCAAACCTCCTTCATCGGAATGAAGTGCGCGACCTTAGTCAAACGATCAACCACGAACCAAATGGCATTCATTCCTTTAGGCAACCTCGGCAAGCTCATGACAAAATCCATCGAAATCGAATCCATTTCCATGTGGGAATATTTAAAGGTTGCAGTAGACCACCAGGTCTATGATGTTCAAACTTGATCAGCTAACGGATCACAAACTCGACGATCTCTTTCTTCATATTCGGCCACCATAACCATAGCTTCAGAACCTTGTACATCTTATCACCGCCAGGATGGACCGAATAGGGAGTACTATGAGCCTCCTTGAGAATCTCACATTTTAAGACATCATAGCTAGATATACACCAACGATCTTGGAATCGCCGACCATCATCAGGTCCATCGTTGAAGCGTTTGGCGTGACCTTTGCTTTTAGCGACTCGAACACCTTCTTGTAATTCATCATCTCTTTGCTTAACTCGGATCTCATGAAGGATCTGGGGTTCAACAACCATCGCACTCAAATATAATGTACTAGGAAGCATCACCTCAAGGCTCATCTTCTGGAAATCTCGATGCAAGTCATCAAGCAACACCACCACAGATCTCATAGCATGACACACTTTGCGACTTAAAGTGTCAACAACCAGGTTTGTCTTACCCTCATGATACTGAAGCTTAACCTTGTAGTCATTAAGTAGCTCAAACCAACATCTCTTATTCATGTTAAGATCTCTCTGAGTGGAGATATACTTTAAACTCTTATGATCCGTACAAATTTTACAATAGACTTCATACAAGTAGTGTCGCCACAGCTTAAGTGCAAACACCACTGCTGCTAACTAGATATCGTGAGTCGGATAGTTCATCTCATGAACTTTCAGTTGACGGGAAGCATAAGCCACAAACTTACCCTTCTATATAAGACACAACCTCCCTTCCCCATAGGATTTCACTTGTGAACCCTATCCGCGTACAAGACACCCATGTCAACGCATAAAAATTATACAACACGCAATTAAGGCATTAAAACACATACAAACGTATGAAACGTAATTAATCATGATAATAAACAATCTAACAAGTACCAATTATACAAATAAATCATTAAATCATGTAAATCATATCAATTGGCGTAAACACAATTAAAAGAGAAACACCTAGTTATCTTTTTACGCAAATAACCCCAAACATCCCCGTCAACGACGTAGACGTCTTCTCCAGGTGCAACCTCCACGCCTTCACGAGTCATCCCACGTGCTAAAGGGAAACGATCCCAATTAAAACACTAAACGATATAAGAACTATAAAAAACTAACGCGTAGAAAATGAAACTTACGAAGAAGATAGATAGATCCAAGGAGTAGGATCAATCTAGGCTAGAAAATCAAGGAATAAAGGAGGAACAAGAGGCGCACGAAACCCTATGGGGAAGGGAGGCACACGGCTCCAAGAGGAAAAGAGAGGAGAGAAAAATAAGGTTTAGGGTTTTGTGAGAATTATGAGAAATGAAAAGCAAGGGTTTGATTTCCCTTCTTATTTATAGAAGAGCTCATGTATTTATTCCAAGCATAGCCTCAAAACTCACCCATCCTCATTATTATCACACGTGAAACACATAGGCAAAGCGGGTTTTCACCGAATTTTGAGCTAAATCTGACGATAAAATAAAAGAAGGATATTTTCCCGAAAAATAAATTATGAAATATTAGAAAATAAAATTATATAAATATACTACGGAAATTAGTGGTGTTATAGAAACCCTACCATTAGGGAATCTTCTTACAAGAGCTGTCAATCACAAAGATACACGCAAGACACCAACATCGCCACCTACAAAAATCAAATATATTCTACCACGATCAACCATTATCATCGACTGATACCAACGACGATAACAACGACTTCCCTTGCCATGCTAGACTTACGACGGATGTTACATCCCGATTTCCAAACCCATGTCCACACGCGGTTGATGTGACTCATATTTGAGCACATTTAGTCCCCGAATTAACCTCGTTCCAATGCTTTCTAGCACCTATTAGAGTCATTTCTTATCTTTAGTTTCCCATTTCGTATATTCTTTGAGGTTTTGTGTCCTTGGTAGGAGAGGATTGCTAGCCTTGTATTTATGGAGCAAAATGAAGCTAAATAGATCGCATCTAATGACCAAGCATCGAAGAGGAGACCGACACTAGAAGCCTAAGAAAATAAATGAAGAGAAATGGGCAATGATGAAAGATCCGTGCGTCCCTAAGATAGTCCCCACGGATTGTTAGGGAGCCAAGAACAAGGGAAGAACCCTGTCCCAGGATCCGAGCGTCCTGAGCTCAAGACGAGCGTCCTAGAGCCAGGATCCCAGTGTCCCGACAGTCAGCCCGAGCGGATCACCTCACAGGACCAAGCGTGCTTCAGCTCAATCCGTGCGTGTCCTTGGGGAGCTGCTACTCAATCCGCGTATGTCCCTCGGGAGTTGTAAATTATCAAGCTTATCTTAGGATCTTAATCGTCATTTAAGCCCTTAGTAACCCTAATCCTTGTACTTAATTTTACTATAAACTAGGTAGAATCTCGTGCTTCGCACGACCTGTTTTAATATTCAGTTAGTAAAAAAACACTCAAATTTTTAATTAGAAGAGCAACTGAATACACAGAATTATTCTTGAGTCTTAATATATAAGTTAATTATTCTATTGCATTATAAAGATACAATAGTCCTCCTTTTCATCTCATGCATCCCCTTTAGTTTTTGTTTAACTTACATGACATCTTGATATAGTTATACTCCCCTTTTTTATAATGTTTTTTTTATTTTAATTTCATGTTGTTTTCAGAAGACAACATAAACGTAATTTCATTCTGTTTTTAGAAGACAGTAAACATCTTTTTAAGAATTTATACATACTGTTTTTCTACGAAACTACTTTCATGGATTTCTAGTAATAAATGTGGAGTAATATTTTACTATATGTCATACTATAGCCATTTATGCTCTTTTTACATAATTATGGTCAACTTCTTCTGCTATCTATCAAACTATTCCAACTTATTCTGGTGAATCATGTACAAATCTTCTACAAAATAATTTTAGCCTCAACAAACTTAACAAACTTATGCATTCTTACAATTATTTGCTTTCCCTTATCCTACTCCTACCTTATCTCTCTTTTAGAAAACTCAAAAACCCTAGAAAATTAACTCATTCTATGATTGTCTGTTCGGCATTCTGTTGAAAAAATACTATCAAAATGTGAAACTCGAATTGGCACTCGGGCAAAATGACCTGATGTGAAAATTCTGTTGGCGAGTCACAAAAAATATCAGCTCTTTTCATGACGATTCATTCCCTGTTAATAAACATTGAGAAGTTAATGGCATGTCATCCTCGTGATAAAACCCCAACTATAAGTTACACTCTCTACACTGCTTTAAGAGAGGAGAAATTTACTCAAACCAAAACACCTCGCAATTTGTGTAGAGAACCAACAGTATAATATTACTGTTTTTTTCGGATATCTCAAGAACTCAAAGTTAATCATATACGTATAATAATATGGAGTGTAGTTCTTTCTGGGACATCTGATAAATATATGGAGTGTAGTAGTAATTAACCACAAATTAACCAAAAGCAATTAAATTAGATAGCCGTTAAAAAATGAAGAATAAATAATTTAAGACTTTACATTTGAATGCATTGTTGAACAAAAATCACAATTAAGATTTTAAGACCAAATTAATGCTAATGCTTTCAAGTGCAAGTCAATGACAATAGTGTCTAAATGAAAACAACGTAACAGGTAGAGGCTAAAGAAAATGTGATTACGATCGTGTATTAAATTAATAATTGATATTGATAATGGATTAAAGTAAAGATTATTTACCAAAATATATATATTTGACCAAGCTTGAAAAACACTCAACTTAATGAAGACATTATTCTACAGAAAGATGGGAGTAGTTTTTAAATAATATTCATTTTTTGTGTTAAAATGCACAACAATTCTCGCCACCATTCTATACCTCCTTCACGGCTTCACACACATGCATGCTCTATCAAATTTCCTTCCCAATCACGGAAGTTGCTCACACAGACCCACAACCACATCGACTCGCTCTCTTCTGATGTTCGCCGGTTGCTTGACGAATAGAAGAATGTTTGTGCATTCAAAGTATCCGTATCATGCAAGAGATGCATAGAAAAGAAAAAAAAAACAAATAAGAGGAGGTTATACAGTGCAGTTCCGATGTACTTAATTTGTACTTATTCGCATTGAAAGCTTTCTCAATATGGATACTTTGAGCTTTAACCTTCTAGTCATCATTATGGATTTACATTCAACATATTCATGGTATCATACATGTGAACATAACTATAGCTAGTTTCTCGTTTTCTTTTTTTGCAGATTGTTTATGAAAATGAAAAAAAGGTTTAGAAGTGTGATGTCGTGAAAAGAAAAAACTTGTATTTATAGTGTGAATTTGTTTCAAAGGGCTTTGAATAGGTATGAATGTGATAGATCATTGATAGTTTTATACCATGAATGTGTTGATTAACATGGGAACACAACCATTCCTTTTAGTCTTTTACATTGAGTATGCATCCTGGAAATGCGATTGTAATTATCTTCTCTATAATTTAAATTTAATTTCTATTCTCTTGGAAATGTTACGTTCAGATTTCACGTATGAATGTAAAACATTCAAGTAAATTTCTCTTTAAAAAAAATTGACACATGTTAAATCCACATTTTCTCAACCCAACTTTATATATAGACACTACCAATACATATCAAAATATTGCAATTAATATAACAGAAATTATACTCAATTGAAAGCAATTTTCGAAATAAACGTAATGATTTATATTTTAGAATTTTTATCCAAATATTTTTTTTAAATAAATTTAGAATCAAAAACCATACTTATTTAATGTAATTAATAAATACCGTAACATTTACTAAACTATAATTAATAATTTGTTGAGATTTATACAGTATTCATTATGTTCATACTTAATGGTTAGTTGAAATAAATGACTGTAATTAAGGTTGAAACGCCACGTGGCGCATCTACAACGTTTCAACCCAATTTTATATATATATATATCTATATATATATATATATATATATATATATATATATATATATATATATATATATATATATATATATATAGATAGGTTCAGATGAGTCTACAAATTTGGTCGAGTCCATAAGTCCACATCTCTACCATTTGATCTTACAAGGTGAATGGTTGAGATTAAAACAAAAAAGACACCCACCTAACATGCAATTAATGCTTTGTCTCCCATAATTTCAATTACCAATTGTTCTAATCAATTACTTTCTCTTTCCTATCAACTAATTTATTAAAATAATATACTATCATCAATATTTCAATTATCAAAATATTATAACGAAATTTCATACTTGCGTAAAATAAAAGCGGGTTCGTAAAAGACTCCGTAAATCTTCATACGGACTCCGATTAAGGCGAAACAAAATCCTATATTTATTATTTTTTCAAGCCCGACGCAATGGTAATATTTTTTAATACCATTCAGTTTTCAAAATTTTAAGTACGGCTAATTACTCGGAAGTTACACCCTATTTGCTTGAAATTATCTCATTTGCTTGAAATTACACCATATGCCCACTTGAAGTTACACTATTTTTAATTGAACTTAATTAATTAATTTACTCATATAATTAATTGGATTCCGAATGAAGAGGCGAGGGTGGTGGAGCGAACTAAAGTTACACACTTGCTTTGTTAAAGTTATACACGCCACATATTAAAGTTACACCTTCAACAATTCAAATTAGATAGACGTGTGATAAAGTTACACAAATTCAAATTTTACATATACAAAATGACCAAAGGACTAAAGTTACACTCGTCAAGGATAAAAGTTACACTCGCAAATCAATAAAGTTACACTCGTAAATCAATAAAGTTACATAAACTTGTGCTAAAATTACAAAAATTCAAATTAATAAATTCAAAATTTTATATACAAAATGACCCTAAAAGATTAAAGTTACACTCGTGAAAAATTAAAGTTATACTCATAAAGCACTAAAGTTACACTCATGAAGCACTAAAGTTACATAACTTGAGCTAAAATTACAAACATTCAAATTAGTAATATTAGAACTTGTATATACAAAATGACTTTACAAGATTAAAGTTACACTCGTAAAGTACTAAAGTTACACCATTACAAAACTGAAGTTACATGATATACAACTGAAGTTACACCCTTACAAGAATAAAGTTACACACTATATAATTGAAGTTACAACATTCACCAACAATCATCAATCTAAATCAATCAATCTAAATCTCACATCTTCATCGTCAATCTATAACACCAAAGACATATCAACATCTTCATCATCAATCAATATCGCGAACGACTTATCATCATCATCTCCATCTTCATAAAAACTACAATTAATAATTAAAAAATTTAGATATAATTCATCAAAAAAACAATCATACAAATCACTATATTTAAAATTATCAAGCCATTTTAAATACCTAAGCAACGATTTCAACAAAATCCAACACAAATTAATAAGAAACAAATACAAACCATTATATTTCAAGCACAACCGATCAATCTATAACACCAAACACATATCAACATCTTCATCATCAATCAATATCGCCAACGTCTTATCATCATCATCTCCATCTTCATAAAAAAATTACAATTAATAATTAAAAATTTTAGATATAATTCATCAAAAAAAATCATACAAATCACTATATTTAAAATTATCAAACCATTTTAAATAACTAAGCAACGATTTCAACAAAATCCAACAAAAATTAATAAGAAACAAACACAAACCATTATATTTCGAGCACAATCGATCAATACTGAATATTTTGAAAACCCAATGGTATATAAAAATATCACCATTACGACGGGCTCGAAAAAATAATAAATTTAGGCTTTTATTTCGCCCTAATCGGAGTCCGAATGAAGATTTACGGAGCATTTTATGAAGTGACTTTCATTTTATGCGGAAATAAAATTTTTGATTTGGTTTGAAAATGAAATAAAAATGAGAGGTAAATGAAATTATAAGAGAAAGAAATAATTAGTGTATGAGAAATTGGTGTAAAAGAGACAAACAATTAATTATGCATAGGTAGTGTGAATTGTGTGTCTTTTATCTTTTAATCTCAACCATCCATTTTTTAAGATTCAATGGCTTAGATGAGGACTCATGGACTCAACCTAAAATGGTGGACTTATAGGATCATATATATAGGATCATATATATATATATATATATATATATATATATATATATATATATATATATATATAATAGAAATAAGATCTCGTGCGAACCTAAAGTTCAGTGCGAACCGTGCGAACTAACCTATTTTTTCACACGTTAACCAAACTCCGTATACTGCTCCCTTATCCACTCATCAACAGGCCCCCCCACTCATCTTCCCCCATTTCAACTCCAATCACCCCTCCCTATTCATGTCATCACCGGTCAAACACGCCGGCGACGTACTCCTCGTCTCCGACATATCTAATCTTTACATCCTTCCTCTCTCCTTATCTCTAACCCCACTCACTCAGCTCGGCGACTCCGACGCCGGACGTACCAGTGGCTAATAGATTAGTTGTTGCAGGCTGCCGACGAACCCTCGTTCTCTCCAATCTCTTCATTTGTCATCCGGTCATGCTCCAATCATTACCGCTCGTGGAGGTGCGAATACGAAGGCAAAGGTAGTTATAGATGGTCGGCAAAGGTGAGTGATAGGTGGTAAGGTGATTGTGTGAGCAGCCTCGCCATTCTCTCCGGCGGTTATCGAGGCTGGGTTGCTCGAATTTAAGGGGTAGCAGTGGTTGCTATCAGATCTGGTCTCGATTCAACTCGGGTTTCGATTCTGAGTTTCATTGTGGTGATGCTGGTGTCGCCACTGCTGCTGCTGGATGCGTGAAGTTGGTGGTGGTGGCGATGGTTGTGGCGAGGCTGCAGGCATGTCTGAGGCGTTTTTAGAAGTAGATATAATTATATGGCAGATATGAACATATGTAAGTAGAATTTTAGGCAATGGCGGAGTTGCTGTTGACGGAGTCAGTCGCCTCTTTCGAAGATCAATATAATTACCTTTGCTTGTTCTTCAATAAAATTGCTGAAAATGCAGAGGATAACAAATACCAAACTTTTATTAATCATGTAATGACTATGCTACAATCATGGAATACAAGCTAAAGCCAAAAACTTGCATCCTTACAATGAACTATACTAAGCAAATTAGTGTATCTAGCAAATTAAAGGTGTGTATCTAGCAAATTAAAGGTGTGTATCTAGTACTTTAAATGAGTGTATCTAGCAAGCTAAATATATGTATCTAATAGCTTAGAAAGTGTAACTAGCAAGTTAAAGGTATGTATCTAGTAATTTAAAAGAGTGTATCCAACAAGCTAAAGGTATGTATCTAGTCTAGTAACTTAAAAAAGTGTATCTTGCAAGTTAAAGGTATATATTTAGTAATTTAATTTATTGTATCTATCAAACTAAAGCTATGTATCTAACAAGTTAAAGATATGTATTTAGTAATTTAATTTATTATATCTATCAAACTAAAGGTATATTTCTAACAAGTTAAAGATATTTATTTAGTAATTTAACGGACTGTAAGAGGCAAGTTGAATATAACTATTTTCAAGAGCAACCAAGCAAATAGAAATATTTCAAAAGCCATGTAGCAATGTTCTGACCTAAAAGTCTGACGTTTGATTGTATTACACCCACAAAAACACTAGTGATTCTATATGAAGTGTGAGCGCCGCAACAAAGTATTGAATCGGAAAGAGTGAATGATAATCTTGTTCCAATCCAAATAATTTTTTTATAAACACCTTCAGTTTCTCAATCATGGGACAAATTCAGAATCTGTTATATATACTCATATAACATAAAGAATATCCTATGATACACAAGTACACAAAAAATATCATGAATTTTGTATTAAATACTCCGTAGTTATCGACCAATTTGCGTTTAGCTTCATCTGAAATATGTTTGAATTTCCTCAAGAGTTATTCCTTTTATCTCAGAAAGCCATACTACTACAAATATGGCACTAAAAGCACAAAAGACTGTAAATGGCGAAGGTCCCTGCAATTGACATCAAAACCGGTTCAGACTGGGTTAATGCCGAGTATCTAACCTTAGTGGTGATACTCTGTCTATATCTATCTTAGTTATTTAGATTTTAGACGGACTATCAATATAATGTTACGGAAATTTTATGTTGTTATTTAGTTTTCTGAATTCGGATGGGGACAAACTTTTGAAAAATAGGCGGGTGCTAATGTCACAGGGCTATTAGCTTGGTCCATGAGTCATCTAAGGTGCGTGTATCACCCCTGAGAGGATGAGCATAGGACTCATGGACAAGCTAATAATCCCGCGGATTTATATCCATCGAAGAAATATTACCTCCGCTGCTCCAACTAAGCACTGGTTAGCAATCATAGTGATCCCCCAGGATGTGAGAAAGTTCGCCAATGTCGCTACACTTCCTGCTAGACCTTTTATACTCACTGGGAGAATCTGGTCGAAAACAAACAAATCAAAAATTCAGAGAATATTGCAGTAGATTGCAGCAATATGAAACTCAGCAACTCACACATCAGATAAACTTCAGTAAATATACACAAGTGCATTGACATACCTCAGACATAATAAGCCATTGCATTGATTACCACCACCCCTATATAGACAATAAAATTCACCAGCATTCAGACAAACAAACGCTCATGAAATAAAGCCTCGAGAAATGCAACCTTTACAAAAACAACCATTTTGCGGGAATATTTACAAAAATAAACATTGCAAATTCAGCAGCTTGAAGAGCTTGTTAAGTTGTTATGCACCACCAATAACTCAATGAGGTCCTGAGCTAACATTACGATTAGATATTAAAAGATGGTTCAAGAAGTGAGCTACCATCATAATAGAGTATTAGACATATAAATAGAAATGGAGATGCAGAAGCAAAATTATAAGATGGTCCCAGGGCTTAAAACAGGTTCCTTTAATAACTTTTCACACTATCTTTGCATAAAATCGCTTCTTACAAAACCAATCTTACGACTTACGTAACAAATTTTATATTCTAATACTCGATAGATACTTATCGAAAATTAATTTATTTTAGTAGTGACATTGTCTTACATATCAACATTGAGGCACCTAAAGATCAGTAGATGAGTATTCCTCCCTTTTCATCCATATCAAAAACAAAGAGAATGTCTACAAAATGGTGACAATTCGTTAGACGTAATGGGCTGGAATTTACAAAATGATGAGTAATATTTTACGTATACCTAGACTACTATTTTATGTATTTAAGTAATTCGTACGATTTGCACTGCAAGAACATGTATCTAGTAAGGTAAAAGAATGTATCTAGCAAGGTAAAGACTTGTATCTAGCTTGCTAGATATGTGTATCTAGCAAGGTATAGAAGTGTATCTACCAAGGTAAAGGTTTGTATCTTACAATCTAAAGGAGTGTATCTAGCAAGGTAAAAAGTGTATCTTGCATGTCATAGATGTGTATCTAGTAAGATGAAGAAATGTATCTAGCATGCAAGAGATGTGTGTCTAACAAGGTAAAGAAGTGTATTCGGCAATTTAAAGAAGTGTAGCTAGCAAGCTAAAGGAAAGAGTGTATCTGGCAGTCTAATGGAGTGTATCTAGAATGATATAGATGTGTATGTAGAATAATATAGAGATGTATCCTACAATTTATCAAATAAAAATAGGTTTGTGATGACTATCCCTAAGAAAGAGGGGTAATGGTTTATGGTTGAGATTATCCTACAATTTATCAAATAAAAATAGATTTTTCCCGCATTTTAAAAAATTCTAATATCACTCATCAACCTTCCTCACTTTATCTAGTGAGTTATTTGACGCTATCCTCTTTCTCTCTCAATTTTTTCCAGAAAAATAACTCGATTCATCTACAAAATCGAATAAATGGACAAATAAATCACTATTTTCATGTCGTTATGGTCCTGATTCTAAGTTAAAATTCCCTCAAAATCAAATTTTTCATAAGCTATGTTTCTGAATCGGCCGCAAATAGAAAACTTTGTATACCTAACTTTTAAAAAAACTACAGCATTACTCCACGTTAACTCAGAAACATAATATTCAATCCATCCATAACTCTTGAGCAGCTGACATTTCGACTCGATTCTCTCCTTACTAGAATGACACAACAAATACATGCCACAAAAAAGTGTCAGAATTACGAGGAATCCCCAATTTTAGAAAAATTACAGGATTACTCCTCATTATCTCAGAAAGATAATATTCGGTCCATCCATAGCTTTTGAACAGCTGACATTTCGACTTGATTCTTTTTTACTAGAATAATAGGACAATGACCATGACAACTTGAAGAGTTCACACTGTAAAAAAGGAACCATGAGCAAGGTCCTTTTAAGCTGCTCTGAAAAGTTTTTATCAGAAGTCAGGCATACAATATAGCTTAACAGTGTTTCGATCAATTTAGTTAGGCATCACCTACTACAGGTATAGAACATATTACACAAAACTTTTCAGAGCAGCTTAAAAGGAAAAACAAATAGAAAACTTTGTATACCTAAAATAAACTTATTTGCTAGGAGGCTTGCGATTTGGCATCACCTTGAAACGACCTCGACTTTTGAACAACCTTTGCTATTCTGGTAAACTTCAAGAAGACCCGGTACATCTTCCTTATAAGGTTCAACAAGAGTCTTTAAAAACTTGGTCTCAGTTTTAATGATGGCAGTATAAAAGTTGTAATCTAACAAACACTCAAATCGATAAAACACGATGCCTAGGCACCATTCGAGTCTCTAGACTATAAGTAAAAAACGCAGAATGGGAAGCTATGAAATCAGGGTCATAACCCAACTCAGTCATCAAAAATCAGTTTTAATGATCGATTTCATAATGTGATGACAAGTTCTATACCAGAAGAATGAGAGTCTTACTCTGTGATTTATGATGCTTGCACTTTTTTTCCGCGACTACCTGAAAAGTTCACAAAGAAGAATCAGCAATTAAGGTTCCATTTCTTTGAACTAGGTCAAATTTGGGAGAAATAATTACCAATTAGAAATGTTGAAATGAATTCAGCGAGAGTGGTGGTGCAGGCGACGAGCCGACAATGAGGATTGCGCGAAGTGGAGAGAGAAAGCCAAGAAAAGAGAAGGATGAGAACTAACAACGATTCAAGGATGATGTTGGTGGTCACCGTGACGGCTGAAGGTGGCAGGGGTAGAATATTCGAGAGGATAACGCCTTAACTCCGGCGACATAGGACGTCGTTGCTGGCGTCTGGTGTTGATGGCTGTCGGTGTTAGGTGGTTGGAGAAGGGAGTTAGGGACTAAGGATGAAAGAGAGAGAGTTAGAGATAAAGTGATGTACGGGTTTGGGAAGCAAATGGGCCTTTTTTTTAATGATTGGGCTTAGGTGATCTGACTCTTAAAGAACAAGTTCGTACGGTTCGCACTGAACTTTAGTTCGCACCTGACCCCGCCCCATATATATATAGATTATATATATATATATATATATATATATATATATATATATATATATATATATATATATATATATATATATATATATATATATATATATATATATATATAAGATACCCTATTGTACTAGCTTAGAATCATCTTATCATAATCAATCTCTTAATTTAGTCTTAATCAAAATTGTAACACACATTTCAATATTAATCACATCTTAATCTTTCCTTAATCTCTCAATTATTCTTAGTTTTAGTTGGGTAATTAGAAGATTATTTGGGGTTTATTGGAGGATTGACAACCTTCCATCAATCATCAAGTTTACTTCTATTATTCTTTGATTTATTATTAGGATCATCTCAAGTAGGTATAATCTCTTTTTACCTTTGTTTAATTATTGTTAATCACATCATTTGTTCATCATGTTTTGCTTTGTTAGTATGATTGACAACCTTATTAGCACGTTAAACTTGATCATGAGTGACTAGTCCTTTAGCTAGGGTTAATGGGGAATTAAGGGAAATAATCATGGGAATTGATCTATGCTTAATCTAATATGCTTTCATAATCACTTGCTTGATTGTTGTGATTTCAACCTATGCGCATGTTATGTTTGATGAAATGCTAGACTATGAAACCTTGCATTTTTTACCCATCTCTTATCTTTTCAATGAGGCTTGTAAGACATAAACCAACTCGAGCCTTGTTAGACCATGCATAGAGTTGAATAGGAAGAGACTAAGTCGACTTGTAGGTGTTGTAAAGTCTTGATCGACTCGGCTCCGGGACCTAAATCTTCCTAGGAACTGTAAGATATACACTAACTCGATTTCATCACAACAATAAGTTGCTTGCATATATTTGAGAACATGTTTATATGAACTTTTTCCATGATTACCTTATTAACCCATGACACCCTAGTGCCTTTAATCACTTGTTTACAAACCCCTTTTATTGCTTTACTTTAATTTCATTACTTTACATTCATCTTGTTTATTAGTTTAGATTACATCTCACCTCAACCCAAACTTGTGACACCCTAAGACATAAACTACTCGCACTTGAAATTCTAAATCAATACCCGTTTCTTAGGATCCGACCTTTACTTACCACTCCACTAAAGAGTAGTTTGTAGAGTTAGAAATATTGTTTTGGTTGGTAGCTTTGACGACGAGATAAATACCACACCAAAAATGGCGCCAATGTCGGGGACGGTGTTCAATTGATTTAATTTTCATTAATTGTTTTTAGTTGTGTCTTTCTTTACCTTGGGGAAGTCAATCTCCTCAAGGTTGTTCTAATTGTTTTCTAGTTGTTAGATATTTTGCATGACTAGGAGATCACATGGTAATTTATTACCTATTGATTTCAAGACTAAAAGCTCCTTAACCAACAATAGAAGAGTTGCTAGAGGTACTTCAAGAGTCGTAGGTATTGGAGAGATTATGGACATTCAACCAAATAACATTGAGTTTGTCAATCCTTTTGCAAGAGAAGGAGAGGATAACCCAATTCCAAACCAACCACAAAATCAACCTATAATGCCTAAATTTTCATCACATTCCGTACCAACCGCGGAGAACCTACTAAACGGTACTCCTACACCACCACATTTAACCGGTAATTTCATTGCCAAATCCGCATTCATACAATTAGTTGAGAGAAGTCAATTTGGAGGGATGCCTAGTGAAGATCCTCATTTACATATGGAGACTTTTTGTGATTATTGTGACACAATTTCTCAAACCGGAGTTACTCAAGACCAAATCCGATGGGTATTGTTTCCTTTCTCCTCGATCGGTACTGCAAAGAAATGGTTGAAGAGCCTAGACAAGGCTACCCTTGGTATTGATTCATGGAAGAAGTTAGCACTTGCCTTATACAAGAAATTCTATCCTCCGGAGAAGACAAATATGTTGAGAGCCCAAATCACCGGGTTCAAGCAAAGGGATGAGGAGTCATTATATGAAGCATGGGAAAGATTTAAGGACACTTGTCAATCTTGTCGACACCATGGACTTAGTGAGTGGTTCCTTGTGCAACAATTTTGGAACGGCTTATATGAAGACTCACGCAATGTGCTCAATATGGGATCCAATGGGAGGTTTACAGAAGTTGATGACAACCAAACATGGGCCAAAATGGAAGAGATGGCGGTTCATAATTCCCAATATAGTAGGCCTCGAAAGGCCACTAGAGGAGGAAAGCATGAGGTAGATTCCATCACACAATTGGGTGCTCAACTAAGTGCTCATATCGACACCATCAACTTGAAGTTTGAAAAGGCCATGGCTAAGCTTGATGAAGCTTCCAAATCACCCAAACAACATGTTAATACTATGGTGGCATCATCCTCAATCCCAAATGGAGTATGTGAAAGTTGTGGAACCTTGGGACATGATCAAAACGAATGTAGGGGACCAAATGAACAAGTAAATGCTTTCCAAGCATACAAGAGTGGTACCTCTTATTCCAACTACTATAATGAGAACACCAAATTCCATCCAAATCTCTCATACAAGAGACAAAATGTTCAAAATCCTCAACTAGCATACACTCCACCTCCAATGAGAAACCAAGCTCAAAGACCCTTTTTTAATCAAAGCCAAGGATATCAAAATCAACCTT
The DNA here is from genome assembly GCF_048544455.1 of Silene latifolia. Taxonomy (NCBI): domain Eukaryota; kingdom Viridiplantae; phylum Streptophyta; class Magnoliopsida; order Caryophyllales; family Caryophyllaceae; genus Silene; species Silene latifolia. The sequence goes on from NC_133538.1 coordinate 130,950,575, forward strand.
CCTACAACCAATCCAATGACCGAAGCTTTGATGTTCAAAAACCGGTCCTCCAAATGCAAAAGAGCCAACAAGAATTCTTCACCCAAATGCAAAAATATAGCAAAGCTAAAGAAATCACCATCAACAACATACTTGCCCACACCAAAATGTTAGAGACTCAAATGACCCAATTAGCATCTTCTAGCTCCCAAAGATAAAAGGGCCAATTACCTCCTCAAGGTAACCCGCCTACAAGACATGAGATTGTTAGTGCCATCCATTTGAGGAGTGGTACAAGATATGAGGGGCCGAAGAGGCCAATTGATGAAGATATTATGGATGCTAGTAGCAAGCAAGGAGTTGTGGAGATCGCTAAGGAAGAAGAACCTACTACCAACGAACTTTTAAAGAAGAAGAATGAAGGAAAGGCTAAGAATGTTGATAAGGAGCCTATTGTGATTAGACTTCCATACCCAAGTCGTCAAGCTATGCCTAAGCTTGATGAGCAACTTGGAAAGTTCATGGAAATTGTGAAGAACTTAGAAGTCTCAATCCCATTCACAGAATTGATCAATCATGTTCCGGCTTATGCAAAGTACATGAAAGATATTCTTACCAAGAAGAAATCCATCTGAAAGTTTGAGACTATTGCCTTTACCAAAGTGAGTAGTGTTATTCTTCAAGGGAGTTCCCCTCCAAAGCTCAAAGATCCGGGAAGTTTTTCTATTCCATGTACTATTGGCGTGACACTATAATCAACAAAGCATTATGTGATCTTGGAGCAAGTGTAAGTGTCATGCCATACTCGGTATGTAAGAGGCTAGGAATGGGAGAGCTCAAGTGCACCAACATTACTCTTTAAATGGCGGATCGATCAGCAAAGATACCTTTAGGGGTATGGGAGGATGTGCCAGTAAGAACTGGCAAATTCTTCATCCCGGTAGACTTTGTCATTGCAGACATGGAGGAGGATTCCAACATCCCTATCATCTTAGGAAGACCTTTCTTGCATACCGCTGGAGCGGTAATCGATGTGAAACATGGAGAGCTCACACTTGAAGTAGGGGATGAGATAATTACTTTTAATCTTGACAAAACAATGAGAGTTCCCCGATTACATGAGCCATGCTTCATGGCCGATCACTATGGCCGAGAAAGTGATAGGAAGAAGTTATAATCTCTATGAAAAGATCAAGCCATGGGTAAAGAAACATCACCCACATGGAAGAAGAAAGTGGATGACCTTCAAGTAGCTCTATTCGGAGTGCATGGAATTTTCAACAACAACAATGAGAGCTTAAATAGCTCACCCATCATGGCAAGTAATGAAGAAGGCCTTGTTAGCCAAGATAACAAGAAAGGAGATTTGCTCTTATCAACTCATGACATCATTGGGGAACAAGCTACTGAAGTTTGTGGTTTGTGGGACGATAAATTTGAAGGATTGGCCAATCCTTATATTGGAAATGCTATGACCTTGGACCAAGTCTTTGTTGATCCTTGTCATCACTTTAACTCGGACCACAACAATGGAGAAAATAATGCACAAAGATCCATGCAAGATATTTATCATGAAAATGAGCAAGCCTTCGACTACTTCTACAAGGGGTTGAGAAACATCAACAACACGTTGCTTTGCCCCCTTGATACCTCTCACAAGAAGGAGAGTTTGGTGGAGTCCTCCCTAAACCACCATTTGTAAATATTCTAACCCCTTAACTAGCATTTTATTTCTTTTATTGCATCTTTGTCATTTTTGGATTTGCATTTTTGTGCTTTATTACAAGATTTTTTACATGAGGGCAGGTGAGGGAGGTAGTTTAATGTGTTTTAATGTGTAGTGTTTGATCAAGTGTGGGGATGGTAAATGCCTAGGCTAACCAAGCTTTTTTAGTACAACCCACAACATTTAACAAGGAAAGGAAGAGGGAATGACAAGAGAAGAGGAACCCCACGAGCAGACCTGAGCTCGTGGGAGCTGAGGGCAATCCGAGCGTCTCCAGTCTCAATCCGCGCATCCTACTGTTGAGACGTGGGAGCTGGGAAGCTTCAATTTATAGGAGAAAGTCCTGTAATAAAATCTGCGCAAGACGAGCTCAGGACGCTCTTCCTCTAACCTCAGGACGCGCGTCCTACTATCGAGCCGCGGGTCCTGGGAAGCTCCAACTAGACGAATTTTTGCTGAAGAAAAATGTGCACGTCCCAAGCTTAATCCGAGCGTCTCTGCAGAAATCCGCTCGAGCTGAGCTCAATCCGCACATCCCAGAACTGCTTTGCCATTTCAAAAAACCCTATGAGAGCGCATCCCGACTCTGATCCGAGCATCCCAGACCTGTTACATTAACAAACACAGGACATCCGCTTCTTCCCAATTCATTTCCATCTTTCAAAAACACAAACACAAACATTTTTCCTCACTTCAACCTTCAATCCCCTCATCCAAAATTACCAATTTCTAAACAAAATTCACCACAAACAAAACAAAACTTGCCCAAAACAAAATTAAATCACTCCTTCATCAAAAAAAGAACCTTTAACCATCAATTTACTCACAAATTGAATCAATTTTCTAGGGTTCGGGCAAAATTTCGAAAAATCTAAATTGATTGAGGAATTATTTAAAGTTTGAAGAAGCAAGGAGCATTCAGGAAATAACTTGGTTTGTTGATACCAATTTGATAAGGAGCATACAATGGCAAGGACTAAAGGCGGAACCAAGGCAGCCAAAGCTTCAAATTTGTCAAAGAGGCAACAAGCTTTTCTAGCATCTAAGGCTTGGGTAGTAGCTCAAACAAGGGAGGAAGTCCAAGAAACCGCTAATCCTATTGAGGAAGCTACCACATATACTCCGGTTGTAGAAGAATTGCCAAACTTTACAAAGGTAAGTTTCTTATTCGATAAACATAGGATTACCTTTCTATCCCTTGCCAAAAAGAAAGTTGTAGCTACCAAGTTTATTTGCCATGATACTTTGCAAAAGTTGGGTGTCCTTGAGAAAACTAGAGCATTTTTCGAGTCCATGAGGTTGACAACCCTCTTTGATATGGATGAATTGACTTACCCCTCATTAACCATGGAGTTCATAAGCTCCTTGAGTGCATACAAGATAGAGACTCAAAATTATGTTGAGTTCCGGCTTGAGGACAAGAGTAGAAGAATGACTAAGAGTGAATTTGGTCAAGTGTTTGGTCTTGTGCGATATGATCATTATGAGAAAAAGCCTTTGAAATATGATGTCGCACCCCTTTGGAAGGCTATAACCGGTCGAAAATTTGAGTCCATCCGGGAGTGTCATGCTTTGTATGTCCACCATCCGGGCATAAGAACTTGGCATAAGTGTGTGGCTAATACTTTGATTGCTAGGAAAGGCACCAACCACTTCACCGAACTTGATTTTGTCTACCTTGAGTCCTTCTTGAATATCAATGGAAAGTCCACCCGAAAATACAACATTCTTCAACTATTGATTGACCGGTGGCTAGAGATTGATAATGGGAAATAGGGAGAGGCCATTATTGTGAACGGGGGCTTGGTAACAAGGTTAGCTAAATACTTTAACCCGGAGTTCAACAAAGATAACACCTACAAACCGGTTAAGGGAAGCTACCTTCTTGATATGAGCACTTTGATCAACAAATTTCATTGGGTCAAGAATGACAATCTCGACAACAAATATGAATGGCTCATCAAGGAAGCCAAGTCTATTGTCTTGCCCACCAAGATTTGCCGTATCTCCACCCATAGAGCAAACTACCTCATTCCCGTCTCCAAAGAAGCCGAGGCGATAATCAAGCAACAAAGGGATCCAATTGCAAAGCCCTCCTCCTCTACCATTGTGACTCCACCCTATCCTTTTGCCTACCAAGAGTTTAAACCAAGTGGCTCGAATGTTGTGGTAGAAAATGATTACTTGACCCAATTAATGCAACAAATTCATAGAGAAGCTCATGATGACCGGGTAAATGCTTATCGAGCCCAATATCCATCACTTCTACAACAAGCTAGGCAAGGACTTCTTGATCCTTCATGTCCTTTGCCTAGTTAGGCGGATAAGGAAGTGTTATTCCCTACTACTTCTCAAGATGCCGAAAAGGATAGTCGGGTGGCTAATGGAAAGGAGGTTGTTGTTAATGAAGACGGGGAAGGTATTGGTTCACGCCAAGAAGAAGAGGAAGGTTCAAGTTCCAATGATGAAGAAGTTGGTGAATCCTCCGGTCCAATGGAGGTCAATGGTGATGATAATTCCAATGATGATAATGACGGTGATGAGGCCGGTGATGAAGATGTCGCAATGAGTGACAATTGAGGGTTGAGCAGGTTTATTGGAGGATACCACAAGTGCGGGGTTGATTACTTGACTTCAACCTATTCCATTGAGAGTTTTCTACACCTCCTTTAGCTTTGTCTTTATATCATGTTTTTAATCTTTATCTTGAGCATTTGTTTTGAGTCCTAGCACCCTTCAAAGGACTCCCACCTCGGTTCCATTGAGGTGTTTCATATCTTGTTCCCATTTGCAAAATCCAAAATGACAATTAGAATTCATGCATTGCATCCATTCCTTGTATATGAATCCCCCCTCTTTTACACTAGCAATAGTGTCTTGTTTGGGTTAGGGAATTTCACTCACAAGGGATGCGAGTTAATTCAAATTAGCTCTCTGACCAATCGAAAGCATGCATCAAATAAGATGGATTAGATTGCATTCACTTGTTATATATGTCAAATAGTTTGCATATTAGTTTAGAAATCATACATATTTATATAGATTGCATTACATAATTTCCTATCATATTGGCCATTGAGGAAAATGCCCATACTAGTGTGGGGATGGGAAATTCTAACCTAACCTTTTAAAATCAAAAATGATAAAAATTGAAAATTTCTTAAAAATTCATAAAAATTGAAAAATTTCTCAAAAATCCAAAAACATGTTCATTCCTTTGTAGTGTAGAATTGTATATATTGTATATATTTGTGTTTCTTTATCACTCTTATCACATTGGATCGACTACGCCACATTCGAGGCATGAAGGAAATAAAATACAGCATGGTATGATCTTTCCAAATCTCCTTCCACCTTTTATATGTTAATGACAAGTGGCTTTATTTTGGTTGATGTGGTACAGACCAATGTGTTGTTAGGAGTTGCATTTAGTTTATATGGCATATTAGTTGATAGAAGCATTTGCATTAGGTTGTATATATGTTAGTTGCATCATGGCATGTAGTTGCATTTTAGGAAAATTTTGTGAAAACATCTATTTAGGAAGCTTGATAAGTGTATATAAGGTCCTTGTAGATACTTTTTCTTCTTGAGACTTTGCTCATTATAATACCTCCAAAACACCCTAGGATGTGTCATGCTAGTATCCTTTTACCCATGAACTAAGGCCTAGTCAAGAGTACCTTTTGATGTGTTGACTCCTTGGCTACCGTTTATTCAAAGGTGACCCTTGAAACTATGCTACCATCTTCCACTTCTCATCATCATGTTTTGTCAACAAAAAAGGGAATGGACACAAAAATCTCAATTTGAGTTCAAGCATCAAAATAAAAATCAAGAATTTGCACAAATTGCATCAAAGAAAAGAGGCGTAAAAAAATAAGAACTCCTAATCTTAAATAAAAGCACTCTCTTTAAAAATTGGGGTGACTTTGAAAATGTTCAAAAATTGCAAAGAAAATTGCCAAGTATCAAAATACCATACATCAAAGAAATGGCAAGAAATTGTTCCCAAAAATGTCAAATGCCTTAAGAAATTGGGGGGAATAACAAAATCAAAAGCAAACTCCCACTATGAAACTCAAAATCTTATTGATCCCTTTATCCATTGATTCCACTTTTGTGCATGGTGGAGAGGGGACGACCCTTCTTCTTGTCTGGGCAAGAAGGGAAATTCCGCGATCCTACAGTCTTTCTAACATCATAGGGAGTCTACTCTTGACAAAAATAGCAATTGAGGACAAAGGTACCCTAGCTTGACACAACTTGGAGATGATTTGTTGGTATCCTCCTAGGCTTAGTAATTTGAAGAAACCATAACTATAATGGAGTGTGTACCCTTAGATTACTTCTCCCTTAGATAATCTCCGCCACTAAAATGAGTAAAGTAGCTATTCTTTTGTAGATGCATTCATTGCATGCTTTTGTGTGCTTAATGATTGTAGAAGGCATCTTACCTCATGGGTGTGTTGTTGTGAGTTAAAGGGGCAGAGTGAGACCCGCTAATTGTCTCATATCGGCTATATTAGTAGGTTAGTTTAAAAAAAGGTCATAGTTTTAGTCACCTCTTTACTCGGGACGAGCAAAGGTTCGGTTTGGGGATGTTTGATGTGACTCATATTTGAGCACATTTAGTCCCCAAATTAACCTCGTTTCCATGCTTTATAGCACCTATTGGGATCATTTCTTATCTTTAGTTTCCCATCGCATATTCTTTGAGGTTATGTGTCCTTGGTAGGAGAGGATTGCTAGCCTTGCATTTATGGAGCAAAATGGAGCTAAATGGATCACATCTAATAACCAAGCATCGAAGAGGAGACCGACACTCGAAGTCTAAGTAAATAAATGAAGAGAAATGGGCAATGATGAAAGATCCATGCATCCCTAAGACAGTCCCAACGAATTGTTAGGGAGCCAAGAAAAAGAGAAGAACCCTGTCCCAGGATCCGAGCGTCATGAGCTCAGGACGAGCGTCCCAGAGCCAGGATCCGAGCGTCCCGATAGTCAACCCAAGTGGATCACCTCACACGACCAATCGTGGTTCAGCTCAATCCGCGCGTGTCCCTGGGGAGTTGCTACTCAATCCGCGCATGTCCCTCGGGAGTTGCAAATTATCAAGCTTCTCTTAGGGTCTTAATCGTCATTTAAGCCCTTAGTAACCCTAATCCTTGTACTTAATTTTAGTATAAATACCCTATGGTACTAGGTTTGAATCATCTTATCATAATCAATGGCTCGGCGTAAAACTCGTCGTGAAAAGTTACCCAACCAAAACAATATTTATAACTTCACCAACTACTCTTAGTAAAGAGGCAAGCAAAGGTCGGATCCCAAGGGACGGGTATTAATGTAGGATTTTCATTTGTAAATGGTCGTGTCTTAGGTTTTCACAATTTGGGGTTGAGATAGGAGATCAATTAAAACTAATCAACAATAAAAACAAAGCAAGGTAGATAAAATGAAGTTGTAAACAATTGATTAAAAGCACTAGTGTATCATGGGTTCATAGGGGAATACATGGGAGTTGATCATACAAACATGTTCTCGAATTATAAGCAAGCAATTATTGTTGTGATGGGATTGAGTTAGTGTATATCTTACAATCCCTAAGAAGGTTTGGGTCCCGGAGCCGCATCGATTAGATTGTACAACACCTACAAGTAGACTTAATCCTTCCTATTCAACATACATGTGCATAAGTTGAAATCACAATAAGCAAGCAAATAAATTATGTGAACATATTAGATTAAGCATGAATCATTCCCCATGTTGGTTTCCCCTAATTACCCATTAACCCTAGCTAAGGAAACTACTCACTCATGATCAAGTTTAACATGCTAACAAGGTTGTCAATCACATTAACAAGGCAAAACATGATGAATGAATGAAAATGATTAACAATAATTAAAGCAAGGATTAATAGAATTATACCTATGGAGATTCCAAAAATAATAATGCAAAGAATAATATAAGTACTTGATGATTGATGGAAGGTTGTCAATCTCCCAATAAACCCAAATTATCTTCTTATTATCTAAAATAAATGATGAACATAAGAGAAATTAAGGAAAGATTAAGTATTGAGATTTTTATTAAGACTAGATTAAGAGTTGATTACAAGATTAAGGAATGATTACTAATTGATTACAGCTTGATTAAGAGAGCATGCTAATCTAAGTAGTACAATCGGGTATTTATACTAAAGATTAGGTACATAAATTAGGGTTACTAAGGGTTTAAATGACTATTAAGTCCTTAAGAAAAGTTGAGGAAATGCTCCTCTCGAAGGAAATGAGCATCTCCGTTTTGCTAGTCCAGCCATGATCCGAGTGACTTGAAAGAAGGCACGGGCTCTCTAGGGTACGATCCGAGCAGATTGTCAAGGGAGACGCTCGAATCTTCTTTCTTCAGGACGAGCGTCTTGGTCACGGGACTCTCGGATGGTGGTGGGGAGACGCTCGGATCCTCTGTGATCCGCACGGATTCCTTGGCAGGCAGCTTTTCTTCTTTTCTTCCTTCATAATCCGCGAGGATCAATCCGGGGATGCAAGGATCCTTTCGTCATTGCCCGTTTCACTTTATTATCTACATAGACCTTCTAGTATCGTCTTCCCTTTGATGCTTGGTCATTAGATGCGATCAATTTAGCTCTATATCGCCATGTAAATGCAAGGTTTGCACTCCTCTCCTACCAAGGAAACAAAACCTCAAAGAATATGCAAAATGCGAAACTAAAGATAGTAAATGACCCAATTATGCACTATAAAGCATAGGAACGACTCTAATTCGGGGACTAAATGTGCTCAAATATGAGTCACATCAAACATCCCCAAACCGAACCTTTGCTCGTCCCGAGTAAAGAGGTGACAAAAACTAGGACCCTTATTCAAACTAACCTACTAATATAGCCGATGTGAGATAATTAGCGGGTCTCACTTCGCCTCTTCAACTCACAACAAGACAACCATGAGGTAGGATGCCTTCTTGCATGGCAAGGTGGGGCTTGCCAAAATGGTGATACATCCAATCATTAAAGCACACAAAATAACTAATGGATGCATCTACAAAAATGAATATCCACTTTCCTCATCTAAGTGGCGGAAATTATCTATATGGGAAGCAATCTAAGGGTACACATTCTGTCATAGATACGGTTTCTTCGAACTACTATGCCTAGAAGGATACCAATAAATCACCTCCAAGTTGTGTCAAGCTAGGGTACCTTTGTCCTCAATCGTTAAATGCTTTCGTCAAGAGTATGCTCCATATAGTGTTAGAAACACTGGAGGATCGCGGAATTCCCCTTCTTGCCTAGACAAGAAGAAGGGTCGCCCCCTCTCTACCATGCACAAAAGTGGATACGATGGAAAAGGGATCAATAGAATTTGAGTTTAATGTGGGAGTTTGCTTTTTGTTGTTGTTTTCCCCCCAATTTCTTGTGGCATTTGACATTTCAGAACACTTTCTTTTTGCCATTTCTTTTGATGTTTTGCATTTCAACACTTGACAATTTCAACTTTTTGCATTTTCTTTTGAACATTTTCAAAGCTACCCCATTTGTAGTGAGGGTGCTTGTATTTGAAGCATAGGAGTTTTCATTTTTGTTAATCCTCTTTTCTTTTTGATGCAATTGCAAACTTTTTCTTTTCATTTCAATTCTTGAACTCAAATTTGAACAATTTTTGTGCCCATTCCCTTTTTGATGACAAAATGTGGTAGAACATGGATGATGGTTGCATGGTTTCAAGGGTCACCTTGGAATAAACAGTAGCTAAGGAGTTATCACACCACAAGGTACTCTTGACTAGGCCTTAATCCATGGGTCAAAGGATACTATCATGACACATCCTAGGGTGTTTTACAAGTATTTTAACAAGCAATGTCTCAAGAAGAGAAAGTATCTACAAGGGCCTATATACACTTGTCAAGTTTCCCAAATAGATGCTTTCACAAAATGTTTCCTAAGTGCAACTATATGCCCTGATGCAACTAACATTTATACAACCTAATGCATATGCTTCTACCAACTAGTATGCCATATGATCTAAATGCAATTCCTAAATTCACATTGGTATATGACACATCAATCAAAATAAAGCCACATAGTCATTAACATAAAGAGGAAAAAGGAGATTGGAAAGATCATACCATGTGGTCTTTAATATCCTCATGTCTCGGATGTGGCGAAGTCGCTCAATGTGAAAAAGGATAAACAAACAAGCAAACAAACAAGTATTTACAATTCTAAACTAAAAAGGAATGAACATGTTTTTGGGTTTTTGAAATTTTCAATTTTTATGGTTTTTATGAAATAAAAAGGACATGTTTTTGTATTTTTCAAAACTTTTCAATTTTTATCATTTTTGTTTTATAAGTCATGTTAGAATTTCCCATCCCCACACTAGTATGGGCATTGTCCTCAATGACCAATACGATATGAAATTATGCAAGAAAGTGCATGATTTCTATACTAAAGGCAAACTATTTGATATATATACAAGAGTGAATGCAAACTAAGCTATGCTATATGATGCATGAATTTTTGTTTGGTTGGAGAGCATAATTTGAATTAACTCCCAATGCGTATGCTTGAACTTCCCCAAACCAAGTGAGAGTGAGGGAGTTCATGCATAAAAAATGCTATGCATGCAACTAAAATTATCATTTTGGATTTTTCATGTGGGAACAATAAAAGACATCTCAATGAGACCGAGGTGGGAGTCATCTATGTGGTGCTAGGATTCAATACTCATGATCAAGAATAAATTAAAAAACTAGAGAAATGAACAAAGCTAAAGGAGGTGTAGGAGACTCACAATGTATTGTGACAAAATCCAAAGAGCTTGTTAATCCTCAATCGTCGCCCATAGCGATATAACTACCATCTCCATCATCATCGTCATCATTCTCACTAGCATCATTATCATCATCTACCTCCATAAACCCGGAGGCTTCACCACTATCACTTGAGCTTTCTTATTCTTCCTCACTTCCCTCTTCTTCTTCTTCTTCTTCTTCTTCTTCTTCTTCATCACCACTCTCAACAACAACCTCCTCATCACCCACGCTAGCATCCCTAGGAGCATTAGGAAAGAAAACTTCCCTATCCGCCCAACTAGGCAAAGGACAAGATGGGTCAAGAAGTCCTTGCCTAGCAAGGTGTAAGAGTGGCGGATATTGAACTCTATATGTATTGACTCGATCTTCATGGGCTTGCTTATGCATTTCTTGCATCAAAAGAGTCAAGTAATCATACCCCACCGTAACATTTTCGGGTCGGAATTCATGGTAGGTGAACGGGTAGGGTGGAGTGACAATAGGGGAGGAGGGCTTGGCAATGGCCTCTGTATGGTGTTTCGTTATGGACTCGGCTTCCTCGGAGAGTGGGAGAAGATAGTGCGAGCTTCGGACATTTAGTCGGCAAATTTTATTCGGTTGAATGGAGGACTTGGCATCTTTTGTAAGCCACTCAAATTTGTTGTCAAGATTGTCATTCTTGACCCAATGGAATTGCTGAACCATAGTGGCTAGATCAATGAGGTGGCCTCCCTTAACCGGCTTATAAATGTCATCTTTGTTGAAATTCCGGTTGAAGTGATTTGCCAACCACGTTACCAATCCCCCATTTACTATAAAGGCTGCGCCTTCCTTGCCATGATCGATATTAAGCCACCTTTCGATTAAAAGTTGAAGGATATTGTAATTCTTGGTGAACTTATTTTCGACATTCAAGGTTGACTCGAGATAGATGAAATAAAGTTCGGTGAAGTGATTAGTCCCCTTCCTAGCAATAAGAGTATTTCCAACAACCTTGTGCCACACCCTTATGCCCGGGTGATGAACATAAAGGGCACGACTTTCATGGAAGGACTCGAATTTCCTCCCGGTAATAGCTTTCCACAAAGGGACGGGATCATTTTGTTGAAGGTTTCTGCACATAGGTCGAGTCGTTATCAAGACCTAAAACTTTGCCAAACTCATTAAAGGACATCATCCTATCCACATTCTCAAGACGGAATTCAATGTTCGTTCGAGTCTCCACCATTGTAACTTTCAATGAACTTAGAAATTCCAAGGTGAGGGAGGGGTAGGTCAATTCTTACATATTAAACAATGTAAGCAACCCCATGGACTCAAAGAAGTTCTTGGTCCTTTCAAGGACACCCAATTTGGTCAAGGCATCTTGGCAAATAAACTTGGTGGATAAAATCGATTTCTTAGCAAGAGACACAAAAATTTTCCTATGAGAATCGGATGTGAAAGTTACCTCCGGATATTTTTCTAGTTGCTCAATAACTGGGATAGAAGTAGTAGTTTCCACCATAGGAATAAGAGTTTCTTGAATTTCCATTCTTGCTTGTTGAACCACCAAAGCCTTTGAAACTTGAAGTTCTTGTTGCCTTTTGGAAAGGTTTGGTTTTGTAGGTTCCTTGCTTCCACCTTTGGTTCTAGCCATTGTTCTTCTCCTTGTATGTATCAACAACCACTGATTTTCTTGAATTCTTCTAGTATTCTCAAGCTTCGATGAATTCCAAATCGATTTAGGATTTTCGAAATTTGCCTTTAACCCTAGAAAATCGATTCAATTTTTGAGGATTTGGATGTTTGAATGGCTTTTTGTTGATAGAGGAGTGATTTTTTTTTAGTTTTAAGGAAGTTTGGAATTGATTTGGGTGAATTTGGTTGAGAAAATTAATTTTTGTGAATGGAGGGATTGAGGGTTTTGAGGGTGTATTTGTGTTTTGAATGAAGGAAATGAAATGGGAAAGGGGGTTTTAATACCGTGTTTTTGAATTGGAGCAGAGGGGGACGAGTGTCTGTAGCACGGGACGCTCGGATTGTTGTCCAGTCAGTTCTATAAAATGAAACCTGTTCTTAGACAAGCGTCTGCAGTAGGAGACAAGCGTCTTGTGCCTGAGACGAGCGGATTCTTTTGAGGACGCTTGGATTCAAGGTCAGCGTAAAATCCCAGATTCTGATAAAACCAAGACGAGCGGATCTTTACTGAGACAAGCGGATTCTTGAGGAGACGCTCGAATTCATACCCAGTGCAAATTTTTCCTTTTCAGCTCTGCCAGGACGAGCAGATTCTAGTCAAGACGCTCAGATTTTCACCCAAGACGAGCGGCTTCTTCTTGAGACGCTCGGATTGCTCCTGTACCTCACGGGTTCAGTTCCACCCATGGGTATTTTCATAACCCAAGTCATTCCGTCTTCGTTCCTTTGATCTTCATTGTCGGGGCACTACGAAGGCTTGGATAGCCTAGGCAATTGCTATCCCCACACTAATCAAAACACTACACATCAAGAAACATATAAGTCCCTCCCTCACTTTCTCTCAAAATGATAGTCTTGGTTAAAGTAAAATGGTAAATCCAAAAATTGACAAAATGCAATAAGTAAAATGCAAGTTAAGGGGTTAGAATATTTACAAATGGTGGTTTAGGGAGGACTCCACCAACCTCTCATTCATGGATGAGATGTCAAGGAGGCATAGCCAAGGTGTTGTTGATGTTGCTCAACACCTTGAAGAAGTAGTCGAAGGCTTGTTCATTGTCATTATAAAGATCTTCAATAGACCTTTGCATATGTTGTTCTTCATTGTGGTTACTTGAGTTAACATGGTCACCAAAGCCTTGGTCTTGGGTCATAGCATTACCAATATAAGGATTGAATAACCCTTCAAACTCATCATCCCATAAACCGCATACTTTATTAGCTTGCTTCCCAATAGTATCATGAGTTGATGAGAACAACTCCTCTTCCTTCTTGTCATTATGGCCGATGAGGCCTTCTTCTTCTCCTGCCATGAGTGGTGGTGAGCTATTCAAGCTCTAATTCTTGTTAAAACTTTCTTGCTCTTTGGATGGAGCATCTTGGAGATTATCCACTTTCTTCTCCCATATGGGTGGTGATTCTTTACCCATAGCTTGTCCTTTGTATTGAGATGCCAACTTTTTTTTTTTGATAAAATGTTAGTAATGTATATATAAAAAAAATGTAGGATTTACATGAAATTCAAACCCCTAGTTACATAAGGTTCTTATGGCATAGCCAAGTTACATCATTAGCATTCACAATCTTCTTCTCTCGTCCTCTAATTCTGTTTCTCACACCATCAATAATCTGCAAGGCAATCTGGTTTGGGTGCATAAGGACTGTATCAATTCCGCACTTGTTTCTTTGATACCAAATAGAGTGAAGTGCCCCCATAAAGAGTGCAATCTGGACCCCTCTCTGGGCATTTGTACCTCCTCTGCTAGACCACCAATCTAGATCAATCACCAGTGGGAAACTGCACCCTATATTCTGCTGCAGAGACAACAACACTTTCCTACTGTACTGGCATGCAAAGAACAGATGAGATAAGGACTCATTTGCCTGTCCACAGAGTAGGCAGCTAGCATCAACATCCATCCCATAGCTGATTATTTTGTCCACAGTGTTTAGAGCCTCATGAGCCATTAACCATCCCATAAATTGGTGCTTTGACAAAGCCCAGTTATTCCAGACCACCTTACTCCAGCAGACAGGAGGTCTAGTATTCCTGAGCCAATCATAACAACCACTAGGTGTGTACTCAGTTGGTTGTACTACCCATACCCCATCCACAAAACCATGGGCAATTTCCTGCTTAACTTTACAGATCCTTCTCCAAACCCAGCTGGAATTAGTTGAAGGAGTGTACTCAAACCAGTCTCTCCCTCTGATATGGTTCCATTGTACCCACTGTACCCAAATGGAGTCCCTTTTGTCAGCAATGCACTTCACCAACCGACCCACCATTGCTTTGTTCCAGACTTCTTGATTTTTCAGGCCTAAGCCTCCTTCTTCTTTTGGCGTGCAAACTTTTTCCCATGCTACTAGAGGAACCCTCCTATATTCTGTACCATTTTCCCAAAGAAAATTTCTACAAGTAGCTTCTATACTTCTTATGATTCCCTTGGTTAAAATAAACATTGAAGCCCAGTAGGAATGCAAGGTATTTAGGACTGATTTGATCAGCACAAGTCTCCCTGCATAAGAAAACTTCCTTGCTCCATAACTATGAACCCTCCCACATATTTTCTCAATGAGACAAGCACAGTCTAATTTCTTTAGTCTAGTAGTTTGGATTGGCATTCCCAAATACTTAAAGGGGAGAGCTCCCTCAGTAAAACCTGATTATCCTCAAAATATCAGACTTAATATGGTCAGGTACTCCTCTAAAATATGCATTAGATTTAGCAGGACTAATTTTTAAGCCAGAAGCTTTTGAGAAAGTGGAGAAAGACTGTAACAAAAGCATCATGGAATTAGTGTCACCTTTACTGAACAGCAGCACAGCATCAGCAAACATAAGACATGTTAGCCTCTGGTTTTTCCACATAGGATGAAAGTGGAAATCATACTTAGTTGCAGCATACTTCAAAGTTCTGGTTAAATACTCCATACACAGGGTAAAAATAAGGGGAGACAATGGATCCCCTTGTCTGAGCCCTCTCTTGCCCTTAAAAAATCCAAACATTTCCCCATTGAGAGATAAAGAGAAGGATGCAATGGTAATGCACTGCATAACCATGCTTTGGAATTCAGCTGGGAATTTCAGCAACTTCAATAACTCCTCCATAAACTGCCATTCCACAGTGTCATATGCCTTCTGCAGGTCAATTTTGAACAGACACCTAGCTGAAGCATTAGGTCTCTCAAAAAGTCTAATGAGATCTTGACATATAAGGATATTCTCCTAAATACTCCTGTTCTGATGAATGCACCTTGATTCTGATATACTATACGAGGTAGCACTGCAGCAAGTCTATTACACAGAAGTTTAGAGATAACCTTGTACACAACATTGCAACATGCTATAGGCCAGAATTGAGTGACATTCTGAGGTCTTTCACATTTTGATATTAAAGTAAGGGTGGTGGCGTTGATTTGTGTAAGCAATCTTTTCTGTAAAAAGAAATCCTGGACAGCTCCAATCACTTCTCACCCTACCTCTCCCCAGGCATCCTAAAAAAACTTACTCGTGTACCCATCAGGGCCAAGTGACTTAATATCAAGTATGCTGAATAGAGCATCTTTGACCTCCTTCCCACTGACAGGTCTCATCAAAGCTGCACAGTCCTCAGGACTGCACTTAGGTCCTTGCCCTATAATTCTCCTGTGTATCCTTCCAATAGCCTGACTAGATCCAAGCAAACCTTTATAGTAGTCTAGGAATGCATCTTGAACTTGATCAGATGTATCACAAACTCTCCCAAATGTGTCCTCTATCCTAAAAACTCTATTCCCATGTTTTCTCTGCTTAAGCAAGCCATGAAAGAAGGCACTGTTAGAGTCCCCATCCTGCACCCATTTGTGTTTAGCTTTCTGAGCTAGAAAGATATCTCTTGCTGCAGCTAGCTGTTTTAGTTGTGCAGCAGCTTCTGATTCAGCTGCTCTTTTCTGCATATCTGAGGGATCCCTGCCTAACTGATCCTGCAATTCTTTAATCTGCTTCTGCTTGATGTCAGCAGCTTGTTCAATATCACTGAATTTCTCAAGGGTTCAATTGTCTAAGGGCAGGTTTTAGCATTTTCAATTTCTTAACAAATTTAAACATTGGAGTCCCAACCGCCTTAGACTGCCAAGTAATTCTCACAATTGGAATAAAATCGTTGGATCCACCCCACATGTTGAAGTATTTAAAACTTCTCTTGCCCTGCACCTGCTTGTTACTACTCACAATACATGGGGTATGATCATACATCCCCTCTGGAAGAAAGTGGGCATACAAATCCTGCAGATGATCACACCAATCCTTGTTAACCAACACCCTATCCAACCTGCTATATATCCTCTCCTCAGGCTGTTGCTTATTGTTCCAAGTATATAGGGCACCAGTAGCACCAATGTCCAGGACACCACAGTCAGCCACACAGTCCCTAAACGGCTCCATCTCAGATGAAGGTACATTGCCACCAACTCTTTCATTTGCTGCCAATACACAATTAAAATCTCCTGCTATAGCCCATGGTCCATCAATAGTCCCTGCAATTCTCCTCAAATGTTCCCAAAGAGGTGCCCTATCATTAATTCCATTGAAAGCATATACCATAGTCAAGTAGAAAACAATCCTACTCACTAATGATTCTACCTTCATGTGGATAAATTGGGCATTGTATTCCAGAAATTGAACCCTAAAAGACCTAGGCTGCCAAAGAATCCAGATCCTTCCTCCATTGTGATATCCACTATTAGTAGATATTCACCAATTATTAAAGTTATTTACAACCTTATGAAAAGCCTTACTCTCTAATTTGGTTTCTAACAGGCGAAATAAACCAACACCTTTATTTTGCAAAAAGAAATTAATAGCCTTCTGTTTTCCTACTCTATTCATACCCCTCACGTTCCAAAATCCTATACTATCCATTACATAAAATGGGGGGGGGGGGATTAACACTACCATTTCCAACTGTACCAGATTTGCCAGGAGATTTGAGTACCTCTTTGTATGAGTGTGCTCCAAACGACTCCCTACTATATCCATCCTTTGCCACTTCCTGCTCATTGCCTCCCCTTCTCAGAAATACCAGTCTCTTGACTGGAGTTTGTAACACCTTGGAAGGAGAAGTCAAAGGCTTACTAGGAATCAGTTGCAGTTCTGGTGTAACCATCTTCCCTTTATCATTCTTTACAACTGGTCTCCAAACTTTCTTGACCGCAGTCTTCTCCTTAGTCATTTTGTCCTTCCTGCATTGTTCCTGATCATGCCCCATACCTTGACATTTCATGCATTTGATGGGCTTCCACTCATATTCAATTTCAATGTAATTCACTAACCCATGCTCATCTTTGATAACAATTTTGGCTGGCAACTCCTGATCAACCACCAGCTCTACCATAACACGAGCAAATCCTAGCCTAGTTCTCTCCTCAGTAGCTGTGTCATTCTTAACATATTTGCCTACAATACCTGCAATTTTTGGTAATCTCTTTCCCCAGAACTTCAGAGGTAACTTATGCAATCTTATCCACGCAGGAACACATTTCACATCCTCTTTAGTCATCTCCATGTCCCTTTCCCAACCTTTCACAATCATTTGTTTATTGTCAAAGAGATAGTGTCCTGATGCAAGGATCTTCTCTTTCATTTTCATCGTCTTAAATCTAACCAGGAAGATCCCATTGGGCATGAAAGAGATCTTGTCTATGTTAAAACTCGTCCAAATTCGCCTATTAAAACCTTCAACTATCTCCCAGGGTGGATTAGCTCCCAATATGAAGCATACAACAACTTGCTGCTAATACTCTATCTCCTCTGCAATGTCCTCCTGGTCTAACTACAGCATATCCTTACTCCCTGTTTCAGGAACATTTTCTTGTGTATCAATGCTCTCTTCATCGTCCTCCTTTTCCTCCTCTTTCTCACTTACATTGATGTCCTCTTCTGCTTCTTCTTCTTCTGATTCAGAATCCATCTCTACTACCAACTCTGGTATCCCAACCACTTCATGAATATTTTTTGTTTTGCCTTCCATCTCAACATTAGGTCCATTCCTTACACTATTAGGGTTTTCTGAAACCATCGGTACTTCTGCATTTTCCTCCAAATTCTTCCTCTCAGACGTAGGAGGGATGCTCCTCCCACGTAGAGTCATCTCTCTTTACCTCTGTTGGATTGATTTCCTGGCCATGAGCACATAAATCAATGGCAGCACAACATGACGTGCATGGATTTTCTAGGTTTTTTTTTCCTTTTTTCTCTCTAGATTTTTTTTTTGATGTTTTAAGAGATGCAAACTTCTTCCTATCACTTTCTCGGCTATAATGATCAACCATGAAACATGGCTCATGTAAGCGGGGATCTCTCATTATCTTGTCAAGGTTAAAAGTGATTGTTTCATCTTCCACTTCAAGTGTGAGCTTCCATGTTTCACATCAATCACCGCTCCCGCGGTGTGTAAGAATGGTCTTCCTAAAATGATAGGAATGTTGGAGTCTTCCTCCATGTCAACAATAACAAAGTCCATCGGGTTGAAGAACTTGCCAATTCTTACCGGCACATCCTCCCATACACCTAAAGGTGTCTTCGTTGACCGATACGCCATTTGAAGTGTGATATTAGTGCACTTAAGTTCTCCCATTCCTAGCCTTTTGCATACCGAGTATGGCATGACATTCACACTTTCTCCAAGGTCACATAGATCTTTGTTGATTGTAGTGTCGCCAATGGTGCATGGAATAGAGAAACTTCCCAGATCCTCAAGTTTTGGAGGTGAACTTCCTAGTAGGATGGCACTACTCACCTTAGTGAACGCAATTGTCTCTAGCTTCCGGATGGATTTCTTCTTTGTAAGAATATCTTTCATGTATTTCGCATAGGCCAGAACATGGTTAATTAATTTGGTGAATGGGATTGAGACTTCCAAGTTCTTTACAATCTCCATGATCTTTCCAAGTTGTTCATCGAACTTAGGCTAAGCTTGACGACTTGAAAATGGAAGTCTAATCACAATAGGCTCTTTCTCCTTAGCCTTCTCTTCATTCTTCTTCTTTGAAACTTCTTGAATGCTTGTGGGTCCTTCTTCTTTCTTTGAGTTTTCAACTCTTTCCTTGTCACTAGCATTTACAACATTTTCATCAATGGGCCTCTTCGGCCCTTCATATCCTGTACCACTCCTCAAATGGATGGCACTCACCGACTCATGTCTTAGGGGATTACCTTGAGGTGGTAATTGCCCCTTTTGTCTTTGAGAACTAAAAGATGCTAATTGAGACATTTGGGTTTCCAACTTCTTTGTGTGAGCTAGTATGTTGTTGATGGTGATGTCTTTTGCTTGGCTCTCCTTTTGCATTTGAGTAAAAAATCTTGTTGGTTCTTTTGCATTTGGAAGACCGCTTTTTGAACATCAAAACCTTAGTCATTTGTTTGATTGTATGGATGTTGATTTTGATAACTTTGGTTTTGATTGTAAAAGGGTCTTTGATCTTGGTTTCTCATTGGAGGTGGGGTGTATGATTGAGGGTTTTGAACATTTTGACTTTTGTATGAAAGATTGGGGTGGAATTTGGTATTCTCATTGTAATAGTTGGAATAAGGGGTGCCACTTTTGTATACTTGGAAAGCATTCACTTGTTCACTTGTTCCCTTACATTCACTTTGGTCATGTCCCAAAGTTCCACAATTCTCAGATACTCCACTTGGAATTGATGATGATGCCACAATAGCATTAATATGTTCCTTGGGTGATTGAGGCCTCTTCAAGTTTAGCCATGGCCTTTTCAAACTTCAAATTAATGGTAGCAATATGAGCACTAAGTTGAGCACCCAATTAAGTAATGGAATCCACCTCATGTTTCCCTCCTCTAGTAGCCTCCGAGGTCTAGTATAAGTATATTGTATGTTATGGACCGCCATTTCTTCAATTTTGTTCCATGTTTAATTGTCATCAACTTCGGTGAACATACCATTTGAACCCATATTGAGAATGTTTCGGGAGTCTTCATATAGACCATTCCAAAATTCTTGTACAACGAACCACTCCCTAAGTCCATGGTGTGGACAAGATCGACAAGTGTCCTTGAATCTCTCCCATGCTTCATACAAAGATTCCTCATCCCTTTGTTTGAACCCGGTGATTTGGGCTCTCAACATGTTAGTCTTTTCCGGAGGATAAAATTTCTTGTAGAAAGCAAGTGCCAATTTCTTCTAAGAATCAATACCAAGAGTAGCCTTTTCTAGGCTCTTCAACCATTGTTTTGCGGAACCAATCAAAGAAAAAGAAAATAAGACCCTCGAATTTGGTCTTGAGTAACTCCGGTTTGAGAAATCGCATCACAATAGTCACAAAAAATCTCCATATGAGAATGAGGGTCTTCACTAGGCATCCCCCCAAATTGACTTCTCTCAACTAATTGTATAAATGTGGATTTGGCAATGAAATTATCGGTTAAGTGTTGTGGTGTAGGAGTACCATTTAGTAGGTTCTCCTCGGTTGGTATGGAATGTGATCAAGTTAACACCGTCCCCGCCAACGGCGCCATTTTTGGCTCGGCGTAAAACTCGTCGTCAAAAGTTACCCAACCAAAATAATATTAATAACTTCACCAACTACTCTTAGTAAAGAGGCAGGCAAAGGTCGGATCCTGAGGGACGGGTATTGATGTAGGATTTTCAATTGTAAATGGTCGTGTCTTAGGCTGTCACAATTTGGGGTTGAGATAGGAGATCAATTAAAACTAATCAACAATAAAAACAAAGCAAGGTAGATAAAATGAAGGTGTAAACAATTGATTAAAAGCACTACGGTATCATGGGTTCATAGGGGAATATATGGGAGTTGATCATGCAAACATGTTCTCGAATTATAAGCAAGCAATTATTGTTGTGATGGGATCAAGTTAGTGTATATCTTACAATCCCTAAGAAAGTTTGGGTCCCGGAGCCGAATCGATTAGATTGTACAACACCTACAAGTCGACTTAATCCTTCCTATTCAACATTATGCATGGTCAAATGAGGCTCGAGTTGGTTTATGTCTTACAAGCCTTATTGAAAAGATAAGTGATGGGTAAACAATGCAAGGATTCATAGGCTTGCATTTCATCAAACATAACATGTGCATAAGTTGAAATCACAACAAGCAAGCAAATAAATTATGTGAACATATTAGATTAATTATGAATCATTCCCCATGTTGGTTTCCCCTAATTACCCATTAACCCTAGCTAAGGAAACTACTCACTCATGATCAAGTTTAACATGCTAACAAGGTTGTTAATCACATTAACAAGGCAAAACATGATGAATGAATGAAAATTATTAACAATAATTAAAGCAAGGATTAAGAGAATTATACCTATGGAGATTCCAAAATAATAATGTAAAGAATAATAGAAGTACTTGATGATTGATGGAAGGTTGTCAATCTCCCAATAAACCCAAATGATCTTCTAATTACCCAAAATAAATGATGAACAATAGAGAAATTAAGGAAAGATTAAGTTTTGATATTTGTATTAAGACTAGATTAAGAGTTGATTACAAGATTAAGGAATGATTACTTATTGATTATAACTTGATTAAGAGAGCTTGCTAATCTAAGTAGTACAATGGGGTATTTATACTAAAGATTAGGTACATAAATTAGGGTTACTAAGGGCTTAAATGACTATTAAGTCCTTAAGAAAAGTTGAGGAAATGCTCCTCTCGAAGAAAATGAGCATCTTCGTTTTGATAGTCTTGCCATGATCCGAGCGACTTGAAAGCAGGCACGGGCTCTCTGGGGTACGATCCGAGCGGATTGTAAAGGGAGACGCTCGGATCTTCTTGCTTCAGGATGAGTGTCTTGGTCACAGGATGCTCGGATGGTGGTGGGGAGACGCTCGGATCCTCTGTGATCCGCTCGGATTCCTTGGCAGACAACTTTTCTTCTTTTCTTCCTTCATAATCCGCAAGGATCAATCCGGGGATGCAAGGATCCTTTCATCATTGCCCGTTTCACTTTATTATCTACATAGGCTTTCAAGTATCGTCTTCCCTTTGATGCTTGGTCATAAGATGCGATCAATTTAGCTCCATTTCGCCATATAAATGCAAGGTTTGCACTCCTCTCCTACCAAGGAAACAAAACCTCAAAGAATATGGAAAATGGGAAACTAAAGATAGTGAATGACCCAATTATGCACTATAAAGCATAGGAATGAGGCTAATTCAGGTAGTAAATGTGCTCAAATATGAGTCACATCAGTTAATCTCTTAATTTAGTCTTAATCAAAATTGTAATACACATTTCAATATTAATCACATCTTAATCTTTCCTTAATCTCTCAATTATTCTTAGTTTTAGTTGGGTAATTAGGAGATTATTTGGGGTTTATTGGAGGATTAACAACCTTCCATCAATTATCAAGTTTACTTCTATTATTTTTTGCTTTATTATTTGGATCATCTAATGTAGGTATAATCTCTTTTTACCTTTGCTTAGTTATTGTTAATCACATCATTTGTTCATCATGTTTTGCTTTGTTATTATGATTGACAACCTTATTAGCATGTTAAACATAATCATGAGTGAGTAGTCCTTTAGCTAGGGTTAATGGGGAATTAGGGTAAATAATCATGGGAATTGATCTACGCTTAATCTAATATGCTTTCATAATCACTTTCTTGCTTGTGTGATTTCAACCTCTGCACATGTTATGTTTGATGAAATGCTAGACTATGAAACCTTGCATTTTTTACCCATCTCTTATCTTTTCAATGAGGCTTGTAAGACATAAACCAACTCTAGCCTTGTTAGACTATGCATAGAGTTGAATAGGAAGAGACTAATTCGACTTGTAGGTGTTGTAAAGTCTTGATCGACTCGGCTCCGGGACCTAAATCTTCCTAGGAATTGTAAGATATACAATAACTCGATTTCATCACAACAATAAGTTGCTTGCATCTATTTGAGAACATGTTTGTATAACCTATTTCCATGATTCCCTTATGAACCCATGACACCTTAGTGACTTTAATCAATTGTTTACAAACCCCTTTTATTGCTTTAATTTATTTTCATTACTTTACATTCATCTTGTTGATTAGTTTAGATTACATCTCATCTCAACCCAAATTTGTGACACCCTAAGACATAAAATACTTGCAATTGAAATCCTAAATCAATATCCGTCCCTTAGGATCCGACCTTTACTTACCACTCCACTAAAGAGTAGTTTGTAGAGTTAGAAATATTATTTTGGTTGGTAGCTTTGACGACGAGATAGATACCACGCCAGCGGTTCCTTTAGGTAAAGAGTGTGAATGTAGATGGGGAAGAACAGAAGAGGAGAGATGGGAGAAAGAGTCTAACTTTTAGGGTTAAATAAATGAAGGAAATGAGGAAATGGAATGATGTAAAGCCCGGCTCATGATCGTAAAATAACTGTTGAACCATCATCACTCAGTCGAGTGTCCCCACTACTCCACCGAGTAAGCCCTAATCGGTCGATTACCACTGTGACTCGATGAGTAACCCCAATTAGGTAATGTAGGCGAGGTCCGCTCCGCTAACTGAATCTATAAATGTCCATCAAAATGGTTCCTTAGGCATAAAAGATCTTTCGCAAGGTCTTCTAAAGAGGCGGCCATTAAAAAGCAGATACTAGGAATCCACAAAGCCCCCCACTTTAACTGAGGCTTACACAGGTCGAAGGACAAAATATAGCCCCCAGATCAATTGAAGATTACAACTTGGAGACTATGGTGATGTGAGGCGACATAAGGGGTCTGAGTGAAGGACCTGTCATCGGGAACAGATTTTGTATAAAGGCTCGCCAACCATAAGAAGAAATCATACCTCAAATATTCCCCGGATGATGCATTGTAATGACTTGTCACCTAAGTATTAGACTCGAGAATCTAAGTGCACGACTAGAGAGCTATGGATCTCTTAGGGATTCCGGTTGGATGATTTTTTGAGACTGCAATGAATAGCGTCGAATAGGTCTGGACTAAGGAATCAAGGCAATAGGCTGATATTTGACAACCTCAGGAGTCTAAAGGATAATACGCATAATGTTTAAGGAATTTCCTAATGGCTTAATTTGTGGCAACCCTAAGGGACTAAACTAAGGAGTTTAAATTATAGGTTGATGTTGGATATGCTGAAGGATTGATGGTAAAAATTGGAATTGGAATGTTGTGAAAGTGGTGTGTTTGTGAAAAAGGTACGGTTGTGTCCTTGTTGGAGGACTGCCAACGTATTCGTGTGAAGCGAAATCAAAAAAGATCGTGGTTCTTGCTGGTGTGAGAGAAAAAGGGATTGCAAATTAAAGGTGTGATTGGGTCCTCTTTGGAGGACTGCCTATGTATTTTCGTGTTGCAAAATCAAACCAGATGGTAGTTCTTGCTAATTGAGTGAAAAAAGGGATTTCAAATTGAAAGTGTGTGGGGGTGTGGTTGTGTCCTTGTAATAGGACTGCCTATGTATTTGCGTGTTACGAAATCAAACCAGATCGTAGTTCTTATGTGTGTGTGCCTAAGCTAGCTGTTAGGACCTTAAAGTGTGAGGGTCACGACGATATATCCCATTTGGTGACTCGATAATTGATTTTAGAGAATTCCCCCCTTCATCATGAATCGAAGAGGTACAATTTGTGAAAATGTTCCATGTCAGAGGAGCACACTAAGAAGTGGACCCTAAGTACGAATTGGGTACTTCCCGTTCTAGGTAGGAAAGTATTCAATGACTCCGTGTCTAGGACAGAGTAAAAATGGCTTAGACATTTTGGAATGTGGAGTTTGGTAATAAGAGGTTTGTTTGACAGATAAAAATCTGTAGCTTGTATTTGTGTTGTTTAGGGTCATGGGTGATGGCTTGTGATGTGGTGCGAAATGGGGTCTCATGCTCGAAGTGGTCCGAGGATGAAACGGTTTGTAAATGATGTGGGATCAAATTTCCATATCTGGACCCTAGAGGTTAAGGTGTGATATCACAAGCTTGAGGGAATCCTCAGAATCCTAGATAGGTCTCCTTATAATAGTTTCTAGAAGGACTTAATGGTGAACAAAGGTTGGGTTTGTTGTTAGTTGATGAGTCTTGAGCTTTTATTTTAGCTCTTTGACATTGAATTTTGGTATTTTGTGTTGAGGACTTATTGGTCATGTATTTCAATTCTGATGCTTTCTTGACTTTGGCCTTTTTGAAAATGGCTTCATTCTTGTTTTCTTTTTACTTTGGCTTTGGCTATTTTTAAAGTAGTTTTTAACCTTGTTTTCTTTTCACTTTGACTTTGGCTTTGGCTTTTTTAGAAGTAGCTTATAGCTTTGATTATTATTGACCTTGGCTTTGGGTAATAACCTTTGGACCTTAGGTCTTTTGAACATGACCTTTGTTTTAGGAATGTGGGAAAGTGGCTTCTCCTTTTTTGTGTTGTCATTGCTTTTACATGTTGCTGTGAAGTTCAGTGCTATCTGTTGTTCATGCACTGGGTCACGATCGAATTCATGACCACTGTGGAGCTCCAGTCTGTAGATACCTCATTTCTGCACCTTCCGTTAAATACCCAGTGATGATTGAGCCGCATATTTAACATATGGAGCGATTTTATGACATTTCAAAAGTTCGTTGACAAGTGATAGCTCAAATAGTCTTGTCAAACCCTTTTTGAACGATTCAGCAGAGAAAGACCGTCAAGAAGAAACGCATCAGCAGATGCGCCTTCTGGAATAGTCACAATAGTTTATACGCTTCTTCTAGAGGCTCCTTGTCTGTTGTTGCTCTTCTTCTTCTTCCTCGATTATCTGTTGTTCGTTCTTTTCTCGTTTTTTCTTCAATTTTCTTCGAAATTTTTATGTTTTCTAATTTCTTAACATAATAAGTTCTTTTTTGACTTAAATCGCTTATAGTTCGATATTTGCTGGTTTTTGTCACAAACTTAATCCCCGATTGTAAGAGGTTTAATTTAACCATATGAAGTCTTTTATATTCATCTTTGATATATCGTTTTCAACTTGTTTTCGATTTTATTTCTCAGTTTCCTTCTTAATCTCGTCTTAAGTTTCCATCTTTTGTAAATCCGACATCACATGTATTTGTAGTTCATGTAATTCGTTTTATGTTTTGTTTTCATTCGTTCTTTTCCACTAATGACGATCTTAGATGCATGTAATCTGACTAAATCACTTCTATTCGAGTTGTATACTAATAATCCATCTAAATTAATCAACAAATATTAACTAACTCGCGGGTCTGACTTTCATAATCAGAATCCAACTTGATAACACTCGCATAAACTGATGCTGTTGGTGGGTTTTGTCATGGAACCCACTTCAAACAATACTTATAAGCTCAACTACTATGTATCTAATGGTCGTAGTCGAACACAAAGATGGTCTGGAGTTGTACTTAATTTGTTTAAGCCTAAGTTTAGGCGAAAAACAAGGAAGTTGAAGGAATCAATAAAACTAAAGCTAAAGCAATTAAAAGGAAGTATATTAAGATAATGGGATGTAAACAATTGATAAAAGTTAGGGACTTTGGGTTCCCCTAAGCAAGTCAAGCTAAGTATGGGTGTTAATGGATTCTTGGGTGATTATTGAACTAGAAGAACTAATTTCTTAGACTCTTCTAAAGATGAACACAAAGCTTTCAGAAAGCATCCAAACTCATCATAAACACACTATCAAGTATCTATGTAAACTTCCATTCATCAAGACACTAAGCATAAATTGGAGAAAGGCATGAACTTTCATACACACATTTCAACAAACACCTTCTATGCATGTTTACAAAGACCAAACAATTTACCCAGTTACCTAACATTACCAACCCATATTCAAGCCTTAATCCTCACTTAGGTTCCCCCTAAACCCAAGGGGTTCACTACTCACACATAATTGAAAGACAAATGTAAACAATTGGAGAAAAGAAAGCAAACATGGTGATAAACATGATATTAAATGAAACAACAACTAAATAGGAAATGAAAATGTAAACAATTGAATATTTAAACTAAAAAGAGAGAAAATTGTACCAACAAAGATGAAAGATTGAATCTTTGATTGATAAATGGATGAAGTTCTTCAATAATCTTCAATTACAAACCAAATACCCAAATGTAAACTATCAAACTAAACTAGATTTAGGCTAAATTTCTAAGTAATTAAGGTTTGATTAGGGAAAGATTAAAATATTAATTAAGGACAGCTGCATAAAACTCGAGAGTTTTCAGATCTAGGGTAATGTGTCTAAATGAATTAGGGAGGGGTATTTACAATTTAAAACAATTTTAGGTAAAATATTAAAAAGAAAGGAAATATCAGTCGGGGTGGCCACCGGTGCCGTACCCGGCTGGCAGATCCATGTAAGTTTGCCTTCAATTCCATGGTCAATGGATGTTCCCGTGGGTCGGCTGCCGGTGGGCTAGCCGGCTGGGAATCCTCTGCAATTTTTTTCAAGTCTTGAAGTCGTCAGGTGTGGACAGCCGGTGTCCCTCCTGGCAGAGAGTCCCTTGCTTCTTTCCTACTATTTTATTCGTTGGCTCATGGGGAGGGTGCCCAGTCGGTAGACCGGTTGCCGGCCAGCCGGCTGAGAGGCTCTTCTTAACTTCTTTTCCACTTCTTTCTTATGCAATCTTCATAACTTCCTAACTTGCTCCCATTTCTTCCTTTCCGTCTCAAATCCTACAACATAAGACACAAAATCTTAAAATAGAAAATAGGTAAACAAAATGCAAGTAATAGGCATAAAAACCGTCTCAAAATCGACCAAAATGCATAGAAAAGAAGGTAGAATTACGACCAAATAAATGCATATCAAAATTTCCGACACTTAAGTCTTTGATATGTCCATTTTATATATACTTTAACTCCCTATTTTAGTTGGGTTTATTTGATTATTACACTTCTATTAGTGTATTTGTGAGTTAATTTCGTGTTCTAGGCGATTTTGCTTGTATTCATTCCATTTTGTAGGAAATAAAGCACTCGGTAGCTTTTTTCCGTCAAATTAGTAATCACCCAAGTTCACGAGGCTAATAAGAGCAAGTCTTGACCATGAAAAGGTGTTTCGGAAGCATATGGGCATTTTGGGAATAATTGGAAAATCCCGAGCACGAAACTAACTTGGGTTGATACACATGTAAAGAAATGAAATATAAGTCCAAGTAAAGTCCAAATGATCAAGTGTCCATGCAAGCTTAGGATTCCATTTGAAGCATTCAGCTCGAGGAATTATGAAGTATTAACACGCAACATTGGATTCCTCATGAAATTAAAGACGGAATTAAGAGAAGGAGCATAAAATACCATGGCCCCGATTGGGGTGTGGTGTCCCCGATCAGGGTGCCCTTTTTCTAGCCCGTTTACGGTATTCCCTTTTGGTCCTATATACAGGGTGTTGTATCCACACACTTTCATGCACTTTTCCATAAGCTTAAGTTTTAGTTTTTAGAATAAACTGTAGTTTAGATTTCCCTTTAGCATTTCCTTATTGTTTTATTTAAATTCCTTTAAGCATTTCAATTTATATTACAAGTTCATCTTCAAGTTATTTCCATTTGTTTTATCTTGTTCTTCATTTCCATGTTCATTTCCAATTGTTGAGGTAATATTATTTCTAGTATTATTTTGTTATTCATTTGTCATTTACATTACTAGTTAGTATGTTCATCTTTTTTATATCATTTGTCATTAGATTAGTTTTCACTATGCATGAGTAATTTACTAGTCTATGGACCAAGGGAGCCATGCATGAGTAGTATTTGCAATTGTTGAAATAGGATGTTTAAATATAAATTCATTGTTTCTTTAACATGCTTGCATTGTTTTGTTAGTCTTTCATTGTTGGCCACTATCTTAGATTAAATTTGTTAATTCACCTTTTTAAGTCGAAAGGGTATTTATCTTTGATTAGGTTGCGACATCCTATCAAATTTTTGCGCCGTTGCCGGGGAGCACGGTTTTGTTTTCTAATTAGTTGTTGAATTTTATCTTGTTTTATTTATCCCGGGGAACACTTGTTCCTTGGGATCATTCTCACATTTTCCTTGTAGTCTTAGTGCCTATTTTGTAGGCAATAAAGCTTGGCCTTTCATAATGAATGACGGATTCGTCCCACAACTCAAAGATGAGCATTTTCATGATTATCTTGCCTGGTTCTACTATTTTTGCGATGGTCTAATCTCCCTTGGACATGTCCTTGATGGGGATTACTTGGGTCATCTCGTGTTTGATGGCATGGATTTTGAGACCCGAGAAATGGCTCTCTACATTAGTAATGGGAGTGTCTACTATATGATTGGGGCGGAACTTTGGCATTTCTTGAATTTCATGGCTAGCTAATGTCAATTGCGGGAGGTAGCACGACAATTCAATTTGTGGCATATCTAAGAGGAGCTCAAAGTGCTTCAGGCTTGTTTGGATCAACTTTCTCAAAAGAAACCGATACCACGTGAGCATATTTTCTCTCCTTTTGCCTTTTTACCTCCCCAATGTGAGTCTTTTCCTCCTAATGATTTTGAATTATTTGATGACAATGATGATGGTCCGACCTTTTCTATTGAAATTCCCCTTAATGTCATTCCAATTGAAAATTTAGAGACTCGTGTTGAAGAAAATGACCTTGTAGTAGATAACACACTAGCCATGATTGATATTAGGCCCGATTATCATGAAAAGAGTAAGGTTTTGTCCGAGTCAGTTGAAACCTTTGAGAATCCTTTCGTGGTGGATGTAGTTGACCCATTTACACTACAAAACCCCTTATTATCACCCACTAATTACCCATATTACATGTACTTACTACAAATTAATTACAAGACAAAACCCCCGAAAGTTAGGGTTCATACTAAATGAAAGAGTGGTAGATCTTAACTTACAAGGAAGAGGAAGAAATAAGGAAGATGAACAATCCATCAAAATAAGCTTTAATCCCATGAGAACCGGTTTGTGATGTTTTTAGAGAGATGGGAGAGAGCTTAGAGTAAAAAGGAAGGAGGAGGAAATGATTTGTATAAGATAAGGTGAAATCCCGAAATTGGTGTTTATCCGGTGCTGTACAATGGCACTCGGTCGAGTGCCACTCACTCGGTCGAGTGCTCACCCACTCGACCGAGTGTCGGCCACTCGATCAAGTAAACCCTCGACTCGGCCCACTACAACCCCACTAGGTCTAGTCTAGGCCATACTTGGTCTAGTATACACTCATCCCTTGCTTCCGATTAGTTCCCCACCAGTTCTGAGGTCTCCTCACGCATCTCAATGTACTTTTGCGGGTCCCAAAAAATCCAGGTATTGTGCACATGGGCCACCCGTGACGCCAATCCGGTTTGCGGACGTGCGGCTGTCGAAAAGCCCTGCTCGGCGGCGTATTAAATGCTTTGGAGCAGATCGTTTTAGATCGGTCGGTTTCGTCTAGGCAAGGGTCTCGAAACGATGGGTCATTTTATATCTCTACGAAAACCTTTCTTCTTTTTCTTCCACAAAAAGAATCATAGATGCATTCGAAAATAGGTTGCGACATTGGTGTCGGAATTTATCGCCTCCCGAGAAGTATCAACTCATTGTAATGGGAGTTGGTTAATTGTTGGTGCTTCGTATAGTTAAGGTGTAATCCTCGTTCCTTGAAGCATGCTCTCGGTTTTTGGATTCAAAACATCATGTATTCGTTTTCCCGAAAGGTGAAATTTGCCCTCTTGCCGAAGAAGTGGGTACCATTGGAGGGTGGCCGAATTGTACTCCGGTGCTTCCTCCGACTCGGTTGTGTAACAAAGAGAAGTTTTGATCCATGTTGGGCTTGTCGACGAGCCAAGTGAACTTCCTCCTTACTCCCCATGGTGTTGACATGTTGGCTCTTATCAACATCTTCTCAAACCGGTTGGATGTGAATGTCTCGGAGGTGGCTAGGAGAAGGGCTCTTGCCTTTGCCTAGTACATGCTTACCTCCTTGTTGATGCCTTGAAGGAGGGGACAAGATGGTATGGTAGCATGACCCTTGTGCATGTGGTTGAGCAAATGGAGCACGCGTGGGATCCATCGTGGTTAGTGCTTTGCGAGATCATCCAAGCTTTGGACAAGAAGGGCTCTTGTGGAGAAGCTCCTTCGTTTGGATCTCCAAGGATCCTCCAAGTATGGCTCATGGAGAGGCTGAGGTATATAGAGCCTCCAGTCAATGCTTCTTCTTACTCTTTTCATCCCCTTACTATAAGAAAGTAGTTGCATTCGGATAGCTTTGCATCCACCGTAGCCTATTGGACCTCGAGGTTGGTGGAGGAGGGTGGTCCTCATATCCGTTAGGTTGTGCCGTAGTGGCACTTGAGGTCCTTCACGGAGTTGCCCGCTCCGGCCGCTTGCTCTTGTTCTTTGATGTTGGTGGGTTTGAAGGTTGCTTCCTTCATTTATTCCGAAAGGCTTATGAGGCAAATGGGCCGCCAACAAAAGGTGCCCGCTCAAGATACTCTCGTCCAAGAGAGTGTTTTTCGAAAATCCAAGCCTGTGGTGATTTTTGAGAGGTGGTGGGCCACTCAGCTGACTTGGGTGGTACCAAACCTCGTTTTAACGACATAGGTGACTCCCGCTGATGTCAAGTGGTCAAGATCTCAAACCTTGGAAGAAAGGTCCAAGTTTTGTAAAGACGAAGTGTTTGACTTAAAGCATAGGGAAGTTGGCAAGGCCAAGCGTGCCTTCTTTGACGACTTTGCCGATGACGTTAGCCCGAGTGTGGTGAGGCCACCGAAGAGGAGGAGCTCGGGTCCCAAAGAGATGGTGGGCCGTGTGTGGGCTTGGCTTGGACCGAGTATGGGGTCTTGTAGGAGACCGAATGCCGTCGCCGTGGTAGATTTGTTGAGGATCCGTTCCAAAGAGGAAGTCCATACTAGGCAGACTAACAAGAAGAGTAAGGGGAAGATGTACCCCGAGGGAAAAGGCAAGCGCAGGATTGAATAGTGAAGACCTCCATTACCCGTTTTACTATTATGTTGTAATAGTGCTTGTGTGATTTTATTATGTTGTACTAGCTATGTATTCTGTGTTTTTGTGCTAGTATTACTACGTAAGATGTCTTGGTCGACATTATAGCTTGGCAAGTTGTGGACTTGCTTAGCTTTATTTGTTATCAAGTTTGTAATCCTTCTCATTATTAATTAAATAAGAAGATTGCTCGTGTTTTAAGTTGTGAACGCTTGCTGTTTCTTCCATCCATCTTTTAAAGGCAATTCAGTTTGAATTATCCTAAACATTGCACCTGTGAAAGGGGATTTTAATGGGAAGGGAGAAAGGCTTCTTTTTTTTATTTTTATTTTTTGTGGAAAAGGGAATGCTTCTCCTTTTTTTTTTGAAATTTGTATAGGTGATTGTTTTTTGTGTGGGGATGGTTGTATCCTTCTTGTAAGAAAGGACTGCCTACGTATCCACAAAAAGAGGTGAAATCAAACAATGCTCGTAGTTCGAATGTTTGGTTAGTTTTGTTTGGGTGTTGTAGTTGTATCCTTCTTGTGTGAGAAATGACTGCCTACATATCCACCTTAAGAGGTGAAATCAAACCATGCTCGTAGTTCGGGTGTTCTGTTTTGAGTGCAAATGGATGTTGCCTTTGACAGATCAAAGGCTGTTTGAAACATGACAAGGTGTCATAACTTAGACTCGATGAAACATGCAATTTAAAATCAGAACGCTTTGAGGAATTGACTTAAAAGGGGGATGGTGGTCACTAGTTGTGGAACTAGGGAAAGGTTTGTTGGTTGCTAGGGTTCAAGGGTAGTATTTCTTGAGGACCAGGTCGCCTTCATTGATGTTTCTGGGTTTGACTTTTTTGTTGGATACCCGTTGTATACGTCGTTGGTATAACTCGACTTTGTGCAAGGCGTTGAGTTGTCGTTCATCTAGAAGCGTTAGTTGTTCGAACCTTCGATGGGTCCATTCCGACTCAGGAACTTGACTTTCCAGTAGGATGCAAAGAAATGGGACTTTCAACTCTACTGGTTGTGCCGCCTCTGTACCGTATGCTAGGAAGAAGGGTGTTGCTCCTGTTGGAGTTCGAATGGAGGTTTGGTATCCCCTGAGTGTGAATGAGAGTTTGCTCGGTCAATCGCAGTAATTGTCTTGCATCTTTTTTATGATGGTAACAAGAGTTTTTTTTGCTACCTCTACCACTTCGTTGGTTTGGGGACGATAGGAGGATGACCAATGCCGTTTGATTTTGTATTTGTCTAGCAAGGCTTGTAATTTCGCCCCAAAGTGGGAGCCTTGGTCGCTGATGATTTCATGGGGTAACCCATATCTACAGATGATGTTATCCTAGATGAACTTGGCCACTTGTTTGGCGATCAAGACTGCATAGGATTATGCTTCCACCCATTTGGTGAAGTTGTCGATTGCTACGAGGACGAAGCAGTGCCCTTTGGTGCCTACCGGGTTGACTTTTTCGATGCCCCAGGTCGAGAAAGGTGAGGGTGATGTCATGGTGTATTAGTTGGATGGTGGTATGTGTTGTATATTGGCAAAGATTTGGCAATTGTGGCAATGTTTGACGTAGTTTCTGCAATCGGCTTCCATGGTGGTTCAATAGTAGCCTAACGGCATGATGTTTTGGGTTAGCATCATTGCGCCCATGTGAGGGACACATTCTCCGTTGTGGACCTCACCCATGACTTTCTTGGCTCTGTGTTGATCAATGCAAAGCAGAACAATCCCTTGGGGTGTTCTTTTGTATAGTTGTTCTTGGTTTATCACGAATTGTGATGCTAGCAAACGGATGGCTCTTTGTCCCCTTGTATCAAAGTTGGGAGGGAATTCGTATTTGGTTTTGTAGTTGAGGATGGCTTGGTACCAAGGTTCGACATGGTTTTCCGCGTCGTTGTTGATGGTGCAAATGTCAGCTTGGCTCGCTCCTTCTCTCGACAAATAGGGGAATCGATGTCATATCGTCGTGTATGTTGATGAGCGCGGCAATTTTTGTTAGGGCATCAGCAAATTGGTTTTCCTCCCGTGGTAAGTGGAAGTAGTCGACTTGGTCGAAGAATTCGGCCTCTTGATTGATTTTTGCTTGGTATGGTGTTAAGCTGTCACTTCGGATATTCCATGATCCGGACACTTGATTGATGATGAGTGAGGAATCGTCGTGGACCCTCAAGACATGCTTCATATTCGGCGACATTGTTGGTGACGGCGAAGTCTAGCTTGACTCAGATCGGAACCTGTTCCCCTTCTGGTGATATTCCCGAAGCCTCTTAGGTTTGATGCACCGTCGAAGTATAGGTCCTATGCGTCGGTGTCGGCACAAAGGATGTCTTCGTCAGGGAGTGACCATGTGTCGGTCGTTTGATCCTCGTTGACGGGGTTTTATGCTAGGAAATCGGAGACTGCCCTTCCCTTGACAACCTTGAGGGGTACGAATTTGAGGTCAAATTCGGATAGCATGAGTGTCCAACTAGATAACCTTCCGTTTAGCACGAGCTTTTCGAAGATGTATTTGACCGAGTCCATCTTGGAGTAGATGTGAGCCGTGTAGCTGAGCATATAATGTGGCAGCTTCTTTGTCGACTAAACTAGGGGATGGCATGTCTTTTCGAGTTGGGTGTATCTTGTTTCGTATTCGATGAACTTTTTGCTGATGTAGTACATGGCTCGTTCTTCGTCATCGACTGTTTGCGCTAGCATTGCTCCCATGGCTGTGTTGGTGACAGTCAAGTATAGGGATAAGGGAATTCCCTGCTGAGGTGGCATGAGGACATGAGGCTTGGATAGGATTTCTTTTATCCTATCGACGGCCTTTTGACAATCGTCGGCCCAATCGGTGTGAATGGAGGTGCGGAGCTTCTTGAAGATCAGCTGACAAATCATGGTGAGCTTGGCTATGAAGCGGCTGATGTATTGAACTTGACTGAGAAAGCCCCGAATCTCCTTATCGTTCTTAGGCCGAGGCATTTGCTGGAGAGCTTTGATTTTGGTAGGATCAATTTCGATGCCCCTTTTGCTGACGACGTGTCCTAAGAGTTTTTCGGAGGTGACCCCGAATGCACACTTCTGAGGATTTAGTCTCATGTATTTTCGAAGGCGAGCGAAGAATTTCCGAAGGCCGTTGATGTGGTCGTCTTGCTCTTTTGATTTGACGATCATGTCATCAACATATACTTCCACTTCCTTGTGCATCATGTCGTGTAGGAGAGTGGTGGCGGTTTTTTGATAGGTTGCTCTGGCGTTGATTAGACCGAAGGGCATGACAGTGTAGCAATATGTACCCCACTGTGTAGTGGATGCAGTCTTGTGCATGTCTTCCTTAGTCATTTTGATCTGGTTATACCCAGCATACCCGTCCATGAATGATAAAAGGGCGTGCTCGGCGGTATTGTCCACCAAGATGTCAACATGTGGCAGAGGGAAGTCATCTTTTGGACTTGCTTTGTTCAGGTCTCTGAAGTCGACGCAGACCCGAATTCTCCCGTTTTTCTTGGGTACGGGGACTATGTTGGCTACCTTGTGAGAGTATTTGGAAACTTTGATGAATTCGATTTGAATTGTTTGTCTACCTCTTCCTTTATTTTCAGGGCGCATACGACATAACTTTTGCTTCACGGGTTTAGCTCTGGGTTTAATGGGTATCCTTTGCTCTGCAATCACTCTGTCGATCCCAGGCATGTGTTTGTAGGACCATGCGAACACGTCCTTATATTCATGTAAGAGGTCGATGAACTTCTGTCTTTCCGAGGGGTCAAGGGTGGTCCCTATCCTAAGTTCTTGAGGTGTATTAGAGTCCCTACGTTGATGGGTTTGGTCTCCTCAATGATGGGTGTCATATCCTCTCGTTTGTCAAGTTCTGTGGCTATGTGAGGTGGGTAGTCACTCAAGTCAAATTCCTCATATTCATTCAGAATTGCATTGCTGTTAAATTTGAAAGATCATAGATCCATATTAAACTCATTAATAAAAAATAAATTATCTCATAATTTGTCATTTAGGTGATCTATGTAACATGCATGCTAATATGAAAGCATAAAAATGAAAGTATAAGGAAAAACAATTTCCTTACATTGATTTTGTGGTAAAAAGGGCACAAACTAGTTCACCTTACTAGCTTGTTCTTGAGCTTATACCAAATGGATAATCCTCCTTACAAATCTTCAAAGAGAAGATCTCCTTCTTGTTGCACCCAAGAACTTACCCAAAAATAATAACAAGTATTTAACTAGAACTTATTATTATTATACCCTTGATATTATTTGTAATATTACTAACAAGTCTTAGTAATAAAATTTATTTTACTAACAAACTTAGTTAAGATGAATAATTATTTTTAGAGAGATAATGATTTTATGTTCACATGCAAAACATACAAATGATGTAGTGTAGAAATGAACAAAGGATGGAGTATAAAGGAAGGGAAAGTGGCGGGTGGAATGGAGTGTTGGAGTGGACAAATTTTGTCTTATATTTTTCATCTTACATCACATGCAAAATCTTATATAAGATAAATTATGGTAGTATATAAAGTAAGGTGAAATGATTATGTGAGTAATCATCCACTACTCTATTTTACACGGTCCACTTGCCCATATACGGGTCCTTGTTGGTTCTTATATTTGTCGCACAAATACGTGTAATTTTATTTTAAACATCGTTTCATGTTTAAATACTTCCATAATTAATTCGTCCAAATCACTCCGTAAATATACGTGTAGCACTACATATATTATTTACATACTAATATTAATCAATCAATTAGAACAATTTTAGTAAATTAACGTTAATTAACTAAAACCCATCTCCCAAAATTTATTATTCAATTATCACATAATTAAATAATAACTGTCGTTCCTCGAGTTCGCAACTCGAATTCTCTCTTAAAATAATTGACTAACCTTTTAGTATACTAATCAAGGGACTAAATAAATTGTATCTCATACAATTAATTAGTTGTCTATTGGGGTTCGTTCCTATAGGTGTGACCGAAAGGGTTCAGTTGATCACCGCCGTCTCACGACAATAACGTCAAACTCTAGTCAGCCAACCATTATCGATTTACGTTAATCAACTGACGAGGATCAAATAATTAAATATCTGATGATATTCCATTAATGTGATTTATTATGTTAACGCACTATTGTGGAGGACACTAACTCCAACAATCTCCCACTTGTCCGACACAAGGTGTGCGCTACCAATTCTCTTGTCCGTTTTAATCTCCAACTCAATGCAAGGTGTCTTTCAGGTCGCACTTGCACACGAACATATCGCGAGTGGTTTTCTCGATCGGGAGTGTGACTACCTGACCGGAAAAATTTCTCACAGATTACTTCCGAGCATGGCCACGCATTTGTAGTCATTAACTCCTCGAGTGGCCTTGAGATATAGTTACCCAACTTGGGTGGACAATTCCTGTATGCCCTATCTATCCTATTGCACAATACAGCTCACCATGACCTAGTAAATGCCCTTTTGGCCTCCTTTCACGGCACGACCTAGGACAAAAACCAAAGTCACTTGGAAACTGCACTTGCTCAGATAATAGTCTCCAGTCAAAAGAATCGACTCATTAGAACATCTTAGAGATCCCCGCCACGACCAGGCGTCTATAATAGAACTTAGGGACTCTCTAAATGGTCACTGTCCGGCAAAGTGTCACACACTCTGCCTATGTAATCGACCAGTCATCACATATGACCATATGGTGTTGAACAACCATCAATCGACTTACAATCTAGTCACTCCGAGACGTCACCTCATTAAGTGACTAGGGACAAAATACAATGTTCATCTTATTCACTTGAATAGTGTTCAACATTGTCTCCACAACTTATTCAGATAAACAAGGTATTAATAATTTAGTCACACTAAATAAAAGATGCATAAAAGAAATGAATGCGAAAACAATGAATGTGATTATCATATATATAATAAGAGTTACACTATCCAATTATTACATATCCATAACCTAAAAAAAATATGGTACTCGTCTTAATCCCATAGCGACGACATGGCCATCATGCTTAGCCTTTGATAAAGGCTTGGTTAAAGGATCAGCAATATTATCATCTGTCCCAACCTTACAAATGTCAATTTCCTTCCTTTCCACATAATCTCTAATTACATGGTATTTCCTTTCAATGTGTCTAGATTTGTTACTAGACTTAGGCTCTTTGGGTTGAAAAATAGCTCCACGGTTATCATAATATAGAGTGATAGGATCTTTGGCGGAATGGACTACTCCTAGCCCCTCCATGATTTGCCTAATCCAAACAGCTTCCTTCGCAGCCTCAGACGCTGCAAGGTACTCAGCCTCTGTTGTAGAATCCGCGGTAACGCTTTGCTTGAAGCTCTTCCAGCAAACAGCTCCTCCATTTAGCATAAACACATAGCCGGATTGGGATTTCATGTCATCCCGATCGGTTTGGAAACTTGCGTCCGTGTAACCCCTTACACGCAACTCAGTTTCTCCTTCAAACACTAAGAACGAATCCTTAGCCCTTCTCAAGTACTTAAGGATGTTCTTTACGGCTATCCAGTGACTCTCACCAGGCTTGGCTTGATAACAACTTGTCATGCTCAAGGCATACGCAACGTCAGGGCGAGTGCAAATCATAGCATACATGATAGACCCAACAACGGAAGCATAAGGGACGGTCTTTATGTGTTCAATTTCCTTAGGGGTGGAGGGAGACTGTGACTTGCTCAAAGTAATCCCTTGGCCCATAGGTAGAAATCCTCTCTTAGAGTTTTTCATATTGAACCAGTCAAGAACTTTGTCAATATAAACTTCTTGACTCAATGCCAGTATCCTCTTGGACCTATCCCTATAGATCCGGACACCTAAGATTCGTTGTGCCTCTCCCAAGTCCTTTATTTGGAAGTGTTTCCCTAGCCACTCCTTAATGGAAGTGAGTGATGGAACATCATTCCCAATGAGCAATATGTCATCCACATATAGGAGAAGGAATGCAACTTTACTCCCACTAAACTTCATGTATAAACATGGTTCTTCCACACTTCTAGTGAAACCATATTGTTAAATAAAATGATCAAAGCGATGATTCCAACTTCTAGATGCCTGCTTAAGACCATAAATGGATTTCTTGAGCTTACACACCTTCTTAGGGTTAGATGTATCCACCAAACCTTCAGGTTGTATCATGTACACCTCTTCTTCTAGAATCCCATTCAAGAAGGCGGTTTTGACATCCATTTGCCAAATCTCATAATCATGAAATGCGGCAACCGCTAAGATTATCCTAATGGACCTAAGCATAGTGACTAGAGCGAAGGTTTCGTCATAGTGTAAACCATGAACTTAGGTGAAACCTTTTCTAGCTTTTTAAACATCCACATGTTTATCCACGCCGATCTTAAATTTATATATCCATTTACAGTGAAGTGGTCGCACTCCCTCGGGTAAATCCAACAAGTCCCATACTTGGTTCTCGTACATGGAATCCATTTCGGACCGCATGGCTTCTAGCCAAAGCGAGGAGTCGGGACTAGACATGGCCGATTTGTAGGTAGTGGGTTCATCACTTTCCAAAAGTAACAAAACACCATCCTCTTCGATGTTACCAAGGTAGCGATCAGGTGGATTAGAAATCCTACTTGACTTTCTAGGGACAATTACCGTTTTAAAGGAAGAGGGAATGCTATCCTCCAAGTTCTCCTCTACCTCATTCTCGGTTTGTGGCTCTCGAACTTCTTCAAGTTCAAATTTTCTCCCACTCTGTCTCCTAGAAATAAACTCCTTTTCTAGGAAGACAGCATCACGAGCCACAAACACCTTGTTCTCGTGTTTATTGTAGAAGTAATAGCCACGTGTTTCCCTTGGATATCCTAGAAAAAGACATTTGTCAGACCTGGGTGCAAGCTTATTGTCAGACTTGATCTTGACGTACGCTTCGCAACCCCAAATACGCATGAATGACAAATGAGGGACTTTCCCTGTCCATATCTCATATGGAGTCTTATCGGCCGCTTTAGTCGGGTTTCGATTTAGTGAAAATACTGCAGACAAGAGGGCAAAACCCCAAAATGAACTAGGAAGCTCAGTTAGACTAATCATAGACCGAACCATATCAAGTAAAGTTCAGTTTCTTCTTTCGGCCACACCATTTAATTGCGGT
Source organism: Silene latifolia (assembly GCF_048544455.1). Taxonomy (NCBI): domain Eukaryota; kingdom Viridiplantae; phylum Streptophyta; class Magnoliopsida; order Caryophyllales; family Caryophyllaceae; genus Silene; species Silene latifolia. Next base: position 130,990,833 of record NC_133538.1, read on the forward strand.
GTGCCAGGAGGAGTCCATTGTGATACTATACCACAATCTTTTAGGTGTGAATCAAATTCAATATTTAAATACTCACCACCACGGTCGGACCGTAGGGTCTTTATCTTTTTATCCAATTGGTTCTCTACTTCATTTTGGAACTCTTTGATCTTGTCAAAGGCTTCACTCTTGTTCTTCATTAAGTAGACATACCCATATCTACTTAAGTCATCAGTAAAAGTAATGAAGGTGTGAAAACCTCCTCTAGCGGTGATGGTTAATGGTCCACACACATCCGTATGTATGAGAGCTAAAACCTCACTAGCTCGTGTCCCTTTTCCCGCAAAAGGTGCACGAGTCATCTTGCCTAGAAGGCAAGACTCGCATGTACCATAAGATTTGAAACCAAATGGTTTGAGCACTTTTGATGAAGCAAGTCTCTTAACGCGTCTTTCGTTTATGTGGCCTAAACGACAATGCCAAAGGTAGGATTCGTTTGGATCACCCGTTTTGAGCTTTTTAGTTTCCACATGATAAACGTCATTAACATCATTTAAAACATAAATGCCTCCAAATGAAATGGCCTTGCCATAAACCACATCATTAAAAGAAAAAGTACAACACTTGTCCTTAATCATAAAACAAAAGCCTTCCGCGTCTAACGCGGAAATGGAGATGATGTTCTTAGTTAAAGTTGGTACAAAATAACACTTATTTAAATACAACTCTAAACCACTAGCTAAAGTGAGCACATAGGTCCCCATGGAAACGGCGGCTACTCTAGCTCCATTTCCCATGCGGAGATCCACATCACCTTTTGTTAGTGCTTGCACGTCCCTTAGACCCTGCAAATGATTACAAAGGTGAGAGCCACATCCGGTATCAAGTACTAGTAGAAGTACAAGCATAATTAACGTCTATCACATAGAGAGAGAAAATCATACCAATAGGCGTCACACGCCCTTCCTTGAGATCCTCCAAGTATTTGGGACAACTCCTCCTATAATGCCCCTTCCCATTACAATGGAAACATTCGGCCTCAGAGAGCTTGACACTTTTTGCCTTGGGATTGCCATTCTCAACGGCTTTCCCCTTTCACTTGTCATGTTTCTTTGACGATTTCTTGAATTGGGACTTTTCTTTCCCTTTTCCTTTCTTGACTCCAAGGGACATGTTCTTTAACTTCATGGTTAAAACATCTCCCTTTTCACTCCCACTAGCTTCCATATCCCTCTCCGCTTGGGTGAGGAGTGCATGAATTTCATGGTAACTCTTATCCATGTCATTCATGTTGTAGTTTACCCTAAAGTGGGCAAACTTGGTGGGGAGTGAGTAGAGGATACGATCCACTACAAGAGTCTTAGGAATCTTACACCCTACACGCTCTAGGATGTCAACATATTCGACCATTTTTAGTACAGGAGACCAACCTTTTGGCCCCTCTCAAGCTTAGCTTCAAAGAAGCGTGCCGCCGCATCGCATTGACGGACTTTAGCTGTTTGTGAAAACATTGTGATCATACGAGTGAATATCTCGTACGCATTTAAAAAAATGCATGATAGCTTGAGCTTTAGCGACATCGACCATATCAACACATTCTTGATATCATTCGACATCCTCACATGGTCATCATAGGCGGTCCGAACCGCCGGTGAAGCCCTTGCACCGGGCTCGATAGGAGGAGCATCGGTCAAGTAAGTGAGCACATTGTCGGACAACGCGGCACTTTTGATGTTGGATTCCCATTCAAGAAAGTTACTACCGTCATCTTTTAAGATACATTTTTCCATTATGGACCTTAGCTATGAATCTTTGCCTAGTGAAGTAGTCGATGGAGTTGATAAAGTTGCCATTGCGAATTAAAATGCTACAACAAAAAGGAAAAATTAACATTCATTGTTTTAAAAAATTACTTGTAAAAACATGTTTAGCAAGTTTTAGCATTTATATAATGACCTCCCACTAAATTATATAAATGATTCCAAGACCCAAATATTAAACAAAAATGAGCATCGCTTGGGCGAAACATCCCATAATTGCGTAAATTCGGTAAGTCACGTTGACTAATTCTACCTCTAGAACTCTTGGTCGACGAATTTCCTTAAATCCATCTACTAGCCCCGGAACACAAAACCGTCTTATATCCAGTTGAGTCCAACCAATTTTAGCGTGTGATAACCGTTTACCACCCTACTTACCCAAGGTAAAAAGAGATTACCCCACTTGGGCGAACGTGGCTCTAATGAACAAGAGATTCATAGGTGTTACTAATTGGTAAGGCTAATCTCAATTTTAGTTATGTGAGAGATCTTGTCAATTTAGTCATAAATTCCTTATAAGTGAATTAATTCGGTGAATGTAAATGACGTGAATTGACAACCGCGAAAATAAAATGCATGTGAATGGCGATTTTGGCATGCGCGAAAATAAAACAAGTAAAGAAGTAAACATGTAAGCATATGAATAAATCCTAGTATGGCCACCTAGTTAATAAAAAACTAGTCTATTACATTTCGGAAACCAACTCCTTGGTCCCTTGCCTCTTCATTCCATAAGTGGCTCTTCCTTGTGGGATTTGGAACACCTTCCAAAAATAGACTCCGTCTCGATGTAATCCGTCTTTTGGAAACGCCGGTAAAAATAACTATTACAAATGAATTACATAGCTATTCCTATTATACATTAATTAATAAAATAAATAAAACTATTAATTAATTACAAACCGACGATACGAGATCGTATATAATTACAAAAAAATCGATATTCCCATTCATTTCGGGTAATAACGATTAAAATAAACTAGGCCATACTAGGTACAACAAAATAAATACTTTAAATAAATGACAATCGTTCATTCAAATTAAATAAATATGCTTAAAATGCTGTAAAATGATGCCAAAATCGCCCTATCTATCATTCAATGGTATCCATCTCGGTTTTTGTGGATTTAATCGATTTTTAACATGTAAAAATCAATTATCAACTCTTAAATCTCATTTAAGTCCAAACTAATTGTCCAAACTGTTTTGAACCTCAAAATTAGTCCTCACTAATTTTATGATAAATAATTAGTTTGATTTGGTGATATTTTGCTAATTTAATCGGTAAAATCATAATATTTAAGTAAAAATCCAAAATAATTGAAAAATTACCCAAAAAAATTGAAACAAAATTTTTTTAAATATTCTGGAACACTCCCAAGAACACAAAAATGTCAGAAAAATTTCCCAAAATTTCCGGATAAATTTTATAAAGAAAAAGATCGATATTTATCGGTTTTTAACCACTAAAACCAATAAACATCAAAACAAAGTGAAAACACATATTAAAAATCACTTTTAACATTTAAATAATATTTTTAAATGTACATAAATTTATCATGGGCAGAATGAAATGTTTCTAAATTATGATTAATTAATTTCACTTTTATATACTTTTATCTCATAAAATCAATAAACATGCAAAAAAATCGAACCATCCTTCAACTTTTTGCATATAATAAGTAGAAAACATGCATAAAATACCATAAAAATCCATGCACCGAATCAACATTTAACTATTTTTAGTCAATTTTTAACTAAAATACGATATTTTGACTCGGTTTTCTACCAAAAATCATTAAAAATAGCAAAATAACTTCAAAAATCACCAAACTTAACCACAAACCTTTTAAGATCAGTAGGTATGCATGTCCCAAAAATTTCGAGCTAAAACCTCTTCTACACCATTTTTGAGTTTTTATAAATTATCTCATAATTCATTAAAATGCTTAAAATCAACATGCAAATTACAAGCCTAAGCTCTAATACCACTTGAAAGATCATAGATCCATATTAGACTCTCGAATAAAAATTAAATTATCTCATAATTTGTCATTTAGGTGATCTATGTAACATGCATGCTAATATGAAAGCATAAAAATGAAAGTATAAGGAAAAACAATTTACTTACATTGATTTTGTGGTAAAAAGGGCACAAACTAGTTCATCTTACTAGCTTGTTCTTGAGCTTATACCAAATGGATGATCCTCCTTACAAATCTTCAAAGAGAAGATCTCCTTCTTGTTGCACCCAAGAACTTACCCAAAAATAATAACAGGTATTTAACTAGAACTTATTATTATTATTATACCCTTGATATTATTTGTAATATTACTAACAAGTCTTAGTAATAAAATTTATTTTACTACCAAACTTAGTAAAGATGAATAATTATTTTTAGAGAGATGATGATTTTATGTTCACATGCAAAAGATACAAATGATGTAGTGTAGAAATGAACAAAGGATGGAGTATAAAGGAAGGGAAAGTGGCGGGTGGAATGGAGTGTTGGAGTGGACAAATTTTGTCTTATATTTTTCATCTTACATCACATGCAAAATCTTATATATATGGTAGTATATAAAGTAAGGTGAAATGATTATGTGAGTAATCATCCACTACTCTATTTTACACGGTCCACTTGCCCATATACGGGTCCTTGTTGGTTCTTATATTTGTCGCACAAATACGTGTAATTTTATTTTAAACATCGTTTCATGTTTAAATACTTCTATAATTAATTCGTCCAAATCACTCCGTAAATATACGTGTAGCACTACACATATTATTTACGTACTAATATTAATCACATTAATTAATTAGTACAATTTTAGTAAATTAACACTTAATTAACTAAAACCCGTCTTCCAAAATTTATTATTCAATTATCACATAATTAAATAATAACTGCCGTTCCTCGAGTTCGCAACTCAAATTCTCTCTTAAAATAATTGACTAACCTTTTAGTCTACTAATCAAGGGACTAAATAAATTGTATCTCATACAATTAATTAGTTGTCTATTGGGGTTCGTTCCTATAGGTGTGACCGAAAGGGGTCAGTTGATCACCACCGTCTCACGACAATAACGTCAAACTCTAGTCAGCCAACCGTTATCGATTTACGTTAATCAACTGACGAGGATCTAATAATTAAATATCTGACGATATTCCATTAATGAGATTTATTATGTTAACGCAATATTGTGGAGGACACTAACTCCAACAAAATTGAGACGAGTCGTAAGCAAACTTAGCGTTCATTAAGTCGACCTGAGCGAAAATCTTGGGTAGGACAGATATCTCATGGGCAGTCAGAGGCGACATAATAGAGAAGGTAGCCCCTGGAATAAGCTCTAGGTTGCTACATTCTGCCGGAGTGGGGATGACCCTAGTTGACTCAGCCTCTAAGGCAGCCACAAGTTTGTGATAAAACAGTGGAAAAGGGACTTTCACCGGGACATCAGGAGTGCTAGGAACTAAGACAGACTCTGACTCAAGTTTGTCATCAAACTCGGACCCAGACTCATCCTCATCTTTATTTCCCTCTTTGAACAAGGGGCCTTCACCAGTTGTGATCTTGAGAATGTGTTGACGATCGGTCCACTTGACAGTCTTCCTCCAGCATTGGGTAGCTTTCTCTGGGTCAGCATCAGAGATTAAGGCAGTGGTATAGAAATGGTTGTCTTTGAGAGCAATATTGATGATGTCCTCATAGTCGATGTGCTTGATATTGTCTTCTCCGAAGAGGAGACTCACGGCTTGCCCGTCTAGATAAGGTGTTGATTCAGATTTGATTGATGCAGCTTTGGTGTTGTCGGGGATGAAGTAGCAGTCTTGAAAGACCTCTACGCTCGGGTGCTTGACCTTTGCTACGGGGTCATATATTGGCTCAAGAAAACCATTGTAAAGCTCGGAGTCTCCCTCGGGGATGAAGTAGTCATTGAGAGTCAAGTGGTAGGGTCGGAGGATGACTCCTTGCTTTTTGCGCTTTCATACTAGGAGACCCATTTTATGGATGTCTTCATTGGTCGGTTCATAGCCTAGCCCAAAAGGTTGTTTTGGCGTTGGCCTGTTTTATGGGAGGCAAGGTGCTCTTCAGTGGGTTGAGAGGTAGGCCCGGGAAATAAACCTGGCGCATCAAGATGCGGTTGACTGTGAGGTTCGAGAACGGGTCACAATTGAAGGGCATTGACTAATCGATTAGGGCATTTAAAGCTTGGAAACCCCACATTTCGTTGTCGTCTTTCTCAATGACCTGAGAGGCTATTCTATTCTTCATAATAGCCTTGATCGGGGTTACAGGAATTGTGATTGTTCTCTTGTTGAAGGGGACCCTCATTTTCTGATGAAGGGTCGATGTGACGGCCTTGGCGGCATGAATCAATGGGCGCCCTAGAAGCATGTTGAAAGCGGCGTCGATATCGACTACCTTTAAACTGGCTTGTCTTTCTAGGGGCCTCGTTGCAATGGTCAGGGTGATGAGCCCTGCGAGCTTACGATGAGTGCCGTCATTGGCGCGTACTCCTTGATTAGTCGGGACCAAGTCAGTTTCCTTGTTACCTAGTTTATGGGCCGTCTTGAGGGAAATGACGTTGACCGCAGATCCGTCATCCAGTAGGACCATAGGAACGTTCCATTTTAGGCACTGTAGAGTGATGTACAGGGCCTAGTTATGATTGGCTTCGAACGGAGGGATATCTTCGTCGGAGAAGATGACCGGGTTGTTCAGGTCAGGGACATCCCTGGTCATGTGTGCTACCATTTCTTTTGGAGAGGAGGTAGAGGGAACTGTCAACTTCCCCAAGGCCTGTAGCAATGTAATACTCCATATTTATGAGTCTCGGGGTACTCTATCGAGTAGGCCTTACTCTGTCGAGTAAGGGTAAGTTGCGTTTTAAATTAGTTTCTGACCTGTTGGGTACTCGATCGAGTAACTAAGATACTCGCTCGAGTAAGGGGGCACTCGATCGAGTACCTTAGCTACTCGATCGAGTAGCCGGTTTACGGGGGAGTTTTTCTCGGGTTTTGTTAATTATGCGATTAAGGTATATAACCTTTTTCCGTCATCTTTCTAAACACTTTTTAAAAACCTAAATTACTGTCAAAGAGAGAAAGCAAGTACGTTCATCCCTTTAATCGCATTGTTAGCAAATCCCGGAGTTTGGAAGGTCGGTTTTCATCGTTTGTTATACCGTTGAGATCCTTGCGTCAAGGGTAAGATCTATGTACCCTTTTTATTGTCTTTCCTTTAAGTTGGTGAAACCTTTAAGTTGGTGAAACCCTAATATGGGGATTTGGGGGTTTTTGTGTAGTTTGTGATTTGGTAGCGTTTGTATGTTTGTATGATAGAAGGAGGTTTTGTAGAAGAGGCTTTTTGATACAGCTGTAGAGACCGTCTGATAGTTGTGCTTTCCAGGTAGGATTTCCTACTCCGTATTAGTCCCATAATGGGATGATTGTTGATGTGTTGAGATTGATTGTTTGATATAGTAATTGTGTTGTGTATTTGTGATTGTGATTGTTTGTCTATGGCTCTCGAGATGCGTTCTCGGCTGAGTGGAGTCACTTGCGGGAGTGGCTTCACGCCCTAGTTTCGCCTTCTGTGGAACTCACCACAGAAGGGATGTGCACAGTAATGGACAGGGTTATCGCTCATTATGTGGAGCGCGGATTTGGTGGTTACGGCTGCGGTTCCTCACTGGCAGGGCTGGTCCAGTGGACAGTCGGTGATTGAGATTGTTGGGATTGGTGTGGTTGTGTGTGTGTGACGGTTAAACTGTCTGTTTATCTTATTGTTGACATATTGAGTTGTGTGATTAGTACTGACCCCGTTTAAATGTTTTAAAAACTGTGGTGATCCATTCGGGGGTGGTGAGCAGTTGTTTGACAGGTATATCTTGGATACGCGTGGGATCTAGCTGGGGATGGAGTCATCACATATCAGAGTCTTTAGTCTTCCGCTGTGTTTGTCAAGACAGTTTCATTCAGTTGGTTTATAGTTTAAGAACAGTTGTATTTTGCTTACAGTTGGTTTTTTATGTAATCACTTAAACTATAATTACTTTTAAAGTATGTTTCTTTATTGTCTTATGATATTCATTGTCTCGGGTAACCGAGATGGTAGCATCTTTATACCTGAGTGGTCCTGGTAAGGCATATGGAGTATGGGGGTGTTACAAATGGTATTAGAGCGACGATCCTGAAACCTGTAACCAATGAATTTAATGAATATAGGGAGTCAATTAAAATGAACCCGGGGTAAAGGTTGTAGGAGCTAATGCAAAGACTTGGGAGACGTCCTAAAGTCGCGAACTCGCCCTACAATTTTGAACCGGTCACCATGGGATATGAGTCTGGATCGCTATGTGTTTATCTTGTGAATTGTGTACCTATATGGTGATGTGTGGCATGAATCAGTGGATGTATGTATGTGGAGAATGGGAATGTGTAGAAAAGATGGTGATGATGTGATTTCGTAAGTTATTGATTGAAAGCATGATAATTGTTTTACGATATGGCATTATAGAGATACAGGAGGAAAATTTGTTTGACTTGAGTTATACATAGAGTTATGTATACATATATGTTGTTGGTAGTGTTGTACGAGTTTATATAGCTGAAAGTTTAAGTAAGAGCATGAATAATTGGTGGAAAAAGATGATAAGTGTTGCATGATAATATGATATTTTTTTAAGCATGTCGTATGATGGAAGAGATGTTATAATTTTGTTATGCTAGTAACATGTGAATATGATACTTGATGTCATATAATTGCAATTTTGTTTACGTAAAGTAATATAATAAAAACATGTGGGTAATATGTGATTGGTAAGTTGAATGATATATGTGCATCGAGTTATTTGTTGCTTGGCTTTTGAAGATAGTAACATATGACTAGGAATATTGGTTTTATGAGTTTTGGATTGGTTTTGTTTGCTTGGTTGTTGTCTAAGTTGTTTGGAAGTAAAAATCAAATAGTTATGTCGTCTGATTACAACAAAGTTGTCTTTAAACTGTTATAACTTGAGATGTATAAATGATTTTAATGTGATTCCAATTGGAGGTGATAGCTTATTCTTTTACGATTCTAACGATAGGTCACTCGCCCAAAACGACCAAGAAATGAGTGAGTTATGGCTGTTTTACGAAAACTGGAGAGTGCTGAGAAATGCGTAGGTACTCGATCGAGTAGCCTTGGTACTCGATCGAGTAGGGGGGAACTCGATCGAGTACGTCAGTTACTCGATCGAGTGGCCCTGGTAATTTTTTTTACGTGCTTCTGATCTTCACCTACTCGATCAAGTAAGTCACTTACTCGATCGAGTGGCCTGTACTCGATCTAGTGACCCCTGTTTTGGGTCATATGCTTATCTTTTGACTTCGTTGCATATTATGTTTAATTCAAAGATGTTATTTTACTTCTTTATGCATTGTTTTACATGTATGTTGGTCTTGATACGTAAGTTACCCAATCTTATGGTGAAGTGAGTGGCACCTGTGGTCTGTAGGATTTCGGTGGGAGGACATAAGTTATATGTGTTGTGATAGATAGTGGAAAAAGAAAAGGAAGATTGGTATGGTTTATTGAGACATAGAGCATGTTCTCTGAGACGAGATGAGTGATATGATTGTGTGTTGAGTAACGTAAAAGCAAGTGAATATGGGCAAGGGATGATGTGAGTCTAAGCAACGTGAGAATGAAAGGATTGAGAGTAAGGATGTGGATAATGGCAATTTGAGATGTGTAAAGAATTATGGAGGAAGATGGTTAGGAGTCATGTGGGTTAGGAGTATGCATAGTGAAAGTTCGTTTAAAGGGGTTGAGAAGAGTAATATATAGTGAACTTTGTGGAGACATGTCGCGAGGTGGATTTGTAGATAGTGAGTGAGTTTGGGAGATTTGGTTTATTAAGAGATGAAACCACTGTGGGATTTCCTTAGGCAATTAACAGTATGAAAGGAATTTTGATTTCTAGAGATGTACAAAGGAGATGCAATTGTCAAACAGTAAACGTTGATTCTATGGATGGATTAGTGGCAAGGGTGATTAATGGCATAATAAGAGAATATTTTATGGTAAGAAAGAGTGAGATGATATCGATATGAAATAATGAGATGTGGGTGTTGGAGCAATGAGAAAGTAACCGGAACACTAAAGAGTTAGGTAGAAGGGATAAGGAGTTGAATGGTTAATTGATTTTGTCGAGTGTAAAAGAAAAGAATGAGGGGAGTAAAACTAGGAAAATGTTGACCGGAGTTATGAGACATAAAAGTAAGGAATCATCGAGATGTATGATACTATCAAGAGTAAGTAAGTTAATGATTATACAGAAGTTTCAGGACAACATGATTAATCATGAGTTTCGAGGAATTAAGAGAGTAAGAAGTTGGTAGAATATCTGCATGATATGAGGTTTTGAGTAGAGAGTTAGATTATGACACAATTAAGGATAGTATTGGGAAGAATGTTGAGGTAGTGTGGTTGATGGATTTGATGTTCGTTATTTGGGATGCTAACCACAGATAGGAAGTAAATCGTGATGTTTAGAGATGAGTGTAAGAGGTTTGATGCCCGGACAATGGTAGTGTTATGGTTTGTGACTAGGTTAAGGGTGACGGTATATTAGAAAAGCAGCAAATCTAAAGAGGTTGATTTTGTAGGGACCAGATTGATAAGTATGGTTATGAAAGAGTATAAGATGTGGTTATATGACGCGGTTGTTAGTAGTTGAGTATTAATGGAGTGGCTACATTTGGCAGAGGGAGATGGATATGCGAATGGGAGAATATGTTAGGAGGTGTATACGAGTTAAGATCGGGTGAGAGGTAACTTTTGTCAGGTGGTAACTTACGTGATCAGGATTGATTAGTTGGATGTGATTATGGGTCTATGATGTGTATAAATGTTTGTGTGAGGTTCTGACCTCACGAGAAGCGGTATGGTGTGATAGTTATAAAGCTCTTATATGAATGTTTGTGATATATGTAGGGTACGACAAAATAATGGAATGAGGCTAAAAAGGTAATAATTTGATTGATTTGACATGGCTAGTTATAATTTTATGTGTATTGATAACACATGCGTATTCCGCGAAATGGTAGAGATGATGTTCAGGAGGTGCTTATCTGTTTATCCATATAATATGTTGCGTTGTGATTTAATAAAGTGGATTTGAGTAAGTTTTTCTTGTCTGAGAAGTTATGCTGGGTCAGTGTTTATGGGTTTGTGTAAGTTAAGATGTCTATCGGTGTGGTTGTGGTGCCTCGGGTGGTGATCCGGGCACGATACTTCATGTTGTGATGCGGCTATTTTCGCACTGCGGTGTGGCTGTTGGTGGCGGTGTTGGGATGCCGTTACCGGTTGTGGTGGAGTAGGCGGGCTGATTATGATACGAGTTTGCGAAAGTGCATACCAGTTATACATAGATTGTTGTTTTGTTTGCTGTTGTTCCTTGTGAGTTTTGGTTGAACATGTAGACTGTTGTTTTGTTTGTTGATGTTTCTTACCAGTTTCAGCTTGGGTGTGAGGGTAGAGTATGATATGGGAGAAAGTTGTGTATGTTTTGTTGTTGTCATGGTATAGTGATTTTCTGTTGATAGGGCACAGTTGTAAGAGGTTGTTACAACAATTTTGATCTTGTTTTAAGATGAGGCATCGGTAGTCATAGTCATGGTAAGTGATTCGTAGAACATGTTTGGTAACGATCTGAAAGCTGTAGGTGGTTCATAATCTTTTGTTGAGACAGTGAGTGTAGGGTGTTGGGAAATGATGTCATGTTGAGTTATGAATGAGTTGTGAGGTAATGAAAGAAAGAAACTTGAGGATCTAGTGTGAGTGTACGTAACAAGGGTGGATCGTGAGTTATGCTTTTGGGAGTTAGGTGTTTTACATAGAGAGGTATGTTGGTTTGCAGTAATAATGGAGAGTTAGTATGGTGTTTTTGCTACGAGTTTTATGGTATAGGTTAGGTGGTGTGCCGAATGAGCTGAGGTATGAGGAATGTTTAAGTAAGAGAGCCTTGGATATATGCATGGCGAGTGTTTAGATTATAGGGGGTTATCTTTGACATGCGGTGGTGATGAGGATAATGAGACGATATAGCTAGGATTTAGTATTAGTGAGTTATGAGGACGTAACATTTATCTTAAGAGGAGTAGAATGCGATAAAAGAAAGCTCATGGTGGTGCATGTTGTAATATAATTGGAAGTAGAGTGTTAGCGTAGTGTAAAGGAGGGATTTGTTTTGTGGATGATACTTATAAAAGGCCATGGCCATGCTTGTAGTAGTGTGATGCTTCAGAGTGTGAGAATATTTTATTTAGTGTTGACAGTTGGAGGATGGTGCTATGAGTCTGAGTAAACTTCGAGGACGAAGTTCCTTTTAAGGGTGGTAGAATGTAACATTCCGTTTGATGTTATGGGTATTTTGATCTTGGATTGGCTCTGGATGATATATTACGGAGCTAGTTGGTAGTGTATGGAGTTAGTGTTGAGAGAGATATAATGGAGTTGATACGATATCGTGAGCCATGTTGTGGAGGTAGGAATAGTTAGTGGAGTTGGTGTTACGAGTTCATGTTTGGGTTGGAGTTTTGTTTAGAGTTCTTAGTCACGTTGTTGTGTCTTGACCGAGTTAATATGTTTGTTTTTGAGTATGGGTTGAACTTCGGGGACGAAGTTCTTTTTAAGGAGGGAAGACTGTAATACTCCGTATTTATGAGTCTCGGGGTACTCTATCGAGTAGGCCTTACTCTGTCGAGTAAGGGTAAGTTGCGTTTTAAATTAGTTTCTGACCTGTTGGGTACTCGATCGAGTAACTAAGATACTCGATCGAGTAAGGGGGCACTCGATCGAGGACCTTAGCTACTCGATCGAGTAGGCGGTTTACGGGGGAGTTTTTCTCGGGTTTTGTTAATTATGCGATTAAGGTATATAACCTTTTTCCGTCATCTTTCTAAACACTTTTCAAAAACCTAAATTACTGTCAAAGAGAGAAAGCAAGTACGTTCATCCCTTTAATCGCATTGTTAGCAAATGCCTGAGTTTGGAAGGTCGGGTTTCATCGTTTGTTATACCGTTGAGATCCTTGCGTCAAGGGTAAGATCTATGTACTCTTTTTATTGTCTTTCCTTTAACTTGGTTAAACCCTAATATGGGGATTTGGGGGTTTTTGTGTAGTTTGTGATTTGGTAGCGTTTGTATGTTTGTATGATAGGAGGAGGTTTTGTAGAAGAGGCTTTTTGATACAGCTGTAGAGACCGTCTGATAGTTGTGCTTTCCAGGTAGGATTTCCTACTCAGTATTAGTCCCATAATGGGATGATTGTTGATGTGTTGAGATTGATTGTTTGATATAGTAATTGTGTTGTGACGGCTGTGATTGTGATTGTTTGTCTATGGCTCTCGAGACGCGTTCTCGGCTGAGTGGAGTCACTTACGGGAGTGGCTTCACGCCTTAGTTTCGCCTTCTGTGGAACCCGCCACAGAAGGGATGTGCACATTAATGGATAGGGTTATCGCTCATTATGAGGAGCGGGGATTTGGTGGGTGCGGCTGCGGTTCCCCACTGGCAGGGCTGGTCCAGTGGACAGTCGGTGATTGAGATTGTTGGGATTGGTGTGGTTGTGTGTGTGTGACGGTTAAGCTGTCTGTTTATCTTATTGTTGACATATTGAGTTGTGTGATTAGTATCGATCCGTTTAAATGTTTTAAAATCGTGGTGATCCATTCGGGGTGGTGAGCGGTTGTTTGACAGGTATATCTTGATACGCGTGGGATCTAGTGGGGATGGAGTCATCACATATCGAGTCTTTAGTCTTCCATTTGTGTTTGTCAAGACAGTTTCATTCAGTTGGTTTATAGTTTGAGAACAGTCGTATTTTGCTTACAGTTGGTTTTGTTATGTAATCACTTAAACTATAATTACTTTTAAAGTACGTTTCTTTATTGTCTTATGATATTCATTGCCTCGGGTAACCGAGATGGTAGCATCTTTATACCTGAGTGGTCCTGGTAAGGCACTTGGAGTATGGGGGTGTTACAAGCAAAGCCTGCCGATGCTCGAAGGACGTGGCAATCAGTTGCCAAATGGATATTTTTGCCTTGGCCTTTTGTATTTGCTTAAGGATCGAGTTCTCGGGAATCCTAGGTTGAATGTCAACATCCGGGACGACTTGGTCATTTGTTGTTGGATTAGCTGTTAAATTGTTCGAATTGTGGTAGGGGCGTCCTGATCGGGTAAGGTGACCGATCTCTTTTGCCCGATTGCCTTTTCCTGAAACAATGTAGACATCCTCTGCATCGTCTTTCCAGATACCCTTGATTTCGGGATCGCGAGGGGACATTAGAGGGGTATTCCTCGGCGGATAGTTTTTGTAGGGGAAGTTCTTGTGGGGGGTAGTTTTTGTGGGATTGATTAGTGTGGGGTTGATTATTATGGGATGCATGCCTGAATGGTCGCGGGAGCAATCCTTTCTGGAACTGGTAGTTTTGGATGCTTGGAGGACCCTCCCTTGGGCGTGGTGTTGGTGGGTTGAATACCAGCCGGTGGTAGGCGTCCTCAAGTCGGGTGATCCTTTCTGAGAGACTGACTATGGCTTCTTCAACTTGCTGGAACATAGTGACCATGGTTGCGGCGTTGAATACGAACATCCCGTACGGGGTGTCCTTTTCCAAGGCATCCACCTCATCCTCAATAAGCAGGATCAGGTATGAGCAATCCAGGGCTGGCTCGTCATCAGAGATGGCATGGATTCCCAAGGGGTTTGTCTTGTTATTGTGTTTTGTTGGCGGAGGTAAGGGTAATTCTCCTTTCTCAAGCATATATTCAATGGCGTGCTTTATCTTAAAGGAGGCTTCTGTGTCATGACCTTTACCCTGGTGGTATTGGCAGTAGGCGTTGGGATTCCAAAAGTGGGTTTTCATGGCCTCGGACGGATCCGGAGTGGGCCCAATTGACTGTAGCTTTCCTTGGTCCATGAGCCTTTTTAGGGCCCTAACATAGGTTGTTCCCAAGTTTGTGAATGCCCTTTGAGGACGCTCAGTTTTCTTTGTAGTTGGTTCGAGGAGGTTGACCTCATTGATTTTGTTTGTCTAACCGTATGGACGAGATCCAGTTGATGTAGATCCCTGGTAGCCTCTACCTGTGGTTTTGGCTAGAACGACCTTGCGTAGGTCATCTTCAATGCGGGTTCCGAGGATTTGTAGAACCTGGAAGGTTTTGATGTTTTGATACCTCAGCAGATTAGCATAAACTGGACGGAGGTTGTTGCCAAACATCTCTAGCAGAGTCGATTCACTTGGCATACTGACCAATTGGGTGCTTACCCTCCTCCAACGGGTCAAGAATTTTGTGAATCCTTCCTTGTCAATCTGATTCAGGACCTCAAGAGTGCGGGTGTTGGCCTGGATTTCGACTTTGTCGGCATATTCTTTAGCAAATTCAACAGCGACTTTGTCCCAAGTGGTACTGCTCGTTGGGTCGAGGGAATAGTACCATTGGCGGGGAATCGGTTCCAGGGATGATGGAAAGATCCGGGTGAAGAGTTCTTGTTTGACCCCTTAGATGGACATGTAATACTTGAAGGCCCGAATGTGATTGAGTGGGTCCTCCACTCCCTTGAACTTGGGTACATCAGTTAAGGTAAAGTTGTCGGGCAGCTGATCCCCGACGGGTTCGAATCTTCGATTGTTTTCAAGGTGGATGTTATTTCCACGGGCTAAGAGTTGCTCTTCCAAAAGCTTGAGCCTTTTCTGAGTTTCAGTTAAAGGCAGAATGTTGTGCTCTCTAGTTTCTTTGTTTTTCAGGGTGTCGATACAGGTCTCGACACGGTCCAGGGTGACCTTAAAGGTTGTGAGCAGGCTGGCTAGCTAAGCCGTTGTGATATATTTGTTGTCATCGTTGTTGTTAGACGAAGTTGAGGACGGGGCCATAGCTCTAAGGCAGAAAATTGCTCACGTTACATCCCAATTCGACACAGTTTATTGACTAAACACAGAGAACACAAAAGACGGAAAGACAATTCGGACCCAACGAGACGAGGGCAACCGTGTATGGTGCCTCGGTGCTAACTCGATTTATGGTGTGACGGTGTTAACCGGACTTTGACTCGCGTTCAACGTATTGGCGTGACACCGTTGAACGAGTCTCGAGGTAAGAGGACTTATAAGTAAAGACCCATATGTACGTTTGCTTTGACTCGATAGACACGAGGCGGAATTGGAATGGTGGACTGAGATTTTCGAAAATAGAAATTTTTAAAAGATTAATTTGTCCTTTTATGGACGGCTTCTGAAGAGTAGGGATCTTCAAAATTCGGTGAGTTGAAAAGTTGTCCTAGGTTAGTTTTCAAAAGACGGTTTGAGTTCGAGTTGCGGCGGCTCTAAAAACAATATGTTGTTTCTGAAGACGGTTTTTGAAATCCAAAATCGTGCGTTTTGAGAATCGAGTTTTGAAAGGTTTGAAAAGGTTCTGGTCCCGAGAACGATTTATGGTCCTCGGGGTTTGAAAAGCCTCAAAAAAGGGTGTGTGGCATTTTCGGGTTTTGAAAGAGCCATTGTGTCGGCGCGATACGGGTTAAAATTCGTGTCTTGACGCGGCCATTATAACGGCGTAAAAAGGTGTTTTTTGAAACGGTTGTAGAAAACCGGGTTTGAAAATCGTCTTTACGATGGCATAAAAAGGTGTGCAACGGTCGGCGAAAGACCGAGGTTTGAAATGGTTATAGAAAACCGGGTTTGAAAATCGTCATTACGACGGCATGAAAAGGTGTTTTTTGAAACGGTTGTAAAAAAACGGGTTAGAAAATCGTCATTACGACGGCATAAAAAGGTGTTTTTGAAACGATTGTCGAAAACCGGGTTTGAAAATCGTCATTACGACGGCATGAAAAGGTGTTTTTTGAAACGGTTGTAGAAAACCAGGTTCAAAAATCGTCATTACGACGGCATAAAAAGGTGTTTTGAAAATTGGAAATGACACGGAAGGACTTATGAGCACATAGCACATAAGTACTCGCAATTCATTATATTATGCATAATGCTCACATGGGTTTTGGCTTAGCAAGGGTGGGTCACACACCAAGCGATCAATCCCTGATTTTCAAGAGGGATACCAATCCAAACAAAATGTGTAAGGAGGGTGCCCTAGCCTCGTGCACGGAGGAAATGAAAGCTCTTTGACGAGACAAAAATGTGTAACGTCAACGGTATGCTTGACTCAATCGGGATTTAAAATGCGGGTGATGCGTGTCTTTCATATGATGTTTTACATCCTATTTTCCACGCATTTCAGAGCTCATTTGTGTAGTTTAAGCTACCATTTCCCCTATTTCTGTCTACTTTCGTGTTTTTGTACATTATTGCAGAAATGTGATGAATTCAACGGAAATTGAGCTAAATCCGTCCCCGAGTGTCTTGCATTGCATTTGACGTGAAGCATTCATTTAAGGAACGACAAATACACGAGAAATTGGAAGTCAAGTGTCAGCTACTTCAGTCGATCGACCGGGTATGTCAGTCGATCGACCAACTTGCGGGTTCCAGAAGCTACTGTACACTGCTACTCAGTCGATCGACCGCCACTCTTAGTCGATCGACCAAGCCGCTATCCCAAACGAGAATTAAAAGATCGAGGAAACGCAAGCCCATTGTTTTTAGGTTTTGATAATAAGTGTTACGTATATTTTCTATATAACGTAACCTAGAACATCAGATTATTCATTCAGTTTTACTAGTTCTTTAGTTTGTTTCCAACATTCAATAATTATGGTTTTTTAATACTATTTCGTACAATTACTCTTGCATTCGGTTTCTGGATCTCTCGCTGCAATTCCAATCGGTATTCTTCTGCTAATAATTCAGTTTGCTTTATTATTGTTTTGTAAGATAGAATTGCTAGTTAGTTTCCCAAAACCGATTCATCATTTTATGTTAATTGTTTGTTCTATTATTTCAAGCATGAATTCTTCTGTCTATTTTATTGGTTTTTATTGTTGTTATCACCCTTAGTATGAGTAGCTAAATTGTTTGTGCTAGGATGTAGGGGAATTATAGTGTAGGCGGCAATAGAATGAATACGGCCTGAATCGCGTGTCAGTCGATCGACTGCCATACCTGGTCGATCGACTGACCACGTGAGGTTTACCCTCGTTTTAATTGATTTAAATGTTGTGTTTGACGAATCGAATGCATGCGACTAGTTGAATGCTTAATATTTGACTGACCCACTAGATCGAAAGATAGGGACAGTTGTTAGTTCACCAATTAAAATGACTAAACTATGCTGAGATCGAAAGATAGGTAAAGTTTAGACCGTTAGTCACTTTTCAGGACGAAAGTTAGTATTAGTGATATTAGGGACTTATAGCGAGATCGAAAGATGCTATTTGTTAAGAGTGGACCGAGAGGACCTCTTTATTTCCCGCCTCATGTGTTTGATTTAGACTTGTTTAGTATGCTGCCGCCGAAACTATAACGAACCGACCAAATCAAATCAACCCCCACTTTCGTTACCTTAGACTAAATTAGACAATTAGAAATTACATTCGCCTTCTTGTGGTTCGACCCTGTTACCACTAGCCTAGGTTAGTTTTAATAGGAGATTATAAATTTTATTTTTGGTGCTCACAACGACGGGTATCAAATTTTGGCGCCGTTGCCGGGGAGGCAATTGTTCTAATTTTTAGTTGTTTTTATTTAGTCTTTCTTAGTTTAAGGGACACCTGTTCCTGAAACTTCTCTTATATTCTTTTTGTAATTTCTTCTTATGCGCAGGTCACAGGGTGGTGAACTAGTACCGTTCAATCCTGAGATTGAGAAATCCTTGCGCGAGTTGAGACGATCACAAAGGGTATTACCGACAGAGGAGGAGCTGAGTACTCTGTCAAGCTACTACGAGAATGCTCTGTTCGAGGAAGATCCACCCACATCTCCTGCTTCTATTTCTTCAGCTGAGACAATCACTTCTCCAGAAATTCCAGTCATGGCTGAAGAAGCAACTATAGCAGGTCATTCTGAGCCGACAGCCGAAAATCTTTACAAGGGATTCGAATTACCTGGAGCTGATAGGAAATTCGAACCAAAGCCTTCCTATATCAACCTAGTTGAGAGGAACCAGTTCGGGGGGGCTGCAAATGTTGATGTAGCCAAGCATATAGAGATATTTATCGACTACTGCTGCTCTATAACCCCGCCGACCGGTGTGACCCAGGACCAGATAAAGGAGACCATGTTTATATTCTCACTCCGTGATGCTGCAAGGGAGTGGTACATAGATCTGGACCGAGCCGCTCATGGGATCACCGACTAGAATTCCTTAGCCCTGGCATTTTACAAAAAGTACTTCTCTGCCTCGAAGACTAACGCCATTAGAGCTCAGATCACGAGCTTTAAACAAGGGTCGGATGAGAACTTTCATGAAGCATGGGTTCGTTTCAAGAAGCTGGTGCGAACCATACCGCACCATGGGTTCGAAAAATGGAGTCTTTGCAATCAGTTCTATAACGGGTTGTATGATGATTAGAGGGTTATTTTGGATGCTGCAGCCAATGGCCGATTTGCTGAAAATATGGGAGAGACTAAGGGGTGGAAAATCATTGATGATTTAGCCACCCACAAGGCTGAGTATTGGAATTCCCGGGGGAATCATAGGAGGAGTGTTGAATCTCCTTCTGTAGCTGCACTTGAAGCTCTCACTGCGAGATTTGACAAGTATGAACTGGGAGGAGCTTCAAAAGGAGGTATTTACCAAGTAAATGCTGTGTCAGACGGTCCCTTCGTCTACAGAAGGTGTGGAGCTGAGGGACATGTCTCAGAGAATTATCCCAGTCCTTTCGAGTCTTGTGCCGCCTTTCAACACTATAGGCAGACAAACACCTACTATGAGCCTAATGTTCATCCCAACTTGAGGTGGAGTAGCCAGAATGTTCTAAATCCAACTCTACCTCCGCAGCAGCAGCAGCAGCAAGCCTATGTACCCCCTCATCATAAGAAACAACAATATCAAAAACCTCCCGATGTGCCGCAGCAGCAACAATCTCATAATTCCGACTTTGCTGAGTTGAATAATATGTTGCAAAAGGAGTCCCAAGCTAGAGAGGCTGGAATGAAACTTTTAGAAAGCCAAATTGCTCAGTTGGCTAGCAAGAGTACCACTCGAGCTCCGGGACACTTACCGACTCAATTTGACCAGAAAGAGACCCTAAATGCCATAACTTTGAGGATTGGGTCTACCCTGGAGGGGTCTGCTATGGTCGAGGATGCCCCTGAAAAGAATGAGGCGAAACCGATTCAAAACAAAGCTGGAACGAGCAAAGGAAAGAAAAAGGCGTCTACCAGGTATATCAGTCGATCGACTGACATACCCGGTCGATCGACTGAAGTGCGAGTTACAGATGCTTCTGGTCCTGTTCCACTCAGTCAATCGACTGATATCACTGGTCGATCGACTGAGATCGCTGCTGATAGTGATATTTTTCGTCCTCCGATGCCCGACAACTTGAGGGATCATTTGTTTCGGGGTACGACAGTCCCGAAAATATTGGGGAAAGACCCGAGTCTTTGATGGGTCGATCCGGCTCAAGTACGACCCGATGTCGATCAATGGTTCACATTTGAGACGGTCTGAGAGGGTTCAAGCTTCAACAAGGAGAAAGTAGTGGACTTTCAGCCTAAGTCCACGGATACCGGCATGCGCGATTTAGAGGAGAGGGCTAAGCTACTTCTTACAGCCCCATATCCGGAAAGACTAGTGCCGACGAAGGAACAGGTATCTTTCAATAAATTTGAAAAAGTTATTCGTAGCTTGAATGTACAAGTGCCTTTCCTTGAGTTAGTTAATCAAGTACCTGCTTACACTAAATTCATGAAACAACTCTTGTCTAAGAAAAAGTCACTTGAAAATGTGAATACTGTCGCATTAACCAAAGAGTCATGCTCTTATTTGTCTCACACTGCACCTCACAAACTAGAAGACCCGGGTAGTTTTTCTGGTCCTTGCAATATAGGTACCTTCTCTATTGAGAAGGCATTATGTGACTTAGGAGCTAGTATAAGTGTAATGCCCTTGAGTCTTGCTAGGAGGCTAAAATTGACTAGGTTTGCAGTGACAGACATGACAGTACAGATGGCTGACCGATCTGCGGTCCAGCCAATAGGAGTCTTAGAGGACATCCTCGTGCAAATAGAGAAGTTTTTCTTCCCTGTTGACTTCGTCGTACTTGACATGCCTGAGGATGCCCATACTCCTATTATTTTGGGTAGGCCATTTCTGCACACTGCTGGTGCAGTCATAGATGTTGGTTCGGGTACCTTGACTTTTAAAGTAGGGAAGCACTCTATTGTCTTTGCCCAACCTGCTAAGAAGAAGGACCCCATGTGGCCTGTGACTTGCAATACAGTTTCTGAAAAGAAATCTTACTTTGTGCTTCCTGACATGCCTATCTCTACTCCCATTCCTGTTGTAACCCCTCCGCCCCAGATTGGGAGCAAATTGGAGGAAGATTTGTCTATTTCTGATACTGTAGGAGCTGGTTTGGGGAAGGAAGTGCTGCAAGTTGCTCCAACTGTGAAGGAGCCGATCATTCAATGAGGAGGTCTTGGTTGCCTTAGCTATGGCACTGATGAGGAAGTTGATGACGAGCCAGTCAAAGTGAGAAAGTCCGATTTGGATTCTGACGAGTCCGAAGAGATCATTGACTGGGGAGATGATGAAAGTGTTGATCCGTTGAGCCATACGGACGTGGAAGCTACGAAGGGTGCAGCTGATAAGATAAGCACCGTTGAGGCTACCTCTAGTAGCCAGAAGCCAACGAAGTGGGCCATACCATGGCCATTCTTGATCAACTATTAGTTGATCAAATGCTCTATCAAACATTTACTTTATTGCTTTTACGACTATTTACCGTATTTTGTGTGCGCGAGACTTCGCATTTATTTTTGTTGCTTAGGATTTTTATACGCTTTAGACTTTACTTTGGGTTTTGCGCAATTTTGGGCGCGTATTATTGTGCATTTTCAGGTTTTTAGACCTCATTAGCTCTAGTAATTGAGCAAATACGAAGAAATCAGAAAGTTACAGCAGCTTTCCCAGTCGATCGACTGCCTTACATGGTCGATCGACTGAGTTGCGCATCTCAGGAGTTTCTGTTCCTATTCACTTTGGTCGATCGATCGCCATCTATGGTCGATCGACCCCACCGCTCTTTGTGCACTGTTCACGACTTTTCCCTGCTTTGTGTTGGGTCGTTTTGCGGGATTAAGGGAGTTTTCTACTCTATTTTATTTCCCGACTCATTTCTGATTTCTTCCATTTTCGTAGCTTTGCACATAATTACCGCTCCTTCATTGCCTTCTCGGTTTTATGCGTGGTTCTTTGTTTGTCTTTTCAGGTATTTATTGGTAGCACTGCTGCCTACTGAAACCTCCTAGCTCACGCTGGTTTGGGGAAGTTTCCCTTGCTGCGCTTAAAGTCTAGTGAGTTTCTAAGTCTTTACTTCATGTCTTATTTATTTAATCTTATCGCAATTTCCCGTTTCTCTTTTTTTTTCATTACATGATTTTGCACAATGGGGACATTGTGCGATTTGGTTTGGGGAAGGGTTTTGCGTCGCATATCATTTGCTTGCATTCACGTTACATTCTGTTTTGCATTGTTTATTTCATTTTATATATGTATACCAAAAATTCAAAAAAAATTTGAAAAATTTCAATTAAAAAATTCGAAAAATTTCAATAAATTGCACGTTTATTTTAGCATATAGGTCGAGTCGAAACGGTAGTATTTCAATGATGACATTGCATTTGCACCTGTTTTTGCCTAAGCCTTGCTTGATTAACATGTTATTAGTAGAATCATATATGCATAGTCTACGAGTTTTCGTTAATTTACTTGCTGGACTTGAGACTTGACTTAGATTTTTGGCAAACAACTTATATATTCTGAGTTATTAGAGCCTATAACTGGTGACATCTATGACCGGTTTATTTAGGAATGTGAGTAGTACTCCTTATGAGACATGTTACATAATTGTGCATAAATATGAACTTAATCTACTTAATACCTGTATGCATTCGGTTTGTGGTTTGTTGACACATGTGGTAGAGGTTTCCCTTCGTTAGTTTTGCCCATAAGCTTCACACTGCCAGAAATAGCCTTTTTGTCCCATTACTACATCCTACATTTAGCCTGTCCTTTGTCAAGATAGTAGTCTTAGTTGTTGGGATTGTTACTTCGTTTTTGGTGGCATATGCTCTTATTGAGATTTAGTTGGATAAAAAGAATGAAGGAGGAAAAGGAAAGAAAGAAAAAAAAAGAACTGAAAAAGTTGAAAAAAAAAGAGAAAAAGAGGTTCAGATTGTTAAAGCGATCGATCGATCGCCATTCGGTCGATCGATCGACTGGAGTTCGAAAGAAAAAGCAAGAATCAATTCGCATAATTCAAACCTTTATCTTATGGCGATTTTTGCTCCCATGTATTATTCATATCTTATGGGGAGATAGTTGATTACTTTCATACTGGAGACTGTGAGATTTGTGCTTTCTATAGCACCGTTTCATTTGATTTTGAGCAAGAAGTTGGATGTTGCCATATGGTTCCGTTTGGGTACTAGCTTGATCACCTGTACCTCCACTTTTCCATATATGTTTTGCCTCTTCTTACCCATACCTCACATATCCCATATATACCTCGGCATGTGTCATGGTCATTTGTTGGTTGGAATGCATATGTACGGTCATAGAGATTACTTTCATATTATACTGCAGGCATGTTCTCATAGGTCGTAGTTAGGTGAGAGTCACTAAAAATGAATTCTTTCTATCTTACATATATGCACCTGTGCTTATGAGTGATTTGAGCGACCCGTGAAAATCCGATTTGATAAGTCTCTATAGTTGACGGTTCAGCAGTTTTTAACGACCTTATAACTCGTTTGCATGATTCGCATTACTAATTGATTGTTAGTTATTGCATTAAATTGGTTTAGGATTTACATGTTGTAATTCGCTCTGAGATTGAACTCGTTCCATTAGGTCATTAGATCGAGTCTAGTTCTTGCTTGGGGACAAGCAAGGGTTTGGTTTGGGGAAGTTTGATGCGTGTCTTTCATATGATGTTTTACATCCTATTTTCCACGCATTTCAGAGCTCATTTGTGTAGTTTAAGCTACCATTTCCCCTATTTCTGTCTACTTTCGTGTTTTTGTACATTATTGCAGAAATGTGAAGAATTCAACGGAAATTGAGCTAAATCCGTCCCCGAGTGTATTGCATTGCATTTGACGTGAAGCATTCACTTAAGGAACGAGCTTGGTGCGCAATTCATGGCCCAAAAGACAAATACACGAGAAATTGGAAGTCAAGTGTCAGCTACTTCAGTCGATCGACCGGGTATGTCAGTCGATCGATCAACTTGCGGGTTCCAGAAGCTATTGTACACTGCTACTCAATCGATCGACCGCCACTCTTAGTCGATCGCCCAAGCCGCTATCCGAGACGAGAATTAAAATATCGAGGAAACGCAAGCCCATTGTTTTTAGGTTTTGATAATAAGTGTTACGTATATTTTCTATATAACGCAACCTAGAACATCAGATTATTCATTCAGTTTTACTAGTTCTTTAGTTTGTTTCCAACATTCAATAATTAGGGTTTTTTAATACTATTTCGTACAATTACTCTCGCATTCGGTTTCTGGATCTCTCGCTGCAATTCCAATCGGTATTCTTCTGCTAATAATTCAGTTTGCTTTATTATCGTTTTGTAGGATAGAATTGCTAGTTAGTTTCCCAAAACCGATTCATCGTTTTATGTTAATTGTTTGATCTATTATTTCAAGCATGAATTCTTCTGTCTATTTTATTGGTTTTATTATTGTTATCACCCTTAGTATGAGTAGCTAAATAGTTTGTGCTAGGATGTAGGGGAATTATAGTGTAGGCGGCAATAGAATGAATACGGCCTGAATCGCGTGTCAGTCGATCAACTGCCATACCTGGTCGATCGACTGGCCACGTGAGGTTTACCCTCGTTTTAATTGATTTAAATGTTGTGTTTGACGAATCGAATACATGCGACTAGTTGAATGCTTAATATTTGACTGACCCACTAGATCGAAAGATAGGGACAGTTGTTAGATCACCAATTAAAATGACTAAACTATGCTGAGATCGAAAGATAGGTAAAGTTTAGACCGTTAGTCACTTTTCAGGATGAAAGTTAGTATTAGTGATATTAGGGACTTATAGCGAGATCGAAAGATGTTATTTGTTAAGAGTGGACCGAGAGGACCTCTTTATTTCCCGCCTCATGTGTTTGATTTAGACCTGTTTAGTATGCTGCCGCCGAAACTATAACGAACTCACCATCCTAGTACCCCTTCTTTTATCTGTTTTAACTGTTTATTTAGTTTATTGTCTTTATTTCCTATTAGCATAGACCAAATCAAATCAACCCCGTCTTTCGTTACCTTAGACAAAATTAGACAATTAGAAATTACATTCGCCTCCTTGTGGTTCGACCCTGTTACAACTAGCCTAGGTTAGTTTTAATAGGAGATTATAAATTTTATTTTTGGTGTTCACAACGACGGGTATCAGCGGGGATGAGAAAACTCACGTGGACGGGACGAGCCAATTAGTCGATAAAGGTTAGGTTGTGGGCCCGGACAAGGAACCCGACTTATGACCGTAATATCAATTAATGCATTTCAACCAACACCTTGTTCGAGTCTCACCATCTAGGGATCATAAAGACACAAGTGTCCTAGTTTTCCCCTAGAGGAGTCGCCAATCTATAAACATGGGCCACCCGCGACGCCAATCCAGTCTACGAACGTGCGGCGGTCGGAAAGCCATGCTCGGCGGCGTATTAAATGCTTTTCACCGGATCATTTTAGAATGGTCGGTTTCGTCTCACCAAGGGTCTCGAGACGATGATATAGATGTTCCGAGTCGCCATCAATCAATTGTGGGATGCTTGGAAACCATTCAAATCCACTTTATACCTAGGTCAACCAAGGCAAAAAGCGGTGTTTGACATAGGTACTTAAGATAAGGAGTCGTCCCTCTTTAGCATCCTATATCTAGAATGACTCTCGTTCGCCCTGCATAAGGTCGTCCACTATCCAAAGTTTCTGAGTAAGAGGTGAAGGTACGTATTGGGAAGCCCTTTAATCGGCAACCCAATCCCGCCCGCGGTAGCGGCCTCTACTGATCGATCTTGGTTGGTTGAATGCAAAAGTTGATAAAATGGGTAAATACATGAATACGCATCCACAAGTTTAAACCTAACATGTGAGTTTACTATGTCGGTTGATTATTCAAATATCAAGTAATTTATGTCAAGTTAGATTTAGTGTTGATTTGCATGCAAGACAGAAATTAAACATCCATTTCCGAGTTAGGTTTATGGTGCATAACATGATCCATTTGTCTTAGAAACGCGTTTTGCAAATACAAAGTAAAATACGGACTTTGTCAATCTGATTCGTCCTGTATTCGGGTTAACTGAAGTCGGGATCGTCCTAGACAAGTGCTGGAAAGGAAACAAGACCTGCATCAGACAGCCTATTGAGGCGCGAGCCTTAGGGCGATGCAAAGGGACTTGTCCAGGTTTGAAAACTGGAAATTAGTTGGCCTGTTTAGGCGCGAGGCAGAAGACGACCCAAAGGGGTGTCTCTTGGTGGTTGAAAATGTTTTATGAAATGGTTTGTAAAAGGGAATTTGAACCCATCTTTGTTGAAAAGGTCGTTTAGACTGCTTTTGTGCCCATATGAAGAACGAGACTTGAATAATCATCATTTTATTGACGATATTCTTTGTCGGGTTTGGTTTTTCAAGCTTGATATGAATAGTTTTGAAAAACATTTATCATGAACTAATTGTGTTAAGTTCATTGTTTTGTAATTAGTCAATATTCATCATCGTACTCGGATTTAAACCGACATGGTATGTGGAACCAAGGATGACTATGTATGTATGACTAATATGGTTGTTTTGAAAATGTAAACAAATGAATAAAAGGTTTTAAAATGCCTTTTAAAATGTAATTAACTAAATATCATCACCGAAACACGAATTAAACCGTCATGGTATAAGGAACCAAGGGCAAATACTTTCATGGTTAAAAATATTTATCATAGAAATGATTTGAAAGGGTAAAAACCAATTGAAAAATGAAATGACGATGGTAAGAATGAACTCATACACGTTTGAGTTCTGACCTGGACAACCCATTTAGGCGCGAGCCACCTAGTTGTGACTATGCGCTTCTATTTCAGGTCAAAACTCAGTTTTGGCTCATTCGAAGCATGTTTTAGACCATGTTATGCATGTTTTAGCAGTTAAGGTCATAAAAATAGATAAAAAGACATAAAAGAAGAGGATTAATTACACCCTGATACTTACATGCTAGGTCGTTGGCGAGAAATCGACGGAAGTGTAAAAACTTGTTAGGTCGGAAAACTCGATTGAAAACCGTTTTAGCAATGTAAAGAGTGTTTGTTTTGTTTAGTGATTGTGTAGTTGGTTGACATGGTCGGTCAAGTGATTTAATGCACGATGACGGTACCAAACAATGTGTATGGCTTGTATTTTCGATCGGTAGGTCAAAAATACGTGTCGGTTTGTGACTTGAGAAGTCAAGTCTAGAATTTTTAGGGAGAAATGAGGGGGCGGACACTCGCGTACCTTCAAATGGTGGCATTTGAGGGGTATTTATAGAGGATTGTATGGTTGTTTGTGTTTTGAACGACGTGGCCACCTGGGCTACTCGAAGAGGCGCGAGCCATTTCGCGGGTCTTTGAGTTGTCTTATCACTATCACGCACTTGAAATCATGATTTGTTCTATCCTAGGTTTATGATGTCATGATTGTTGTACTTGACCATCAACTATACCGTGTATACTTACCATGGAAGCTTTGTGATGTTTGTTTTTTGTGTTTGACTCATTTTTGGAGTCGGGATTTGAATTTTGAGTTGGTTTTTGGTCCGGTGTCGGTTTTGACTCTAGTTAGTGTCATTGCGACCCCATCGTCGTGCATAAAACACTCCTGGTACTTTTGAAAATTTTTGAAAATGTTTTATTTTTGAAATAGTTTTGAGTTTTCCGACGTATAGTTATACAAATTGTTGATTAAACGTAGCGATTCCTAAGCATGTTGTAGTCCGATAATCATCAGGTGTTTGTTGGGGAATCAACAGATAATGGGTATCTACAGGTATTACAATCTTCCCCCCTTAAAATGAAATTCGTCCCCAAAGTTCGCCTAACTTTATCTTTCCCACTGTTCTCTCAAGTCTCTCTCTTTGTCCTGTTACCAACTCTCAAGTCTCCTCTCTTTCCCAAGCCCTTACCGTATTCACTCTCTTACATATAAACGATGTCCAACTCAAGGTTCCCTTAACATCATCGCTCTCACAATGCTTGGCTTCTTTCCTTAACTTCCGGATTGTTACATTCACTCCCCCTAAAATAGGATTTTTTCTCGAAGTTCAACGTTCAAAAGCATGGCTATACTCATAAACTACCTATGAAGCATATGACTCGATAAAATGATCATCATCCCGTAATAGATTATGTATTCTAATAGAACTCAATTATTATTCTCACGTCACACATATGTTGCGTCAAATGTACCACATGATCGCGCACGTATTTGTGTCTATTTTCTCTTCATGCAATAATTTCCGTCTATAACAGTTATCAGGCTCATCCATGTATCAAGCAACTATAAAGGAATTCACAAATGTTACTCACTATAAGATCATGGAATCATCACATATCACATAAGATATCACATGCCATCATCGTCTATTTAGTCATGTCACATTGCTATTGATTAATTAGTTACACCTCGAATAATGATACTTTAACTGAAAACAACATCTCAAGTAATAATAGCACACTAGGTACTATGGTCAAAAGTAAACAATTCACGAAAGTCAACAATATAAACCCTTTTATGTCCATCCAACCACCAAGAGACCATTATGGTCACTAAACATGTGTATCTACTCAATACTTGGTCAAAAACACGCAAAATGGGGGCATAAACGGGTCACTCGGTCGAGTGGAAAGGGCCACTCTGTCGAAAAACGGAGCACTCGGTTGATTACATGGAGCACTCGGCTGAGTGGTACTGGGCAGCCTCAAGCTTAAAGAACTGGCCTCCAATTTCCATCTAGTTCATCATACAAATGTAAATAACTCTAATGGTGACTACCACACCATTGCCTATCTCAAATATAAACACATTTTGGCCTAATGGCCAAGATTACATACCATAAAATAAAATGTTCAAGTCTCATTCGAGGCAAATGTTAAGCTAGTCTAACTTAAAACAACCAGATATAATAGGAGGACTTCCTCCTTTTACCATGTCTTTCTGCCCAACGGACCAAGGCTCCTTCTTTATTCACCGGCGATTCCTCTATTCGGGTGCTATGTTCCTCGCTTCGTGTCTCTCCTGAGGTGTCCGTTGCCGCATCTTCAATCACCACATTATCATAGACGCCATCATAATCCATAGGTCCCGATGCCATACACGACGCTGCTCCTCCGCTTCCACTTCCTTGATAAGCCCCACCTCCACCTCCTTGACAGGTGTCGCCGAAGAAACTCCCGGGGCATAGTAAGGTCTCGCCTAAGGACCAATCAAGTGCCCGTCATTGTCAGGGATTCTAGTACCCCAATCTGATGGTTGGATACCATAAGCTTTGAAGACTCCCGAAGTATTCCAATCCCCGATCCAAAAGTTAGGACGTTGAGTGGGTCTCATGATGCGTGTCTAATATATGATGTTTTGCACTTCATTTCACACGCATTTCAGAGCTCAATTGAGTAGTTTATGCTACTATTTCCCTTGTTTTGTGTATTTCTTCCTTTTGTGTGATATTGCAGAAATATGAAGATTTCAGCGGAAAATGAGCCAAATCCGTCCCTAGGTGTTTAGCATTGCATTTGACACGGAGTAAAGACTCGGGAAGCGAATATGGTTCGCATTTCAAGGCCTGAAAGACATATTTGCGAGAGTTTTGAAGCGAACTACCAGCTACATTGGTCTATAGACTGACCTACATGGTCTATAGACTGTCAGAATGCTTCTCGACATTGCAGCTTGCTTCAGATGGCAATATCTCGAGGTCTAGAGCTGATAATCGAGTAATTCCAATTGGAGGTGAAAGCTTATCCTCTTAGCTTTCCAACTCCGCGTAGAACGCCGGATTTGACCAAGTAAAGAAGAAATGAAAGTTGTTTTAAGATCAGTGCACGCTGTAGGAATCGTTAGAATGCAATTATGTACAACGCATGTGGTCGATCGACTGGTCCAAGTGGTCGATCGACCACCCCACGAGCTGTGCACAAGTTAAAAGATCGAGAATTACAAAGCCCATTGTGATTAGGTTTAGGAATAGAGGTTACGCAGGATTATTCCTATATAACATAACCTTAGTTTTCAGAATAAGGATCCAGTTTTTATCATTCAGTTCTTAGATACAATTCAACATTCGTTAGTTTAGATTATTTCCGCCAATAAAGTTTACTCTTGCATTCGGTTTTGATCTTTCCTTCCTGTTCTATACGGTATTCTTCTGTTCTTATATTCCGTTTTATTGCTTTCGTTCGTAGTATAGAATTGCTAGGTTAGATCACCCGAAGCCAAATTACTGTTTTATGTTACTCGTTTATTTAGCTATCTCAATCATGAATTCGTCTGTTTTATTAGTCAATTTTATCGTTGTTATTACCTTCAGTATGAGCAGCTAAATCACCTTGCTAAGATGTAGGGGATCTATGGCGTAGATGGCAGTAGAATAGATAACCCCGCATTAGGGCTTGGTCGATCGACTGGCTTAACTAGTCGACCGACTGAGCCGGTTGGTCGATCGACTGGGGTAGCTGGTCGATTGACTGACTTCGTGTCTGATTAGCACCGTATAATTCGTTAAGTGCAATATTTAACAATGAGACCGAGAGGAGACTTGTTAGATGCTTAGTTTTGACCAACCCGTAGATCGAGAGATAGGGAAGGGCATTTGATACGTGCATATTCTATACACTTTATTTGCAGTTTTAGCACGTATTTCCATGCATAATTGTTAGCTTAAGGCCACTATTTCTCCCGAAACGGTTTACTTTGCATTTTATATGATTTATTGTAGGAATGAATGGAAGTGAGCTAATTCAAGCCTAAACCGTCCTCCGGAGGCAACTTCAGGGAAGCTTTGAAGAAGGGAGTTCGGATTCATCCACCTTGGGACGCGTGCATTGGAGTGAAGAGCTGATTTGAAGAGAGAAAGAAGCCCCTTGCATCGCTCGATCCAGTCGATCGACCATGCTTTGACTAGTCGATCGACCATTGAAATGAACAGACGCCATCGTTCGAGGAGACCGATCGATCGACCTTCTTGGCCGTCGATCGACCGATCAACGTCTTTGATATTGATTTT
The DNA here is from genome assembly GCF_048544455.1 of Silene latifolia. Lineage (NCBI taxonomy): Eukaryota > Viridiplantae > Streptophyta > Magnoliopsida > Caryophyllales > Caryophyllaceae > Silene > Silene latifolia. Next base: position 131,022,083 of record NC_133538.1, read on the forward strand.
TCGTTTAAGACTTTTAAAAGCCCAACTTGTAATTAACTTTTGGCATTTTTAATCAGTAGAACGCAGCAATTATTAGGTGATGCTTTTCATTATTGAAGAACTCAGTTTTTAGATCTAGTTTTGGAGACGGAAAACCTCGAATTCGATTACGTTGTTCATCTTTTCAATTAGTAAGTTTTATGCAATTTTCCTCTTCTTTTAATTCTTGTTATTTCAATTCTTGTTTTACCGATTTAATTCCAGCAATTCATCTCTTGTCTTTTGCCTTTTATTTAAATTCAATCATGTCAATCTTGTTCTTTGTTATCAATTTAGCAATTGTTTTAGTTTTAGTCATGCGTAGCTAATTGTTTTGATTGGGAACGAGGTGAGCCATGGCATAAATTAGGATTGTTTTATAGCATGAATTCTTCCGTATCGATCTTGTTGTCTTTTGATAAGCCTTTTTACTAGATTGAAAGATTAGTAATTAGAATTATCATTAGATTGGAATTTTCTTTGAGCATATATCGAAAGGCTTGCTTATACCCCCTGAGACCATATTATAGGATTTCTCCTACCTTATTGCCCTGACCATTGCCATGGTGAACCGAATTTCCCGATCTTCCTTTTATCTTGAAACTCTTATTTAAGCAGTTAGTCATTAGAATCAACCAAATTCACCCCCTCCCCCCCTTAATTGTTACTGTTGTAGACTGAAATAAGCAAATAGAATTGATCTTGTCTCTCTGTGGTTCGACCCTTGCTATCACTAGCTATAGTTTTAGTTTGGAATTATAAATTTAATTTTGATACAAAACGACGGTATCAAATTTTGGCGCCGTTGCCAGGGAGACGGTGTAATTCTGTTTGCTTTATTCTTAGTTTATTTTTCTTGTCTCAAGGAACTTTGGTTCCTTGAGGTCGTTGCTTACCTTTGCTTCTAGTTTTTCTTTTGCACAGTTAGAAGACAGGTTTTTGAGAGGAAGGCTTCAGTACTCTCAGTTCTGCGAATATGGCTACAATATATGATAATCTTCAGCCAAAGGAACACCATCTTCCAAAGGGGCACCAGTTACCTACCCCTACTATGGGTAACTTCGCATTTCGTTCCTCTTATATTGATTTAGTGGAGCGAAATCAGTTTGCTGGTCTACCAGATGAGGACCCCTTGAAGCATATGGAAATTTTCACAGACTACTGCTGTTCCATACCTATACTAGCTGGGGTGACTCAGGATGAAGTAAAGGGGTTGATGTTCTTATACTCCTTGAAGGATTCGGCGCGAGATTGGTACCTCTACCTTCATAGGGTAGCAGCTGGAGTCACGGATTGGACATCTCTAGCATTAGCCTTCTACAAGAAGTACTTCCCACTTTCAAAGACTGACGCTGTAATACTCCGTATTTTAATAATAATTTATAAGAATAATTTATGTAATTTAATGGGTAATTAAATGACATTTCTAATAATAAATACAAGTAAGACGTTAATTAAATAATAAATTAATAATTCAAGTCATGAATTGGGTTCGGCTAATATTTGTGCTTTGGGCTTAGTTGGTAATCAAGTGTTGGACTATGTGGTATTATTATATGGGCCAAATTTATTAAATTGGTATTAGTGTAATCGGGATTTATATCGGGAATTAATAATAATATATCAAGGTAATTATGATTATAATAATAAATAATAAAGTTATGGCAATAATAAATTAGTAAGTATTATATGAGGAAATCATAGTTATGGTAGGATTAATAGTATATGATAAATAATAATGATATAATTATAATGACAATTCCTACTACTAATTAGAATAAGGAAAGTTACATGGTTTCCTAATTGGCCTCGTATTCTCTAAATCTTACACTATAAATACCACCTTAAATCTGATAAATAAATTACAAATAAAAAGAAGAAGCTTTAGGAGGCGGAAAGAAAGAAGAATTAACAAAATCAATTGGTCGACTTGAGGTAATTAACTCAGCTTAAAGCGGTTTATATTCTTTTCATGCAAGCAACTTTAGATCGATAGTATGACTTATATAGACCACCATAGGACTCGGGAATTGAATCTATAGCGACATTGGACTGCCAAGTTTATAACCTGACCATTGTTGACCGTCATTGACCGTGGTAGGGTGGCGTTTAGGGCGGCTAAAGGTGGCTGGTCAGGGGGGTTATACGGGTTGGTTGTGGGTGATTAGAATGAGTAATTGAACCCCTAATTGACCTGGGTATAGAGGGGTTGTGATGGGGGAAGGTGGTCGGTCCTTTTGGTGGTGGCGGAATGGTGGCAGGTGGCGGTTTATGGCGGTGGTGGCGAAAACAGGGGAAGGACTCGTGTTTGGCAGGCTGTTTCGAGGGGGTTTTTAATGGTTGTAGGAGGTCTGGGTTGGGGTGGTTTTGGGTGGCTTTTGTCAAGGGTAGTTTGGTGAGTTGATTAGTGGTTGTAGGTGGCGGTGAAGGTGGTGTTAGGTGGTGGTTTTGGGACGGGTTTTATGGGATGTCAAGTGAGTGTTGCGGTTGGTGTCGTGTGATAGGGCGTGGGTTTGTGGGTTGTTGTTGGTGGTTTAGCTGGTGGTTAAGGGCGAGTTGGATGCGTGGGGTTGCAGGCTAGGGGTGTCGAGGTTGGGTGGTGGCTGTGGTGGCTTGTGGTGTCGGGTTTGGTGGGTTTTAAGAGAGGTGTTGGCCATGGTTTATAAACCGTGTTAGGGTGGTGTGTGTTTGTTTTTGTGACGGGTTTTAATTATTTAATTAGCTCGGGTGAGTCGGGTTCGTAGTTAAATCGGGTTTTTAGTTATCATAAACCTTTAATAATTATAATAAATAATTAATTTGAATAATTGAATAAAAGGAATAAATAAATAAACAAATAAAGTTAGTAATTATAATTGTTGTAATTGTTATTATTATATAGGTGACGGAAATTGTGAAGAATTATAATCGGATTGGATTTGCTTTATTTATTTGGATTGCGTAATTGGAATTGCTTGCCAGGTAGGGATAATCCTACTCAACTCGACTTTTAATTATCTATTTTTGGTATGGTGAATTACTTACGTTAAAGTGGAATTGTTCATATGTTGAAAAGGGAGAATTATATTATTTTGTGTTGGTTGATAATATCGTAAAGGTTGGAAGGGTGACTTATGTTGATTTGTGTCGGTGAGGTGAATTGGATTGTATCGTTGATTGGAATGTGGTTATTGTGAAAAGCTGTGCGACAGTCAGTTGTACGTTGTTGAGGGAGTTTGTACACTGGGGTGTTGGTAATATGTACGTTGTGAGGGAGGGGTACTATTACATTTTGCGGTACGTTGTTAAGGGAGGGGTACCAAAGTAATGTGAGCACGTTGTTAAGGGAGTTGTGCTAAGTAAAGGAAAGGAGCACGTTGTCAGGGGGTTGTGCAATGAAAGTGAATTGAATTGGATTGATAATTGTATGTTGTTGTTGTTTAGTTTTATTCCTACTCAACCTCGCGGTTGATTGTGTATTCGTGAACACCGCAGTGAACCGTTTTATGGGGAGCAGTTGTGAGTACTAAAGATTAGCCGATTCGGGAGCATTGGGATGGGAGCTTGACTTGGACCATAGTTGAAGTCTAGATCACATAGAATAATTATATCACTTAATTTATTTCCGCTGCGAGTTGTAATTATTTTATATTAAGTTTTAAGATTGGATTAAGTTGTAATAAACATGTATTCACTAAAGTTTTAATTTAAAGTACTTTGGTATTGTTGTACTTTGTTATTCACTACCTCGGGAAACCGAGATGGTAACAGTCTTATTTACTTGGGAATGTCTAGCTAAAGGCTCCTGAATAAATGGGGGTGTTACAGACGCCTTGAGAAACAAAATCACAAGTTTCCAGCAAGGAGTTGATGAGGATTTTTGTGAAGCATAGGGACGTTTCAAAAGTTTGGTCCGAGTTGTCCCTCACCATGGCTTCCAGCAGTGATATCTTTGCAACTTATTCTACAATGCTTTATATGATGATTATAAGGTCATCCTGGATGCAGCTGCGAATGGTAGGTTTCAAAACAATACCGGTCAGAATAGAGGTTGGAACACTATTGAGGAGATGGCGGTCCATAGAGCTGAGTTTGGGAGTTCACGTGGGAGTTCACGGAAGCAGAGTGATGAAATGAGTACCGTCGTGACACTCATTACTTCTATTACTGCCCGTCTTGAGAGGCTCGAGGCCTCTGAAGCTTCCAAGGAAAGAGTTGAAATTCCTATCCATAATTCAGATGAGACCGCGAAGTTGAGAGAAATGGTCCAAACTCTTTTGATTCAAGTGGCGAATATGGAAGCAGCCGGGATTGAGTCATCAAAGAATTTTGTGAAGCAGTTGGAGAATATAGAGGCTAAGCAAGTCGAAAATTCTTCAAACAAATGTGAAGGGCCAATTGAAACAATTAACGCCATTAATCTCAGAAGTGGCCTCTCTTATGAAGGTCCCGACAAGCCAAGAGGAGACTCGGAAAATGATGAAGAGGCTAGTCTAATTTCTGGTGCAAAAACGAGCTCAACTGCCAGTACTTTTGGTCGATCGACCAACATTGTCAGTCGATCGACTGAGATCCCAGTACAGGATGCAAATCCGTCAACTAGTTTGCATGATTCTTCACTCATTGATGATTTGACGGGGGTTTTAAACCTACGGAAGCCGAAGGTTACTGATCCTACGGCCAGTGTTGCAGTCCCGTATCCGGAGCGTTTGAAGGCTACTGTGGAGCGTAAGTTTGGTAAGTTTCGGAGATGGTCCGAATCTCGAGGTAACGGTTCCTTTCACTGATTTAATTACCCAGGTACCCTCTTACGCTAAATTTATGAAAGACATTTTAAATCGTAAGAGAAACTTTCGTGATGATGGTAATGTTGCTTTTGTGGAAGAATGTAATGCTCTTTCGCAAATTAATGTACCACCTAAATTAAAGGACCCGGGTAGTTTTTTAATTCCTTGCACTATAGGTAACCACGAAATTGGAAAGGCCCTTTGTGACTTAGGGGCCAGTGTCAGTCTCATACCATATTCTGTTTGCGAAAGGTTAAATATTGGTAGACTTAAGGTGACTGATATTACCGTTCAAATGGCAAATAGATCGACTCAGAGACCTATAGGAGTTCTAGAGGATGTACCCGTTCGAGTGGGTAAGTTTTTTATTCCTGTCGATTTCGTTGTTTTGGACATTGCAGAGAGCAGTCAGATACCTATTATTTTAGGTAGACCGTTTTTACATACAGCTGGGGCTGTAATAGATGTCAAACGCGGAACCATCACCTTAGAGGTAAAGGATGACACCATTGAGTTCAGTCTTGCTCACAAGGCAACTGCTGACGATGATACGTGTTATTCCATTGATATTGTTGACAGGGCTGTTAGTTACAATTGGAGGGAATCCTTAGCCAAGGATCCCTTAGCCGATCTAACCTTTGTTCGGATGAGTGTGCGGGTACTACGGTGGAGAATGCTTTGAGGAGCCAGATGCTTTGGTAGCCTCAATGGAGAGCTATGAGCTCACAGAGGAAGAAGATGAGATGCTCTTGAGCCTAGCCAACGAGAACTTGGTAAACACTTGCTACACCATTGAAGCTGATTCTATCTATGCTATAGAGGTAAAAGTGCAAGAGCGTAAGCCACTTCCTCCTAATCTTAAGTATGTTTTTCTAGATGATACGGAGCAGTACCCAGCTATTGTTAGCTCTAAGCTTAATGATCACCAGCTGTCTGCTTTGATGTGTGTGCTTAAGAAAAACAGGAAGGCTTTGGGTTACTCTTTGGATGACATTAAGGGCATCAGCCCTGATGTTTGTATGCACAGGATAGAGCTGGAGGACGGCCACAAGCCTTACAGACGGGGTCAACGCAAGTTGAACCCGAAGATGCAGGAAGTTGTTATGGCTGAGGTGATGAAACTACTCGATGCAGGTATTATTTATACAGTTGGCAACTCCAAGTGGGTTAGCCCAGTTCAGGTAGTCCCGAAGAAAGGAGGGACTACCGTGGTTAAAAATGAGAAAAATGAATTAGTACCAACTCGAGTAGTGACGGGGTGGCTGATGTGAATTGATTATAGACAGTTAAATGCCGCCACCAAGAAAGACCATTTCCCCCTCCCTTTTGTTGACCAAATGACTGAAAGACTGGCCTCTAACAAATTTTTCTGTTTTCTAGACGGATATTCAGGGTTCTTTCATATCTCTATTCATCCGGACGATCAGAGTAAGACCACTTTACCCTGTCCACATGGTGTTTTTGCATATCGTAGAATGCCTTTCGGACTGTGTAACGCCTCTGCTACCTTTCAGAGGTGCATGATGGGGATTTTTTCTGATTTTATAGAGAATCTTATGGAGGTATTCATGGATGATTTCTCAGTTTATGGTAATGACTTTAATCGTTGTTTAGCTAATCTTGATAAAGTCATGCAGCATTGTATAGATGTTAATCTTGTTTTAAACTGGGAAAAGTGTCAGTTTATGGTCACTGAGGGAGTTGTGTTAGGGCATCTGATTTTTGATAAAGGTATACATGTTGATAAGGCAAAGGTGTAGGTGATTGAGCAATTACCTCCTCCCGTGAATGTTAAAGGAGTGAGGAGTTTCCTTTGTCACGCTGGGTTTTACCGGCGTTTCATAAGGATTTTTCAAAAATTGCTAAACTACTTACACATATGCTCCTTAAGGATGCTGTCTTTGAATTTACTGATGAGTGCCTTACCGCTTTTAACAGGTTAAAGGAGGCTCTATTTTCTGCGCCAATCATTCAGCCGCCTGATTGGGACCTCCCATTTGAGATCATGTGTGATGCCAGCGATTATGCGGTCGGTGCAGTTTTGGGACAGCGGAAGAATAAAGCTTTGAATGCCATATATTATGCGAGCCGAACTCTGGATGAGGCTCAAATTAATTATTTTACCACTGAGAAGGAGTTTCTAGCCGTAGTTTTTGCCTTAGACAAATTTCGGTCTTATTTGTTAGGTTATAAGGTTATTGTTTATACTGACCATGCAGCATTGAAGACTCTCTTTTTTAAGAAAGACGCGAAGGAGGCTTTTGAGGTGGATACTCCTTTTGCAGGAGTGTGATTTGGAGATCAAAGACAAGAAAGGAGCTGAGAATATGGTGGCTGACCACTTATCTCGTCTGCAGCTGACAGAAAGGGAGGATTCGTTACCTATTAATGATTCTTTTCCGATGAGAGTCTCGTTAGCTATTACTACTTCAGTTCTTATCCACCTCCGTGGTTTGCTTTGATTTTGTTAACTTTGTTTGTGTGGGTAGGATACCACCCGAGCTTTCATGGCAGTAGAAGAAGCGGTTTGCTTATGATGCTAGACAATATTTTTGGGATGATCCTTATGTTTTCAAGGAATGCGTAGACGGTCTCATCCGGAGATGCGTGCCTCAATGGGAGGTGAAGGATATCCTAGAATCTTGCCACTCTTCTGCTTATGGTGGTCACCATGGTCCATCCTGTTTGTGGCTAAGGTACTCCAACTGGTTTCTATTGGCCAACTTTGCATGCATTGATTGTCGCAATTTTGTTTTGAGTGCGATGCTTGTCAAAGATCGGGGAATATTTCCAAGAGACATGAGATGCCACAGGTAGGCATTCTTGAGGTTGAGATTTTTGATGTCTGGGGCATTGATTATCAAGGACCTTTTCCGAGAAGTCAAGGTTATAAATATATCCTCGTAGCTGTAGATTATGTATCCAAATGGGTGGAAGCTATTGCTACTCTCCATTGCGATGCAAAAGCCGTGATTAAACTGTTTAAAAAGATTATTTTCCCTCGTTTTGGTGTCCCTCGGGTTGTCATTAGCGATGGGGGAATGCATTTTAAAGAGAAACAACTTAGTGCTTTATTGACTAAATTCGGTGTCCAACATCGTAGAGGTTTGGGGTATCATCCCCAAACTAGTGGTCAGGTTGAGGTTTCTAATAGAGAATTGAAAGAAGTCTTAGCTAAAGTTGTTTCTAAATCACGGAAAGATTGGAGTCTTAAGTTAGATGATGTCTTATGGGCTTATAGAACTGCGTTTAAGACGCCAATCGGGATGTCACCATACCGATTGATTTATGGTAAGACATGTCATTTGCCTGTTGAGTTAGAGCGTAAGTCTTGATGGGCTATATGTGATTTGAATTTGGATCCTAACCTCTCTCGTGAGAAACGCATGACACAGCTGAATGAGCTAGAGGAATTTAGGCTGCTGGCCTATGACAATGCAAAGATCTACAAAGAGAATACAAAGCGCTGGCACGACAAGAGAATCATCAAGCGCGAATTCAATATTGGCGATAAGGTACTTCTTTTTAACGCTCGTATCCGTCTATTTCCTGGTAAGCTGAAATCCAGGTGGACTAGCCCTTACACGGTCACAGCGGTCACAAAGTTCGGATCAGTTGAATTGGAGACCTCTGCTGGAGAAAGGTTCAAGGTTAATGGCCAATATGTGAAACATTATCACGGATCAGATGCATATGTTGGGAAAGTCGAGGTATTGTACTTCGACCCGTTATCGGATAATGCAAAGTGAGGTAAAAAGGTCGTGCGGGACCTCTTAAACCAGCGCTAACCGGGAGGCAACCCGGGTTGTAATTAATTGTAATTAGGAATTTTATTTCGTTATTTCTTTCAATTTGCATTTTGAGTTTTCTGTTTTTTTTTTTTAATTTCTTTTAATTTTCAATTTCTTGGTTTGGAAAATATGTGCGCCTTTGATAATTTTTGCAGGAATTTATTTTATGCAAAGTGCGTAGGTGGTTTACTAGATGTTTGTGAGAGAAAGACGGGAATTTTTGATGGCCAAATGAATTTTTGACGAGTTAAAGTTTAAATGCCAGCGATGGCAGTCGATCGACTAAGAGATTCAGTCGATCGACTGAGGTGAAGAAAGCAGAAGCTACTGTGTATAGGGGAGTGGTCGATCGACTGGGTCATATAGTCGATCGACCACCACAGAAGTCCGAGTGTGTAAATGGAAGACTGGTCGATCGACCAGGTCAGATGGTCGATCGACCATAGCGCGGGTTCAGAATGCAACCTATTAAGGGAGTTTTCTTTCTTTTTTCATTCATTCACTCTTACACTTCCTCTAAATCAGAAACTCAAGAACAAACCCTAATTCCATCCCCCTTTTAGCGATTTTCACCTGCAATCCCATCTTATTTTCGATTTTTCTTGCTTTCATCTTCAAGTTTCTTCAAGGTATGTCTCTAATCCTTTTTCCATGCTCTATTTTTGATTTTAACTGCGGTTTCATGCGAAATTTTCGAGTATTGTGCCTTTGAGACGGAAAAATCAATTTGGGGAAATCGATTTTGGGGATGGTTTTCTCGCCATTTTTGTGCTTTAATTGCTTGTTCTACCCTTTCCCCCCTGATTTTCGAACCTAATTAGCAACTAGGATGTGTTTAAAGCCGTTTTCCCCAAATTTCGAACCCTAATTTGGATTTTTAAATTCTGATTTTGTTCGGATTTTCGTAATTCGACAATGTTAAGGGATTTTTGTTGCTAATGGAGATTCTTTTGCAGGTAACAACAATGTCAAAAGGCAAGGAACACATGTTTGAAGGGCAGTCGAGTCAAGGAGCTGCCAAGCGGCCACGAGGACCGCCAGTGATGATTGAGGCTACCACGGATAGTCTACCTGACTATCCGCAGGTTATCTTTTCTAATTCTACTCAGCGTGCTAAGTTTTCTCTTTTTGTTTCGAGAATGAAAGTTACAGCTACGCGATTTCTTCATAAACCTACTTTGGAGAAATTAGGCTGTTATGAGTCGGTTGTGTCCCTGCTAAACGGGACAGGTATGATGGGTCTAGTGGACATGGCTGAGTTCACGTATTACATTTTGACCCTCGAGTTCTTTTCGTCTTATGCTTTTAACTCAGCTTCATTTGCGGAAAGTAAGACTAGTGCTTGCATCTCTTTTCGGCTATTCAATGTCAATTACTCCTTGACATTAGCCGATTTTGCTGGATTTTTGGGTCTTTATTTCGAGGGCAGAACCTCGGAAGCTTCTGATATTCACCGAGTCATATGGTCTTGCATCAGTGACTTTTACGGGCCTAAGAGGACGGGCACTTTCGTCCATTTGCCCCCTCTTCGTTATTTTCTACGGCTAATGGGTAATACCATTTTCGGCCGTAAAGAGTCAAATAATGTGAATTCTATTGAACCGTCTATTTGGCGGGCTATCTGAACATTACCAGTCGGGTAGCCCGTATATATAACATTGCTTATTTGACTGCCGCTCACTTTCAGACTGTTAGTGAGGGCACCTTGGCCACCATTGCTTGTGGCGGGTTGGTGACGCATCTCGCCAACCGTCTTGTTTTACTTTTCCCTCAACAGGAGGACCCTATAGACCCTGACCTACGCTTCATGGACCTTGCCTACGCGTGGTCCGTGAAGTGGATCGATAGTAGGAGACGGTGGAAGATTGATTCTTTCATCTGCGACCCCATCCCAGTCACAGGGTACCCTTCTGTCCTGCCCCTCACTACTGTCGCGGGGGCAGCTCGGCCGCCCTTGCCTAGTTACAGGCTTCCTATTGTGGCGGCCACGGCTACTGCTACCACCTCGAGGAGAGCTCATGCCTCCTCTTCGCAGGCACCCTCTTCCTCCACTCCTGCTCCCACTGGCTACCCGGCCACTTTTCGACCACCCACACCTTTGGTCGTCCCTCCGGTCATGAACCAAAGGGCAATGTCACGTATACTGGGTGATTTGTGCAGGAGCTTTGACCAGCACAGGCTAGATACGGCTCTAGCCTTGTTCCCAGTCTATAAGGAGTTAGCCCGGACGGGGATGCTCCCACAGGGTGCTTGGACTCACCCTTCCTACTTTGTTCCCCATGTGGGCGGTTACCCTCAGCCTGCCAGGAGACCCCCTCCTACTACTACTGCTGGTACCTCCACTTCCAGGAGAGCCACTGCCGCTGCTGCTGAGGCGGACGAGGAGAGTGACTCGGGGTCCGGTGAGTCTAGTGGTGACGAGTACGACGGTGGTGATTAGATGCTGGTGACCTCCCCGTTTTTTGGCTGGTTTGGGGAGGTCGTTTTTTGTGAGTTCCGAACCTTCTTTATTAGCTTCGTTTTTATTGTATTATGCTTTTATTTTTCCCTATTTCTGCTGGTGATTTGCTGCTGAGCACAATGAGGGCATTGTGCGTTTTGGTTTGGGGAGGGTATTTGCATATGCCTTATGTTTTGCATCTGCATTTGTTTTTTTATTGCATTTTAGTCACATGTTTAGTGCATTTCTGTTTGCATTTGTTTTTCAGTTCAAAAAAAAAAAAATTGAAAAAATTCATAAAAATCAAAAATATCACGTTTACTTTTGCATATAGTTGAGTCGGATTGGAGTTATTAATGATGAATTTGCACTATTAGTCAAATATGCCATTCCTTGCCTTTTCATAGCTGCTTAGCATGAATTATAAGTGATTTCTCAAATTTTGTTATGGAATTCATTTCGGGTAATTAGACTTGACTCATTACTTTTGGCAAACTACTTATACTTTCTGAGATATAGAGCCTATAACTTGTGACATTCATGACCGGTTAATTTAGGATTGAGAGTAGTACTCCCTTCATTTCAGGTTTTGCACGTGTATGAGTTTTGATTGCTTATTGCCTATACGCATTGGTTTCTGGTCGGTATTGCATGTTTTGAGAACTATTGCATCTTCCCCTTTCTCATTTTACCCCATTAACTCCACTATAAGCCATAACTGCCAGTTGCCCTCAACTACATCCCATACTTAGCCTACCATTGTGCCAAGCTAGGAAGTAGTAGAGGAATTTGTCGAATTATAAGCTGTTTTAGTTCGCTTTTGTAATGATGGAGAAAGTACTTATGAGAAGTTGAGGGGTTGCTAATGTTCAGCCTCAAGGAAGAAAGAAAAATTCAGAAAAAAAAAAAAAAAAAAAAAAAAGAAAGGGACGTTTGCCTGGGCAGAGGGCTCTGGTTGTGACAGGGTGGTCGATCGACTGCCATCACTGGTCGATCGACCACCAGCTCAGAAGTTGGAAAAAAAAGAAGGGGAATGAAAAGAAGAAAAAGAAAAAAAGAGAGTAATAAGAAATTTGAAAAAAAAAATAATTCGGTTGAATTGAGAATACACCTCATGTGCTTATTTCACGATATGGAGGTGTTTGTTTTGGGATATTGTGTCGCCTAGTCTTTTAAAGGCATGGTTTATTTTTTTTTTAAGTTGGAGGAATGGGATGCGGTTTTTGTTGGTTTGTTAGGTACTAGCTTGGCTTCTTACCTTCACATTTCCATATTTGTTTTGCCCTTCTTTCCCACTTAGCCTCACATATCCAAATCTTGCAATAGTTCAGCATGTAGTAGTCCTTGACGGTGGTTATGCGTATGTACGGTAGCTAAAATCATTATTCATGCTAGTCAAGCATACATGCTTTGTCGGTCGCAGACTAGGTGAAAGTCTGTATTTTCTTCCCTCTCTTTTACATATATTCTTACCATTTGCTTTGTTGAGGGAAGAGTGACCCGGGAGAGTCCGAATGTATGAGTCTTGCAAGGTCGAACGCCCGATTTAATTCCATGATATGCATAAGTTTGTTCACTTGATTTGAGCTTTGCGGTAGTTGACTATGTGCATCAAACGGTTTGGCATTGACTTGTAGTTAGCTCTGAGATATACTCCTTTCCCTTTAGTTTTTATACGGGTCATAGTGCTTGCTTGGGGACAAGCAAGGTTTGGTTTAGGGAGATTTGATACGTGCATATTCTATACACTTTATTTGCAGTTTTGGCACGTATTTCCATGCATAATTGTTGGCTTAAGGCCACTATTTCTCCCGAAACGGTTTACTTTGCATTTTCTATGATTTATTGTAGGAATGAATGGAAGTGAGCTAATTCAAGCCTAAACCGTCCTCCGGAGGAAACTTCAGGGAAGCTTTGAAGAAGGGAGTTCGGATTCATCCACCTTGGGACGCGTGCATTGGAGTGAAGAGCTAATTTGAAGAGAGAAAGAAGCCCGTGTACTGCTCAAACCAGTCGATCGACCATGCTGACTAGTCGATCGACCATTGAAGTACAGCAGACGCTACTGTTCTGAGGAGACCAGTCAATCGACCATGTTGACCGGTCGATCGACCAGTCTGCGTGCTGATATTGATTTTTCATTTAAGACTTTTAAAAGCCCAACTTGTAATTAACTTTTGGCATCTTTAATCAGTAGAACGCAGCAATTATTAGGTGATGCTTTTCATTATTGAAGAACTCAGTTTTTAGCTCTAGTTTTGGAGACGGAAAACCTCGAATTCGATTACGTTGTTCATCTTTTCAATTAGTAAGTTTTATGCAATTTTCCTCTTCTTTTAATTCTTGTTATTTCAATTCTTGTTTTACCGATTTAATTCCAGCAATTCATCTCTTGTTTTTTGCCTTTTATTTAAATTCAATCATGTCAATCTTGTTCTTTGTTATCAATTTAGCAATTGTTTTAGTTTTAGTCATGCGTAGCTAATTGCTTTGATTGGGAACGAGGTGAGCCATGGCATAAATTAGGATTGTTTGTTAGCATGAATTCTTCTGTATCGATCTTGTTGTCTTTTGATAAGCCTTTTTACTAGATTGAAAGATTAGTAATTAGAATTATCATTAGATTGGAATTTCCTTTGAGAGAAAGCTTGAGAAATTTCGGGGAATTAGAAGACCGCAAGGTTAATTTGAGCATAGATCGAAAGGCTTGCTCATACCCCCTGAGACCGTATTATAGGATTTCTGCTACCTTATTGCCCTGACCATTGCCATGGTGAACCGAATTTCCCGATCTTCCTTTTATCTTGAAACTCTTATTTAAGCAGTTAGTCATTAGAATCAACCAAATTCACCCCCTCCCCCCTTAATTGTTACTGTTGTAGACTGAAATAAGCAAATAGAATTGATCTTGTCTCTCTGTGGTTCGACCCTTGCTATCACTAGCTATAGTTTTCGTTTGGAATTATAAATTTAATTTTGATACAAAACGACGGTATCAACATTAATTAATGAATTAAGACGACTAAATTGCTGAGATCGAGAGATAATGTAATTTAGGCTTTAGGAATCACTAATCGGGGCGAGAGCTAGCATTAGTAAGACTTAGGGACTGGTAGCATAGGCCGAAAGGAGCTACTAGTTAACTTGGACCGAGAGGACATGTTTTACCGATCCTACACAAGTGTATCTCGAACTTACCTAGGATTATGTGCCATCGCAGCTATAGTGAACTGACCATCTTAGCATTTCTTTTATCATAGTTTACATCTTTTGCGACTTTTATTTATTTATTTAATTTATGTTATTAGTTTTAGTTATAATTCACATCAAAACCCCCCACAACTGTTACCCAACGGACTGAAATATATAGCAACTATTATCTCCCTATCTCCCTGCGGATCGACCCTTACTACCGCTTGCTAGTTGTAGTTCGGAATTTATAAATATTATTTTTGGTACTCACTTCGACAGGTATCAAATTTTGGCGCCGTTGTCGGGGAGGCAGCTCTAGTTTTAGTTGTTTTTTATTTTAGTCTGTGTTTCGCCTCAAGGGAAGACTGAGTACCTTGAGGCAGTTCTTACCATTTCCTCTAGTGTTGTTTTGTTAGGTCCTACAGGTCCTATCTACAGTACTTCAGAAGGGTGCACCCATGTTCCATTCCTAGGAGAAGCAGGTGCCATTTTGTGGGAGATGCGGCGGAGCGGGACACACATCTGAGGCATGCAGGAACCCTAAGGAGAAGATGTTTGCTTTTCATCAACTTCAGCTCGACAATTCGTATAATTACGATCCTACTTCACTGCATCAACCATATGTGCCTCCTTATGAAGCCCCACCACCATCCACTCCACAAAGAAGAGTCAAATAATGAAGTTGCAGAGTTGATAAGTCTAGTGCAGTTGCTTATGGTAGAGGTACAGAAAAGTAATGCGGTAAATGAGGTCTTAATCATGGAGCGGAAATCTCAAATTGCTACATTAGACAAGAATGCAGCTGAGATACCGAGTCAATTCCACTCTCTGAATCAGCGTATTGAGACCGTACATGCAATGACGCTGAGGAGCGGTCCGCTCTCGATGGACCCGAGAAAGTGAAAAAGGGAAGAAGAAAAAGGGCGAGAAAAGACGATCGGCAGAGTAATCACGGTCGATCGACCACATCACCAGTCGATCGACCGGTCCGCGAAATGACACACTTTTTTGGTCTTGTTGAAACCGGTCGATCGATCGACCAACATGGTTGATCGACCGAGGAAGCGATTGATGACGAACCATTCCATCCTCCAATGCCGGATAACATGAGGGATTACTTGTTTCGGGGTACTACTGACTCCGAAATCATCGAGGCAAGATCCGGATCGATGGGTCCGTTCCGATTCCAATGTATGACCCTACGACGGTCAATGGTTCATTCGAGACGGATCAAGAAGGGTCAAGTTACAACAAAGACAGAGTAGTGGATTTTCGGCTAAGTCCACCGATGCTGCAGGTATGAGAGACCTAGAGGAGAGGGCAAAGCTACTTCGACAGACTTCTTATCGGAAAGACTAGTGCCAACCAAAGATGAGGTAACGTTCGATAAATTCAAAGATTTAGTGCGTAGTCTTAATGTGCAAGTACCTTTCTTAGAGCTAGTTAATCAAGTACCTGCATATATGAAGTTTATGAGACAGTTGTTAGCTAAGAAAAGGTCTTTGAATGTTGTCGAGTCTGTCCAATTAACTGAGGAGTCTTGTTCATATTTAACTCACAAAGTCGCCGTAAAACCGTCCGACCAGGTAGTTTCTCTGTCCCCTTTAATATTTGGTACCTTCTCAATTGAGAAGGCACTATGTGACTTAGGGGCTAGTGTCAGTGTTATGCCCTTGAGTCTGGCTAAGAAATTGGGATTGACTAGATTTGCTATTACTGACATGACTGTGCAAATGGCTGACCGTTCTGCAGTTCGGCCAGTAGGGGTCTTAAAGAATCTGCTTGTTCAAATTGAAAAATTCTTTTTCCCTGTTGACTTTGTTGTTTTGGATATTCCTGAAGATGTCAACACCCCAATTATTTTGGGAAGACCGTTTCGCACACTCTTGGTGCAATAATTGATGTAGGGAAAGAACTTTGAGATTTAAGGTAGGGAAGCACTCTATTATGTTTGCCAGTCCCCTAGGAAGAAAGACCCCATGTGGCCCATGACACAATACGATTTCGAAAAGAAATCTTATTTTGTGCTTTCGATGTGCACCCCCGTGTGCCTATTCTGTTATGACACCTCCGCCCCGAATGGGAGCAAATTGGAGGAAGATTCTTCTATTTTGACTGTTGCAGGAACTGGTTTGGGGAAGGAAGAACCGCTCGCTGCTTTAACTGTGAAGGAGCCAATTGTTCAGAGAGGCGGTCTAAGATGTCTTAGCTATGGCACTAACGAGGAGCCAGATGAGGAGCCAAAGAAGAAGGAGCCAATCAAAATTTCGGAGTCGGATCTTGAGTGTGAGGAGCTAGAAGATGATGGCCATGCTTGGGAAGATGCTAGAGATGATCCATTGAGTATTCCAGTCGGAGTAGAGTGGAGTCCAGCTTCTGAGATGAGCATTGCGGAAGCTACTTCATGTAGACAGAAGCCTTGGTCGGAGATTTTCCACAGTTTCCGTTGATCTATGCGTTTCTTAGACCTTTTAAAAACTATTTTACTGCTTTTAGACTATTTATCGTTTTTCGTGTGCGCGAGACTTCGCTTTAATAAGTTTGCTTAGGATTTATTTAGACTTTAGACAGTTACTTTGGGTTTTGCGCAATTTCGGGCGCGTTATTATGTGTATTTACAGGTTCATATACCATATTAGCTCAATTTATTGGGCTAATTCGAAGAAAATCAGAACTTACAGCAGGTTTCCCAGTCGATCGATTGCCTCCTGTAGTCGATCCGGGGCTCTAATTCAGTGCTTCATTCTGTTCACTTTGGTCGATCGACTGGGTGATGTGGTCGATCGACCATGTTCGCTATTGTACCTGTTTTTGATCATTCCCCTGCTGTGTTTGGTCGATTCGCGGAGTTGAGGGAGCCTTTTCTCCACTTTATTCTCCAATTTATTTTTGTTTTCTTCCGTTTCCTTATTGTGCACATAATTTTGTGTTTCATAAATTGCCTTCTCGGAAATTATGCGCGGTACTTTTGTTTGTCTTTTCAGGTATTTATTGGTAGCACTGCTGGTTACTGAAGCCTCCTAGCTCACACTGGTTAGGGGAGGTTTCCTTTTGCTGCGCTTAAAGTTTTGTGAGTTTCCGAGTCCTTTTCATGTCTTTTTAATTAATTTTAACGCAAAATCTCATTTCCCTTTTATTTCATTACATGACTTTGCACAATGGGGACATTGTGTGATTTGGTTTGGGGAAGGGTTTTGCGTTGCATTTCATTTGCTTGCATTCACGTTTACATTTTGTCTTGCATTGTTGTTTATTTTCCCTTATAAATACAAAAATTGAAAAAAAAAAAATTAAAAAATTTCAAAAATTCAAACAAAATGTCATGTTTATTTTAGCATATAGGTTGAGTCGGAACGGTAGTATTTCAATGATGACATTGCATTTGCAGCTGTTTATGCCTAAACCTTGCTTAATTGACATGTTATTGGTAGAATCATTTGCATAGTCTACGAGTTTTCGTTATATTTCTTGCTGAAGTTGAGACTTGACTTAAATTTTGGCAAACTACTTATATTCTGAGGTTTAATTTATCTAGGATTGTGAGTAGTTACTCCTTGCATATCATGTATCATTAAGTTGCACATTTATGAAATTCAATTGCTTTTTGCCTGCATACATTCGGGTTAGTGGTTGGTGTCACATGCAGGGAGGTGCTTACAATTTCCCCTTAATTCATTTTACCCATTGAACTCCACATTAGCCAAATTTGCCTGTTGACCCTTAGCTAGATCCAAATTTAGCCTGCCTTGTCAAGCAGTTTAGATTGTTTTGCGGTATATAAATTATTGTGCCATGTTTGGTTTGTATCCAGTGATTTGGAGTTGGTATTTAATGAAGAAAAGGAGGATGAAAAAAAAAAAGAAAAAGAGAAAAAAAGCATGAAAGAAAAGAAAAAAAAAAAGAGAAAGAGAAGTTGAAAAAAGAAAAATTCAAAAAAATGATGGAAAGAAAGATTGAAAAAAAAAGAGATGTTGTTTGATGAGACGGTTTCTGCTCCTATGTTCTATCTTATATCATTTGAGGAGTATTTTCAGTTTGGTTTGGTGAGTTTTGTGCCAAATGAAGGGCACGTGCTTAATTCATAATCGGATGAGAAATGGATGTTGTCATATGGTTTTGTTTAGGTACTAGCTTGATCACCTATACCTCCACATTCCCATAAATATTTTGCCTTTTCTTACCCATTGCCTCACTTTACCATATTTTTGTAAGCCCCGGTACTGTGGGACCTTGTTTGGTTAGAATGTATGTACGGTAGTTTGAATTGTCTATCATATTAATTGCATGCATGATTATGTGGGTCGTAGTCTAGGTGAGCGGCTATTTCTCGTCCTCTCTTACATATATATGCTTACCCTTTGCTTCATGAGAGAAGAGTGACCCGTGAGAGTCCAATTTTAAAGGTCTTGCAAGGTCGACGGTTCAGCTTTATTTTTAAAGGATATATAACTCGTTTGCATGATTCATATTACTAATTGATTGTTAGTTGTTGCATTAAATTGGTTTAGGCTTAACATGTTGCATTTCGCTCTGAGATTGAACTCGGTCCATTAGGTTTTAGGATCGAGTCTAGTTCTTGCTTGGGGACAAGCAAGGGTTTGGTTTGGGGAAGTTTGATGCGTGTCTAATATATGATGTTTTGCACTTCATTTCACACGCATTTCAGAGCTCAATTGAGTAGTTTATGCTACTATTTCCCTTGTTTCGTGTATTTCTTCCTTTTTGTGTGATATTGCAGAAATATGAAGATTTCAGCGGAAAATGAGCCAAATCCGTCCCTAGATGTTTAGCATTGCATTTGACACGGAGTAAAGACTCGGGAAGCGAAATTGGTGCGCATTTCAAGGCCTGAAAGACATATTTGCGAGAGTTTAGAATCGAACTACCAGCTACAGTGGTCTATAGACTGACGTACATGGTCTATAGACTGTCAGAATGCTTCTCGACATTGCAGCCTGCTTCAGATGGCAATCTCTAGAGGTCTAGAGCTGATAATCGAGTGATTCCAATTGGAGGTGAAAGCTTATCCTCTTAGCTTTCCAACGCCGCATAGAACGCCTGATTTGACCAAGTAACGAAGAAATGGCAGCTGTTTTAAGATCGGTGCTCGCTGCAAGAATCGTCAGAATGCAATTCTGTACAGCACATGTGGTCGATCGACTGGTCCAAGTGGTCGATCGACCACCCCACGAGCTGTGCGCAAGTTAAAAGATCGAGAATTCCAAAGCCCATTGTGATTAGGTTTAGGAATAGAGGTTACGCAGGATTATTCCTATATAACATAACCTTAGTTTTCAGAATAAGGATCCAGTTTTTATCATTCAGTTCTTAGATACAATTCAACATTCGTTAGTTTAGATTATTTCCGCCAATAAAGTTTACTCATGCATTCGGTTTTGATCTTTCCTTCCTGTTCTATACGGTATTCTTCTGTTCTTATATTCCGTTTTATTGCTTTCGTTCGTAGTATAGAATTGGTAGGTTAGATCACCCGAAGCCAAATTATTGTTTTATGTTACTCGTTTATTTAGCTATCTCAATCGTGAATTCGTCTGTTTTATTAGTCAATTTTATCGTTGTTATTACCTTCAATATGAGCAGCTAAATCACCTTGCTAAGATGTAGGGGATCTATGGCGTAGATGGCAGTAGAATAGGTAACCCCGCATTAGGGCTTGGTCGATCGACTGGCTTAACTAGTCGACCGACTGAGCCGGTTGGTCGATCGATGGGTAGTGGTCGATCGACTGACTCCGTGTCTGATTAGCACCGTATAATTCGTTAAGTGCAATATTTAACAATGAGACCGAGAGGAGACTTGTTAGATGCTTAGTTTTGACCAACCCATAGATCGAGAGATAGGGAATCGCATTAATTAATGAATTAAGACGACTAAATTGCTGAGATCGAGAGATAATGTAATTTAGGCTTTAGAAATCACTAATCGGGGCGAGAGCTAGCATTAGTGAGACTTAGGGACTGGTAGCATAGGTCGAAAGGAGCTACTAGTTAACTTGGACCGAGAGGACATGTTTTACCCATCCTACACGACTGTATTTCGGACTTACCTAGGATTATGTGCCATCGCAGCTATAGTGAACCGACCATCTTAGCATTTCTTTTATCATAGTTTACATCTTTTGCGACTTTTATTTATTTATTTAATTTATGTTATTAGTTTTAGTTATAATTCACATCAAAACCCCCCACAACTGTTACCCAACAGACTGAAATATATAGCAACTATTATCTCCCTACCTCCCTGCGGATCGACCCTTACTACCGCTTGTTAGTTGTAGTTCGGAATTTATAAATATTATTTTTGGTACTCACTTCGACAGGTATCATCTCACATCTTGATTGTAGGCAAATTCACGCATGTCCCATAGTATTAGGGAGTGGTTCACCCGATTGATAAGGTCCGACATATGATATTGGCTCAACATATATAACAACAACAACAATGACAACGACTATAACAACAATGATATAATATGCAACACCACACATCAAAATAAGACCAATTATGAAATACGCTCTCCAACATGCCATAGACATCTATTACTTAATTATTCTGACTCCTTGAGTTCTCATGAACCAATATACAACATAAGAGACTCACCAAGATCCTCAAACATTACTATGTAACGCAATGCAACTCATAATATGTAAATGATGTCAAAGACACAAATATGCACACATGTTATTGAAAACGAGTAAGGTTAACCTACCTTTTAGCATATCTTTAAAAGCTACTTGAATTCGACCCGATTCCATCTCATGAAACCCTCTTATCCTATACAAACCACACAATGCTATCACAAATTCATCCTACACTATTATACACTACAAAACCCCTTATTATAACCCACTAATTACCCATATTACATGTACTAACTACTAATTAATTACCCAAGATAAAATCCCCAAAGGGTAGGGTTCATATTAAATGAAAGGGAGGTAGATCTTAACTTACAAGGTAAGAGGAAGAAAGAAGGAAGATGAACGATCCACAAAAACAACCTTGAATCCGATTATAATATTTTTGTGAGGGTTTTAGAGAGAAGGGAGAGAGTTTAGAGTCAGAAGGAAGGAAGGAGGAAATGATTTGGATAAGATAAGGTGAAATCCCGAAATCGACGTTTTCGGGTGCTTTACAGTGGCACTCGGGCGAGTGCCGAGTCCACTCAGTCGAGTGCTACTCACTCGGTCGAGTGCCACTCTTTCGGTCGATTTCTCGCCCACTCGACCGAGTGTCAGCCACTCGATCAAGTAAACCCTCGACTCGGTCCACTGCAACACAACTAGGGGAGGAAGTATCATTTAATCAGTTTAATTTGGGTTACTTTGTCAGTCAGTCGAGCACTTTGGGTGAATTTCGGGGATAAAATTCTTTTAAAGGAGGGAATACTGTAATACCCCGTATTTTAAGGCATGGTTAGTTGTAAGTCAAACGGTGGAAATGTTAAATGTATTTTAGAAATTATATTAACTTGAGAATTAGATTGTGAGACGGGAATAATAAATAAAATATTAAATGAGACGGGATAATGGTGTTAGGCGTGTAAGTAGTAAAGCAAGGGAGTAATTTAGTAAATAGTATGTAATAATAATAAAAGAATACTAATAATACTAATAATAATATGGTATAATAATATAAGAGGAATTTCCTAGAAACTTCCTAAAAGACTACCTACCACACTATAAATGCAAGGCTTGTCCTATTCACAATTCACTTTAGCACTTTTAGAACATCACATATAATTTGGTGAGAGCGAGAGAGAGAGAGAGGGAGATCTAAAAGGGACAAAAAGGGATTCATCTTAATTAATCATCTCAAGGTAAGATATCATCTCACAATTTAATCCGTCTTTTATTATTTAATTCAGGTTGCCATATTGACCACCATATGACTAGCTAGCACCGTGACCTTTCCGTGAAACACAGTGGGACTAACCGGACCTCTGCTTTGACTGTAGTTGACCGACCTAGGGTTGGGGATATGAGTGTTGTTGTGGTTGTTGTCAGATTGCACCGAGGGTTTGAACACGGGTTTTTAAACCCCTAGCTTGACTTGTCTAGCCTGGGTTGATTGGGGTTGGTTCCTAGTGGTGGGTCGTCTGTTTTGGCGGTGTTGGGGTTGTTAAAGATGGTGTTTTGTGCGGTGGTTGCCGTAAATTCCTACATGGTTGGTTGTTGTGGGTTTTGCCCTAAACCAAGTAATTGATATGTGTAGGACAACCAAGGCTTGACTAGACCTTAACCAAGGGAGCTGGCGTCACTAGTGGGATCACCATGGATCAAGGGAGACCACGGTGGTGGCTGATGTTGCATGTGGTGATTGTAATTTAGGTTGTCTCGTGTGTTATTGGGGTTTGAGTGTCGTGTGTGGGGGTTGTTAGACCATAGATATGGCAGCCTTTTGTGGTTGTTATTTTTTGTGTTCAGGCCGTGGCTGGGTTGTTGGCAGAGGAGGCTCGTGGTGGAGCTGGTGGCAGGTGGTAGAGGTTCTCGGTTATTGGTGTTTAAGGCGGGGTTATGTGGGTTCTTCAAGGAATTATAACACGGGTTGAAACCGTGTATTTTGGGGTTGTTGTTAAGACGGGTTTTAAATAATTAATTTATGTAATAATATAATTACTATAATTAAATTGTAAATCTTTTAATTACTTTATATGATTAGAATATTTAGTGATTGCGATTATTATTTATGTTAGGTGATAGTTTCGTTGAAGAGTACTTTTAGTTGATTACTTGGATTGCATTGTTGGAGTAATTGCTTATCAGGTAGGATAACTACTCAACTGCTTGCCTTTCTGTGTTTATATTATTCATTTACCATGTACGATTGGTTGGATTATAGCCTTTGGCTGAGATATTTATTGTGGACGGTTTTCCATGAAGTATTTTATCGTTATTGCATATATTGGCATGTGATATGCATTCAGTTATAAGTTATTGTGCTTTAAGGCCCAGGCTGGTGATGCAGACTTGTCTTTGGGTTATAATGTGTGAGTAAGGCTCCAAGCTGGTGCTGCAGACTTGTCTCTGGTGTCCTCAGGTTTATCCTGGTTTGCTGAACTTCGGGTTAAGGGTTGCCCCGGGCCAGGGATTGGCGGGATGAACGGGTGTTTCGGATGATGAGTGTAGCTGTATTGGCATTTGCATTTCTTATCATACATATTTATTGTGTCCATATTATATCTGTTGTTTATTTATCCTACTCGACCTTTTGGTTGACGTGTGTTTGTTCTGTTAAAATAAAATGATATCTGCTTTAATTGATGGCATCCTGTGGTGAACCAATTAATATTTCCAGTTAATTGGAGAGAGGGGAAAGCTGAGCAAGAAGTACATCGAACCATATGAGATTCTAGACAGAATTGGAGAGGTAGCATACTATCTTGCGCTACCTCCAGCTTTAAGCGGAGTCCATAATGTTTTTCATGTTTCCCAGGTAAGGAGGTATGTGAGTGATCCTTCCCATGTGTTTGCACATGAGGGGGTGGAAGTGGATGAGAACTTGACTTACGTGTAAGTGGCAAAGGAAATTCTTGATAGGAATATGATAAAGACGAGGAATGGAGAGATAGCGCTGGTAAAAGTTCTCTGGTCTAATCATAATGTAGAAGAGGCTACTTGGGAAGTTGAGGTCGAGATGAGAGCGAAATATCCCCATCTTTTTGTTTAGGTATGTTTGGTTACGGGGACGTAACCTTTTATTTTAGAGGGGTAGAATGTAATACAACATTAACTTTTTTTCTTAAAAGTCTATCATTCATTTGGGTTCATTGGCTATGGTGTAGTGAACTTTGGCACGAATTTCTTTTTTAGGAGGGAAGACTGTAATACCCAGTATTTTTGAAGTACATTTTATATAATTTATAAGTCATTTATACATTTTATAAGATAAGAGAATTTATATTTGTGTGATATTAATATAAAGAATAATATTAGCCATAATTATAAAAGAAAGAAAAAAAAACGAAAGGGGGAAGGCCAGACGGTCCAGGGAGTATAATACTTCCTCCATTCAACTCCACTCTACCATCTTTCCTTTTTCATCCATTCAACTCCACTCTACCTATTTCCTAAAACGGAATGACAAATGACCATTTTATCCTCATACCCCATTACTTATTTACAATATTTGCCACTCATACCTCACTACTTCTACATTAAAGTCCACCCTTTTCCACTCATACCCCACTTAATTACATTATACCCCATTATTTATATACAATATTTTCCACCCAACCCCACCCTTCTTAATATTTGTGCAAAATACAAATAGGTAGAGTGAAGTTGAATGGAGGAAGTACATGGGTGGTGTGTTTGGTTAAGGAACTACCTATATTGCCTAGATATTTTATCATTTTATTAATTTATGAAATTACCTAGAAACTTCTTAAAGATAAACATGTTAGTGTGTGTGTATATATATATATATATATATATATATATGGTCGAGATCCCGTACGAACTAAAGTTCAGTACGAACTGTACGAACTCACCTAAGATACCACATTAAGTTGTTAAAAAAAATTCCACCCGTACCTTCTCTCTCCTTCTTCCTTACCCATCCTTATCCAATACCCAGTACCCACCATCCCAACTCCCTTCTCCCTTGTCCTTATCCACCACCACCACCACTCGTCACCGCTTCAGGCCATGATGATAACTTTTTCAACCTGACAATTCCACTGTTTCTAGCGACGTCGACGTACCGAACCAACCGCCAGCTTTTATTCGTCACCTTTGCTGGCGATGAAAACGTCGTTAGAGACAATTATCCGGCTCCAAATTTCCCGATAATCTCGCTGGATCAAATAAAGTTTTGAAATATTACTTCGTTTTTGGTAGATCTAACATTTCAATCGAGTTTGATGAAGAAAAAAAAATGTAATTGGCGTACGGTTACGTTGTGTGGTAGTCATAGGTGGGTTGCATGGGTCGCCGTGGTAATGGGATATCGATGATGAGGGGATTCGAATGGGAGAGAGGTCGTCGCTAGGAAGAAGTTCGCCGGTGAGGGTCAGTGAAGTATGGACGGCGTCTATGTTGATATTAATGGTGATGGTTAATGGGTGAGGTTAGTAAACGATGCTGCGTGGTGGGTCAGGTGTTAGTCGCGGGTAGAGTTGGTCAGTGTTGGTGGATGTGAGATGGTGAGTGGTGGTTGCATAATATATGACCGCAGATACACAAGCTAGTACTACAAGATACACAAATCGACTTGTGTATCTAGACTATAAATTCTGGAGTGTTAATTTATGATACCACATGAATGTGTGAACTGGAGCATATTAAATAGCATATTGGCTTGCGGTTGGTTCTGGATGCAAGAAATTGGAGCAAAAATTAGATCTTAAGCAATGCTCAAATATTCTTGATTCTGGGCTCTTGGCAACTACTGCAAGAACATATGTCCGGTAAGTAGTAAGCTTACTGATACAATCTACTTCCTACGAATTTGTGCAACATTATACACCTGTGAGGCTGTGATTGTGAGAGATTTACTTATCATTGACAACAGGGAGCCTTACTATAGTTAATTCAAGGTGATTTATATGTCAGAAAAGAATAAAGGAGTGTATCTAAATTGCTAGATGTACGTATCTAGTAATTTAATGGAGAGTATCTAACAAGCAAAAGGAGTGTATCTAGCAACTTAAAGCGTGTATCGAACAACTTGAAAGAGTGTATCTACTAATTCGAATGAGTGTATCTAGTAACTTAAAAAAAATTATCGAGCAACTTTATGGAGCGTATCTAGGTAGCTACAAATATGTATCTATTATTTCAAATAAGTGTAGCTAGTAAGCAAAAGAAGTGTATCTAGCAACTTAAAAGGAGTGTATCCAACAACTTGAATAAGTGTATTTAGCTAGCTATAGCCTATAAGTATGTATCTACTAATTCAAAGGAGTGTATCTAACAAGTTTTTGCTACATCATATGAACCAAACAAGGAAATAAGGAAAGTGTTTACCACCAAAACAATCATGGCCATGCATTTATGATTTGCTAATACATTTTCGTTTTGTACAACAGGTTTTCGTAGAAGTAAAATAAAAATGATGCACGCATTCATAACTTTGTATTTTCAAATACAAAGTTATTTTCAGTAATGCTTTACTAGTGTCCATTGGATGAAATATGCAAACTATTGTAAATGATAAAGAGAATAGTGCTAACATCATTTTCTAATTTCGTATTTTCAATTGTTTAGGGTTATAATTTGGTGTTTGGAAATGTTGATATTGAATATGGAGTGCATAAATGGAGAGTAGAGGCCGGACCAGAAAAGACCTGAAACCTCTGATGAATTACATGTTGATAACGATAAGAGAGCTTGTAATTTGGTCGGGATTGGATAGTTGATCGATATAGCAGTCTTCGTGAGGATCAACGTAGCCAGTCATCTCGTGATAGTTCGAAATTTATTGGGCTTATATCTAGTTTGAGTAATTACGCTGATCCTTCTGTTCAATTAGTAGCTTTGACTGAACTTTGTGAGCTTTTATCATTTGCTGTTGGAGTTATCAATGTGTTTATTATATGACAGTAGATGATAATTTTCACTTTGTGGTTGAAAATGTCACGGTTTTAATTGATGACATGTTCTGTGGTTCTGTATGTAGATTAGGTGAACAACTTGGGAACAATTGCACAGTCTAGAAACAAAGAATTCAGAGGCATTGCAAGCCGGAGCGGATGTGAGTATGATCGGCCAAATTAGTGCCGGATTTTACTCCACTTTCTTGGTTGCTGAGAAGGTTATTGTCACTACCAAGCACAATGATGACGAGCACTCGAGTAGTATGTCTGGGAGTCACAAGCTGGTGGTTCATTTGCTCTTACTCGGGCAGTTGAGTAAGCTAGAGATTATGGGCAAAGCAACATGTGACCAATTGGGAACCAAAAATTATAGCATGTTGCAGAGTAAAGGCCAGGCCAGTTGAGAACCAAAAATTGCAGAGGGGATTCCTTCTAGATATGGTGTGCATGAGCCAAGCAACTTGGTGTTCAAAAGACTATCATTGAAAACGACTCTTTATTTTTAGTTAATAGATTTTAATAGTCAGAGGTCCGGAAAAGTCCCATGGAGCTTGATCATCGATGACATAGTTGAGTCATCCCATCTTTTTAATTCTTTTCATTGTATTCATATCAAACGGGAAGGGAATACCGTCGCAGTAATGTTGCTAGATTGTGTCAAACTGTAGAAGAAGAAATATTTTGTTTGTTGGACATTCCGCCAGCTATCTTACCGCTATCGAAGATTGATTTACTCTAATAATATCATCCTTCCTGTTTGCTTAAGAAAAAAGTCACTGATTTTGTAATCTTTCTTGATTAATATTTATAATCCTTGATTTGTAATGCTTAATTTGGTTTCTTATATTATTTTTGATGTGTTTTCACGTTCAATAAGTTCATATGTTGTTTAACAAAAGTATGTTTTTTGGTGTAAATCATCGATTTTAAGTCAGGTAGACTAATATTGTGAGTTTTTGTTCAGTTATTCATTTCTTATGTTTCTCTTCTAAATTTAGTTGTGTATTGTTCTAGCTCCCAGACATTGCCACTACTTGAATTGCCTCCTTAGGAGGACTAGGATCCTAAAACCTTTTTTTTAAAGGCTATAATTTTTGGTTTTGTTTTAAACTAATTATCCTTAATGTATAGATGTAGTGTCAAAATAAAGTTGATAGTTTGCTAAACGGCTTGTATCTAGCAGAAAAGTGTATCTGGCAAGGTTAAGGAGTGTATTTAGTAAGGTAAATGTTTGTATCTAGCAATCTAAAGGTGTGTATCTTACTTGCCAGAGATGTGTATCTAACAAAGTAAATGAGTGTATCTAGCTAGCTAAATGTGTGTATCTAACAACTTAAAAGAGTGTATCTAGCTAACTAAAGGTATGTATCTAGTAACTTAAATGATTTTATCTAATCCCCTTTGTTCGTAATTTAAGTAAACAGTAGATACATTTCTTATATACTTCAATTTTAGCTACAATTGCGCACCACCGTAGGTCCGCAATTATCACATACTAGTACGAAGAGATCCCTTACGAACTAAGTTACGGTGTGCATCGTACGATTTAGCACATAAAAGTCGATTGTACATAGACTGGTCCATTTTTGCACATAAAAGTCGATTGAGCACACTTATTATGCCGATGGTGTTAGATTGTTAGTATCCTCAGTGAAAAGTTAAAGAGTATATCAAACATTAACACTTATTGGTATTTTTCAGTATGACATTGCTTCTGGGACCTGCAGGATCAGGAAAATCTACATTTGTTATTATCTTTGGCTAGAAAACTTGAGAGTACCTTGAAGATGATCAATATTTAATTCTCATAAAATTCTTAATCTTCAACTTGGCAGGATATTTTTTGTCGATGTGCTTATGCAATTCTTCACTAACAAATTAACAATCAATGATCAATAGAGGACTTAACTTTTGTTGATCCTCAGAAAAGTGGAAGCATTACGTACAATGGTCAGGGAATGAATGAATTTTGCGTTCAAAGAACTTCAGCTTACATAAGCTAAACAGATAATCACATTGCAGAACTGACAGTAAGAGAAACTTTCGATTTTGCTGCTAAATGTCAAGGTACAAGCGAATTATTCTCAGGTTGGTTGGTCGGTCTTAAACTTTCGATTAGCACATGATCAATGTTCATTCAGTAGGTCGTCTATATTAGCATCCTCTATCAACTAGCGACTTCTTAGACATGGGCTGACACGCTCCAACAACGAACTAAGTTATGGTGCGAAGTACGAACTACTCAGATACATCTCTCCCTTCTTCCAGATAGATTTATAGCTACTCTAGATACATTTTTCTGAAATGTATCTAGAAACATATCATATGTATCCGCCACCTAACTTTGAGTACCACCGCTCACTACCACTACTACCACCAATACATTTATAGGTACATTTCAGAAAATGTATCCGCCAAAATGTATCTAGCGTACATTTTTCTGAATGTTACTCCATTTAATACAACCCAAAATGTGATGCTCCAAAATAGAACGGATACACCACATGTCCTTTGACGCCCAGATACGCTATCAGACGACGTCGGCTCCAGTGATGACTTCTACGGCAAAGTTTAACATAATTGTGTTCGAAAATGTACAACGATTTCAACTATCTAATTAAAATTTTGAAATTCCTCATTAATATGTATAGATCTAAGATTTTAAAACTGAATTTTGTCGAGATACAACCATAGTTCGCACCCTAATTTAGTTCGTACAGCCTATAAAGAGTAATTGGGGGTTTTAATAGGGACCAAGCTGATCCCAACTAACATCACACCACTACCACCACGACTACCACTGACATCATCACCGGCCAGGCAGAGCCGACGACATCAAAGGACAGCCTAGACAGAGATGGCGACGTCACCGAACAGCCATGACACCGGTGTGACTCTAATTCGAAATTTGAGCCAATACCTCATCAGGTAAACTGGTAAATATATCCGCAGAATGCGGCCGCAGTAAACTACTACTCGCCATCGTCACTGTTGATTTAAAACAAACAAGAAGAAAATAAACATACAAATTCCAATATAATTCGTTTATTCATGCTGGGAAATGCAATCTGCAATTGAATTTGATAATGACAAACGAACCCTAACAACACAACAAGTAACTTTGACGAGATTGAGCAAAAGGATCAATTGCTAAACTAAAAATTGAGACAGAACAAGAATGAATCAATTGCTAATAACAAAGCAGATTAAGAAAAGAAATTAATGAGCAGATAACAATCAATCAATTAAAGGAATCAATAATGACTTCCAAATTACAAAGCAATAACAACAATTGCATAGAGTAGTGAATTTTGAAAAATACTAATACTAGATCTACATAAAACAAGACCACCACCGCAGACCAGCACACCCAAGGTCCGACACCACAATAACACCAACGAACAAATTTCCGACCGAACAATACCTTTTTTGATTTAAAATGTTCCGATAGAATCTATAATGTCCATATTTTTTATCAATTATACACCATTTTTGGTAGATCTGCAAATTGAGAATCAATTTTTTTTATATATGTGGTTGTCGTAGGAGGGAGATGGGTGCAAAACGGGGTAGAATGGAAGTCAGGTGCCGACGTCGTCGTATGGTAGGTCGGAGGGAATGCCGGCGTTCGATGGTGGCAGCACTTGGAGGGAGTGCGCCATTTTCGATGGTGGTTGCTGGAGAGAAAACAAAGAAGAGAACGAGAGGAGAGAGTGAGAAGTGGACATGTCGCCGGTGGGGCGGCGACGAGGTTTGGCAGTCCAGCGCCGACGACATGTGGTTGTGGCCTTGTGGATATGGATGAGATTTGAGAGAGAGTAAATGTGTGTGGAGGACAATTGACTTTGTGTTAAAATTGTCACGAGGCATGGTAAGAATGAGTGGTTCGCGCGAGGGTTTAATATTAGGTGATTTAAGTCAGTTCGTACGGTTCGTAACTTAATTTAGTTCGTACGGGATCCTGATTCTATATATATATATATATATATATATATATATATATATGTATGTATATATATATATATATAAATTGAATCATGTGAGGCACCCTTCTTAGGGTGAGGCGGCTGAACCCTTTCTAAACCATTGGATCTAATTATTACAGATGCATCAGATCTTGACACGTGTCCCCCTATATACTTCCCAACTAACGCAGTTTCCCTCATTTACTCTCTCATTTTCACGCATGTGTTTCTCTCTCTCTTCAAACCTTCTTCAGCTCACTCATCTTTTCCGCCATTACTATCGAGCTTCCAACGAGCTTCCAACCGCCATTACTACCAAGCTTCTGACCGCCATTATCCTGCTCAGCTTAGGTACTTTCGATTCAATAGTATTCATTTCAATTTATCCCTAATTTTCATTCCGTTTCTGTGATTCATCTTCAATAGTATTCATTTCAATTCATCCCTAATTTTCATTCCATTATCAGTGTACTTTCATTCCGTATTTTTCATACTAATGTTCAATCTACTTATTTACTTCGCTAATTTTAAGCTCAACTATTTCCATTACTTATTAATTTGTTTTTTCTGCAGGTTTTAATCATTTATTGAGCATCATCGACCACAATAGGAGCGCATGAAATCAATTGCAGACGATTTCTCCGCTTTTTCGTCAGGTCCTTTCCCTTGCTTACCTATTTACTACCAAGATTTCAATTTTGGTTGGTTAATCTGTTATGTTCCTGTTTTTCCTGCTTTTATGAATCCTATATCTAAGTTCGTGAAACTAGGAGGTCAATTTGTGAAACAACAATCTCACATTGTGAAACTTGGACTGAACTCTGCAGGTTTTAATCGTTTATTGATCATCATCAACCATAATAGGAGCGCATAAAATCAATTGCAGATGATTTCTAAGCTTCTTCGTATGTCCCTTTCCCTTTTCTGCTATATTATGCTGTTAATTGAAGTTTCATTGTTATTGTTCATTATTAGTTATGAGTCTTATGACTGATTTCATGTAATCTAGGTTTGTGGCGAACCTCATGTGTACCAAATGTTGCTCATAATACCTTTGTTTCTGAGGATACACCTTTTAGTCTGCCTTCTGCTGTTGTTGCTTCATAGTTAATTTTAGAAGTTTCGCCTTTATTTTGCGAGTTTTAGGATCCTTGCATTCATCCGCCTGCGTGTATTTTGTCATTAGCTTGTCACTCTTTTGCTGCGTGTTTTGTTTTCGGAGGTTTGAATCAATTTCAGTAGCTACTATGTCTTTTAAAATGTGTTGTTGCTTGATTGTTGGGTAGCTACAGCAGCTACACCTCATATGCGTTGTTCCATTGTTCCGTTTATACTTCGAATGCGCTTTCATTCTTCCGCCTAGCATTTTACTGCTGCTGTATATACTTTGAATGCGCTTGCTAGCGTTTAGTTGTTCTTTGCTTTCGGCTGCTTGCGTTTTTGGGTTTGTGTGTCCCTCTTTGTCTTCTCTTCTTATAGCCATGTTTGTCTTCTCTTCTTATATTGTCCGTAACCATTTCACTCTAAGTTTCACTAAATCACCCTTTGAGGTCCAAGTTTTACAAAATAACCTTCTACTTTCACAAACTAAGGTCTCTGCTTCACACAAACATAAAAAAAAAAAAAAAAAAAAAAAACTTTCATACGTAACCTTCTAGTCCTGGACAAAATGTTTGAGCATGTTGTATATAAATAATTTGACTATAAAATAACGCGGGAATTCTATACTCCTTAGGGTAGTTACTTTATTTATATGCACCCGCAATTTGTTAGCTTCTTCACCTAACCATTATATGCACCCTCTGAACCCATTCCCCTCGGTTGAACCCGATCCCCTCGTTTGCTTACTTTCACGGAATTCAAAATTCAGCAGAATGATTGGCTGATGTTTTTAATACTTTGATCTACAATTAGAAATTTTTCTTAGGTGTTTTGAGTTTTATTGTGTCAAACTAAACGTGTTTTACTAACTTGCCAAAATGTAGGTTCGTTCCATTTAAGTGTCAATTACGTTTCTCTAAACAAACATCTATGGAAAATTGGTGCAAGGGGTGGGTTCTGAATATTAAACAGAAGATAAAGCACAATTTGTTGAAAATTATGTAACTGAAAAGCAAATGACTATGGGTTTTTCATTTGCTTCCTTAAAGGAAGTCAAAGTCAATGGAAGACGCTATCAAGCACAACATGCTATTTTCAATAATCAAGATCTAATGAATGAAATCTTCACATGCCTTGATTTTTACGAAGATAAGGCAAACATGGCCATCGTTTGTAGAAATTGGTCTCAACTCTTTCTTGTCCACCCAACTGCTATTCATGTTGACATGGCATTCTTGCATTCTCTAGTCATAAATGATTCAAATGGTGTAAGGACTATTCGTAGAGGTCCTAGAATAGTTTACAAAAGATGCAAATGTTTTATGACGGAGGATAAGACAGCCAAATTAATCCTCCATAATCACCAAGCAAAAAATGAAAATCGGAGCCCCTACCTTAACGATCTTGATGATATTACAATGGGCCAAGTTAAAGAGTTGTTGCGTGCTTTGGCTCCGCCATCTGAGGCATGAAACAGAGTAATTGCCATTGCTACAAACTTGCTACTAACTCATGAAAATTTATCTTTTCTTGATTTCCCTTTTGAGATCGATATATAGCCCAAGTTTGCCACACTTTTTGCCAATGTACTCTCTGTGTACTTAGTGCTTCATACATTAATGTTTAAAAGTTGCCCTTTTTTTAGCCTTTTAGTAGTTATTATGTATAATTATGTACTTCTTTAGTCAACCTTTTGTATAATTAATTATTGTATAATTATGTAAATCTTGTGGGCACCTTTTGTATAATAATATAGTTCTTTATTTAACCTTTTAGATAACAACATTTATTATGTAATATTCAACTTTGTTTTCAATATTAGCATCAATCTCTTTTATATGAAATTTTTTACGCGCCCTTGGAAGCGGTTATGTCAAAGAAGGGAAAGGGTTTAGGGTTAGATTAGGCGGATCCGTGGTAGCGGTCTGCCTAATCTAACCCAAAACCCTTTCCCATCCCGTTTTAGGACACCCGACCCCCTACTTTAAATCCCGTCCCCCAAAGAAGGGTTCACCCGTCCCCTCTAGGGTGTCTTTTGGTCCTCCTGCCACTCGAGTGAGTAGCAAGGGAAAGGGTTTAGGGTTGGATTAGGCGGATCCGCGGTAGCGGTCCCCCTAATCCAACCCTAAACCTATCCCGTCCCGTTTTAGGACACCCAACCCCATACTTTAAATCCCGTCCCCCAAAAAAGGGTTCACCCGGCCCCTCTAGAGTGTCTTTTGGTCCTCCTACCGCTCGAATGAGTAGCAACGGAAAGGGTTTAGGATTGGATTAGTCGGATCCGCGGTAGCGGTCCGCCTAATCCAATCCTAAACCCTTTCCCGTCTCGTTTTCGGACACCAGGCCCCCTAATTTAAATCCCGTCCCCCAAAAAAAGGGTTCACCCGTCGCCTCTAAGGTGTCTTTTGGTCTTCCTGCCACTTGAATGAGTAGAAAGGGAAAGGGTTTAGGGTTGGATTAGGTGGATCTCGCGGATCCGCCTAATCCAACCCTAAACCCTTTCCTGTCCCGTTTTAGGACACCCGGCCCCCTACTTTAAATCCCGTCCCCTAAAAAAAGGGTTCACTCGACCCCTCTAGGGTGTCTTTTGGTCTTCTTGATGCTCGAATGAGTTGCAAGGGAAAGGGTTTAGGGTTGGATTAGGCGGATCCGCGGTAGTGGTCCACCTAATCCAACTCTAAACCCTTTCCCGTCCCGTTTTAGGACACCCGGCCCCGTACTTTAAATCCCGTCCCCCAAAAAAGGGTTCACCCGGCCCCTCTAGGTTGTCCTTTATTCCTCCTGCCGTTCGAATGAGTACAAGGAAATGGGTTTAGGGTTGGATAACGCGGATCCGCGGTACGCGGATCCGCCTAATCCATCCCTAAACCCTTTCCCGTCCCGTTATAGGACACCCGGCCCCATAGTTTAAATCCCGTCCCTTAAAAAAGGGTTCACCCGGGCCCTCTAGGTTGTCTTTCGGTACTCCTGCCACTCGAATGAGTAGCAAGGGAAAGGGTTTAGGGTTGGATTAGGCGGATCCGCGGTAGCGGTCTGCCTAATCTAACCCTAAACCCTTTCCCGTCCCGTTTTAGAACACCCACCCCCCTACTTTAAATCCCGGCTCCCAAAAAAGGGTTCACTCGTCCCATCTAGGGTATCTTTTGGTCTTGCTTCCGCTCTAATGAGTAGCAAGGGAAATATTTTAGGGTTGGATTAGGCAGATCCGGGGTAGCGGTCCGCCAAATCCAACCCTAAACCCTTTCTCGTCCCGTTTTTGGACACATAGCCCCCTACTTTAAATCCCGTCTCCCAAAAAAGGGTTCACTCGTCCCCTCTAAGTTGTCTTTCTGTCTTGTTGCCGCTCTAATGAGTAGAAAGGGAAAGGGTTTAGGGTTGGATTATGCGGATCCGCGGTAGCGGTCCACCTAATCCAACCCTAAACCCTTTCCCGTCCCGTTTTAGGACAGACGGCCCCCTACTTTAAATGTCGTCTCCCAAAAAAGGGTTTACCCGTCCCCTCTAGGATTTCTTTTGCTCTTGCTGCCACTCTAATGAGTAGCAAGGGAATGGTTTTAGGGTAGGATTAGGCAGATCCGCGGAAGCGGTCCGCCTAATCCATCCCTAAACCCTTTCCCGTCCCGTTTTAGGACACCAGACCCCCTACTTTAAATCCCGTCTCTCAAAATAGGGTCTACCCGTCCCTCCTATGGTTTCTTTTGGTCTTGTTGTCGCTCGAATGAGTAGCAAGGGAAAGGGTTTAGGGTTGGATTAGGCGGATCCGCGATAGCAGTCTGCCTAATGTAACCCTAAACCCTTTCTCGTCCAGTTTTAGGACACCCGACCCCCTACTTTAAATCCCGTCTCCCAAAAAACGGTTCACTCGTCCCCTATAGGGTGTGTTTTGGTCTTGCCGCCGCCCTAATGAATAGCAAGGGAAAGGGTTTAGGTTGGATTAGGCGGATCCGCGGTAGCGGTCTGCCTAATCTAACCCTAAACCCTTTCCCGTCCTTTTTTAGGACACCCGACCCCCTACTTTAAATCCCGTCTCTCAAAAAAGGGTTCACCCGTCCCCTCTAGGGTATCTTTTGGTCTTCCTGCTGCTCGAATGAGTTGCAAGGGAAAGGGTTTTGGATTGGATTAGGCGGATCCGTGGTAGCGGTCTGCCTAATCCAACCCTAAACCCTTTCCCGTCCCGTTTTAGGACACCCGACCCCCTACTTTAAATCCTGTCCTACAAAAGAGGGTTCACCCGTCCCCTCTAGTGTGTCTTTTGGTCTTTCTACCGCTCGAATGAGTAGCAAGGGAAAGGGTTTAGGGTTGGATTAGGCGGATCCGCGGTAGCGGTCCGCCTAATCCAACCCTAAACCCTTTCCCGTCCCATTTTAGGACACCCGGCCCCCTACTTTAAATCCTTTACCTTTGTTTTGTTATTACTTGGTCATGAATAGTTGATCCTCACTTATGCTGTTTCTTTTACTTATTTGTGAATCCTGGAACTTATTTTGTGAATCCTGGAACTTATTTTGTGAAGCCTGTAACTTATTTTGTGAATCTTGACCATGAAATTGTGAAACTTGTAACTGAATTGTTGTATACTTTTCCTTAGTTTGCATTTCCTTATTATAGCATTAGTAGAGGAGTCGGGTATCGAATCCATAGGGAGATAGGAAATTGTATGCTGAACTAAATTTGCCTAAGTAACTGATTCTTAAGGGTTTTCATGGTTTGTTCTAAACTACGGAGATTAAAACAGAAAGAGAGCAAGAAGAGACAAGGATAAAAATATAGAGGAATTGGAAAATAAAGAGAGGTAACTAGGACAGTCGGTTCACCATGGTTTTCTAGGAGTCCAATCTAGTGTCTTAGGTCAGTATAAATCCGATCTGCAGAGTAATGAAAAGGTCCTCTCGGTCCGCTATTTGCCCTAAAACATTACTAGCTTAGCTTTCAACCTCACTAGCATGCCTTAATGTTCATTGCAGGTCTTATCCCTTCCGATCTCTCGATCTAGGTCAGGGCTTTACGATATTAATTAGCTAAATGCATCGACTCAAGCAGCTAATTACAGTTAATTGCAATGATTAACAACACAGACTAAAGCGGTCTTAGAGTTAGGTCTATGTTATGATTTGAATGATGGTCGTGCGTTATCCTGTATGAGCAATATAAACAAAGAACACAAACAATTTTGGTGACGCGGAAAACCCGATGTGGGAAACAACCGCGGGGGGAGACGGAATCCCACCAATATTTTCACTATAATTCGAGAGGAAAATACAGTTCGTATGC
Organism: Silene latifolia; assembly: GCF_048544455.1. Lineage (NCBI taxonomy): Eukaryota > Viridiplantae > Streptophyta > Magnoliopsida > Caryophyllales > Caryophyllaceae > Silene > Silene latifolia. Next base: position 131,059,186 of record NC_133538.1, read on the forward strand.
TTGCTATGAATGCTAGGGTGTAGTTCTTGTATTTTCTGATGATCCTTCTTCTTTGCATTGAGACTATTTATATAGGGGAGCTCGTTGGGTTAGGGTTTCTTGCTTTCCCTCTAAGTTATCTATAATTTGACATTGAGAAGGACTTTCCTTCCTCGGATCTCGCAAGATGTTGGATTCTCTCAAGCTTCTTCCGTGTGGACCAAAGCCCATATCCCGCGCTGCTTGCTGACGTTGGTACCCTGGTTCCCTGATATCCTGCATCCCGTAACGCTTCCAGGCCTGCTGCCCCAAGTCAGCCCATATCCAGATTTTGGGCCTAACAGTTTGCCCCCTATTTTCTGCGAAAAGGGCAACCCTAATTATTTGAGCGGGAAATTTCAGTGTATCGTTGAGTGACTTCTTGCATACTCCGTTTCAATTTACATTTCTAAAAACCCCAACTACCGTCTCCTATTTATTCTCACCCGTCCACCTTTTTCTCTTTCATCATCATTTCGCCTCCTCAAAACCTTCAACTTTCCGTCTCCCCAAATCCCTTCTTCGTCAACGTCCTTTCACTGCCAGCGCCGCCTTCATCCGCCCTCTCAGGTACTTTCGCTTCTCTCTCTCCTCGTTTACTATGGCTAAGACTCGATTAACATCATCCTCTTCCACCTCTATCGACCTCGAAAACGATGACTTCCCTTCACAGGGAGTCTTCAAAAGACCACACTCTGGCGACTCCCACCTAACCCAGGAGGATATACCTAGGATCAAAGCTATGCTGGGGTTGGGTGATGACGTGGTGATCCTCATCCCCAAACCTGGTCAGAAAGCAGATGCCTTCCGCGCTGGGTGGATATGTCTGTACACTTATCCCTTCGCCCTTGGCCTTAGATTCCCTTTTCCCCCGATGATTCAGGAGTTCATTTGTTTGAACTCCCTACCCATGGCCCAAATCGCCCCTTATGCATGGAGGATCCTTTTGTCTACCGTGGCCCTGAACAACAGCCTGGGCACTGACATAGGGTTATCAGATCTGGCCCATAGGTTTGAGTGTCGGTCACTGGGGCACGGCCAATATACTTTCAGGGCCGTGGAGAAGACTGAAAACTTCCTCCAATCGGCCGCTAAAGGGAAGGACGACGGGTGGTACGAGGACTTTTTCTATGTCAAGCTTGATTCTCTCCCCATTCATGCTGATTATTTGTTCGAGCGCTGGATTTTTGCCAAGAGTAAGTATACTTTTCATATCCATTTTTGATTGCCCTTGTCACTTATTGTTCTTACTCTTTGATCTGATGTAGAACTCACGAACCTCGAGAAATCCGAGGACGAGGATATTTCTGTTGCCAAGCTCTTTTCCATCCCCGAGGACCGCAGGCTGTTTCCCCTTTTGCTTTCTGGCCTAGTCGACTCTGCTACCGAGGAAACTATGTCTTCTGGTAAACACCCTTCAATCTCTTTGAATTTCCTGCCCCCACCGATTCTCTATTTCGACCCCTGCGTTCTTGTGCCATCGCAGAAGTGCGGACCGTCGCCTCCGAGATCTCGATGCGCCATGCCGGAAGAGAATCGTTGATTCCTCTCACTCCCCGCCTCCTCAAGAAGAAGGTCCTCCTCTAGGCCTGCTCCAGAACCCATTGAAGTCACCCCAATATCACGCGCACTGGGTCCCCGTTCATACCGACGAGCCGCTTCTACGCCTCCTCTTTGAGTTTGGGGACGCCGACCGTCCCATGCGGCCCGCACCGGAAAGGCTTCGACCTGACTTGCTCAAAGGCGTTTGACTCGACTTCCCCAGGAAATGACCGACCTGGCCGCAGAACTTGCTTCTTGGTGAGCCTCCTTTCATCGCTTTTCTTCTTCCTTTGCCCTTTGTGCTTTCATGACTAACGTGCTTTTTATGCGGGCTCTCCAATCTTCCCTCTACCTTCGTAAGATCTTGCAGAGAGTGAAGGTTGAATGTCTGGTCTCCATGGGGAAGAACAAGGAGCTCACAGCTACCTGTGCTAAGTTGAAGGAGCGACTCAGCGGCTCTAAAAGAGAAGGAGGTAGCTAAAGATCAGCTGGCGAGGACCCAGGAGGCCAACTGTGTTCTGACTGCCGGGTTGACTAAGGCAGAGGCTCGTGCTGAAGAGATGGCTGAGCTAGCCAAAAATGTGGGTGCCTACACTGCTTTTGAGGGGCGGATCGACTGCATCCGTGCTTATACTAAGGGGAGGCACACGTCCTGGAACCTGGAGGAGGAGCTGGCAGAGTTTGTTCGTGCATTTCCCAATGGCATGGACCTGAGCACCCTATTCCCTCCCGGAAGCCGCAATCCGAGCCCGATTACACGGCCATGGATATTTCGGAGCCATATACGGGACGATCGAGGAGATCTGGCCGGGAGGTGGTGATGGCGCCTCTGCAACTCCTGAGGCTGTTTAGGCACCTGCAACGGAGAAGCAAACAGAGTATGGGGAGCAGAGCAATGGTCAGGAAGCAGTTATCGAGAGGATTGACCTCTCTTAAATTTTATTTCAAATTATCTGGGGACTTGGCCCTGTGTGGCGCAAGTTTTGTAAAAAACTATTTTCTTTCTTGTTTTGGTCCGTTTTGTGCCTGCCGGTGTGCAGGTTTTGAACTTTTGATGGCGCCTGCTAATGGTACCAGGTGCCGGGCCCTGGTTTCTAGGCCCTACTTTTGTTACACTTGCGTTTTTGCCACTGATTTCTGGAGTTTTAATTCCACATAGACATACCCAGGAAGCTGACATGGCTCCAGGTGCGCAGCTCCTGTTTCTGGCGACAGATTTTTGATAACATATTTTACCCATGACGTAAAATATCTTATCACTCGGGTTAGCTGACTTAGAGCTTACCTCCATTGAATGTTTCTGACTAACAAGGAATGTTGCGTTCCTTGTGGTTCCAGACGTTTGAAATCCGTGCGTGCACCCATTGATCTACGACATAGCTAGCTAAGGAATTACTGAGTTAACGTTAAGGTATGGGTGGTCTTAGTATACCGAACCCTGCGCTACCTCGGCGTATGCTCTCCATGTGGCTTGACTTAAGATAAACGTCTTTGTAGCCTCACATGGCAGGGGCTGGACCCTCAAAGTGTGCCTCATCTGATAAGTAACCAACATTAGTACCAAAGTCTTTCTTCGTAGAAGCGTTATAAAGTCCAAAGTAGTGCAAATTACCTGGTGCTGTCTCATGGTGTTCCAGGGCAACACCTGGATCCAGGAAGCCACAGCCTGTACTACTTGGTTTAAAAACGACTCTTTCTGACTCAAAAAAAAGAAAAACTAAAAGGAAACCAAGTTTGTGTAAAATACTAATACCTAAAGCATATACTAACCCCCACCCCCCCCCCTTTTTTTTTTGCTTCACGGACTTTCGAAAGGTCCTTTGTACACTAAAGTTTTGGCACTTTGTCAGACAAAGTACCGTTTCAAGTGACGGATGTTCCAGGGTTTATCTAGGATTTGACCGTTTATGGTCATCAACCTGTATGCCCCATTCTTGACAACACTTTCGACCTGATATGGCCCTTCCCATTTGTAGGCAAATTTGCCTGCTTTGTGGTTCTTAGTATTTTCGAATACCCTTCTGAGTACAAGGTCCCCCACTTCAAGGGTCCTTATCTTGACATTTTTGTTGTACGTCCTTGCGACAGATTGCTTATACGATGCCGTACGTATATAGGCACTTTCTCGTAGCTCATCAACTATATCCAGACTTCTGGCCATTTCGACTTTGTTCTGCTCTGCAGTCTGACAGCCGTATCTATGCGTGGGTACCAGGACTTCTGAGGGTATTACTGCCTCTGCTTCGTATACAAGGCTAAACGGAGTCTGACCTGTTGCCATCTTAGGTGTTGTTCTATCCGACCAGAGTAGTAGTGGTAGTTCATCTGCCCACTTCCCCCCAACTCCTCCAGCCGTTTTCTGAGGTTCTCCACAATGAATTTATTGCTGGACTCGGCTTGGCCGTTGGTTTGTGGATATCTGGGGGCTGATTTTCTCAGTGTTATGTTCCATCTTGCACAGAAGCCCTCGGTATTGTCTGATATGAACTGGGACCCATTATCGCATATGATCTTGGATGGTATCCCAAATCTGCTTATGATGTTGCGTTTGATGAAAGAGATCACCTGTTGCTCCTTTACCTCTATCATTGCTTCTGCTTCAATCCATTTTGAGAAGTAATCGGTCATAGCTAGCATATACACTCTGTTTCCTGGAGCCCTGGGCAGCTTACCCACTATGTCCATGCCCCACATCATAAATGGCCATGGAGAGATAATCGGATGCATTGGTTCTGCTACCTGGTGGATTGCTGGAGCCGCCTTTTGACACGACTCGCAGCGTTTAGCATGATTCACTGCGTCTGCGCGCATGGTGGGCTAGAAATACCCTTGTCTTAAAATTTTGTTTGACAGACTTCGTCCTCTAGCGTGATTCCCGCACTCTCTGCTGTGCACATCTTTCAGTACCGTTTCAGCTTCCTCTTTGCCTAAGCATCTGAGGCATAGTCCTGCCAATAATTTCCTGAAGAGAATATTATCAATCATGATGTATCTGGAAGCTTTTATCCTGAAACTTTGCGCTTCCTTTCTGTCTTCAGGGAGTGTTCCATCCCTTAGCCAATTTAGGTATGGAACCCTCCAATCTGCATCCTGCAGTCCTACTGCGGAAACCAGTGTCCTGGCTCCTTGTGCACACTGCATGTGTACATCCTCTTTCGTTGGTTTCTGATCTGGCTCTCCCTGGATGGTTGGGGTCAACACAAGAGTAATCAGTATGTTTGACAATTCTGCGGGCTGGAAGTTGGATCCCAATGTGGCCAGAGCGTCTGCCTCCACATTCTGGTCCCGCGGCACCTGAGTTATCTTGAAGGTTCTGAATTTTGACTTTCGCTCTGTGGCTATTTTCAAGTAAGCTATCATCTTTGGATCACGCGCTACATACTCGTTGTTTACATGGTTTACCACAAGTAAGAAGTCACTGTATACCCTCAAGTTTCTCACCTTGAGCCCTGACGCCATCTGCATCCCAAGTATAAGAGCTTCATACTCGGCTTCGTTGTTGGTTGCCTTGAACTCGCACCTAATGGCTTGCACTATCATGTCTCCTTTAGGAGATCGAAGGACCAGACCTACGCCAGCCCCTCTTGCATTTGAGGCTCCATCAATGTATAAGGTCCAGATTTCACCATCCTGATTTCCTGTTATTGCCAGCATTCCTTCTTCTGCCTCCCTACGGGTGGCGGGGCAGAAGTCAGAGACGAAATCTGCCAGGGCTTGGGATTTTATCGCCGTTCTGGGCTCAAATTGCAAGTCATAGCCACTAAGATGTCCGACCACTTAGTCATTCTACCCGAAAGTTCAGGCTTCCTCATAATAGTCTTTAGCGGGTAATTGGTTATGACATGGATGGTGTGAGATTCAAAGTACGGCCGCATTTATAAGAAGCGGTAACCAAAGCCAATGCTAGTTTTTCAAAGGAAGTGTACCTGGTCTGCGCAGGAGCGAGAGACTTGCTAATGTAATACATAGGATGCTGCACTCCTTCCTGTTCTTTGACCAGGACTGCGCTTACGACTGCTTCCGTGACTGACAGATACAAAAATAGCGGTTCCCCTTGCTCAGGTTTCACGAGTAGTGGTGGCGTGCTTAGGTAGTTTTTGAGTTTTGCGAATGCTTTTTCATGCTCTTCAGTCCATTCGAATTTCTGACTCTTCCTCAATATATCATAGAACAGTTTGCACCTATCCGAGGCCCTTGATATGAACCTATTTAGGGCCGCCACCTTCCCTGCTAGCCTCTGCACATCTTTTGGCTTCTGGGATGATTCCAGCGGGAGTATTGCTCTTATCTGCTCCTTGCTTGCCTCAATTCCCCTCTGGGTCACCATATACCCTAGGAATTTTCCTGAAGATACCCCAAATGAGCACTTGGATGGATTAAGTTTCATTTTAAATTCCCTTAACGTCTGGAAGGTATCTGCCAAGTGTTCCATGTGCATTTCTGCTTTTTTAGATTTCACTACCATGTCGTCAATGTATACCTCCGTGGTCTTTCCTATTTGTTGTTTGAACATTTTATTTACCAACCGTTGATAAGTGGACCTGGCGTTCTTTAGGCCAAAGGGCATGACCTTGTAACAATATATGCCTCTTTCCGACATGAATGCTGTTTTCTCTTAATCTTGTGGATGCATCTTGATTTGATTGTAACCGCTCCAGGCATCGAGGAAAGTGAGTACCTCGTGTCCTGCAGTAGCGTCCACCATTGCATCGATATGTGGTAGTGGGAAGGGATCTTTGGGACAAGCTTTGTTTAGATCTGTGAAGTCTACGCACACCCTCCATTTGTCGTTCTTCTTGGGCACCACTACTACGTTAGAGAGCCACTCGGGGTAATCGACTTCTCTAATTTTATCTCTTGCCGGGAGATTGTGCGCTTCTTTGTTGATGACCTCATTTCTTTCTCGCCGCGAATTTTCTTCTCTTCTCATGCACGGGGTGCGGCTTGGGTTCACGCTAATTTATGCGAAATAACGGATGGGTCTATGCCTACCATATCATTGTGGGACCAGGCGAAAGCGATCCATGTTGTTCTTGAGAAATTGAATCACCGATTGCGCGACTTCTCATTGCAAGTTGCCCCAATCAACACTTTGTCTATCCGGTGTTCCTCGTCCGGTGTATACGGTCCGGCTCCTCCGAGGGAGGCTCCTTGTATTCTATCGAGGTGCCCCGGTCCTGTAATTGCTATGAGGGGAGCTTGGTTGTAGCCTTGAGGGCTTGGGTATAGCAGTTTCTGGACTCCTCTTGATCTCCTTTTACCGTAACCGTGCCCCATGGTGTTGGGAACTTGAGACACTGATGATATGTTGAAGGCACTACCTTCATCTGATGCAGCCACGGTCTTCCTAGTATCACATTGTAGGTGGTTGGTCCTTCGATGACTAGGTATCTCACTAGTTTATTAACTCCTTCAATATACGTTGGGATGGTTATCTCGCCCACCGAATGTGCGGTCTCCCCACTGAATCCCACCAGGGGCACAGATTTCTTTATCAGGTTTTCTTTGTCAAAACCCATGGTCTTGAGGGTTTCGAGCATGATAAGGTTCACGGAGCTCCCTGTATCTACCAATGCTTTCCGCACGGTGCAATTGCCAATGGATAACGTTATAGTTAGGGCATCGTCGTGCTGCTCTGCGCCGCTTTCTATGTCAGTCTCATCGAAAGTTACCGGGGGTAAATTCCTCTGGCTTACTCTGTACGAAGTTTCTGGATGATCCCCTTTACTTCCGGTGGCTTTCCTTTTGGCAGCGGAATATGTTAGACCTGATAGCTCGGATCCGCCTATTATCACGTTAATAATTTTCGTGCATATGGGTGGGGAGGAAGGAAGCACCCTGATTCTTCGCTTCTCTTCTATCCTGCTTGCCCCACGTGATAACGGGTGGTCTAAGTTTCCCTTGCGTAATCGGAACCTCACCTCCTCCGCAACTTGTAGCAATCTTACGTTCGTGACCTATATCCTGGTGCCATTCGCATCTTTTTTCTTTGTCTCTGTCATCGTTGGGTCGGTCTGAGTGGGGGTTTTGGCCACCTTACCCGATCACCCAGGTTCCTCGGTTCTTTCAATGAGCGGTCCTTCCATTCCGGTGTTGAATCCGTATTCTGATAGCTTAGGAGGATGCGAAGAATCGTCAATTTGCTGAGTTTTTTCTGCTATTCTGCTGACATTGGGTCTGCTGTACGGCTTAGCTCTGTCGTCTTTCTTTTCTGGTGCGAATTTCCTGCTTGTCTTGTCAAAGTTTGTTATACCTTTTCTAGCCAGTATATCTTCTTCCAACCTTAACGCTGCAGTAGCTCTCTGCTGGACTTCCTCAAATCTCTCACAAGGATACATCGTTAATTCTTTGTAGAGGTTTGACTCCTTATCCAAGCTCTGCCTGAAGGCGTTGATGGCAGTGGACATATCACAGCCTCGTATTGAGACTTTTTCCGCATTGAACCTAGTGACGTAGTCCCTGATTGACTCACCTATCTCCTGGACGATTCTGTATAGATCACTTGGCTGCTTGGGTGTTCTCCGACTGCTGGAGAACTGTTGGTTGAAAGCGTTGACCAAATCGGCGAATGAACTTATGGTCCCGTTAGGTAGGCCAACGAACCATTGTAACACTGCTCCGTTTAAGGTTGAACCGAATCCTTTACACATACATGCCTCCTTTGAGGCTCCCATGGCGGTAGTAACCATCATCTTCTGCTTGAATTGACTGATATGATGACAAGGGTCTGTGGTTCCATCGAAGAGGGTCGTCGTTGGGACGCTAAATCCTTTTGGTAAGGCCACCATAGCTATATCGTCAGTGAATGGTGAGTCAGCATAGCTTTCTGGTGAAGCCATCTCCATAGGGAGAGGCATTCCTGGGACCCTCCGGAGGAGGCTCCGTAGTTCCTGGTACTGCTGTTCTATGTATGTCTCTCTCCCGGTGGGTCGCAGATACCCCTGTAACTGACGTTCTGCTCCTCGTACGAAGTTCTGCTATTCCAGGGCTTCTGTTTGTCTTGCCTGCGATGTCGCTGCCACCGGAGTGCCTTCCCAGGTATATTCAACTTGATTTGTAACTGGCATCCTGGTTATTGGGACCGCAACTGTGGCCCTGCTTCTCTGTTGTCCCATCGCGCCTGATGTGGGTGTAGGCTCTTAGCGTGCTGGTTCCTCGTCTGGCGTTAATGCCCCCAATCCTGTTGGGATCAGGCCTCCTCTTGGCTGTGGTGTTCCATCCATGTCTAACCTGAGTGCTACTTCGCGTGGTAATACCTGTGCCTGCCTTCGATCCCTGCTTTCTTCTGGCGGCTCTCCGGATCTATCTTCTTGCATCCAAGGGGTTGAACTAGCGGCCTGGTTTTTTAACTCGTTGATCTGAGCTCGGAGGAGATTGTTGTCCTCTTCCATCTGGGATCTCATGCTTCTATTTTCGCTCTGCATAGTCCTGATGGTCCTGGCTAGCGTGTCCAACCCGCTTATCATGATGCTGGTGGGACTCGGAGGAGCCTGAATCTGTTGCCCGGGCTGTGCTCCTCTTTCCGACTGAATGACTCCCTGCTGTCCCTGAGCGACCCCTGGATCTCTAGTCTGAGCCCTTCCCGAAGATGGGCTTGCTGCTACCTGGGAACTCTGACTTTGCTTGGCTGCTGGTATCTGAGCAGCAGTGGTGATTTTACCCTAAGTTGTACGTGCTGCCGCTGCTGCCGAGGGAGATGGTATATGTGTCTTCTTTGAAGGGGCTACACGTGTATTCTTGGTGAAAGGGCGGCACTGTGTTCTTTGGTGCACGCCGGCGTTACTCGAGGTTGTTTCTTTGTGTCCGGACATGTTTTGATTGTTGAGTAGACTGACTAACGAAGACGACCACTATGCCCCACGGTGGGCGCCAAACTGTTTTGGTAAATTTCTACCAATTTAGGGTTAAAGCGGTCTTAGAGTTAGGTCTATGTTATTATTTGAATGATGGTCGTGCGTTATCCTGTATGAGCAATATAAACAAAGAACACAAACAATTTTGGTGACGCGGAAAACCCGATGTGGGAAACAACCGCGGAGGGAGACGGAATCCCACCAATATTTTCACTATAATTCGAGAGGAAAATACAGTTCGTATGCTTTCTATGAATGCTAGGGTGTAGTTCTTGTATTTTCTGATGATCCTTCTTCTTTGCATTGAGACTCTTTATATAGGGGAGCTCGTTGGGTTAGGGTTTCTTGTTTCCCTCCAAGTTATCCATAATTTGACATTGAGTAGGACTTTCCTTCCTCGGATCTCGCAAGATGTTGGATTCTCTCAAGCTTCTTCCGTGTGGACCAAAGCCCATATCCCGCGCTGCTTGCTGACGCTAGTACCCTGGTTCCCTGATATCCTGCATCCCGTAACGCTTCCAGGCCTGCTGCCCCAAGTCAGCCCATATCCTGATTTTGGGCCTAACACTAACCATAATTAAAGTTGAGAGAACAATAACAATAACCATGTCAATTAAATTAGACATGATAAATGAATGGCAAGCAAAAGACAAGAGAAGGAGTAACCAATAGAAGAGATGAAAACAAGAATGAAATTGCAGTAATAATTAGTAAAGGAATTAAGGATCAGAAATACCGATTACAAATAGGTTCCAAGCAATAGAGAGATCAGGTCTAAAAAGTGGTATTCTAAGAGAGGAGATGAGAGAGACGGGAAGAGAAGAAGCTATGACTGTCGTGCTTCCTCTTATTTATTCCTAGATACAATTAGAATATCTAAAAATTAACTAAAGATTGCGTATCAAACTAAACCTGTCAATCGAGTAGAATGAAACCACTCGATCGAGGAAAACAAGCAACGAAACTCTCGATCGAGACAACTAGGTGCTTTATCGAAGAACTCAAAATATACCCATCTCGATCGAGTAAGCTAAGCACTCAATCGTGGTCTTTCTTCATCCAAAGGAGCTCGATCGAACGGTTTAGGCAACAAATGCGGTCGATCAAAGGCAACAGCACCGTATCAGCGTAGGTGCACTCAAGACATCTTCCGTAACCACTTCACACACCCTTAGACAACATTATCCGGGCCACCGATTCTTCTTCCTCCATAATGCATGCAGAGGGGGGAAGTTTAGGCTCGATTATGCTCCTTCCGGCTCATTCCTGCAATTAATACAAGATAGACCAAAGTAGACTATTCGTGGGCATTTGTAGCTAATCACTACATAAATAACATAGAAATACGTGTAAATATAAGGTAAAAACCATATATAAAATACACGCATCATCTACTTAACGGAAAGGATGGACAGATGTTCTTCTCTCGTTTATAAACCCTCAGAGAAACAAAAGGCTTGGTATTTTCATATGAAACAGATGCTGACAATGCTTTGTCAAGAAAATTTTGGACAAATGCGGATTCCATCAGATTTACGCATTGTTTGGTGATGTAATTCATTCGATCCAACTTATTGAACGAACAAATGTAACATGAAATTTGCGCCTTTCATTGGCATTAACAATCATAAAAAGTCAATAACATTTTGATGCGTGCTTTTAGAGCATGAAAACGATGATTCATTTATTTGGGCATTTCAGCAGTTTCTGAAAGCAGTGGGTGGCAAAGAACCCAATTACATCATCAGTGACCAAGACCCCGGAATAATAAATGCAGTTCAAGGTGTGTTTGGAATATCTTACTTTTGTGAAACTAGTTATTTATTTGGTGAATCTAGGAATATTATTCGTGAATCTTGTTATTTATTTGATGCTCTGTAAGCGGCATCTTCAATTTGGTTTAGTTTTTGAATGCTAGAGGTTATACTGTGAAACTAGTAGGTAGTATTGTGAAACCTGGACCTCATTATGTGAAACATGGCCCTCAAATTTGTGAAATCATTTAGTTATTTTGTTGGTGAATCTAGGGACTTTATTCATGAATTTAGGGACTGTTTTTGTGAATTTAGTGATTAAAAAACGATCTTGACAATAGATAATGTGATTTTGTGACTTGCAGCCGTGTTCAAAAAACCAAGACATCTCTTTTGCATGCAACACATTATGAAGAAAGTAACAGACAAGGTTGGGAGCACAATTTGCAAAGAGACTGATTTCTTACACTGTCTGAACAATGTTGTCTAGAGCGAGGACTTGGAGCCTGAGGAATTTGAAGAGAATTGGGCTAAGGTCATTAGTGAGTTCTCATTAGAAGGAAATAAATGGTTGACTGGCAAGTTTGCCGAACGAGACAAGTGGATACCCGCTTATTTCAGGAATGTGCCGATGGGCAACATTTTAAAAACCACACAAAGATCAGAGGGTTCGAATAGCTTCTTCAAGAGATTTGAAAATAAATATGGGACTCTCGTAGAATTTTGGATGAGATTTGAGAGTGCCATAGACCAACAAAGGCACAATCTAAAGCTTCTTGAAGCATAGAGCGACAACTCAATGCCTAAAACCTTATTCGAGTCAAACTGGGAGGCCCATGCAGTGAAGGTCTATACACTTGAAGTGTTCTTCGAGTTTCAAGAGGAGGTTAAGTTTTCGGTAAATGCGTGTAGTGTTTGTGGATACACCCCACTAGATCCAGTAACTAACTTTGAAGTTTCAATTGTTGAGGATGCAAACAAGCGAAAGAGATATGTAGTTGAGTATAATAGGAGAACATTGGATGTCCGTTGTACATGTAAATTGTTTGAAAGGAAAGGTATTTTATGCAACCACATCATTTGGATTTGCTCGGGAAAGTTTAAAGAAATAACTGAGAAATACATTTTGCGTAGGTGGAGTAAGAATGCACTCAGAAACCCGGTTTATGATTTGAATGGAAATCTGCTGGAAAACTACGATCCTACTGGTAATAGTAAATTTCGAATGTCTTGGGTGTGGTATGAGATTTACGCAACTGTTGGTATGCTCAAAGGAAAAGAAGAGTCAGATATGAGAGAGTTTGCCAAGCTAATTAAAGAATTCCGAGAAGTTGGAGCCAAACCCAAAGCCTTTGACCAAAGAACAAGAATTGGAGGTCCTTCGCAACTGCAAGGCTCCAAAAGAAGTCAAGAGCTTACCACCTAAAGTCTCTAAAAACAAAGGGAGTGGTAAAAGGTTTGTGAGCAGCAAAAATAAGGCAATTATGAAGGCAAAAAAACCGAAAAGGTTGTGTGCTAAGTGTAAACGTATGTCACACCACAATAAAAGAAATTGTCAAAATTAGTTTTCAGAGCATCTTCCTGAGAATCAAGTATGCATTATTCTACTCTTGTCTTTTAATTTTATTATTACTTGAAAATGCAACAACTTTTTTTTTGGTATCATATTAGTTATGTCCTTGTAATATTTGTCTACTAATTTTTTTTTTTTAAAAAGTATCTAATTCAAGGTTTGATTCTTCACATAGGAGACACATCGGAAGAAGAGGAAGAAGGGGAAGAAGCGGAAGAAGTCGAGAATGAACAATGATGTAAAGGATTATTCTTAAGCAACGAGAATAGAGATGACGATTGAAGAAGACAAGTTTTAACAACGTTTTATTTTGGTTTTGAACTTGAACATTTGGTTAGACATTTGGTTTTAACGTTGGTTAGTTGGTTTTGTTTAGCAAAGGAGTATTCTTTTACTAGGTGATTTTGTGATTCCTAGACCTTATTGTGTGAACCTTGAAGGTGATTTTGTGAATTGGACATGAATGATTGATATTTTGATTTAATAATTTTTTTTTTCTTTATTTGTGAATCCTGGAACTTATTATGTGAATCTGGAACATGAAATTGTGAAACTTTGTCATGAATAGTTGATCTTCACTTAAGAAGTTTGTATTTCTAATTTTGTGAATCCTGGAACTTATTATGTGAAACTGGAACATGAAATTGTGAAACTTGGTCATGAATAGTTGATCTTCACTTAAGATGTTTCTTTTACTCAATGTTGTGAATCCTGGAACTTATTTTGTGAAACTGGAACATAAAATTGTGAAACTTGGACCTGAATCAAGCATTAAGTTTTTTTATCGTTTCCCAGCGAAGTAAAGCCTTTCTACGTTCGTCAGAACGTTGATGGAAAGACAGTAGCTGCATTCGATGTCATTGTGCTAAAGGTATATCCAGACATATCTTCCACCATGCATAATAAACTTAAAACCGTACTATTTTCAATGTCATTACATTGCTGAAGTTAAGAACCATATTTCTGCAGGTAGGAGCAGTGATTCGAGGGAGTCAGAACGAGGAACGCATCAAAATGCTGAACATAAGGTAATCTGATATTGTGAACAATATGTCTTGCGAGTATATTTTCCTAAACACGTACTTGTTATTGATAGCTATGTTATGAATAACAGAATAGAGGAACAAGGACTGTCAAAGGATCAATACGAATGGTACTTGAATCGTCGTCGATACGGGACTGCTAAACATGCTGGATTCAGCCTCAACTTCGACCTTGTAGTTTTTATGGCTACTGGAATATCAGATATCCATGATGTTATACCATTTCAAAGGAGCTTTGGAAAAATTAACAACTAGCTATATAAGGGATCTTACCTCTTTGATCAAAGGCACACTACTCCTGTGATTGACTTAATGATTGGTGTATATAAAACTGATATGTTTAAATCCATTAATCATGTTATTTGTACATAATACAGAAAAAGATGCGAATGAAATGAGAAGGCTTGCATTAAACATCTTTGTCTCTCAATAAAAGATCGTCATACAAAGTACAGCCGTCTCATCTTATGTTCAGGTCCAAGTTTCACAATTTCTTGTAGAATTACATTCTCGGCTACTCATATACATAACACTTCAAAGAGCGTTACACGAGATCATATACAAGACTAAAGACTAACAATTCATGGTACCATTATAAACAAATAAGGTCATATGGCCGAATTTCACCATTTGGAATACTGAATACATCGACACAAGATAGATATAGCCTGCTGAAGCAACGGACCTCCGGCATTGAAAACATATCCATCTGAGAAAGATCATTTGCTTGCAAAAAGACTTTCACGTCATCAATGAAACACCTATACCATCAAAAACAAGTAACGATAAACTTATTTACAAAATGTTTACCCAAGTTATGAACAAATGGACTTTGCATCAATTTTAAGTCAAGGAAGTGTACCGTTTTAGTATTTTTATCCCATTTAAGAAGTTCCAACATTATCTTCTTTCGATATTCCGACAATTTCTGCAAAAAAAAAATTCATACAGAAAGACACAAAAGATTTCATTCAGTCCAAGTAGTATATTAATGAAACTAAACAATTTGAGATTTGATGAACGCATGAGACACAAAAGAATTATGGGATTGGTTACTTGCTTTCGGTCAGAGAGGGATTATTGCAAAAGGGGATCAAAACAGTATCAAATATGAAATTTTCCTACTCAATGAAGCCAATCTAAAACACTAGGCCCTACTCAGCATGATAGCATATGAATCAAGTAGTTATATAACATCACCATAGAATCATAGAGGTGTGCTTGATATATTTAATATGTAGCAATGGCAAGCTAGGAGGCAAAACCCGTCAATTATATCAGCAAAAACAAAAATATTCACTAACTTACCTCAAAATATTCACTGGTGGTCCATAAACTTTCATTGTCAAACGCATCCAGCCATTTCAGCACAAACACTCCACAATCAAAACTAAAAAAAAAAAGCATTTATGAGTAAAAGAAACATCTTAAGTGAAGATCAACTATTCATGACCAAGTTTCACAATTTCATGTTCCAGTTTCACAAGATAAGTTCCAGGATTCACAAATTAAGATAAAGAAGGTTATTAAATTCAAATATCAACCATTCATGTACAATTCACAAAATCACCTTCAAGTTTCACACAATAAGGTCTAGGAATCACAAAATCACCAAGTAAAAGAATACTCCTTTGCTAAACAAACCCAACTGACCAACGTTAAAACCAAACGTCTAACCAAATGAAACTAAAACATTTGAGATTTGATGAACGCATGAGACATGAAAGCATTATGGGATTGGGTACTTGCTTTTGGTCAGAGGGACTATTCAGGTCCAAGTTTCAACCATTCAGGTTCAGTTTCAACCATTCAACCTTGTATGATAAAAACACAAATATAGCCTAAAAAACGAAGATACATGGTTACATACCATGTTGTTTGTTGAGGGACTTGAAGGTTGACAAGTCTGTTCATGTGCATCAACCGCAAAGATTCAAATGAAGATGAACCACTCAGAACAGATGAAAGATGGTATAACTAGAACATGAAAAAGCCAATAAAAGATAAAAATATATTTGGGTTATATTTCTAAGAGACTAAAGATAAATACTCTAAAATATTTTGGGAAAAAGTCATACAAACTCTATAGCTGTGTGGTTGTCAGGATCCGCATGTAAATCGGTGCTTGAGTCAAGGATGAAATTTAGTTTTTGCTTTAAATCACAAACGGAAGCCGACCAATGGTGACACTTATCGGGATAAAAACCTGCAATAGACAAACCAATCAACAATACACATGAACGAAAATAAATAAAGAAGAAAATAAATAGTAGAAGAGGGATCTTTTACCTTTTGGATATTGCTACCATCAAATGGAATGTAATCAGACTTCAGGTATTGACCCCAAACAGCTGGGTTGTGCTTGAGATGAACAGTCTGCATGTAACAAAAGTAGGACTAATTTCATAAACCAGAGCAACATTAAGAAAGCAAATACTTGAATATCAACATCTAAGGGATTTGAAGCTGACATATACTATCGTTGGAAAGTAGAGGATATCTGATCTACCCAGTGTGGACTTAACTCCAAACATATCAATCACCTACAAAATTAAATTTGTTAAGAAAAAGAGACATTGAGTGAACAAAATGAAACATGAGAAGAAAAAGGAACGGAAAATGATACTTAGGCTACTTACTTGATCCATAACAAAGCCACGTGGTCCAAGGGTCTGCAAAGCATCTCTTGTGACTTCCATCCACGGAGTGGACATCATAGCGTCACTTAAATATTGAGGAAATGCAATTAGTCAATATATCTCTCACAATATATTTTTTTTAAAAACCAATTTAAAAAATCAAAGCAAAATCATTACAATTTAGTTATCCTCGATTTGGATCTGCAAACATAATCCAATAATTGCTGGTCACTGTAAAGTAATGGTCGAGAGCCACTGCCATAATACGAAAATATAAGATTATTTAATCAACTAAAGTATTGAAGAATGTAAAGGTTTCGCAAGAAAAACTTGATAATATTAATAGAAGAAGGTTCTTACAACGGTACACGACTCCATTCTAGTGCATCTTTTTTCACTCTATCTCTTAATAGGTTCTTATCACACGTAATAACGTGATGGCACACCCTCAATGCAAAGCGCTTGAGCTGAGTTTCCTATAAATGGAAAAAGAGGAATAATAATGTGTTACAAACGTATACAAATTTCTGTTTATCAATGTATAAATAAAGAATAAATGTTGAAAAAGTAATCTTACAGTATTTATGGTTATTGGACAATCACTTTTGTTTCCTTTCTAATTCTCCAATATGTTCAATAAATAGAGGCCATTATCAATTTCATCAGAATTCAGGTTTGATTTTGGGATAAACACTTCGGGCATCGTCCAAATAATACTTGTCACTGCTGGCAACTTTGGTTTAAGAAGCTGGATGAGCCTTTCTTTCTGTATGAACAAAAGAGAAATTAGTCTTTCTTATCACAGGTATGAACAAAACTTATTTTGTGAAACTTGTAAGGTACAAGACTCGCAACACAGACACTAGCTAGGATTCATCTGAACCATACATCTTAGTTTGTAAAACTTGGAGTGAAATGGTCAAGGACAATAAGCTATAAGAGCAAGAATTCAGTCGAAGTAGTAGAGTCTAGTTTCACAATTTCACACTATAGGTTCACAAAATAAGATATTTGATTCACAAAATAAAGTCCAATAATTTCTAATTAAACAAAGAGCTCTAGAATAGAATGATAAGAGTGCTTTCTTGTAACTTAAGATTCACAAACCTTAATTGTATGATTCACAAAATAAAGTCCTACTTTTACAAAGTCGATTCCTAGTAGAATCACAATAACACATATTTTCCTAAGCAAAATGGAAACAATAGACGTACCACAGGTTTTATAAAACAAGAATAATCAACAGATGTGCCTTTCATAGGATGGATGATTTGCATTTTGCTACTTTTAGTTCTTATGTCGATACAAATCAAGAACGGTGGGCATGAGGCGGAGACTATTGGAGCGCAAACCTGAAAAAAAGGACAAAAAGTCACTGAATTAAAAAGACAAAAATGCACTGAATAAAAAAGACAAAAATGAACTTAAGTTGAAATATAAGCAGACCAAAATCAAAGACTTACTAGTTGCACTCCAGAAACATCAACATTGTCGAGACACTGGGAAAAAAATAAGATCAGTGTGAGTAACGATTATAAGTCAATAGCATGTAAAATAGACTTGGAGAATTGGATAAAGTAGAGAGTAATAAGACTAATACTTTCATTTCTATACGGCACAAATAAACGAGAAGGGGAAGTCCGGGATCTGAATATCTCACTACTATTTAAGATCTCACAATAAACATCTACGACATGGGAAGATATCTGATCGCCTTCAGCCACACTCTTCGATTGGCTCCTTGTCAAAGTTTGACATTGAATTTGGAAAATAATCTTCGTTTCATCATATGCTTCGCCAAGTATGAAATCTAATACTTGTTTCTCAGCTTGATTCAAATCCCTAATAATATTAAGATTTCTTTGCAGATAGGGCGATTGGTAAACTTCCGCTGGAACTACAACCCTCCTCTTACAATGAACTGGAACATCATCATCAATTGGTAATGGAGATAAGGGAAATGGGATTGCAGCAGTAGTTGGGGTTTTGCAAGGAACATTGACAATCGACAAATGACGTGGCGATTGACGAATGTAGACATTACTGACATATGGTTTAACATATGGTTTATCGAGTGTTGAAACAAGTGGAGAATCTGGTAGTACAATAACATTATGATGATCAAGAGTTGTGTTCCGTACCATAGTAGTAGAAGGAGTAGGAGTAGCTGCTAGAACAATATTGTGGGCTCAGTGACGTCATTGACAGGAGGAACATCATCCATAGCAGCGTGAGAGGATGATAAATCATTACAAATGGGATTTGTCTTCCCTACCACAGGTGTGGGCTCAGTGACAGGAGGGATGACATCCTCAGCAGCATGAGAGGGAGATAAGTCAGGTTGATAAGAAGATGTGGCGGGTTAAGGTAGAAAAGATGTGGCATGTTTAGGTTGAGACAACAAATGGTCATGAACTGGTAGGAGCGTAAAGGATGGGTATTCTGCATTTGGTGGTGAATGATGTGGCTCTATTGGTTGCAAAGCTTCACCCATCGCATCCAATGCAAGGAGCTGAAGCTAAGCCACAACTGTTGAGATGGATACTCCTTCTCCAAGAATTTGATCTGCAAATCAAAGATAAGACGGGCGCCGAGAATGTAGTAGCTGATCGTCTGTCGCGATTGCCGCAGCAGGAGGGAGAGGATCCTCTACCTATTGATGATTCTTTTCCCGATGATTCCTTATTTGCTGTTTTTACTACTACAAATCATGATCCATGGTATGCAGATTTGGCTAACTATGTTGTCAGTGGCAAGCTGCCACCTGACCTATCTAATCAGCAGAGGAAGCGGTTTCTTTATAATGCCAAGCAATACTTCTGGGATGATCCTTATTTGTTTAAGGTGTGTGCAGACGGTCTCTACAAACTGTGTATTCCGCAGTGAGAGACCAAAGCAATCTTAGAAGGCTGCCATTCATCCTCTTATGGTGGTCACCACGGTCCATCGCGAATCGTGGCTAAGGTACTTCAATCTGGTTTTTACTGGCCTACCTTATTTGAAGATGCCAACGTGTTTGTTTCAGCTTGTGACGCTTGTTAACGCTCTGGGAATATTTCTAAGAGACATGAGATGCCACAAAATGGCATTGTAGAGGTTGAGATTTTTGATGTCTGGGGAATTGATTTCGAAGGACCATTCCCATCTAGTAAAGGTAACAGGTATATATTGTTGGCTGTAGATTATGTGTCTAAATGGGTGGAAGCGATTACTTCACCTAACTGTGATGCCAAGACTGTGATTAAAATATTTAAAAAGATTATTTTTCCCCGATTTGGTGTCCCTAGGGTCGTCATTAGTGATGGGAGAATGCACTTTTAAGAAAAGAAACTTACATCTATACTGTCTAAAGTCGGTGTCCAACATCGTCGTGGTTTGGGGTATCATCCCCAAACTAGTGGGCAAGTTGAGGTCTCTAATAGGGAACTAAAAGAGATTTTGGCTAAGGTAAATTCTAAATCATGGAAGGATTGGAGTCTTAAATTAGATGACACATTATGGGCATATCGGACTGCCTTTAAAACACCGATGGGTGCATCACCATATCGGTTAGTTTATGGGAAATCCTGCCATTTACCTGTCGAGATAGAGTGTAAAGCTTGGTGGGCTATTCGTGAACTGAACTATGATCCTAAGTTGTGTGGTCAGAACTATTTATTACAGCTAGATGAGCTGGAGGAGTTTAGGCTAAATGCCTATGATAGCTCACGCATCTACAAAGAGAAAATGAAGAGATGGCACGATAAAAGGATCATACCTCGAGAATTCCATGTCGGGCAGAAGGTTTTGTTGTTTAATGCCCGACTGCGCTTGTTTCTCGGTAAGCTGAAGTCCAGATGGAGTGGCCCTTATACAGTGACTGCTGTCACTAAGTTTGGGTCTGTTTAATTGGAAAATTCGGAGGGAGAGAGATATAAAGTAAATGGCCAATACGT
Organism: Silene latifolia; assembly: GCF_048544455.1. Lineage (NCBI taxonomy): Eukaryota > Viridiplantae > Streptophyta > Magnoliopsida > Caryophyllales > Caryophyllaceae > Silene > Silene latifolia. The sequence goes on from NC_133538.1 coordinate 131,079,543, forward strand.
GAAGCATTACTATGAAGCAAGTAACATGGTTTGCAAAGTTGAAGTTCTCTACTTCGACAATCCTGATGAGCCAGATAAATGAAGTCAAGAAGGTCGTACGAGACCTCTTAAACGAGCGCTATCCGGGAGGCAAACCGGCTTGTAATTTGTTGTAACTTTGTTCAAACTTTTAGCAGTTTTTGTGTGCTTTAGTGTAGTTTTTAGAAACGATAGACTGAACGTGGAGCTTGTTTTGTTGGTTGCGTAGCTTGTATTGCGTTTTTGGAGGAAACCAACGTGACTGGTTCGATCGAGTTTTTTTATATAATCGATCGAACATTTTTGCTTCTCATTTTACTCGATCGAACACCTGTCATCCTTGATCGAGCATCTACAAATGAGGCCTCTCGATCGAGAGCTCCACTTCTTCGATCGAGCAACTATGATGCCCATTTTACTCGATCGGACACTGTGTCCTTTCGATCGGGTCCCTCTGCTTTGATTCACGTGCTGCGATGTTAGTGGTCTATTTACGACCTCCCATGTTGCCGGTCGGTTTGGGGAGGTCTCTACTTCACGCTTATCTTGTAAGTTTTCCGAGCTTACGATCTTCTTTTCTCATCAGTTTGCATTTCCTTTCCCTATTTTTGGTACAATGAGGGCATTGTACGGTTTGGGGAGGTCTCTACTTCACGCTTATCTTGTAACTAGTTTTCTATGCTAGGACATAGGGGAGCCATGGTAATTAGGGAATCATGAATAGGTGGTTAGGGTTTGGTGTAACTTTAGTCTGTGTTGTTAATCATTGCAATTAACTGTAATTAGCTTCTTGAGTCGACGCATTTAGATAGTTAATATCGTTAAGCCCTGACCTAGATCGAGAGAATAGAAGGGGTAAGACCTGCAATGAACATTAAGGCATGCTAGTGAGGGTGAAAGCTAAGCTAGTAATGTTTTAGGGCGAATAGCGGACCGAGAGGATCTTTTCATTACCCTGCAGACCGGATTTATACTGACCTATGACCCTAGATTGAACTCCTAGAAAACCATGGTGAACCGAATGTCCTAGTTACCTCTCTTTATTTGCCAATTCCTCTATATTTTAATACTTGTCTCTTCTTTCTCTCTTTCTCTTTTAATCTCCGTAGTTTAGAACAAACCATCAAAACCCCCAAGAATCAGTTACTTAGGCAAATTTAGTTCAGCATACATTTTCCCATCTCCTTGTGGATTTGATACCCGACAGCCTCTACTACATTTTATAGGGACCAGTTGGTTTTATTTTTGATAGGGTTGCGACAGTCGTGTCAGTAGACACTTTACATTCCGTTGGAAATTCTTCAATTGCATAACGGAAGCTCCCACATTTTCGAAACCCTCTGCTTTCTCCTTGCATAAGTTGTATGTTAAACTAACCCCGACATTCAATCTCGAATTATGGATAATCAATTGCTTATGATATTCGTTCAGATACTTATATTTTCTGCATGTTTCTCAAATTCCCTATTTTTGACTAAGGTCAGTGGGTGATTGTGACCCTCACGGAATTGTTCAATCTTGTACATGTTTTCATGGAACATGAATTTGATCATCGCTTCACAACCCCACCTTTTAATTTTGGTTATTCTTGTACCTCTTTGCTTATTGGAACTCTGAGCCTCATCATCTGTACCTCCACCCTTTTTCTTACGGTTTTAGCAGCTGTTTTTTTATTCCACTTATTGCACCAGAACTCCAAGTCCACAAATGTTTTGCCAACCACGGGTGTAAACTTCTCTTCAATCCTACTTATCCATTGCTCACTGCCACCCGGTGTGTAAGTTACCAAATTAGTAGGTGTGGAAATAGATGGAATTGTAGGGGTTGTTAAGACAGCATTAGAACCCTCACCATCCTGACCAGAACCAACATTAGAGCAAGGAACCTCACCACAACCGACACGAGGCGTCACACTACCCTCTGTGCTGTTGACAATTGAATCAACACCTAAGAAGATAAAATGTTTACAAAGTCACATCTCACATTCATTAATCATGTCACGGGTTAACAACAATTCAAATATTTAACAACAGTTTAACAATAGTTACCAGGTCCACAAAAGAAGCTATAAAATTCACAAACAAGGCCTAAGATTCACTAAATAAGGTCTGAGATTCACAAATGAAGGAAGAGAGCAGAATAGGTGATTAACAAATCAAGTCTCAGAATATTATCTTCGAGTTACACAAATTAAGCCTTAAGATTCACAAAACAAGGTCTGAGAATGACAAAAAAAGAAAAAGAGCAAAATAGGTCATTCCTAAAGGGTTCACAAAACAAGCTCTAGGATTCACAAACACAAGGACGGAGATTCACCAGTTCAGTTTTTGGTTCAGATTATTAGTTCAGTTTTAATCTTACCCAGGTTGTATATATTAGTTATAAAGTGTCGATAATCATTAGGCATTGCTGCTTGTTATTTTAATTTAGCTTCGTAAACTTGTTATTTTAATTTAGTTTGTTCTCTATCTAAAATAATCATGTCATTGAGGTCCAAGTTTCACAAAATAACCTTCTAGTTTCACAAACTAGGGTCTCTGCTTCACACAAAAAGAAATAAATAAATTTCATCCGTAACCTTCTAGTCCTGGACGAAATGATTGAGTCACGGGTTAAAACCAATTCAAACGTTTAACAACAGTGATTCACAAAACAAGGCCCAAAATTCACTAAATAAAGTCTGAGATTCACTAAATAAAGAATCAGGATTATTAGTTCCGATTATTAGTTCAAATATATAAAAAGATTTTTGGTTCAGATTATTAGTTCACTTTTAGTAATGATTTTTGGTGAAAATTATGAGTTCACTTTTAAGAAAAGGCCAGGTTGTATGTATCAGGATATTTGTTGATTTGTTAATAACACTTCCATTCCCAATAAAAGTCAATATCTAGGACATTGAACAATCAGCAAGCATTCAATCAAAAGAATTAATATATGTGTAATGCGAACAGGCAATGTTGACAGTTATGTCAAATACCAGGCCAATAAATTTCTGATTTCTGAAACATAATAGTATATCCCAGTAACTTCTCTTCTGTAAAACGTTTCAAAAATCCCTATTGCACACAATGTCTCATTTATTGTATTTCCATATACTTTTGTTTTGGCGAATGTTCCAGGATTTATGGATCGAGGGCGGTATGTTTGTCCCGACCTCTCTAAATTGGCAGATTGTTTAACGATCCAAGGTTATGAGATAGAGTCTTTGGTGCCTGTTATGTGCAGGCAGACCTCTCATTCTATGGGAGTAGTACTAATTCAATTTGGCTCAGATGACGCTAGCTGCAAACAGGCTTTTAAGTTGTAGGAGAAGTTCGAGCAATTTGGGCGTACCAGATCTGAATGGCTGGCTACCTATTCCCAAGTTCAGGGGCCCTTTCTATCGGTAGCATCCAGGCTTGATTCAAATTATTTTAACTACACTCCAGTGTGTAGAAGAGTCCCATATTCGTTTAAACACGCGGGAAGATCACAAGCTGGTGCAGATGAATGTTGCACCTATAGCTATATCAATTTTGCTCTATGTGCATTGCCTCGAACAAATAGGGGTGCTTGATTAACTGAACAAATTATTTCTTTTAGAATGTTGTTTGGCGAGTTTGTTCTTAAGTTCACAAATCAAGCTCTAAGATTTATATTATTCTCTATCTAAAACAAATTCTGCCTGTTATTTTAATTTATTTTCATAAACTTGTTACTTTAATTTAGTTTATTCTCTATCTAAAATAATCATGTCACTTGACCAAAATTTCAGAATATTAGCGGCTAAGTTCACAAATCAAGTTATACGATTAACAGAAAAATGTCTGACATTCAGAAAGTAAGACTTGAGATTAACAGAATATAGAATAGAGCCAAAAATATGATTTTAACCACATACTATCCCGGATTCACAAAACAAACTTTAGGATCCACAAAATCACTTTCAAGATTCACAAATTAAGGTGCTGTTTTGCCAAGCTTAAAAAGTGCTTTTGTAATTGAAAAAGTAGTAGCTTGGCCAAACATGGTAAATTAGAGAGTTTTAAAAGTGCTTTTGAGAAGTTAAAAGCTGATTATTCACCCCCAAAAGTAGAAGTAGATATTTACTACTTCAACTTCTACTTTTTACACAAAGAACCAAATAAGCAAACAAAATTGTATTAAAGTAGTTAGGCCAAACATATAAATTTTGTGAGAAACCGCTTTTACAAAAATATGGTCAAACAACTAAAACTTTTCCAAAAAGTAACTTGTGAGTAAATTCCTTTTAAAAAGGAAGTCATTTTCCATAAGCAAGGCCAAACAGCATCTAAAACAACAGTACAAAACAATTTTTTAAGGAAAAGATTATACAATACCTGTTTCAACACGACTATTATCAGCTTGCATTGTAATATCTACAATCTCCATAGCAATTTTTGATCTAAAGCGAGCTGCAAAATCGTCAAGAAGTTGTATGAAATCGTTAGGTAATGCAAAATCACGCAATCTTGATCACATTCGAACGTTTTATTTACAAAATCGCTCAACTTCATCAAATTCGAACTTTATATCATCAATATATTAAATTTTCATCAAATTTATTAAATTACCTTCTGAAATTAATCGAATAAAAATCTTCTGAAATTGATCAAATTGATCAAATCACTGCAATTGGAAAATCGCTGCAATTGATCGGAAAATCGCTGCAAATTGATCAAATTGATCGGAAAATCGCTGGAATTGATCAAATTGATCGGAAAATCGCTGCAATTGATCAGAAAATTGCTGCAATCTACGAACAATCGCTCCAATTGATTAGGTTATGGAGATTGATTTTGGAAAGATGGGTGCAAGCACCTGAGGAACTGTAGCTTGATGATGAAGAAAGATCGTTGTTTGTATAGAGTTGGGCGTGTGTTTGTATAAAGTCATTGGGTCAATTTTTGTTGAGCCCAGTATGAAGCGCGCAATTTATCACAGTCCGCCCAACATGTATCAATTTGGTGAGTCCGGCCACCTCGCCATAATTAACGGCCTCACGGATATATATATATATATATATATATATATATATATATATATATATATATATATATATATATATATATATATATATATATATATATATATATATATATATATATGGTTGAGATCCTATGAGAACCTTTTTCCCATGAGAACCATGAGAACCTCATGTTCGTAACTTTTGTACCAAAAGTACAATAATATTATACTAAAGGTTCAAAACCTTTGTACCAAAGGTACAAGCAGATGTGATAAGACAATCTCAAATAACATGTTTTGTCGGGAGGAAATGAAACCCGTGAGGATGAAACAACAATAGCAAGCTAGATGTGAATAAAATAGCAGAAGACTAACTCATGTTCAACAAATAAAAGGAGCACAATATCCAATACTTAAATAGCCCAACCAACCCATTTAGCACCCATGCATAAGCCAACTAAAAATTGACATCAAGCAATAAGAAAGTCAAAATTTAATCAAGTTGAAATAGTTCAAGTATAGCAAGAGGAGTAAGTCTTCACCTGTTCTTGTAATGAACACCAGGCTAGCTCCGCGTGCCAAAATTTCTGACCGAGTTAAATTTATGCAATAAACTTGCATCCAAATTTGTTTTCTAGATAAAACTCAAACTATTATCAGATGTAACAAGTGTATAAGTAATGAACTGTCCATAAACTTCGACACACTACTATCCCCACGAGAATAATCAATCGACACAGTACTATCCCCACTAAAAACTGATATCAAGTAATGAACAGTTAGAATAAGGTTGCCAGCAACTGTTTATAGCAGGATAAACATTAAACTTCATAATCCAACTCGATGTCGTAAGATGTCATAAGTTAATTCAGCCATACTAGCGTATGTTTTAGTATCACCAAACTGAATATTGTAGCTGAATAAACGACCAAGAAATTCCCCGTGAGTACATTCTTTTTGGTACAAAGGTTCTGAACTTTTGGTATAAAGATTCCGAACCATTGGTACAAAAGTTCTGAACCTGAGGTTCTCACGGTTCTCATAGGAAGAAGGTTATAGCTAAACAAAAATTTTTGATTTTATTAACAAAATATAAACTGAATGTAAAAAAATACAATTACATATACTAAAATGGCTATAGTTTAGTTACATGTATGAAAATGATTACTAAGTGCATGAAAATATCAGGCTCTACGTGCACGAAAACGAGTTCTAGGTGCGTGAAAATTGTTAGATACATGAAAAATGAGTACTAGGTGCATCAAAATTAATAAAATATTTCTCGTCTCGATTCCGGTCAATAATTTATACTTTTGGACCAAGAAATATGTTATCTAGACATAAGATTTTATGTTGAATTCAAATATGTCGTCATTTTTTAGAAAAAAAAATCCTTAAGGTGGAGTTCTCACGGTTCTCACTATGTAGGTGGTTCTCACCGGCAAAAATATAAAAATAAATGAAAAAATTTAAACCTAAAACGAAGCCACGTACTTGCCAGTTCTTCTATAGTTCTCTACCACATGAATATTCTCATGAAGTTTATAACATTTATTTCATATTAATAAAAAAATGATTATACTGCTTCATACAATTTGTGATTTATAACTTTTAGCTAACTTATTTGAACTTGCATATATATATATATATATATATATATATATATATATATATATATATATATATATATATATATATATATAGGGTTAAGATCCCACGAGAACCCCCTCCCCATGAGAACCATTGCTCACCATTTGGTGAATACTATCTACGGCTAAGATTAACGCGCGCAACAATTATTAAGCTACCTTTCTTTTTAATAAACCACTGTTTATTTGTCAAAAACCCCTAAATTTCCTAAACTTGTCACCGCAATTACAAATCCACCAAAAAAATACCCAGATTTTCTTCGTAATTGAAAAACAAGGATGATCAAACCAATTGCATACAAGATTATCGAAGTAATTGACAGCAAGTAATCGATTATATCCAGGTAAACAACTAATTAAACTTGTTCGATTTTTTTTTTGTGGATTTAATTGTTATTTGATTGAGGAAATTGTACGGATTCATTACTTGTTAGCTTAGATTCATGTATTGTTTCATGGGTCCTGGAAAAGAGATTTGATCGATTGTGTGCATTTTTCTCATCGATTTTTTTTACAAATTGAATTGATATTTGATTGATGAAATTGTACGGATTCAGTAATTGTTATCTTAGATTAATGAATTGGTATCATGGGTCCCGGGAAAAGAGATATTTGATTGATTGTGTGGATATTTTCTGAACAACTTCTATAAGATCAGAGTTGGAAGATCAGTTATTAGAGATGATATGTATAATATAAGTTGGTCAGAAAATATATACCGTAGGTTTAGAAAATATATACCATAGGTTCAGAGAAATTTGTACTGTAGGTTCAGAAAATTTGTACTGAGTTGGGTGTGAGATACTCCACGATAATTTGTACTTGTAACTTCTTTGTAGTGTTCAGAAAATATATACCATAGGTTCAGGAAATTTGTACTGTAGGTTCAGAGAATTTTTTGTACTGGGTTGGGTGTGAGATACTCCACGATAATTTGTACATGTAACTTCTTTGTAGTGTTCAGAAAATATATAGCATAAGTTAAAGAAATTTGTACTGTAGGTTCAGAGAATTTGTACTGGGTTGGGTATGACATACTCCATGATAATTTGTACTTGTAACTACTTTGTAGTAGACCTCATGTAGTGAAACAATGTACCCAGTTGAGTTCAATGTTGTATGGTATTTTTTCAAATTTTGTTTTGGCAAATTACTGGTAATTTTGTAAATAACAAAACATTTATACTAAATGTGCAGAACTTATATATCATAGATTCAGAAAACTTGATTGATTTTAACAATGGGTGTGTACTAATATTTTCAATTTCCAGTTGTGCAGATTAAATGGAAGCAAATGATGAAGTTAGTTCAGCGATTTCGACATTATTGTCTACACAAATTTGCACTATTCTACCAGAAGAACCTGAGGAGTACTTTCCACCATGCGTAGATGAGAAGAAGCCTAAACTAGGAGATTTATACATTACCATAGAAGAAGGAGTTTAGTTTTACAAAGAATGTGCAAAACATTGTGGCTTTCAGACTAGATTGGGTACAACAAAAAGGGAAAAAAAGAAATGCAGAAGTATTTACGTTAAGGAGAGTGTTTTGCAACAAGGCTGGAACAAGGGAGGAGAGTAAAGAGAAAAAAATAGATCGTGTGCGGTTGATTACTCGTATTGAATGTGAAGTTATGGTACAATTTTCGCTGCAAGTAGATGGAAAGTATAAGGTTACTGGATTCCATGAAGGACACAACCATATTCTAGCATCACCATCATCAATGTTGTTTATGAAAGAAAACAAGAAAATGACATCGATTCAGAAGACCTTTGTTGTAAAAGCAGCACGGTTAAAGATGGGGCCAGTAAAAGCATTTAGAGGTTGGAAAGAGTTGTCAGGAGGTTATAGTATTGTTGGTGCTACCGAGACTGATTTCAAGAACTTTGTGAGAGATATGAAACAGTACATTGGTTTGTCTGATGCACAAATGCTGGTAGATAATTTTACTCAAAAAAAAAGAGACGTGTAGCACATTTATTTTGACTTCAAAGTTGATGAAAAACAGTGTCTATCAGGGCTATTTTGGGCAGACACCATATCTAGGAAAAACTATGCTTTATTTGGTGACATGATTTCGATCGACTCCACCTTTCGTACAAATAAGTACGACATGGTTTTTGTACCATTTACTGCTATTGATCAACATAAAAGGTGTGTAACAGTAGGAGCGGGGCTACTATCACACGAGAGCATTGAAGCATACACATGGGTTTTCAAAGCATATCTTGATGCAATGGGGGGTTGTGCACCTGAAGCAATTATAACTGATCAATGTCCTTCTATGAAACCAGCAATTGAAGAAGTATTTCCAGATACATCTCACAGGTTATGGATGTGGCATATTATGAAGAAACTTCGTGGAAAAATTGATGCGTATTTATGGCAAGATGAGGATTTTAAGAAGCGTTTAAATGTATGCGTTTGGAACAATCATTGTGAACCTGATGAATTTGAAGAAGCTTGGGCTAATATCATGACTGATAATGATTTGGTAAATCATCCTTGGTTCTCGTCTCTCTATGAAATTAAAGAAGATTGGGTTCGTGCATATTTTAGAGAAATAATTATGGCGGGTATTATGAGGGTGACATCAAGATCAGAGAGTGAAAATAGTTTCTTCGATCGTTTTCTTACACCTCATGCGACTCTTGTTGAGTTCTGGATGTCATTTAAGAGTGCAATGGATGCAAAATGCCACAAGCAATCAAAACTAAACTCGGAAAATAAACACTCAACATCTCCACTGAAAACTCCAGTTTAGTTAGAAAAACACGCTTCAGAAATTTACACGCATGCAACTTTTAAGGATTTCCAGAATGAGTTATGTGCAGCAGTGTACAATTGTGGCATGGTAAACGTACATGTTACAGACGACACAGAAGTATACATTATCAACGATATAGAGCGAGAAAGAAAGACATGGGAAGTTGCATGTACAGCAAGTAGAGAAGAAGTCACTTGTAGTTGTTGTTTGTATCAACCAATGGGTATGTTATGTAAGCATGTCATATGGGTCTTAAAGCATAAGAACATAAGGAGGATTCCAGACAAATATATTCTAAATATATGGACGAAGAATGTGTTGATGAAGCCCGTCATTGATAAGCATGGCAACAAAATGGAGGAGGTTGGGAAATCAGACAACAAAAAAAGAATGATAAATGAGCTTTGGGAAGAAATGTACTCTTGTGTCAGCCTTGCAGAAGAAAATGACCAAGAAATACAAATGTTAATAGATAAACTTAGAGAACTCAAAATGCAGATAAATCAACGTCGAAGCAGTGAGCCAACAATCCTCAACACAATGTCGGAAATGGAGAGGTATATTGGGTGCACCATTCCTAAAGAGATAAACATCCAAGTTCCACAAAAAATCACATAATAAGGGGTGTGGGAAGCGAATTCAGTCAAGCGTTCTAAAAGCACTGGAGAAAAGCGGGAAAAAACAAAGAGTATGCCAGACTTGTGGAAGAAAAGGTCACAACTCAAGAAAATGTTCTAAAAAGGTTGAAGAATCTTATTCAGAGGATGAGGATGAAGACAGTGAAGATTGATTGTCAATGGCATTGATTGTTGATGGCATTAAGATTGATTGTTTTTACACTTTTAAATACTTAAACATGGATTATGATTTTTAGTGAATGCTTATATTTTACGGATGATTTATGATTGTTAGATTACTCATTTTTGAAATTATATATAAAAGGAGTTTCTTGGGAAAATTGTTTTCCATCAGATTCACATAATGATGTATACACCAAAGGTTCAGAACTTATGTCTGAATGATTCTGAATGTTTGTGGTACATGATCAGAATACCCCAACGTTCATTCTAACAATCCTGGGAGTACAATTCAATTATAAACAAGTATTTTTGAGGGATTCAAATTATAAACTATGTAATTTACAGATACCAAACATAAACCAAGAAATTGGTTAGACAACAAACGCTTGAGAAATTTTCAAAAAATCATTCATACATTGCATGATTAAATGATTGTTGCCACCTTTCACATAGTGTATACAATACCATAGGTATGTGAAAGCATGTGCTAACAAAAGATGTTACAAAAGTCATATGGTGCAGCAAAATAAGGATTATGCTTTATTAGAATCATCAACACATTCTTCAACATCTTTCTCGAGTCCTTGAATCTGGTTCTGATGTTTTTTGGCTCGAACAAGAATTTCTGTAGACAATTCGTTCCCATTGAAAAGAATAAAAATTGAAACATATTTGTCTCTCAGCTTGCTAAGTGTTGCAACCTACATGTATAGTATAGTTTAAATGAAATGATATTCAATAATAGAAATACTGAGTCAACCAAATTAAGAGGAAAAACTAAATAAATGAACCATTACGTCATTTTTTTTAAGACCACACTTCTATTTTGGATCACCCATGAACGTTTCCATATGTCTCATGGAAAACACTCCGTAGTCCTCAACATTTTCAGTTGTCCTCCAAGGCATATTAACTCTGACAGAAGTAAGCTGACAGACCATATCTCCTTTAGAATGTATGTCTCTGTTTTCTTTTAAAAAATTCCCCAAAGCAGCAACCTATTGCAAAGGCAACAAGCATAAGAATATACAAAAAATAGAAAACATGTACACATTTCGTTACGCAACACTTACCACTAGCATGGGGGTATCACCATAGTTGTTTTCAACTTTGGCGCGACTAAGCCAATTATCAATAATGTGAAATGCAAGGTTCTTCAAGTCAAACACCATGAGGTAGTATTGTCCGTTAAATGCAACCGGGAAGAAAAACTAACAAAAAGAAAATATGACAGTAAGTAGGACAAAATAGTGATTAGAATTTGATAAATTAAAGTACTGAATTATCGTCTAAATAATCACCATGTCAATAGATTTCAATGAAATCCTACGAAATTGCTTCAACTCATCATTCATTGCATTTTTGAAATATTTGTACCTACTCTCATTGCTTTTATTCTTCTTATAATTAGAAAACATGATCTGTAAGGACAAAAAGATTAAAATATAACACAAATATATCAATGCAAACATAAATATTAAAAATTATAGGAAGAACCAAATAGTGAACTTACAAGCACATGTGTACCAATGTAAAATCTCAATGGAATGGAATCGCTCTTTGCTATCTCTCGATGATTCAAGTAGGCCGACCAACAATCAATAATAACACTTGACATAAGTTCTCGAGGTTTAAGGCTCTGAAATAGAGGACGAGTAACAGTAATGCCCTTATACATGAACACCCGCTCACTGTTGAAAATACATCATTTAAATCACCAAGCAATAATATACAAGTGGATCACGAATAAAAACAGTAGCAACAAATGTAAAAAAAAAGAATTAAGGAAAAATTACTTATAAAGAGGACTATTTTGTCCGAAGTCTTTGTATATGTAGTCACACACAAGTCTTTGCACTTTGGTGAGGCTGCTTGCTGGATCAACGTCCCTAACTATAAAAGGAGATTGGAGTTCTGGTACAAATGTGGCTGAACTACCCCTCTTCATTCCTTGTAACCATATGGTAGATAGGAGAAGGAAATGAATCAGAATCAGGTTCACAATCACCATCTGAAATCGTCATTTCAGAATTTGATTGTTCAGTAGCCTCCTCATGCACCGTCTCACACGACTTGTCATCATCTTTGTGAATGATATCATCACCTTCCTGATCTGCTTTTGTATCAGCTTGTTCAGTAGCCTCCTCATGCACCTTCTCACACGACTTGTTATCATCTTTGTGAATGATATCATCACCTTCCTCATATGCTTTTGTATCAGCTTGTTCAATAGCCTCCTCATGCACCTTCTCACACGACTTATCATCTTTGTGAATGAGATTATCACCTTCTTGATCTGCTTTTGTATAAACTTGTTCATCTTTTTTCTCATTAGATAAATCTAACAAAACGTTCTGCACTACTGTATCATGATCAGCAGGTGCATTTGGTGACAGCAATGGAACTTTTGAATTATTAAAAAGTTCATCTTGAGACAAACCAAGACTGAAAGACGGAGGACTAACACCACCATGTGAATAACGATCACATTGCAAGGGATTTGAAAAGATTGGCCTCGTTGAAATTACTGCACGTTTTTTATTGTACGCATCCTCTACTGCCTGGGCAAAAGCTATTAAATCCGCTTCTTCTTTTGAATCAGTGACCCAAGAAGATGGAGAGACATCCTCATTGGATCCTCCATAGGTACGATATAATAAAGACGTAGAGCTATGTAGGTGCTTGATAGTCTCATTTTCTGGGAAATTTGTAGCTCCAGTTTCATACTTGTTCTCAAGTATAACCATATTTTCAGCCATTCGTGCAGAATTAATAGCATGGTCATGTATATACTCCTACACATTAAGCAAAAAATACTCACATAAAAAAATGTTGAAAATATAAAGAAAGAATTAAATTGATCAAATAATATAAGATGAAAAAGTAATGTACTTTTGGGTTAGAGCATTGAGTTGAAGCTGTTGAAATAGACAATAATGGAATCACTTGAGAAGTTTCTGGCCTAGAAGAAACCCGTGCTGAGAACATGTGCCTTCATCAATCACTTCAACATGCTGAGAACATGTGCCTTCATCATATGGCTCATTCATTAGCTTCATTGCCACATTACACAACTTTTTCATGTCCGGATTTTCATATAGCTTAAGCGGACGATCTTTTATTAAGGTCTCTAAGGACACCAAATGCTCTGCAGTAGCCTTGGTTTTCAATGCAAGTTCATGAATATAATCCTACACATGCAGATGAAAATAAGAAATCAAGTAAAATCTCAAATATCAGTTCATAAAAGGTGTAACATAAGTTCCAGCAGAAATACCATTGGTTATGAACAGCAAAACCATAAGTACATAATATTTTTCTTACATATAAATATAGTGATTACCTTAATAGTTGCTTGACAGTCAGATTGTGTATTAGGCGATACTGAAGCTGATTGTGTATTAACATGCTCTACCATTATATCTTCTATTGTCCCCTCTCCAAAATGAAACGATTTCATCTCTTCTTTTTGTCTAGCATAGAGAGCATCAGTGGTCCAACCCATGAGAATGAAAAAATCTCGATCAACAGTTCGCTTTTTGTGAACAACCCGATCAACGTAAAACAGCTAAACTTTATTCAAGAACATTAAAATCAGTATAAAATTAAAAGGATAATATTAATTAGCGGAAAATATAAAATACACGCTGAGAAACAGATAGAATATTATACCATTAAAAACAATAAAGGGCCTTCGAAATAGTTCTTCTTAACTGCCCAATTTAGCTTGGCATTCCTCAAACTATCCAAAATATACTCACACCAATTGTAGTTAGAAATATCATTCACATCCATTAAAGACTTGAGAACATGATGATTCACATAAGATCTTTGGTTGTTTTTCATCATAAGAGAGACAACAAGAACGACAAAGTTCACTTTAAATTGATCACCACCTAATTCTTGATTTGTTGCAATATAAGTTTGGAGTGTTGTGATTAAGACAAGTCCAGATGTCCCAGGAAATTGACTTCTCCAATGGTGGTAGAATTCTGAGAATTCTTCACCTTTCATCAATATAAGAAGCTAACTGCACTTGTTTAGGACCTATAGGAAGACCCGAAGTCGCATGTAAGTCACAAGCTCGAATAGGCAGCACCTTACCACCATAGAGCATAGGAGTAGTTGTTATTGGATTAAAATTATCAATAAGCCAATAGCCAGGACGCATAGGTAATCTATCAACACCCAACAAAAATAAACCACCAAACCCAATTGTATTAATATCCTGCCATTGCTCATACGTCATACAATGAATGATGTAAAATAATCCCTTTGGAGACATGCGTGTAACAGCGGATGGAAACACAGGATGACGAGACTTATGCCTTTTAGAAGGATGAGAAGTAGTTGGGCGATTATCATCACCAACAAACCTATTATCAGCATTGAAGGACAATAATTTCTATAAAGATATGAAATGTACATATAGTGATGAAGAATTGAACATGCAGTAGAAATAAGATGTACTTCACCTAAAGTATTTTGTAAATAACTTGGCCTCTAATTGGAGTAACTAAAATCTTCTACAGAAACTTAGCAAACACGTGCTGAAAATACATAAGATGAAAAAGGTACATAGAAATAGAGGCAAAATACATAAAACGAGCTGAAAATCAAAGACGAACATGAAGAACAGGAACAATACAAAGCTCTCAAAAATACAATTAATTTAACTGTAATTAGTAAAACGAGCTTAAAATCAGAGATGAACATGAAGAACAGCAAGAACAATACAAAGCACTCGAAAATACAATTAATTTAACTATAATTAGTAAAACGAGCTGAAAATCAGAGACGAACATGCAAACAACAATACAAATCACTTGAAGAATTAAATTAGAAGGCAAAATAAAGGGGAACATGCAATCAAAGAAACATAATCGTGAAACAATTATGAAGTGGAGAACAAATTGAAGGATCTTACCTTAATTGCATTTGAAGAGTAGCTAGATTGAAAGAAGTAATCCGTATAAAATTAGGGAAGAAAAAATAATGGTGAAATGAAGAACACCAGGAATAAGAGGAATAAGACTGTTATAATAAGAATATGTCAATTGACGAAAATAACCTTCAATTACTAAGTTGGACGCGCGTCATCATAAGGTCCGTTGGATTGATAGATCTGACGGTGGACAGTGGTTCTCATGAGAAGGGGGGTTCTCATAGATCCTAGATCCTAGATCTATATATATATATATATATATATATATATTTAACTAGGTTGAAGCGTTGTGGATGCGCCACGTATCAACCCAAATACAAGTATTAATTGCAGCTGAACATTAAATATAAACATAATAAATGTTACATAAATCTCAACAAATATTAATTAGAGTTTAATAAATGTATTACAAAATTACATATAAAAATTACGGTGATTTGATTTTAAATTTTTTTTAAAAAAAATTGATAAAAATTCGAAAATGTAAATAAATACGTTCATTTTGAAAAATGCTTTCATATGAGTATACTTTTCATTAGATTTATTGAAATATTTTGCTATGTAGAGATGATTAAAGTGAGTGTCTCATAATATTTTACCTTTACGTAAAAAAAATATTTTGAGAAAGTTATAAAACTTAGACCATTAAATCCATTAAGAAAAATATATTTGGAAGAGTCGTTGTATTTATTAAAAGTAGAACTTAAAGAAAACTACTAAGAGATATGTTTTTATAGTGTGGGAATGAAGCGGGAAATTGAATATATATGATCGATATTTTGGAAGGTTTATATAGTGTGATAACGAATATGTGTACGATTATGTATGTATAGAGTGATCGCGATTGTATTTGAATAATCAAAACAAAAATAATTATTATTAAGTAATATAGTATTATAAACGACATGAAAAAGTAGAAAACACTTTACAATTTTCTTTAATATCATCAATTAAATATTTATACGTCAAGTATAAAATATTGATTATGACTAACTAAATATTACTTTTAGTTAAATATTTTATATGTTAGATTTTAAATACTTTGAAGTTAAACCTCAAAAAATAATATTTGAGAAAGTTCTACTTATTTTATTTATAAAACATCATTATATATAGTTTGACACATAGCACATGCAAGACACAATCAAAACATTTGAATAAGTTGAGTTTGGACCCTATATATTTGATACATAAATATCACATACACTTTATACATAATAAAAAATTATAAATACATAAAATTATATTCACGTAATTTTGAACAATTATAATTGATTTTGAACATAACGTATCATGAAATGATATAATTTGAGAACTTAGTGTTGATTGATGCATTATTCGAATAAATTTTATTTTAATTAATATGATATTTGATCAGTCACAAATCTATTTATAAAACGTTGATCATGCATAATTAATTATTACTTATTAGTTTTAATTATAATTGTATGTATTTTATTTTAAAAGATTTGAAGTTAAACCTAAAAGAGTTAATTTGAGAAAAAATAATTTATTTTTGTTTATAAGTAAAAATCATTAAGCTTATATATGAATTATATTATTTTTTCATCAATTATAATAATAAAATTATAAAACAGGTCGCACGAAACACGGGATACTACCTAGTATATTATAAATCCCTACGTCTTTATAAGGACCATACGATAAAGGGAATAGAGGGATGAGATTAGATCTCAATGAAAGGCCCAAATTAATATTCATAAAAAAAAATCATTACTTCCCTAATTCCCTCCCTAACTTAATTAGCATCCCTTATTAATCATTCCAAAAGATGAATTTATAAAGATTATTTTTATTTGGTGGAATGCATGGTTCCATAGAAATGATATTATCTTTAATAATGTTAATTTAAGTATCAACAAACTTATTACTTTATGTAATAATAGCACTAAGACATGGAATGTGACTAGATTTAAGGATCTCAACAATCCCGAGGTAGAAGAGTCAGCTAGAAACAATTCTAGTAAGGAAGAGATTTGGTGGGAAAAACCTACAAACGGTTTTCTAAAGCTAAATTTTGACGGATCGAGAATAGAAGGTAATAAAGATGCGTTAGGATATTCTATAAGAGATCACAATGGTAAAGTCGTTTTGTTGGGAGCAAAAAAGTGCGGATCCAATAGTATCCTTGTTGCGGAAGCACTTGCTTTAAAAGAAGGTATTTTAGCAGCTAAATACTTAGGAATCTCAAAGTTAATTGTGGAGGGTGATAACTTATGTGTTATTAACTCGATTCGAGGTACTTGGCAAATTTCGTGGGAAATTTTTAGTATTATCAAGGATGTGAAATTAGACCTTCATTTTCTCGATAAAGTGATAATTAAACATTGCTTTCGTGAAGCTAACAAGGTTGTTGACTTCATGACTTCAGTTGGACATTCATGTCCAACTCTTTCGAGGTGGTTTGATAGCCGGTGGCTTCAACTTACCTCCCTCATTCGAAAGGATGAGATAGGTTGGTCCTACCAAAGAGGATCAACCTAGTTTTCTTACCTAATCAAAAAAAAAAAAAAAAAAAAAAAACAACCTACTATCTCACTTCTCTCTCATTTCTCTCTCCCAAAACAAATCAAAACAAACAAAACAAAACAAAATTAATTAAAAAAAAAAACAACCACACAACACCACCACCATGCCGCCTTCCTCCTTCAAAAAATCTGTCCTCCTCTCCTCCACCTTCACCAAATCCGGCCACCACCACGCTTTCGGACCAACGCATGACCTCCACACCACCTCTCCTCTCATCTTCAGCCACCACCACCACCGCCGCCACCTCCTCTATTCACGACCTCCACACCCGACAACCCACCACCTTCTTTTTATTTTGCAGATCCCGACAACCCCACCACCTTCTACCCACACCGGCGATGCTACAACTCCCGTCCTCGACGCCATTTTAGACCACCTGTTGTGTCCTCTCCTGCTGCACCGCCACCACTACACACACTCCCTCCTATTCAAATCTACACCAACGACACCCCATCACCACGACCAACCACCACAACCAACCATTCAAATCATGATTAATTTTTTAAAAATTCAACTTCCTTATTTTTTGGTGGTGAGCTGTTTGGCAGATCTAGTGGTAGGTCATGGTGGACGTGCGACGTTTTGTTGGTGGTTGTATTTGTTGGTGGTGGTGACGTGTGTTGGTATGTTGGTTTTTAGAGAACAGGTGGCAGCTGGCCCTCTCTCCTTTCTTTTTTTATCTAGATCTCATCATGTTATTTATTGGTTGATGTTAGTGGACGTGTGGTGATGGTTCGTAGGCGGTGTAGGAAGCGAGGGTGGTGGTTAGAGGAAATAAAAAGGCGTTTTAATTTTTAAAATCTTTATTTTTTTGTAGATCTTGTTTTTTTTTAAAAAAAAAATTAGATCTTGGATGGAACTAAAGTTACACATGTTGTCTATTAAAGTTACACACCACCTGTATTAAAGTTACACACACGATATACTAAAGTTACTATAATTCAATTTTTTATATAAAAATGACTTTAAATGACTAAAGTTACACCGTCATGGACTAAAGTTACAGTAGCACTAAAATTATATAAACTTGTCTTAAAATTACATAAATTCCAATTAATTTATCGAAAAAGACTGAAGTTGCATAAATTTGGACTAAAGTTACATAAACTTAGACTAAAAGAACAAAGACTTGTCTTAAAATTGAATAATTTCAAATTAATATATTTAAAATGACATTGTATATGTTTTACTAGTGTAACTTTAGTCGCAAGAGATATAACTTTAGTTTTTTATGGGTGTAACTTTAGTTTTAGATGTATAAATTTAATCTAACTAAAGTTACATAAATTTGCACTAAAGAACATAGACTTGTCTTAAAATTGAATAATGTGATGATCGGGAAATGAATCGAGCCATTAATATTTGGAGTTTAGTTGAGCAGTCACACTATAGTAGAAGTAGATTTTATTCGAGTTATTGTTGTAGTTTGGGACATTGTAAATGTATAATTCATTATATGTTAATCATTAAACTTAGACTTTAATAAATGTTGCTTAATTGGAGCTATGATGCACTACCTCGGGAAACCGAGATGGTAGCACTCCTACTTTACCTTGGCCAGGTAAGTGGGGGTGTTACACCGAGACCCTTGACCGACCTTTGAGCACCCCAGATTTACTGATGACCGGCGTTGACCACCGTTGATCGTGCGTGTTGGGTCTTATTTGGGGGATTTTTGGGTAGTTTTCAATTTAATTAGAATTGTTATTGCAAATTAGTTATTGCATGCATACTATAGATGTTTAGGTTGAGAATTCGTTGAGGACCGCTTCTAGTTGATCGTTAATTCGTCTATTTTGGAAGAATTGCGAAAAGGTAGGAATTACCTACTCAATCTATGTTAATATATTGAATAATTGTTTTATAATATGCTGAGACGGTTTTATACACTAGTATTAATGTTGTATTGCAAGTTAAGACAGTTTACTTTTTTGATATTTGGTTGTGATGTTGTTACGATGAAAGTCAGGGTATGGTGTTGTTACGATGCCAGTCTGGGTTATATTGTGATAGGTGTTGTTCGGTGCAAGTCCGGGTCTGATGAAGGAGATGGCGCGGTGACACGCTAGGCGTGGTCATGTCCCTTGCAGTGTTGTGTGTATGCTCTTCTGTTGTGCTTTCTACTGCAGGTGTTGATATAATGTAATATTGCATTGTGTAGATAATTTATACTCAACCTTTGGTTGATGTTGTTTGTGTCTTGTGTCAATTGTCACTCAACTTTTTCTAATTGGTAACCTGTTATGATCCATTTGATGATTTCCAATTAAATGGGAAGCAGATAAGATATCAGGTATGGATTAGGTGTTGTTGCTGACTATTGTGCTGGCGATTGGACGAGTGATTGTCGCGAGTCATGGAGTCTAGTTACCATTAGAGACAGTCATCATTAGTAGCATTGCTATTTATTTAAACTCAGTTGTAACTAGTTGATTATTTATCAGTTGATTGGAATTGTAATAAAGTCATTTGAGTTTATCACTATTTACATTATTTCTTTAAAGTGCCTTTGCATTGTTATCTTTGTTCTTCACTACCTCGGGCAACCGAGATGGTAACAACCCTATTTAACTACAAATTTATTACTAAAGGCTATTGGTTAAATGGGTGTGTTACAACACCCTATCTCCCCTAGAGTCCCTGTATGGACATTAAGCTTTCATTCTCCATTCATCGGCGGTTTCCAAACCACTCTACCTTATCTACCTCCCGTTCTGCCGACACTATGCAGTGGATACACCTCTACTCACGCTCTCTAGAACCCCACAGCACGCTCCACTACACGTTGAGGTTCCACCTGCAAATCCCCATGGCACTTCTCATTCCAACCATTCCAGCTAGCCTATAGAATAACCAGAAACTTGTAGACTTCTTCCCCCCAAACGCTCCTCAAAATATTGTCCCCCCACTCCACCATACTCCCACCATACCAATCCCCATATAACTCCTCATCTACACCTGCAACCTCCCATAATTTCCGAGCAAAGGGGCAGTCCAGTAAAGCATCTGTCTCGCTCTCGATGAATCTATGGCAGCACTGACAAGTTGAGTCTGCATCTTTAACCCTCTTTGCATTTCCTCCAAACTAAAATCTTTATCTTTGAAGTAAGCTCAAGATGCCATATTTGCGACCATATCTTAGGCCTTTCACTTGTGTCAGGCTCCTGTCCCGATTAATCTTTTGTTGTCCACGAATAAAATGGTAGCCTGATCTAACTGTGTAGATCCCGTCCTTAGTATGATTCCATAATAACCTGTTGCACTTGTGGGTTTAACAAAGCGGGATTCAAAGAACATCATGAACCTCAAACTCGTACAAATGTTGCCTGCCTGAGAAGCTCCTCATTCCATCTTATCGGGTCCTCCATAAACCAGTCCGTAACCACATTGTTATTCATTCCAGAAATGCGAAAAATTAATCGAGACAAAGTTTCCAAGATACTCCACTGGTCATGCCAAAATCTGAATTGACGCCCGTCTCTGATAAGCCACATACTTCTATTTCGAAAAACCAGAAGTGCATCCATAAGGCTTCTCCACACGAAGGACGGGTACTGGTCAATAGTAGCCTCCAGAATATCGTCTGAAGGGTAGTATCGAGCCGATAAAAGACGTGATACAAGGGAGTGGGGTCTATCATATAGCCTCCATAATTTCTTTGTTAACATGGTAAGGTTGAATGTTTTGAAGTGTCGATAAGCCAACCCACCATCTTGTTTATCGCTACACATCTTTTCTCATGAGACCCAATAAACCTGTCACTTCTCATCGTATGTCCCTACTGAATCTAGCCAAGTCACTTTCAATCTTAGAATAAAAAGTAGACGGAAATTTAAAAATCACCATATGGTAGGTATGATCGATTGGGCAATGACATTTATGAGGATTTCTCTACCTGAATATGAGAGCAATTTTCCTTTCCATATTTTTTTTTCCAAATTCTTCCTTTATAGGATTTAGAGCCAATGACTTGTTTCGACCGACAACGGCATGGAGTCTAAGGTACTTACCAGAAAGGGGAACGATCGCGGCATCTAGAATTCCACACACTAGATGTCAGTCCGTTTCACTCATACTCGGGCTAAAAAATAATTCGGACATTGCATATTTAAACGTTGTTCCGAGGCAGCCTAATAAATATCAATAATAGCATTGATCATCTAAGCATTTTTCTTGTCGGCGCGACATAAAATGAGGGAGTCGTTTGTTAAAAAGAAATGAGCAAGGCTAGGAGCACCTCCATAAACGTGAATCTCGTGTAGATTTTTACGCTCCACATCCCTAGAAATAAACCGCGAGAAAACATTAGTACACAAAATGAAAAGGTAATGCGATAGGGGATCCCTTTGACGAAGTCTCCGCCGAGGTCGAAAGTAATCAGTCGCCACTCCATTGACCAACATAGCAGGTTCTAACACATCTCGATCCATCTAGGTGCAAAACCCATTTTGACCATGACCCGCTCCAAGAAAGACCACTCAATTCTTTCATACGCCTTTTAACAGCAGATCTCACCCTTCTAACATCTCATTATAGTTGATAAGTATTTTATATCTGCATTTTTCTTAAAATATATTCGTATTAATTTTTTAATTGGATTTAAAAGTTAAATAAAGTAGATAATCATGATTTAACCGAGCTCGAGAATATTCGGAGCTGATTCCGAGCTTTAATTTTTTAAGCGCGAAAATTTCCGAGCCGATTCCGAGCTCAAGCTCAAGTATCTGAGCCGATTCCAAGCTCACCTGAGCTGAAGCTCAAATCGGCTCGATTACACCCCTATAAGCGAGCTAATTTTATGACTAGATTGTGAATTATATACAATCCGTCTCCCTTAAGACGGATGGTATCCATCTTAAGTGTAAAACGGGTTGAATCACAACCATATTGTATGAAAATGGATTAAAGCAATAACAGGTGTGGAGTAGTGATGCGTGTATTTTATATATGGTTTTTACCCTATATTTACACGCATTTCTGTGTTATTTATGTGGCGACTAGCTACAAATGCCCCCAAATAGTCAACTTTGGTCTATCTTGTATTAACTGCAGGAATGAGCCGGAAGGAGCGTAATCGAGCCTAAACTTGTCCCAGGTGCATGCATTTTGGAGAAAGAAGAATCGGAGCCCTGATATTGTTGCCTAAGGATGCGTGAAGTGGTCTCGAAAGATGTTTTGAGGTTATCTACGCTGATATGATGTTGTTATATTCGATCGACCAAGATTGGTTGTCAAAACCGGTCGTTCGAGTACCTTTGATGTTGAAGACCATCGATCGAGTGCTTTAATGTGCTCAATCGAGAAGGGTGCTTTCTGTGTTCCTCGATCGAGTATTCATTGTTGTCGATCAAGATGTTTGCCATCTATTGTCCTTGATCGAGTAGTTTGATTCTACTCGATTGAGAGGTTTCAGCTTTTACGCAATCTTTCAATTTATCTTTTGGGATATTTTGGACCAATCTTAGAATAAAAGAGAGTACGGCAGTATGACCTTTCTCTCTCGCTCTCTCTCTCTCTCTCTCTCTCTCTCATCTCTTCTCTTAGCACTTTACTCTTGAGACCTAAATTCTCCATTGCTTGGAACTCTCTTGTATTTGGTATTTCTGATCTTTATTTCGATTAATTATTATTGCAATTTCATTCTTGTTTTCATCTCTTCTATTGATTGCTCTTTCTCTTATCTCTTTATTAATTAATTACTATGTTTAATTTATTTGTTGTGCTTGTCATTATTTTCTCAATATCTATCATGCATAGCTAATCCCTTCATGCTAGGACATAGGGGAGCCATGGTAATTAGAGGGATTATGAATAGATGATTAGGGTTTTGTATAAATTGGGTATGTGTTGTTAATCATTGCATTTAATTGCAATTAGTTGCTTGACTCGACGCATTTAGCAAATTGATTTGGTATATCTTGACCTAGATCGAGAGATTGGAAGGGATAAGACTTGCAATGAACATTAGGGCATTCTAATGAGGGTGAAAGCTAAGTTAGTAATGTTTTAGGGTGAATAGCGGACCGAGAGGACCTTTTCACTACCCTGCAGACCGAGTTTATGCTGTCCTATGACCCTAGATTAGACTCCTAGAAAACCACAGTGAACCGACTGTCCTAGCTACTTCTCTCTTTTTGGAAATTCCTTTAAAGTTTAGTGCTGGTTCCTTCTCTGCTCTCCTTCTTTATACTTTCATAGTTTAGAACCCAAAACAATCAAAACTCCCAATAAACAGTTACTCAGACGGACTTAGTTTAGCTTACATTATTCCCATCTCCATGTGGATTCGATACCCGACTGCCTCTACTACATTTTATAGAGACCGGTTGGTTTTATTTTTAATAGGGTTGCGATAGCCGTGCCAAATTTTGGCGCCGTTGCCGGGGAGGTGGTGTCATTTTGTTCGCTTTACATTTAGTTTGGCTCTCGTCTCAAGGAATTTATTCCTTGAGACTGATCTCATATTTTTCTCTAGTGCTATAATTGTGTTGCAGGTAATCTGTCCTAGAAGAGGGCACTATTATATCTACTGTTCTTACAACTTCGTTTGGTAAAATGCCGAACATCGCCAGTCACTCAGAACCTACCGTATATTCTCTGCCCAAAGGTTTCCTACTTCCTACTACAGATTCGGGTACCTTTGGAATTCATCCATCCTACATTCAGTTGGTTGAGAGGAATCTCTTCAAGGAAGTAGTTGGCAAGGATCCGTTCAAACATATAGAGTTGTTTACTGATTACTGCTCCACTATTCCTCTAGTTGCTGGGGTGACACAAGACAGGGTTAAGGAAATTATTTTTCCCTTTTCTTTGACTGATGATCCCCGGGAGTGGTTGAGAGATTTGGATAGGGAAGCTGCTGGTGTTACTGACTGGAATTCCCTAGCTTTGGCCTTCTACAGAAGGTACTTTCCACCACAGCGCACTAATGCAGTAAGAGGCCAAATCACTACATTCACATAGTTGGCCGCTGAAGATTTGAGTGAATCTTGGATTAGGTTTAAGAAGCTAGTTCGTTCTGTACCTCATCATGGTTTCCAACATTGGTTCTTATGCACCAAATTTTACAATAGGTTGTATGCTGATCAAAGAGCCATATTGGATAATGCAGCTAAAGAAAGATTCCAGAAAAATATTGAAGATAATAAGGGATGGCATCTGATCAAAGATATGGCCATTCATGTAGCTGAGTATGGGAATCCCAGAGGAGGTAGACGACTGAACGAAAGAGCTAGTGAATCTCTTGTAGCTGAGGTGGAATGCCCTAATAAGAGGTGTGACAATTCGGAGATTCTACAAATTTCAGGTGAACATGAGCAGGTCCATGCTATGTATGGACGTAGCCACCTACACGCCCCTACCGATCTGTGGGACATACATCGGTCTTTTGAAAGCCACGCTCGGCGGCATAAAAATAAATGCTTTCGACCGAATCGTTTTAGATCGGTCGGTTTCGTCTCAGGAAGGGTCTCGAAACGATTAGAGATGTTCGGAGTCGCCACTAAGCATTTGTGGGATGCTTGGAACCCGTTCGGATCCACTTTATACCTCGGTCAAACGAAGCACAAAGCAGTGTTTGACATAAGTACTAAAGATAAGGAATCGTCCCTCTTTATCATCCTTTCTCTAGAATGACTCTCGTACGCCCTGGATAAGGTCGTCCACTATCCAAAGTTTCTGAGTAAGAGGTGAAGGTACGTATTGGGAAGCCCTTTAATCAGACACCCAATCCCGCCCGTGGCAGCGGCCTCTACTGATCGATCTTGGTTGGTTGAATGCAAAAGTTGATAAAACGGTTTAAATGCATGAATGCGCATCCAATAATTTAAATGTAACATATGAGAGCTTTCTAAGTCGGTTGATTTAATCCAAGTATCAAGTATAAGATGTCGAGTTGGATTTATGGTTGATTTGCATGCAACACGGAAATTAAAAATCCATTTACCAAATTAGGTTTATGGTGCATAACGTGATCCATTAGTCTTAATAAGACGTTTTGCAAATACGGTTTTTGAATGAGCATAGTCGTCTGATCCGTCCTATATCCGGGTTACTCGGAGTCGGGATCGTCCTAGACTAATGCTAAAAAGGGAACAGACCCTGCACCAGGCAGCCAGATGAGGCAAGGGGGTCTCCCCTGGTTTGACAATAGGAAAAGAAATGGCTTGTTTAGGCGCGGGTCAGTCAACGGTATAAGACGTAGTCTGACCATTGATAAACGTATATAAAACGTATTGAAAATGGGTATTTGGACCCGTTTTGGTTTGAAAGGACCGTTTTGGTGGTATTTGTGTTGATTCGAAAAACGAGACTTGCATAATCATCATTGTTTTGATGATATTCGATGTCGGGTTCGACTTTATAAGCTTGACATGAATAGTTTTGAAAATAATTACGAACTAATTGTTTTAAGTTCATTTGAATATAATTAGTCGATACTCATCATCGTACTCGGGTTAAAATCTGACATGGTATGTAGAACCAAGGATGACTTTGTATTGGTGACTAATACATTTATTTTGAAAATGTAAAGAAATGATGAAAGGCTTTAAAATACCTTGCAAAATGTAAAGAAATGAAATAAAAGGCTTTAAAATACCTTTTAAATGTAATTAACCAAATATTATCACCGAAACACGGATTAAACTGTCATGGTATTAAGAACCAAGGGTGAAAAATGTTTTATGGTTAAAACTTGAAAAAGAAAATAAAATGGGTTTGAAAATACTTGAAATGGTAAAAACCGATTACAAATATGAAAATGAAAAATAGAGGAAAAGAAGAGACCAAGCACGGATTGGACATAAGGTTGGGCAGACTGCTTTAGGCGCGAGCCTGTGAGCTACGTAAGTAGCCTCTGCCTCAACCAAAAAGTCCGGTTTTGGCTCATTCTTCCCATGTTTTGGACCATGTTATGTATGATTTAGCATGTTATAGTCATGAAACAAGTAAAGACATGATAAAAGAATGATTTTTACACCCTCATACTTACATGCTTGGTTTATGGCGAGAAACGGACGTAAGTGTATCAACTCGTTTGGTCGGAAAAGACTCGGTTTAAAACAGTTTTAGTAAGTAAAAAGAGTGTTTTATTAAGTTAGTGATGGTGTAGTGGTCGAAATGGTCGGTCAAGTGATTTAATGCACGATGACGGTACCAAACAATGTGTAAGGCTTGTATTTACGATCGGTAGGTTGTAAATACGCATCGGATTGTGACTTAGGAAGTCGAGTCGAGAATTTTAAGGGAGAAAAGAGGGGGCGGACACTCGCGTAAGTTCTCAAATGGGGGCATTTGAGGGGTATTTATAGGAAAATGAGTGGTTGTGTGAGTTTTGAGCGACGTGACCACCTGGGCTGCTCAAAGAGGCGCGAGCAATGTAGCACGTCTTCGAGGTGTCTTATCGCTTTCACACAAATGCAATCATGATTTATTCTATCCTAGGATTTGTATGCACATGTTTGGTACTTGACCATACATGAATCCGGGAAATCTTAACATGGAAGCATTGGAACGGTTTGTTTTTTGTGTTTGACTCGTTGTTGGAGTCGGGATTTGAATTTTTTAGTCGGTTTTTGGTCTGGTGTCGGTTTTGACTCTAGTTAGTGTCATTGTGACCCCGTCGTCATGCATTAAACACTCCAGGTACTTTTGAAAAGTTTTGAAATATTTTATTTTCGAAATCGTTTTAAGTTTTCAGACGTAAAGTTGTACACGAACTGTCGATCAAACGCCGCGATTCCAAAGCATGTTGTAGTTCAATAATCATCGGGTGTTTGTCGGAATCTCGACAGATACTGGGTATCTACAGAGCCCCCACTTTGACTGAGGCTTAGATAGGGCGAAAGTCAAAGTAGAGCCCCCAGGTCAATCGAAGATTACAACCTGGAGACCCAAGCGACATCAAGGCGGCTCGAAAGGATTCGGGCCAAGGACCTGTCGTCGGGAAGGGCGACACCAAGGCGACTCGAGGGTACGAGCCAAGGACCTGTCGTCGGGAACAGTTTAGAGTCTGTCGACTATCCGCGCAGGTCATTTAAAGTCCGTTAGACTACGTACAAAGGCTCGCCAGCCATAAGAAGGAGTCATACCTAAGGCGTCTTCGGATATGTCCTTGCGTGTTTGCGGACAAAGGCTCACCGGCTGTGGTGCGTACATAAGGAGGGCTCGCCAGCTGCGGGCGTTTTAAGGCTCGCCAGCCATAGGGCGTATATGAGGAGGGCTCGCCAGCCGCGGTGCGTTGTAAGGCTCGCCAGCCATGGTGCGTATATGAGGAGGGCTCGCCAGCCGCGGTGCGTTGTAAGGCTCGCTAGCCATGGTACGTACATGAGGAGGGCTCGCCAGCTGCGATGCATTGTAAGGCTCGCCAGCCATGGTGCGTACATGAGGAAGTCTTGCCAGCCATGATGCGTTGTAAGGCTCGCCAGCCATGGGGTGTATATGAGGAGGGATCGCCAACCGCGATGCGTTGTAAGGCTTGCCAGCCATGGAGAGTACATGAGGAGGGCTCGCCATCCGCGATGCGTTGTAAGCCTCGCCAGCCATGAGGCGTATATGAGGAGGGCTAGGCAGCCGCGATGCGTTGTAAGGCTCCACTTCCATGGTGCGTACATGAGGAGGGCTCGCCAACCGCGATGCGTTGCAAGGCTCGCCAGCCATGGGGCGTATATGAGGATGGCTTGCCAGCCGCGATGTGTTGTAAGGCACACCAGCCATGGGGCGGTCGGTTGATCGACCGTAAGAATAGCCGCGTTGGATGGGCTTGTTTTGAAAATAACGGACTCTTGATGTCGCCGTGGAAATAGTGAATTTTGAATTTCACTATTATTGTTTTTGAAATAAGCGGGTTCCGCGTGGAAGCCCGATGTTGACATTTGAAGGAATAGTGAATTTTGAATCTTCACTACTCGTTTTTGAATTTGAAGTGGCGGTTTTAATCGCCGTTTGTTTGAATTTTGAAGGAAATAGCGAATTTTGAATTTTTGCTATTACGTTTGGAGTGACGGTTTATGTTGTCGCCGTTGACATGTGAAGGAAATAGTGAATTTTTAATC
The DNA here is from genome assembly GCF_048544455.1 of Silene latifolia. Lineage (NCBI taxonomy): Eukaryota > Viridiplantae > Streptophyta > Magnoliopsida > Caryophyllales > Caryophyllaceae > Silene > Silene latifolia. The sequence continues at coordinate 131,108,297 of NC_133538.1, forward strand.
TTCACTATTGCTTTTGAAGTGACGGTTTATGTTCCCGCCTTTAACAGATGTGGTGAAAATAGTGAAATTTGATTTCCAACTATTATTTTGAAGACGGTTTTAATTGCCGTTGTTCGAAATTTGAACAAATAGTGAATCTGAATTTTCACTATTATTTTTGAAAACAACTACTCTATCGCCGTCGTTTGAAATTTGAAGAAATAGTGAAGTTTGAATTTTCACTATCATTTTTGTATTTGTAAAATGACTGATACCCGTCGTTGTGAGTACCAAAGATAAAATTTATAATCTCCTATTAAGACTAACCTAGGCTAGTGGTAACAGGGTCGAACCACAAGGAGGCAGTTGTAAATTTTAGTTGATTTATGTTCAGTCTGAGGTAACTATTGTGGGGGTTGAATTGAATTGGCCTACAGCTAAAGGTGAACAAAGATAATAAACTAAATAAACGATTTAAACAGATAAAAGAAGGGTACTAGGATGGCCGGGTCATTATAGCTTCGGCGGCAGCAAACTAAGTCGGTCTGAATCAAACACAGGTAAGGCGGGAAATAAAGAGGTCCTCTCGGTCCACTCTTAACAAATAGCATCTTTCGATCTCGCTATAGGTCCCTAATGTCACTAATACTAACTTTCGTCCTGAAAAGTGACTAACGGTCTAAACTATACTTATCTTTCGATCTTAGCACAGTTTAGTCGATTTAATTGATGGTCTAATAACTTCCCCTATCTTTCGATCTAATGGGTCGGTCACAAAATAGGTATCTAACTGGTCGCATGCATTCGATTCGTTAAATACAAGATTAAATTCAATTAAAACGAAGGAAACCCTACGAGGTCAGTCGATCGACCAACACGCGAGACAGTCCGTGTATATCTAATGCCGCCTATGCCATAAATCGCCTACATCCTAGCACTATAGAATTAGCTACTCATGCTAAGGGTAAAAACAACAATTAAACTAATAATGATTACTGAATTCATGCTTAAAGTAGATAGCAAATAGCGATAATGCGATAATTGGCTTTGGGATACTAACTAACAAATCTATACTAATAACGTAAGTAAAACAATAAACAGAAATTAGGGCAGAAGGAATACCGAGGTTTCAGAGGGAAGATTAAGAACAAGAACAGAAATCCAATGCTAAAACGATGTTCCAAACCCTAATTACTCGAATAAACCAAAACTGAAAGTTACTGTATGAAATTGTGATAAAACTTGGATCTAAAACTGAGATAAAAACTTGATCCTAAACTGAATGTTTCATGTTACGTTATATAGCAAATAACGTAACATCTTATTTCCTAAACCTAGCATCATGGGCTTGCGCTTTCTCGGTCTTCTAATTCTCGTCTGGAATAGAAATCGGTCGATCGATCGATAAGGCTGGTCGATCAATCGCTCCTCAAGCAAACAAAGTAGCTTCGGAACCGAACATTGGTCGATCGACTGAGGATTATGGTCGATCGACTAATGGAGCTGCTACTTGACTTCTTTTAACTCGTGGACTTGTCTTTTGGGCCTTGGATTGCGCACCAAGCTCGTTCCTTAAGCAATTCCTTTACGTTATTTGCAATGCAGATTACTCGGGGACGGATTTAGCTTGATTTCTCGTTGAATTCTCCACATTTCTGCAATAATGTACAAAATACGGAAGTAGACGGAAATAGGGAGAAATGCAGCATAAACTACATGAATGAGCTCTGAAATGCGTTTAAAATGGGATGTAAAACATCATATAAAGGACACGCATCAAACTTCCCCAAACCAAACCCTTGCTTGTCCCCAAGCAAGAACTAGACTCGATCTAATGACCTAATGGAACGAGTTCAATCTCAGAGCGAAATGCAAACTGTTAAGCCTAAACCGATTTTAATGCAAAACCAACAATCAATTAGTAATGCGAATCATGCAAACGAATTATAAAGTCGTTAAAGATTGCTGAACCGTTAACTGTAGAGACTTATCAAATTGGACTCTCACGGTCGCTCAAATCACTCAAGTAAGCACAGGTGAATAATGTATAAGATAGAAAGAAGTAATTTTGTAGTGACTCTCACCTAACTACGACCTATGAAAACATGCCAGCAATAAAATATGAAAATGACCTCTACAACCGTACATACGCATTCCAACCAAACAGATGACCAATGACACATGCCGAGGTATATATGGGATATGTGAGGTATGGGTAAGAAGAGGCAAAACATTTTATGGTAAAGTGGAGGTACAGGTGATCAAGCTAGTACCAAAACGGAACCAAGTGGCAACATCCAACTTCTTGCTCATAATCAAACGAAACGGTGCTATAGCAAGCACAAAACTCACAATCTCCAAACTATCAAATCAATAAACTCCCCATAGGATATAAATGAAACATGGGAGCAAAAATCGCCAAAAGATAAGGATTAAATTATGCGAATTGATTTCTTTTCTCTAATCTCAGTCGATCGACCATAGGTGGCAGTCGATCGACTCATTTGAACAGTACAGAACCACTTTTTTTTCATTTCTTTTCCGAATCATTTTTTTCATTCTTTTTTTTTTCTTTTCTATTTCTTTCTTTCCTCCTTTTCTTCTTCCCAACAATATCTCAAACATGAGCATATGCCACCAAAAATGAGTAACAATCCCGAAAACACAGACTACTAGCTTGACAAGGGACAGCTTAATGTAGGATGTAGTAATGGGACAAAAAGGGGTATTTTTGGCAGTGTAAAGCTTATGGGTAAAATGAGAAAAGGAAACCTCTACCACATGTGTCAACAAACCACAGACCGAATGCATACAGGTATTAAGTAGATCAAATTCATATTCATGCAAATTAAGGAAACATGTCTCATAAGGAGTACTACTCACATTCCTAAATAAACCGGTCATGAATGTCACCAGTTATAGGCTCTAGTTCTCGGAAAGTATAAGTAGTTTGCCAATTATTAAAGTCAAGTCTCAAGTCCAGCAAGATAATTAACGAAAACTCGTAGATATGCCTTTACGATTCTACTAATAACATGTTAATCTAGCAAGGCTCGGGCGAAACAAGTGCAAATGCAAAATCATCATAGAAATACTACCGTTCTGACTCGACCTATATCTAAAATAAACGTGCATTTTATGGAATTTTTTTGAATTTTTTGAATTTTTTTGAATTTTGATGTATATGAAGAAATAAACAACAATAATGCAAAACAAAAAATAAACGTGAATACAAGCAAATGATATGCGACGCAAAACCCTTCCCCAAACCAAATCGCACAATGTCCCCATTGTGCAAAATCATATAGTGAAGAAAAGAGAAATGGGAATTTGCGAGAAAATAAATAAGCAAGACACAAAGGAAAGATATGGAACTCACAAGACTTTAGGCGCAAAGAGGAAACCTCCCCAAACCAGCGTGAGCTAAGAGGTTTCAGCAGCCAGCAGTGCTACCAATAAGAGTGCCTGAAAGACAGAAAATATCACGCATAAGACTGAGAAAACAATTTTGAGGCGGTAAAATTGTGCACAAATAAGAGAACTTGAAGAAAGAAGTAATATGACGGAAAATAAAGCGGAGTAGAAAACTCCCTTAGGTCCGCATATCGACCAAACACAGCAGGGGAGAGGTCGTGAACGAATATAGCAGCAGCAGTGGTCGATCGACCACTGAGATCAGTCGATCGACCAGGTGGGCGTGAACAGTAGCTCCTGTAAACCTGCAAATCAGTCGATCGACCATAAAGACCAGTCGATCGACTGAAAACACTGCTGCAACCTCTAAGTTCTCGTATTAGCTCAATAATTTGAGCTAACAAGCTCTAAATACCTGCAAGTACACAATAAAACGCGCCCAAAAATTGCGCAAAACCCAGAATAAAGCCTAAAGTACTTAAAAATCCTAAGCAAATAAAATAAAAGCGAAGTTTTTTCGCGCACACAAAAAGCAATAAAATTGTCTTAACAAAGCAAATAAAGAGAAGTTCAGACGAGATTGATCAACTAATAGTTGATCAAGAAGGACCACGGTATGGCCCACTTTCGAAACACGGCTACTAGAGGTAGCCTCAATGGTGCTCATCTCATCAGCTGCACCCTTCTTAGCTTCAACAGTTGGAGAGCTCGATGGATCAACTTCGTCATCTCCCCAATCAAGGATTTCCTTGGAATCGTCAGAATCCAAATCAGACCATCTCACTTTGGCTGGCTTATCATCCACTTCCTCATCAGTCCCATAGCTTAGGCATCCAAGGCCTCCTCTTTGAATGATAGGTTTCTTTACAGTTGGCACAACTTGTAGCACTTCCTTCCCCAAACCAGCTCCTGCATTATTTAAAACAACAGATTCTTCCTCCTTCTTGCTCCCAATCTGGGGCGGAGGGGTTAACACAGCAGCAGTAGTAGAGATAGGTAATTCAGGAAGCACAAAGTACGATTTCTTTTCAGAGACCGTATTACAAGTAACAGGCCACATGGGATTCTTCTTTTTAGCAGGTTGGGAGAAAATGATAGAATGTTTCCCAACTTTGAAGGTCAAAGTTCCAGAGCCTACGTCAATAACTGCACCAGCAGTGTGCAGAAATGGCCTTCCTAGGATGATAGGTATATGGGCATCCTCAGGCATGTCAAGGACAACAAAGTCAACAGGGAAGAAAAACTTCCCTATTTGGACGGGTATGTCCTCTAGGACTCCTATAGGCTCGACCGCAGATCGGTCAGCCATCTGAACTGTCATGTCTGTGATAGCAAACCGGGTCAACTTGAGCCTCCTAGCTAAACTCAAGGGCATGACACTTATACTAGCCCCTAGGTCACATAATGCCTTCTCAATTGAGAAGGTACCTATTTTGCAAGGAACAAAAAAGCTACCCAGGTCCTCTAACTTATGGGGCGCAGTATGAGACAGATAGGAACAAGACTCCTTAGTAAGTGCGACAGTGTGCACTGTTTCAAGTGACCGCTTTTTGGACAACAGTTGTTTCATAAATTTAGTATAAGCGGGCACTTGGTTAACTAACTCAAGGAAGGGTACCTGTACATTCAGACTACGGATAACTTTCTCAAACTTACTGAAAGATACCTGTTCCTTGGTCGGCACGAGTCTCTCTGGATATGGGGCTGTGAGGAGTACCTTAGCCCTCTCCTCCAATTCAGGCGCGCCGGCATCCTTGGACTTAGGCTGAAAGTCCGTCACCTTTTCTTTGTTGAAGCTAGACCCCTCCTCAGACCGTCTCAAATGAGAACCATTAACCGTCATTGGGTCGAACTTCGGGACCGGGACTGACCCATCAGCACTCGGGTCTTGTCCTAAAATCTTCGGGACCGTGGTACCCCGAAACAAGTGGTCTCGTAGGTTATTTGGCATTAAAGGACGAAATTCCTCAAGATCGCAGCGATCTCGTCGATCGACCACTCTCCTCGTCGATCGGCGAGATGTCTGATTCGAAGCTCAGTAACCCGTGCTTGATCGATCGATCGAAATACCGCGACGCCTTTTTCTTTGCTTTGTTCGTTGAAGCTTTCTCTTGACTTGTTTCCGGCTCATCTTTTCCAACAGCGTCCCCAACCATGGCAGGACCATCAAGGGTGGACCCGCTCCTCAAAGTGATGGCATTTAGGGTCTCCTTTTGTTCAGGTTGAGTGGGTAAGTGTCCGGGAGCTCGAGTGTTACTTTTACTAGCCAGTTGAGCAATTTGGCTCTCTAGTAACTTCATCCCGGCCTCTCTTGCTTGGGACTCCTTCAGCAACAGATTCTTAAGCTCGGAAAATTCAGAATTCTGTGTTTGTTGCTGCTGCGGCACATAAGGGGGCTTTTGATATTGCTGTTGCTTTTGATGAGGTGGTATATAAGGTTGTTGCTGCGGTGTAGCTTGAGTTGGGTTAAGGACATTTTGGCTCCTCCAACTCAAGTTCGGATGGGTGTTCGGCTCATAGTAGGTGTTGGTCTGCCTATAGTGTTGAAAGGCAGCACATGATTCGAAGGGACTAGGGCAGTTTTTCGAGACATGGCCTTCACCTCCACACCTTTCACAGACGAAAGGACCGTCTGACACAGCATTAACTTGGTACATCCCACCTTTAGAAGCTCCTCCTAGCTCATACTTGTCAAATCTCGCAGTGAGAGCCTCAAGTGCAGCAACAGAGGAAGATTCAGCAGCTCTCCTCTGGTTCCCTCTAGAATTCCCATACTCGGCCTTGTGGGTAGCTAGATCGTCAATGATCTTCCACCCCTTGGTTGCTCCCAAATTTTCAGCGAATCTTCCATTGGCTGCAGCATCCAAAATTGTCGGCTGTCGGCTCAGAATAACTAGCTATACTTGCTTCCTCGGCCATGACTGGAATTTCCAGAGAAGTAACTGTCTCGGCTGAAGAAGTGGAAACGGGCGAAGATGGTGGATTATCTTCGAACAGTTCGTTCTCGTAGTAGCTTGACAGAGTACTCAGCTCTTCCTCTATCGGTAATACTCTTTGTGTTTGCCTCAACTCGTGCAAGGATCTTTCAAGCTCAGGGTTCAACGGTACTAATTCTCCACCCTGTGACCTGCGCATAAGAAGAAACTACAAAAAGAATATAAGAAAAGTTTAAGGAACGGATGTCCCTTAAAGTAAGAAAGACTAAAAATAAAAGCAACTAAAATTAGGACTATTGCCTCCCCGGCAACGGCGCCAAAATTTGATACCCGTCGTTGTGAGTACCAAAGATAAAATTTATAATCTCCTATTAAGACTAACCTAGGCTAGTGGTAACAGGGTCGAACCACAAGGAGGCAGTTGTAAATTTTAGTTGATTTATGTTGATCGAGGTAACTATTGTGGGGGTTGAATTGAATTGGTCTCTGACTAAAGGTGAACAAAGATAATAAACTAAATAAACGATTTAAACAGATAAAAGAAGGGTACTAGGATGGTCGGGTCATTATAGCTTTGGCGGCAGCAAACTAAGTCGGTCTGAATCAAACACAGGTAAGGCGGGAAATAAAGAGGTCCTCTCGGTCCACTCTTAACAAATAGCATCTTTCGATCTCGCTATAGGTCCCTAATGTCACTAATACTAACTTTCGTTCTGAAAATTGACTAACGGTCTAAACTATACTTATCTTTCGATCTTAGCACAGTTTAGTCGATTTAATTGATGGTCTAATAACTTCCCCTATCTTTCGATCTAATGGGTCGGTCACAAAATAGGTATCTAACTGGTCGCATGCATTCGATTCGTTAAATACAAGATTAAATTCAATTAAAACGAAGGAAACCCTACGAGGTCAGTCGATCGACCGACAATGTCAGTCGATCGACCAACACGCGAGACAGTCCGTGTATATCTAATACCGCCTATGCCATAAATCGCCTACATCCTAGCACTATAGAATTAGCTACTCATGCTAAGGGTAAAAACAACAATTAAACTAATAATGATTACTGAATTCATGCTTAAAGTAGATAGCAAATAGCGATAATGCGATAATTTGCTTTGGGATACTAACTAACAAATCTATACTAATAACGAAAGTAAAACAATAAACAGAAATTAGGGCAGAAGGAATACCGAGGTTTCAGAGGGAAGATTAAGAACAAGAACAGAAATCCAATGCTAAAACGATGTTCCAAACCCTAATTACTCGAATAAACCAAAAGCGAAAGTTCTTGTATGAAATTGTGATAAAACTTGGATCTAAAAGCGAGATAAAAACTTGATCCTAAATCGAATGTTTCATGTTACGTTATATAGCAAATAACGTAACATCTTATTTCCTAAACCTAGCATCATGGGCTTGCGCTTTCTCGGTCTTCTAATTCTCATCTGGAATAGAAATCTGGTCAATCGACTGATAAGGCTGGTCAATCGACTGCTCCTCAACAAACAGTAGCTTCTGGAACCCGAACATTGGTCGATCGACTGAGGATTATGGTCGATCGACTAATGGAGCTGCTACTTGACTTCTTTTAACTCGTGGACTTGTCTTTTGGGCCTTGGATTGCGCACCAAGCTCGTTCCTTAAGCAATTCCTTTACGTTATTTGCAATGCAGATTACTCGGGGACGGATTTAGCTTGATTTCCCGTTGAATTCTCCACATTTCTGCAATAATGTACAAAATACGGAAGTAGACGGAAATAGGGAGAAATGCAGCATAAACTACATAAATGAGCTCTGAAATGCGTGTAAAATGGGATGTAAAACATCATATAAAGGACACGCATCAATGACGGTTCCTAATGTTGTCATTGAAAATTTGATGTTTGATGGGAAATTGGGCCAAAGCCCAAAATTCCGCTACAATAGAGCAGGGAGCACCCCATTGAGGCGCGAACAATTTGGCGAGGTAAGGGACCTTCCCTATTTTCCTGTAAAAGACGCGAGATTGGTTTGCATACCATTCTCAATTCCTCTCCTTCAACCTCTCGACAAAACAAACAAAACCGCCATTGTTGGATTCTTGCTTGCTTCAGTTCGTGCCATAATCAACATGTCATCTCAAGGTATGTATTTTCTCTTGAATCCATTTGAATTTGTTGGTCTTTTTTATAGATTGAATTAGGGCGAAATGTTTACCCTTGAAAATCGATTTGGGCGTTTTTTATTGAGCCCTTTCGAGCGAAATTAATGATTGCATTAGGTTAGAAACATGTTTAGGAGTATACGGGTGCTTTTAGTTTGCATTTTGGTCCCTGTTTGGGTCCCCTATGCTCGAAAAACGTGAGTGAGGCGAAGAAACTGTCTCATTTCAAAATGCCAAGTTTATTTGCTTGGGTAATGGGTCCCACTAGGTTGCATTGTAGTCAGGAAAGACCGTATTTGCCATTGTGGACCTTCGTTGGGTATTGTGGGCAAAATTGGAATTTTTGCCTTTTGTGACGGTCTTATGTCTGACATAATAAGCGCATGTTTAGGGCTTGAATTGAGTCAGTTTGCCTTGAAATGGACCTTATTGGTAGTTTAGGTCGCTTTGAGGCGTGATAAAATCACGTTGCCTCGTTGTGGTCGTATTTTGAAATTTTGACCGGTTTGCGCTCAAATCGGCGTAGAAATTGCCTCTTTGAGTTGTAGAAAATACCCCATTGCATCGGGAACATATTTTGGGTTGTTGGCGGACCTTGTGCAGGTCTTGAGGTGCCATTTTTACTTGTCGTTGTTTTGACTCGTCTTTTGCTTGAAAAGTGATGTGACCATAATTAGAGCATATTTAGTCTCCGAATTAGCCTTGTTCCCAGGCTTTTTAGTGCATATTAAGGTCATTTATTGTTTTTAGTTCTTTGTTTTGCATATTCTTTGAGGTTTTGATCCCTTGGTAGGAAAGGAGTGCAAACCTTGCATTTTCATGGCAAAACGAGACTAAATTGATTGAATTCAATGACCAAGCCTCAAGGAGAGACAAGATTAGAAGGCCTTTGTACATACTATAGTAGATGGGCAATGATGAGAAAAGATCCTTGCATCCCCGAGGAAATCCCCAAGGATTTTATGAAGAAAAAAGGAAGAAAAGAAGAAGAAAGCAGACTGCCCAGCAATCCGTACGTCTTCCCCCGAAGACGCCCGTCTCCATCACCACAATCCGTGCGTCTTCTCCCCAAGACGCCCGGGCAGCAGCTCTAGAAGACGCCCGTCTTCTCCACAAGACGCCCGGGCAGAGACCACCGAATTCGCCCGTCCCGTGCTAAAGACGCCCGGATTCCAAGGCAGACCAATTTCTTTTCTTAAAGCTTCAAGAAAGATGCCCATCCTTCCAAAAAGACCGGCGTTTCCTTAAGTAGGGACTTAATCGTCATTTAAGCCCTTAGTTAACCCTAATTCCTACACCTAATCCCCACTATAAATACCCCATTAATCTAATTAGAAGAGCATGTTCTTCTTAGCAATCTTTAGTGTAGTTAATATCAATCAAATCTCTCTTTAATATTGTAATCAACAATTAATCAAGTTTTAATACAAGTTTTATTTCCATAATCTCTCTCTTGTTCATCCTTTATTTTGGGTAATTGAAGATTATTTGGGTTATTATTGGGAGATTGACAACCTCTCAATCAAGCATCAAGTACTTCTTTTATTCTTTGCTTTATTATTGGAATCATTAGTAGGTATAATTCTCTTAATTCCTTTTTAATTATTGTTAATTACTTTCATTTATTCATCATGTTTCACTTTGTTGGTATGATTGACAACCTTGCTAGCATGTTCAACATGATAATGAGTGAGTAGTTCCTTAGCTAGGGTTAATGGGTAATTAGGGGAAACCAACATGGGGAATGATTCATGCTTAAATTAATATGCTTTCATAGTTTATTTTGCTTGCTTGTTGTGATCTCAACTCATGCACATGTTATGTTTGATGAAATGTGAGCCTATGAATCCTTGCATTTTTTACCCATCACCTATATTTTCAATGACGCTTGTAAGACATAAATCAACTCGAGTCTCATTAGACCATGCATGTTGTTGAGTAGGGAAGACTAAGTCGACTTGTAGGTGTTGTACAATCTAATCGATTCGGCTCCGGGACCCAAACTTTCCTAGGATTGTAAGATATAAACCAACTCGATCCATCACAACAATAATTGCTTGCTTATAATTTGAGAACATGTTTGTATGATCAATTCCCATGAATCCCCTATGACCCCATGACACCCTAGTGCTTTTTATCAATTGTTTACAACCCTTTTAATTCATCTTGCTTGTTTACTTTCATTGCTATTTAGTTTAGTGACCTTCTACATCAACCCCAATTGTGACACCCCTAAGACACCACTAGTTGCAATAGAAATCTCATCTCAATTCCCGTCCCTTGGGATCCGACCTTTACTTGCCTCTTTACTAATTGTAGAGTTGTTTTTGAAGCTATAAATTGTGTTTTGGTCTAGGTGCTCCTAACGACAAGTTACCGAAAAGACATAGTCCCGGCCAAAAAATTGCGCCGTTGTCGGGGATGGTGTTAACTTGATTTAGATTTTCTTATATTGTTATTAGTTGTGTCTTTCTTTGCCTTGGGGAAGTAAAACTCCTCAAGGTTTGTTCTAAGTGTTTTCAAGTTGTTTGATATTTTGCAAGATGGACCTTATAGATTGTTTGGTAGAGGACCACTTAAGTATACCTTTCTTCAAAGATCCCATGCAAGCATTGGAGTCCTTGGAAGCAAGTCAAGCTAAAAATATGTATTGGGAATTGGAGGTAGATCTTTTTGAGGCCGCTCTAGCTAACAAAGAACTTACTCATGCACAATCCAAATTAGTGCATAACATCCTTGTGGAAGCATGTCAACCTATAGAGGATAAGCAATCCATCCTAGAAGACATCTTACAAGCTCAAGAGCAAGAGGAATCCATTATGGAATTCGAATGTGATGAGGTTTATGAGAATGAAGAACAAGTTGAATATGCTATGAGAATGGAATATCTAATGGAGATGGAGCAAATTCTCAATGAAACTCCAAAGGAGGAAAGTGAGGTACAAACTCCTACTTTAAAACCTCTTCCCCCAAATTTGAAATATGCTTACCTTGATGAATCAAAGACCAAACCCGTGATTATTAATGATAGACTTGATGAGAACCAATTGGGAAAATTGCTTGATGTGTTGAAACAACATGAGAAGGCTATAGGTTATAGTCTAGATGACCTTAAGGGAATAAGTCCCAACTTTTGCATGCATAGAATTCATCTAGACTAAGACCATAGACCTACCATTCAACCTCAAAGAAGATTGAACCCCCACATCCAAGAAGTTGTCAAAGGAGAGGTTATGAAATTACTTGATGCAAGAATCATATATCCCATATCGGATTCTTTGTGGGTTAGCCCCGTTCAAGTGGTACCTAAGAAAGGAGGTACCACGGTAGTGACAAATGAAAAGAATGAGCTAATACCCACAAGAAAGATCACCGGTTGGCGTATGTGTATTGACTATCGAAAATTGAATTCCGCAACAAGAAAGGATCATTTCCCCCTACCATTCATTGACCAAATGCTTGAGAGGTTAGCCTCCAACAAATTCTTTTGTTACCTTGACGGGTATTCGGGATTCTTCCAAATCCCTATACACCCGGATGACCAACATAAGACCACCTTCACATGCCCTTATGGTACTTTTGCATATAGGAGGATGCCTTTTGGTTTATGTAATGCCCCCGCCACTTTTCAAAGATGCATGATGAGTGTCTTCTCCGACTACCTAGAGACCATAATGGAAGTTTTTATGGATGATTTTAGTGTTTATGGAAAGGACTTTGACTCATGTTTGCATAATCTTTCTCTTGTGTTGCAAAAATGTGAAGATGTTAGTCTTGTTTTAAATTGGGAAAAGTGTCACTTCATGGTCCATGAAGGAATTGTTTTGGGTCACTTAATTTCGGAAAAGGGCATCGAGGTCGATAAAGCTAAAGTTGAGGTGATAGAGAAACTCCCACCTCCCGTGAATGTTAAAGGGGTGAGAAGTTTTCTCGGTCACGCGGGTTTCTATCGCCGTTTCATAAAGGATTTTTCAAAAATAGCAAAACCCCTCACTCAACTCTTGCTTAAAGATGCCCAATTCCATTTCACTGATGAGTGTGTTGAAGCCTTTAATAGAATCAAGGAAGCACTAATCTCGGCACCGATCATTCAACCTCCAAATTGGGAACTACCGTTCGAGATTATGTGTGATGCTAGTAACTACGCCGTTGGAGCGGTTCTTGGCCAACGAGTAGGAAGAGCTCTTCATGCCATCTATTATATAAGCAAGACTCTTGATCCCTTCCAAGTGAATTATGATACCACCGAGAAGGAGCTTCTTGCCATTGTCTATGCCTTGGACAAATTCCGTTCCTACTTACTTGGATCCAAGGTGATTGTCTTTTCGGATCACCGTGCTCTCCGACATCTCTTGATAAAGAAGGAGGCAAAACCAAGGTTGTTGAGATGGATTTTGCTTCTTCAAGAATTTGACTTGGAAATAAGAGACAAGAAAGGAGCCAAAAATGTAGTGGCGGATCACTTGTCAAAGATCCGGTTTCATGATGAGCATGGAGAAACCCCGATCAATGACTCATTTCCCGACGATATTTTGATGGCCATTCAAGCACAACTTGAAAGGCACATCACCCCATGGTTTGCCAATTATGCTAACTATATTGTTGGAAAAGTACTCCCTCCAAATTTGAACCACAGCCAAAAAAAAAGGTTCATATTCGAAGTAAAGAGGTACTTTTGGGAAGACCCAAACCTCTACAAGGAGTGTAGTGATGGGCTCTACCGGAAATGCATCCCTCAATGGGAAGTCCAAGGAATCTTGGAAGGATGTCACTCATCACCCTATGGTGGGAACCATGGAGCAAGGAGAACCGTTGCAAAAATTCTTCAATTGGGCTTCTATTGGCCTACAATGTTTCAAGACACAAGGGAATTCATCATTCATTGCGATGCTTGTCAAAGAACGGGGAATATCTCTTGTAGGAACGAAATGCCACAAAGGGTCATTCTAGAGGTGGAGATCTTCGATGTTTGGGGGATCGACTACCAAGGTCCCTTTGTGATATCCAATGGGAATAAGTACATCCTTGTGGACGTAGACTACGTCTCAAAGTGGGTGGAGGCAATTGCCACTCCAAATGATGATGCAAAAACGGTCACCTAGCTCTTCAAGAAAATAATATTCCCAATATTTGGAGTTCCTAGAGCAATCATAAGTGATGGAGGAACGCATTTTCATGAGAAGAAACTTGCATCTCTTTTGACCAAATATGGTGTTCAACATAGAACCGGCTTGGGATATCATCCTCAAACAAGCGGTCAAGTTGAAGTTTCAAATAGAGAGATCAAACAAATCCTTGAGAAAGTTGTGAACAAGACCCGAAAATATTGGAGCATAAAGCTTGATGATGCTCTTTGGGCTTATAGGACGGCCTATAAGACTCCCATAGGAGCCTTCCCTTACAACCTTGTCTATGGAAAAGCATGTCATTTGCCAATCGAATTGGAGTACAAAGCTTTTTGGGCAATCCGAGCACTTAATCTTGATCTCAAATTGAGTGGCCAAAAGAGGATGATTCAAATTCAAGAGCTGGAGGAATTCCGACTACAATCCTATGAGAACGCCAAGATTTACAAAGAAAGGACGAAATTGCTCCATGACAAGAAGATTAGACAAAAGGCCTTTCACAAAGGGGACAAAGTCCTTCTATTCAATTCCCGCTACCGACTCTTTCCGGGAAAGTTGAACTCTAAATGGATGGGTCCCTATGTGATAGTCGAAGTTGGAAAATATGGAGATTTTGAAATCAAGGCGGAAGATGGAAGCAAGTTCAAAGTCAATGGTCAAAGGTTGAAGCCATACTATGAGGGAGCGTTTATTGGAGAGGTCGAGGTCACCTACCTCGGGCCTTCTCATCCTTGAAAGAACCATCAAAAGGGAGAGTTTGGTGGAGTCCTTCCTAAACCACCACTTGTAAATATACTAACCCTCTAACTTGTATTTATAATTTTATTGCATTTCTTTAATCATAAACATAAACTCTTTCCATGAGAGTAAGTGAGGGAGGGTCACTAACGAATTTTGAATGAAGGAAGGAACCAATCTTCAAGTGTGGGGAAGCATCTATGAGAGGAAAGGAAATCAATGGAAAAATTCGCAGCTGGAACCCAGCGTCTTCATTGGAATCCGCCCGTCCTGCTGGAATCCGGGCGTTTTATGAAGAATCTGTCCGTCCCTCTAAGCTGTAAAATTGAAAATTTTGGGACTGTCAACGAATCCGAGCATCTCAGCAAGGAAGACGCTCGTCCTAAGGAATCCGCCCGGCTTTGCAGAAAGACGGCCGTCTTTTTGCCTGTGCATTTCAAGAAATCTCACTGTCTAAAAATCCGTCCGTCTTTGAGAAAAGACGCTCGTCTCGTCTTCAGAGAATCCGAGCGTCTTGGGGTCGGGACGCCCGTCTTTGTGGCGTCATATTTTTGGAAAGTTAACTGTGACAGAATCCGGGCTTCTTCACTTAAATCCGCCCGTCCCGAGAAGCTTGAATCCGAGCGTCTTCTGCTCGAATCCGCACGTCTTCCTGCGATAATTCGGCCCGACTTTTCTTAATTTTATTACACCCCACCTCACAATTTGTGACACATCACCCTTCCTTCCACTTGTATTATAAAAACCCGCCTCCTTATGACTCCAAAGCATATCCCAATCACTCTTTTACCCCACAAAATCAAAAAGCCCCAAATTCCTAGGGTTTCAAAGGCAACATTCAATCCACAAGGAGCATCTTTATTCTTTAACAAATCAAAAATCCTAGCTCAATAATCAAAGAATGGCACCAAGGAGATCTTCTTTTAGGGATGGGAGGAGACCAAGGGTAAGAGGAAGCTCTTCTACCTCCCACATCAACACATTAAGAAGGGAGCATGAAGAAATTGTGGATCTTACAAGACTTGATGACTTCTCAAATGTTGAATTTATCAATGATGTGCAAAGACTAGTCTTCCACCGGCTTCTAAGTAAGAACATTCTCCCTACTAAGTTCTTATGTCATAATACTTTAAGGAAACTTGGGATTTATCACCAAGTGGAAGCTCTCTTTGAAGTATTTGGTCTCTCTACCCTTTTCCACATGTATGAGCAAACTTACCGATCTCTTGTGCTTGAGTTTTTGAGCTTTTTGAAGATTACAACCTTGAACAAAGCAATATGCATAGAATTTAGGTTGGAAAATGTTTCAAGGATGATGACCCTTGTGGAATTCGCAAATGTGCTTGGTCTCGATGTTTCACCTACCCGGACATTGAAGCCAAAGAAATACAGTGTTGAACCTTTATGGAGAGCCATGACGGGCCGAGATTTCATACACACCAAGGAGTGTCTCGCTTTTCATATTAAAAATACGATTTTGAGACTCACTTACCGGTTCCTCTCCGGCACTCTCCTTGCTCGCCGAGATCCGGCGATTGTGAATCAACTTGATCTTGTGTTCATGGAATCTTACCTCAATATTCAAGGAAGAAGTGTGTACCACTTCAATGCGCCTCTTGTGCTACTCGAAAAATGGGCAAAGTTTAGGAATGGTGATGATGATGGGATGAAACACATTGTAAATGGAGGGCTTATTACTAGGCTTGCGAAAAATTTCAATCCGAAATTCAATGAGAATAATGAGTATGCTCCTCTTTCGGAAAACACAAGGATAAATGAAGATCTTCTTCTTATTCATCATCATTGGATAACCCTTGAGGGGGTTGATAAGCGGATCAAGTGGATAACGAAAGGAAGTGATCCGATTTATCTACCAATGACCGGCCTACCACGAATTTCCCCAAGAAGAGGACCTTTATCACCAATCCCATCCTACCTCATCCCTCCAAACCCAACCCAAGCAAGACAAGCACCACCACCTCTAAATCACCAACAACAACAACAAGAGCAACAATCTCAAGATGAGAAGATCAAACTGCCTCCCTACCCATTTCCTTATCAACCGTATAACCATCCCAACCCCTTTATCCTCCCCCGTGAAGACTTTGTCACGGGAATTCTACCAGATTTTCACTACCGATAATATGAAGCTACCGTGGACAATTACTATGCACTATATCCTCAATACCACGATATGATTCATAGGGGAAAGGTTAGTGAAGAGGGAGAATTTCCCTCTTGGGCACAAATGGATCTACTCTTCCCCGATTCAGAGAGGGCAAATGAAGGGGCAAACGGGAGACAAGAGGAAGGGAGCAACAATTCTTGCAGAGGGGACACGGTGGAGCTTGAAAGTGAAGAGGACGAGTTCATGGACCCGAATATGAGTGATGCATCAAAGGAGATATGGGATAGTGATCTAGAGGGAGATGACGGCGATCTCTAGAGGATTACTTCATAGCTAGATGGAGCGGGCGTGAGGCACCCATCTAAGTTTAAGTGAAGTTTCCTCATCTCCTCTCTTTAATTTTCAATTTTCTTAAAAGAAGTTTATGTTTTGTTAACTTGTATTTTATTCAATCTTGATCTTGGTTGGAGTAGTCCTAGCAACATAGAGGACTAACACCTCGGCCCCATTGAGGTGTTCTTATTTTATTGTTCCCACTTTTGAAAATCCAAAATGACAAATTTGGTTTCATGCATTGCATCTTGTGTGCATGAACTACACCCAACCTTAGGACATTAGAAATAATGTCTAACTCGGTTTGGGGAAGTACATGCATACGCAACGGGAGGTAATCTAAATTACGCTCTCCGTCATAAACAAAAAAAAACCATGCATCATGTAGTGTAGATTAGTGTAGCTTGCATTTATTGTAGAACTCATGCATCATGCTTGCATGATTTCCCACCATTTTGGCCCTTGAGGACAATGCCCATATTAGTGTGGGGATGGGGAATTCTAACTTAACTATTATATTCAAAAATCCAAAAAAACTTGAAAATTTTCGAAAAAACCATAAAAATTTGAAAAATTGAAAACCAAAAACAAGTTCATTTCCTTTGTAGTGTAGTCATGTATATATTGTTGTATATAATGTGTTTGTTTTATCCTTGTTCACATTGATCGACTATGCCACATCCGAGACATGAGGATATTGAAGACCGCATGGTATGATCTTTCCAATCTCCTTTTTCCTCTTTATGTTAATGACTATGTGGCTTTATTTTGATTGATGCGGTATAACAATGTGAACTTAGGACTTGCAATAGTGTATATGTCATATTAGTTGGTATAATCATTTGCATTAGGATATTTATATGTTAGTTGCATCATGGCATGTAGTTGCATGTTAGAAAATTTTGCGAAACCGTCTACTTGGGAAGCTTGACAAGTGTATATAGGCCCTAGTAGATGCTTTTTCTTCTTAAGACTTTGCTTGTTAGAATACTCGTAAAACACCCTAGGATGTGTCATGCTAGTATCCTTTGACCCATGGATTAAGGCCTAGTCAAGAGTACCTTGTGGTGTGATTACTCATTGGCTACCGTTTATTCCAAGGTGACCCTTGAAACCATGCATCCATCCACCATCCATGTTCTACCACATTTTTGTCATCAAAGGGAATGGGCACAAAAAGAAATCAATTTGAGTTCAATGAAATGAAAAGTGAAAGAAAGTTTGCAAAAAATGCATCAAATGAAAAGAGGAGCAAAAATAGAACTCCTAAAGCTTCAAATATAAGCCACCCTCACTACATATGGGGTGACTTTGAAAATGTTCAAAAAGAAATGCAAAGAAAAGTTGAATGTTGTCAAGTATTGAATTGCCAAAAATCAAAAAGAAATGGCAAGAAAGTGTTCTCAAATGTCAAATGCCACAAGAAATTGGGGGGAAAACAAAAACAAAAGCAAACTCCCAAAGTGAAACTCAAATATCTATCGATCCCTTTATCCATCGTATCCATTTTTATGCATGGTAGAGAGGGGACGACCCTTCTTCTTGTCTAGGCAAGAGGGGGAATTCCGCGATCCTCCAGTGTTTCTAACACCATAGGGAGTCTATTCTTGACAAAAGCATTTAACGATTGAGGACAAAGGTACCCTAGCTTGACACAACTTGGAGGTGATTTATTGGTATCCTTCTAGGCTTAGTAGTTTGAAGAAATTGCATCTATGAAGGAGTGTGTACCCTTGAATTGCTTCCCTTGTAGATAATTTCCGCCACTTAGATGAGGAAAGTGGCTATTTTTTTGTAGATGCATCCATTATTTGATTTTGAGTGCCTAATGTTTGGATGTGTCGCCATTTTGGCAAGACCCACCTTGCCTTGCAAGAAGGCATCTTACCTCATGGTTGTCTTGTTGTGAGTTGAAGGGGCGGAGTGAGACCCGCTAATTGTCTCATGTCGGCTATGTTATTAGGTTAGTTTAAATAATGGTCCTAGTCTTTGTCACCTCTTTACTCGGGACGAGCAAAGGCTCGGTTCACGGATATTTGATGTGACCATAATTAGAACATATTTAGTCCCCGAATTAGCCTTGTTCCCATGCTTTTTAGTGCATATTTGGGTCATTTATTGTCTTTAGTTCTTTGTTTTGCATATTCTTTGAGGTTTTGATCCCTTGGTAGGAAAGGAGTGTAAACCTTGCATTTTCATGGCAAAACGAGACTAAATTGATTGAATTCAATGACCAAGCATCAAGGAGAGACAAGATTAGAAGGCCTTTGTACATACTATAGTAGATGGGCAATGATGAGAAAAGATCCTTGCATCCTCGAGGAAATCCCCAAGGATTTTATGAAGAAAAAGGAAGAAAAGAAGAAGAAAGCAGACTGCCCAGCAATCCGTGCGTCTTCTCCAGAAGACGCCCGTCTCCATCACCACAATCCGTGCGTCTTCTCCTCAAGACGCCCGGGCAGCAGCTCCAGAAGACGCCCGTCTTCTCCACAAGACGCCCGGGCAGAGACCACCGAATCCGCCCATCCCGTGCTAAAGACGCCCGGATTCCAAGGCAGACCAATTTCATTTCTTCAAGCTTCAAGAAAGATGCCCATCCTTCCAAAAAGACCGGCGTTTCCTTAAGTAGGGACTTAATCGTCATTTAAGCCCTTAGTTAACCCTAATTCCTACACCTAATCCCCACCATAGATACCCCATTAGTCTAATTAGAAGAGCATGTTCTTCTTAGCAATCTTTAGTGTAGTTAATATCAATCAAATCTCTCTTTAATATTGTAATCAACAATTAATCAAGTTTTAATACAAGTTTTATTTCCTTAATCTCTCTCTTATTCATCCTTTATTTTGGGTAATTGAAGATTATTTGGGTTATTATTGGGAGATTGACTACATCTCAATCAAGCATCAAGTACTTATTTTATTCTTTGCTTTATTATTGGAATCATTAGTAGGTATAATTCTCTTAATCCCTTTTTAATTATTGTTAATTACTTTCATTTATTCATCATGTTTCACTTTGTTGGTATGATTGACAACCTTGCTAGCATGTTCAACATGATAATGAGTGAGTAGTTCCTTATCTAGGGTTAATGGGTAATTAGGGGAAACCAACATGGGGAATGATTCATGCTTAAATTAATATGCTTTCATAGTTTATTTTGCTTGATTGTTGTGATCTCAACTCATGCACATGTTATGTTTGATGAATGTGAGCCTATGAATCCTTACATTTTTTACCTATCACCTATCTTTTCAATGAGGCTTGTAAGACATAAACCAACTCGAGTCTCATTAGACCATGCATGTTGTTGAGTAGGGAAGACTAAGTCGACTTGTAGGTGTTGTACAATCTAATCGATTCGGCTCCGGGACCCAAACTTTCCTAGGATTGTAAGATATAAACCAACTCGATCCATCACAACAATAATTGCTTGCTTATAATTTGAGAACATGTTTGTATGATCAATTCCCATGAATCACCTATGACCCCATGACACCCTAGTGCTTTTTATCAATTGCTTACAACCCTTTTAATACATCTTGTTTGTTTACTTTCATTGCTATTTAGTTTAGTGACCTTCTACATCAACCCCAATTGTGACACCCCTAAGACACCACTAGTTGCAATAGAAATCTCATCTCAATTCCCGTCCCTTGGGATCCGCCCTTTACTTGCCTCTTTACTAATTGTAAAGTTGTTTGTGAAGCTATAAATTGTGTTTTAGTCTAGGTGCTCCTAACGACAAGTTACCGAAAAGATATAGTCCCGACCAAAAAGAAGGGCGAGTCGTTTTTTGTGCGTTTTTGTGAATTGTTTTTGTTCGGTTGGGTTTGGGTGGGATTGCCCTTGTTCTGCTTTATAGGTTTTTTTTTTTGGATTTGTCCATTTTACGCCGTCGTAATGCCGAAATTTCGGCTGACGTTATTTGTTTACCTTTGGCTACATGGGATCATTCGGGGCCTACGGGATCTGTTGTTGAGGCCTTGGAGGAGGAGGATGATCCAGGAGGAGCATAAGTGACCGGGGAGGCTGCTGGAGCCGAGGTGGTGGTAGAGGATGCTTCCGTATAGGAAGGGAGGCGGCTGTCGCAGCCGGCTTGTCCTTTTCGTTGTGGCTCATAGACAGGGCGACTGATGATTGGAGGTTAACACCGGGGTGGTGCGTTGCATCATGGTCCTTGGCCTCCTTATCATCCAAAGTCTGCCAGACATTGTCTTCTTTTTTGTCGTGGAGCAGGAACGAGGTATTACCGTCATGGTAACCACCTCTGCTTCCGTTGTTGCTCCTCTGTTTCCCGTGTTGCTCCTTTTCTTTTTCGATTGGAAGGATAGGGAGTGCTTAGTTCGGTAGGTGGCGGCTAGCCCCCAGTTTGTTGTCTTAGGCCAGTATGTATGATAGATGGTTGTTTTAGGCTAGTGTCTATATGATAGATGTCTTTACTAGTTCCTGTTTGCATGGTCAGTCGTTTGTATCAAACGTGTCTTGATGTATTTTGCGTGAGGCGGTTTGTATATATGTGTTTTTGGATTGTGGTTCATTTTGTGATTTTTGGCTTTTTTGTGTTGTGTTTCGGAGGAGCGAGGTCGGCTGTCAATTCTCCTTTTGCTTTGCATCACTTCCTGCATCGTTAGTGTAGAAAACAGGCAACAGGTTGCATGTATGCGTAAACGTAAACACGTAAAAAGCACTCGATTGAAGACAAAATTTAACCGCGATGACATGAAGTTAAAAATTGAAATTTGAAATTTGAAATGATTTTTTTTGAAAATTTGCGACAAGTCGTCGCGTTTGGAATCCAAAAGGAATTGATTTGAACATTTTTTTGAGCAACTAACTCGTGTCTTGAATTAAATTGCATCGAAATTATTGAAATTGATTTGTGACTCGGAAAAAAAATTCAAACTCAAACCGTCAGGGATGAATTTTAGAATAGATTTTTTTTTTTACGAGTGTATTTGATTTGATTTTTTTGTGAGATCAAGACTCGAATTTGTGTGTGCTTGAAATTTTGAGGAAAACTGATGTCGTGTTATCAATTTTCAATTTTTATTTTTGCTAGGAAATTGCGAAAAAGCGAAAAAAAAATTCGGAATTTTGATTGACATGGAAACGATCCGTCGCGGATCGGGGCGACTAGCCCTTCCCCCTTTTAGAAAAAGAAAGAAAAATCCGTATGTTTAAAGTTGCGTCAAGGAAACCGTGTCGGATTTCGTAAAACGCGAAAACAAGGAAATGTGAGTGTGAGGAAACACAAAATGTCCCGGACCATCCCGAAGAGGCACGAGCATTTCGGTGGGAGGTTTCAGGTGTCAGGATAAAACACAACTTGAAAGGGACAACTCAAGGTGGAGATCCTGAGAACAGGCCCAAAGAGGCGCGAGCTACTTGGCGATAGGAAGCAGCTCTCCCTTTTTTCTGAAAAAACGTGCTGATTGTTTTGTATAAATAAGGATGTTTGTGCTTCATTGTTTCATCATCCGATACACAAAACATCTCTACAAAACTTCTTATTCTTCTTCCACAAAAATATTTCATGGATGCCTTTAAGAATGCATTGCGACAATGATGTCGGGATTTGTCACCTCCCGAAAAGTATCAACTCGTTTGCATGGGAGTTGGTCAATTGTTGGTGCTTCGTCAATTCAAGGTGCAATCCTCATTCCTTGAAGCATGCTCTCGGTTTTGGGATTCGAAACACCATGTTTTCGTTTTCCCGAAAGGTGAAATTTATCCACTAGCCGAAGAAGTTGGAGCCATTGGTGGGTGGCCGGGTTGTGTTCCGGTGCTTCCTCCGACTCGGTTGTGCTACAAGGAGAAATTCTGTTCGGTGTTAGGCTTGTCGACAAGTCAAGTCAACTTCCTTCTTGCTCCTCATGGTGTGGATATGATGGCTCTTATCAACATCTTCTCGAATCGATTGGATGCCAATGTTTCGGAGGTGGCTAGGAGAAGGGCTCTTGCCTTTTGCCTTGTCCATGTATACCTCTTTGTTGATGCTTTGAAGAAGGAGGGGGCGAAATGTTATGGTAGCATGACCCTTGTATATGTGGTTGAGCAAATGGAGCATGGTAGAGATCCATCATGGTTAGTGCTTGGCGAGATCATCCAGGCTTTGGACAAGGAAGTCTCTTGTGGAGAAGTTCCCTCATTTGGATCCCCAAGGATCCTCCAAGTTAGGCTATTGGAGAGGCTAAGGTATGTAGAGCCTCCGGTTGATTCTTCTTCTTATTCTTTCTGTCACATGACCATGAGGAGGAAGTTGTACTCGGATAGCTGTGCTTCCACCGAGGCTTATTGGGCCGCAAGATTGGCGGAGGAGGGTGGTCCTCATATCCGTTGGATGGTGCCACGGTGGCACTTGAGGTCTTTCATGGGGTTGCCCGCTTCAGGTGCTAGTCCTCGTTCTTTGATGGTGGTGGGTTTGAAGGTCGCTTCCTTCATTTATCCTGAAAGGCTCATGACGCAAATGGGGCGTCAACAAAAGGTGCCCGCTTAAGATACTCTTATCCAAGAGAATGTTTTCCGGAACTCCGAGCTTGTGGAGGTCTTCGAAAGATGGTGGGCCACTCGGCCGCTTTGGGAGGTAGCAAACCCCGTTGCCACGACATGGGTGACTCCCGCTTATGTCAAGTGGTCAAGAGGTTCGTCCTTGGAGGAGAGGTCCAAATTCCATAAGGACGAGGTTGTCGATTTGAAGTATCGAGAGGTTGGCAAGGCCAACCGTGCCTTCTTTGAGGTATGTTGATGGGGTTAGCCCAGATGTGATGAGACCACCAAAGAGGAGAAGCACGGGTCCTAAAAATGTAGTGGGCCATGCATGGGCTCGTTTCGGGCCGAACATGGGGTCTTGCACTAGACCGGAGGCCGTTGCCGTTGTAGATCCGTTGAGGATCCGTTCCAAAGAGAAAATCTGTGCTAGGCGGGCCAACAAGAAGAACAAGGGGAAGATGTACCCCGAGGGAAAAGGCAAGGGTAGAATGGAGGAGTGAAGATTTCCATTACCCACTTTATTATTATGTTGTATTAGTGTTGTGAGTTTATTATTATGTTGTACTAGCTATGTTTTGTGTGTTTTGTGCTAGTTTTATTATGTGAGGTGTTTTAGTCGACACCTTAGCTTTGACAAGTTGTAGACTCGTCGAGTTTTATTTGTCGTTGAAATTGTAATCCCTCCCATTATTAATTAAATAAGAGGAATACTCGTGTCGAAATTGTGAACGCTTATTTCTTCCACCCATTTTGTAAAGGCAATTCGATTTGAATCGTCCTAAACATTTGCACCTGGGAAAGTGGGATTTTTGTGGGAAGGGAGAAAGGCTTCTTTCGTATTTTTATTGAAAAGGGAATGTTCTTTCCTTCCTTTTTTGATGGGGATGTTTTTTTTATTATGGGGATGGTTGTATCCTTCAAATGTAAGAAAGGACTGCCTACGTATCCACCTGAAGAGGTGAAATCAAACCATGATCGTAGTTCGACATGTTTTGTAATTTTTGATTGCGTTTTGTGGTTGTATCTTTCATGTATAAGAAGGACTGCCTACGTATCCACCTGAAGAGGTGAAATCAAACCATGCTCGTAGTTCAGAGTTTTTTTTTTTTTTTTTAGTGCAAATGGATGTTGCCTTTGACAGATCAAAGGACATTCGAAACGGGCAAAGTGCCGCAACTTAGACTCGATAAAACATGCAATTTCAAATCAGAACGCGTTGAGGAACTTGACTTGAAAAGGGTTGAGGCGGTTGCTAGTTGTAAAACTAGGGTTTAGGTCGTTGGTTGCTATGGTTCAAGGGTAGTATTTCTTGAGTTGGTCCAGGTTGGTCGGGTTTGTAAAATCCTCCCCAACTAGGTCACTCAGTCTCACTGCGTCCCCCCAAAGTATTTTCTTGACCAGGTATGGCCCGACCCAGCTGGGTTTTAATTTTCCCCTCGGATCGACAGGTAATGGTGCTCAAACTCACTTGAGGACCAAGTCGCCCTCCTGGATGTTCCTGGGTTTAACCTTCTTGTTGAATGCCCGTTGTATACATCGTTGGTATAGCTGGACGTTGTGCAAGGCGTTGACCCGCCGCTCGTCTAGAAAAGTGAGTTGCTCGTACCTTCGACGGGTCCATTCCGCCTCAGGGACCTGACCCTCTAGTAGGATGGGTAGAGAAGGGACCTCTAACTCTTCCGGTTGAACCGCCTCCATACCGTATGCTAGATAGAAGGGTGTGGCTCCTGTCGGTATTCGAATGGAGGTTCGGTATCCCCAGAGTGCGAATGGGAGTTTGCTCGGCCAATCGCGGTAGTTGTCTTGCATTTTCTTGATAATGGTGACAAGAGCTTTGTTAGCTGCCTCCACCGCTCCGTTGGTTTGGCGACGGTAGAGGGATGATCGATGTCGCTTGATCTTGTATTTGTCCAGCAAGGCCCGAGTTTCCGCCCGGAAGTGAGAGCCTTGATCGCTGATGATGTTGTTCTGGATGAACTTAGCCACTTGTTTGGCGGTCAAGACTGCATATGACTGTGCTTCCACCCATTTGGTGAAATAGTCGATGTCGACGAGGACGAAGCAATGCCCTTTGTTGCCCGTCGGGTTAACTTTCTCGATGATGTCGATGCCCCAGGTTGAGAAAGGCCAGAGTGATGTCATGGTGTATAAAAGGGATGGTGGTATGTGTTGTATGTTGGCGAAGATTTGGCAATTGTGGCAATGTTTGACGTAGTTACTGCAATCTGCTTCCATGGTGGTCCAGTAGTAACCCAACCGCATGATCTTTCGGGTAAGCATCATTGCGCTCATGTGAGGGCCACATTCTCCGTCGTGGACCTCTCCTATGACTTTTTTTATATAGTTGATCTTGGTTCATCACGAATTGTGACGCCAGTAAACGGATGGCTCTTTGTCCCCTTTGATCAGAGTTGGGAGGGAATTCGTTTTTGGTTTTGTAATTGAGGATGGCTTGGTACCAAGGCTTGGCATTATTTTCCTCGTCGTTGTTGATGGCACAGATGTGAGCTGGGTCGCTCCTTCTCTCAACACATAGGGGCATTGATGTTATATCATCAGGTATACTGACGAGCGCGGCAAGTTTTGCTAGGGCATCAGCAAATTGATTTTCCTCTCCTGGCAAGTGGAAGTAGTCGACTTGGTCGAAGAACTCGGTCTCTTGATTTATTTTCGCTTGGTAGGGAGCTAAGCTGTCACTTCGGATTTTCCATGATCCGGACACCTGATTGATGATGAGCGAAGAATCGCCATGGATCCTCAGTCTCTCGATGCCAAGTGTTACGGCTGCTTGTAGGCCGATGAGGCATGCTTCATATTCAGCGGCATTGTTGGTAATGACGAATTCTAGTTTGACTAAGATCAGAACATGTTCTCCCTCTGGTGATATTAGAAGGAGTCCTACCCCGAAGCGTCTCAGATTAGATGCACTATCGAAGTATAGGTCCCATGCGTCGAAGTCAGCATAAAGGATGTGTCGGTCGTTGGATCCTCGTTGATGGGATTCTCTGCTAGGAAATCGGCGACTGCTCTTCCCTTGATAACCTTGAGGGGTACAAACTTGAGATCAAACTCGGACAGCATGAGTGTCCACCTAGACAGCCTTCCGTTTAGTACGAGTTTTTCGAAGATGTATGTGACCGGGTCCATCTTGGAGGAGATGTGGACCGTATAGCTGAGCATGTAATGCCGCAGCTTCTTTGTGGACCATAGTAGGGCAAGGCATGTATTTTCCAGTCGGGTGTACCTTGTCTCATACTCGATGAACTTTTTGCTGATGTAGTAGATGGCGCGTTCTTCACCCTCGACTGTTTGTGCTAGCATTCCTCCCATGGCTGTGTCGGTGACAGTCAGGTATAGGGATAAAGGAGTCCCTGGTTGAGGTGGCATAAGGACAGGAGGCTTGGATAGGATTTCCTTTATCTTGTCGAAGGCTTTTTGACAATCGTCGTCCCAATCAGTGTGATCGGAGGGGCGAAGTTTCTTGAAGATTGGTTCACAAATCATGGTGAACTTAGCAATGAAACGGCTGATGTATTGAACCTGACCGAGAAATCCCCGAATCTCCTTCTCGTTCTTAGGCCGAGGTATTTGTTGGAGGTCTTTGATTTTGGTTGGATCAATCTCAATGCCTCTTTTCCTGATGACATGTCCCAAGAGTTTTCCGGAGGTGACCCTGAATGCACACTTCTGAGGATTTAGTCTCATGTTATATTTCCGCAGACGAGCGAAGAATTTCCGAAGGGAGCTGATGTGGCCGTCCTTTTCCCTTGACTTGATAATCGTGTCATCAACATATACCTCTACCTCCTTGTGCATCATATCATGTAGGAGAGTGGTAGCGGTTCTTTGATAGGTATCCCCGGCATTGATGAGGCCGAAGGGCATGACCGTGTAGCAATATGTAACCCAATGTGCAGTGAATGCAGTCTTGTGCATGTCCTCTTCAGCCATTTTTATCTGGTTGTACCCGGTATACCCGTCCATGAATGATAGGGGAGCATGCTCGGCGGTGTTGTCCACCAGAATATCAACATGTAGCAAAGGAAAGTCGTTGCAAACCCGAATCCTCTCGTCTTTCTTCGGTACAGGAACAATGTTGGCCTCCCAGTCAAAGTAATCAGACTCTTTGATGAAACCAGCCTTGAACTGTTTATCCACTTCTTCCTTGATTTTCAGGGCCCATTCAAGACGCATCCGACGCAGCTTTTGCTTTACAGGTTTAGCTCCGGGCTTAATGGGTATCCGGTGCCCTGCAATTTCTCTGTCAATCCCAGGCATATCTTTGTAGGACCAGGCGAATACGTCCTTGTATTCGTGGAGGAGGTCAATGAACTGTTATCTTTCCGAGGGGTCCAGGGTTGTCCCTATCCTAAGTTCTTGAGGTGTGTTGTTAGTTCCTACGTTAATGGGTTCAGTCTCCTCAATGATGGGGGTTCTGGTTTCCCGTTTGTCAAGTTCTTTGGCTAGGTGAGGTGGGTAGTCACTCAAGTCAAATTCCTCATAGTCATTCAGAATTGCATTGCAGTTAAATTGATACGAGTCATAAGCAAACTTAGCGTTCATTAGGTTGACACAAGCGAAAAGCTCGGAGAGAACAGACATCTCATGGTCGGTCAGAGGCGACACAGCAGATTAGGTGGCCCCTAGAATAAGGTCCCGGTTTTCACCTTCCATGGGAGTGGGGGTGACTCTAGTAGACTCAGCCTCTGAACCAGCCACAGGCTTGTGATAAAACAGCAGGAAAGGGACCTTGACTGGGACATCAGGAGTGTTAGGAGCTATGATAGACTCTGACTCTGACTCCGACTCAGACTCAGATTCTTCTTCACTTCCCTCTTTGAACATTGGGCCTTCTCCAGTTGTGATCTTGAGAATGCGGCCTTGGCGATCGGTCCACTTAACCGTTTTCCTCTAGCCTTGTGTAGCTTTCTCCGGGTCAGTATGAGAGATCAAGGTGGTCGGGTCAAATTGGTTGTCCTTCAGAGCGATGTTGATGATGTACTCATAATAGAGGTGCTTGATGTTATCCTCTCCAAAGAGGAGAGTGACAGCTTATCCGTCGAGGCATGTGGACGGCTTAGACTCGATAGATGCAGCTTCGGTGTTGTCGGGGATGAAGTAGCAGTCCTGGAAGACTTCTACACCCGGGTACCTGACCTTGGCCACATAGTCATAGATCGACTCCGGAAAGCCATGGTAGCGTTCGGATCTCCCTCGGGGACAAAGTATCCATTGAGGGTCAGATGATAGGGACGGAGGATAACTCCGTGCTTCTTGCGCTTTCGAACTAGGAGGTTCATTTCCTGGATATCATCATCGGTAGGTTCATAGCCCAGTCCGAAGAGGATGCTGGGGACCTTAGCTTGTTTCTATGGAGGTAAGGTGCTCTTTAGTCGATTGAGGGGTACACCCGGGAAATAACCCCGGCGCATCAGAATGCGGTTGACTGTGAGGTTGGCAAATGGGTCACAATCGAAGGGTGTTGATTTATCGGTTATGGCATTCACGGCTTGGAATCCCCACATTTCATTGTCGTCCTCCTCGATGGCTTGGGAGGCTATTCCCTTTTTCATGACGGCTTTGATCGAGGAAGCAGGAATTGTGATCGTTTTCCCGTTGAAGGGGACCCTGATTTTCTGGTGAAGAGTTTAAGTAACTGCCTTGACGGCGTGGATCCAGGGACGTCCCAGAAGCATGTTGAAGGAGCCGTCGATGTCGACTTCCTGAAAACTGGTTTGCCTCTCCAGTGGTCTGGTTGCGACAGTTAGAGTAATAAGCCCTGCGACCTTACGACAAATGCCGTCATAAGCGCGTACTCCTTGATTGGTTGGGACCAAATCAGCTTCTTTGATACCCATTTTATGAGCCGTTTTGAGGGGAATGAATTTCACTGCGGATTTGTCATCCACAAGGACCATAGGCACATTCTTTTTTAGGCATTATACGGTGGTGTACAGGGCCAGGTTGTGGTTGGCTCTGAAGGGAGGGATATCTTCGTCAAAGAAGATGATCGGGTTGCTCAAATCAGGGACATCCCTTGTCATGTGTGCCACCACTTCTTCCGGGAAGGAGGTAGAGGGCACAGTCAATTTTCCCAAGGCATGTTGTAGAGCCTGCCGATGCTCGAAGGATGTGGCAATCTGTTGCCAAATTGAGATTTCGGCTTTTGCTTTCTGGAGTTGTTTGAGGATCGAATTCTCGGGAGCCTTGGGTTGAGTGTCTACGTCCGGCACAACTAGGTCATTCGTTGTTGAGCGACCGTTGTATTGTTCAGGTTTTGATAGGGGCGTCCGGACCGGGTAAGATGACCGATCTCTTTTGCCTGTTTCTCCTTCCCTGGGACAATATGGACGTCTTTAACATCATCTCAACAGATGCCATTGATTTCGGGATCTCGAGGGTACCTTGGAGGGGTATTCCTCGGTGGGCAGTTTTGGTGAGGGACATTTTTGTGAGGGTAGTTTTTGTGAGGTTGATTATTGTGAGGGTAGTTATCGTGAGGTGCATGCCAGAATGGTCGTCGGAGCAATCCATCCGGGTGAGGGTAATTTTGGGTGCTCGGGGGACCTTTCCTCGGGCGTGGTGTTAGAGGATTGAAAATCAGTCGGCGGTAGGCAAAATCAAGTCGGGTGATCCTTTCGGAGAGACTGGCTATAGCCTCCTCAACTTGTTGGAACATGGCAAGCATAGTTGCGGCACTGAAAACAAATACCCCGTCCGAGGCATCCTTCTCCAGGGCATTCACCTCGTCATCAATTGGCAGGATGAGGTGTGAGCAGTCCAAGGTTAGCTCATCATTGGAGATAGCATGGATTCCAAAAAGGTTTGTTTTGTTGTTTCGTTTAGTTGGTGGAGGCAAAGGCAATTCTCCTTTCTTGATCATGTCTTGGATGAGGTGTTTGAGCTTAAAGCAGGTTTTCGTGTCATGACCTTTCGCTTGGTGGTACTGACAGTAGGCATTAGGGTTCCAGAAGCGGGATATCTTAGCATCAGACGGATCCGGGGTGGGTCCGATCGTTTGTAGTTTCCCTTGGTCCATAAGCCTCTTTAGGGTGCTTGCATAAGTTGACCCTATATTAGTGAATACTCTCTGGGGGCACTCAGCTCTCTTGGCTGTTGGTTCAAGGAGGTTGACCTCCTCAATCTTGTTCGTCTGACCATAAGGGCGATATCCGGTTAATGTAGATCCTTGGTAGCCTCTACCGGTGGTTTTGGCTAGGACACCCTTTCGGAGGTCGTCTTCAATGCGTGTCCCAAGGATTTACAGATCCTGGAAGCTCTTGATGTTTTGGTACCTCAGTAAGTTGTCATACACTGGGCGGAGATTGTTGACAAATTTTTCCACCAAGGTTGACTCACTCGGCTTGCTGACCAATTGAATACTTACTCTCCTCCAACGGGTTAAGAACTCGGTGAATCCCTCCTTGTTATTCTGGGTTAGGACCTCAAGAGTACGGATATTGGCTTGGATTTCGACATTGTCGGCATATTGCTTAGCAAATTCAACTGCGACCTCATCCCAGGTAGTAAGGTTCTTTGGGTCAAGGGAGTAGTACTATTGGCGAGGGATCGGTTCCAAGGATGATTGGAAGATCCGGGTGAAGAGTTCATGTTTAACCTCTTTTATGGCTATGTAGTCTTTGAAGGCTCGAATATGATTGAGCGGGTCCTCTACTCCCTTGAATTTGGGAACATCAGTCAGGGTAAAGTTGTCAGGTAGTTGATCCCCAACAGGTTCAAATCTTCGGTTGTTCTCAAGATGGATATTGTTACCCCGGGCTAGGAGTTGTTCTTCCAATAGCTTGAGCCTTTTCTCAGTTTCAGTCAAAGACAGAGTGTTGTGTTCTCCAGCCTCCTTGTTTTCCAAGGTGTCGATACGGGTCTCGACACGATCCAGAGTGACCTTAAGAGGAGTGAGTAGGCCGGCTAGCTGAGCAGTTGTGACATCTCTGTTGTTATCATTGTTGTTGTCATTGATGGACGAAGTTGAAGACGGGGCCATGGTTCTGAGCCAGGAAAACGGCTCACATTACAACTCAATCCGATACGGTTCAAAGACTGAACGCAGACCACGTAAAGGACAAGACAAATATCAGACTCAACAAGACGAGGATGACCGTGTGTGGTACCTCGGTGCTGACTCGATTTATGACGTGACGGTGTTGACCGAACTTTTGACACGCGTCCAACGTAGCGGCGTGACGCCATTGGACGAGTCTCGTGGTGAGACGACTCATAAGTAAAGACCCATAAGTACGTTTGCTTCGACTCGATAGACACGAGGCGAAATTGGAATGGTCGACAGAAGTTTTCGAAAATAGAAATTTTCAAAAAGATTCATTTGTCGTTTTATGGACAGCTTCCGAAGATAAGGATCTCCGCAAGTCGGTCAGTTGAAAGGGTTGTCTTAAGTTTGTTTCCCATAGACGATTTTGAGTTTGAGTCGGCTCGGAGAACAATGTACTGTTTCCCAAGACGGTTTTTGAAATTCAAAATCGTATGTTTTTTCGGGTTTTGAAAGAGCCATTGTCGGCGCGAAACGGGTTAAAATCCGTGTCTAGACGCGGCGATAATAACGGCGTAAAAAGGTGATTTATAATGGTTGTAAAAAAACCGAGTTTTAAAATCGTCACTACGACGGCCTAGAAAGGCATGTTGAAATGGTTGTAAAAACTGGGTTTGAAAATCGTCATTATGACGGCCTAGAAAGGCGTGTTGAAATGGTTATAAAAACTGGGTTTGAAAATCGTCATTACGACAGCCTAGAAAGGCGTGTTGAAGTGGTTATAAAAACCGGGTTTGAAAATTGTCATTACGACGGCCTAGAAAGGCTTGTTGAAATGGTTATAAAAACCGGGTATGAAAATCGTCATTATGACGGCCTAGAAAGGTTGAAATGGTTACAAAAACCGGGTTTGAAATTCGTCATTATGACGGCCTAGAAAGGCGTGTTGAAATTCAATGGTCGGCGAAAGACCGAGGTTTGAAATGGCCATTATAACGGCGCAAAAAGGTGTTTTTGAAATTTTGAAAAATGACACGGAAGGACTTATGATCAAGTAGCACATAAGCACTCACAGTTCATTATATTATGCATAATGCTGACACGGCTTTTGGCTTAAAAGGGTGGGCTACACACCAAGCAATCAAACTCCGATTTGCGAGAGGGATACCAATCCAAACAAAATGTGTAAGGAGGGTGCCCTAGCCTCGTGCTCGAAAGTGATGAAAGCTCTTTGACGAAACAGAAATGTGTGACGTCAATGGTATGCTTGACTCAATCGGGATTCAAAACGCGCGGATGAGAAAACTCACACCGACGAGACGAGCCAATTGGTAAAAACTGGTTAAGTTGTGGGCCCGGACAAGGAACCTGACCGTGACCGTAATATCAATTAATGCATTCCAACCAAGACCTCGTTCGAGTCTCACCATCTAGGGAACACAAAGACACAAGTGTCCTAGTTTTCCCCAGCGGAGTCGCCAATCTGTGGACGTAGCCACCTGCACGCCCCAGCCGATCTGTGGGACATACAACAGTCTTTTCAAAGCCACGCTCGGCGGCGTAAAAATAATTGCTTTCGACCGGATCATTTTAGATCGGTCGGTTTCGTCTCGGCAAGGGTCTCGAAATGATTAGAGATGTTCGGAGTCGCCACCAAGCATTTGTGGGAGGCTTAGAACCCGTTCGAATCCACTTTATACCTCGGTCAAACGAAGCACAAAGCAGTGTTTGACATAGGTACTAAAGATAAGGAATCGTCCCTCTTTAGCATCCTTTCTCTAGAATGACTCTCGTACGCCCTGGATAAGGTCGTCCACTATCCAAATTTTCTGAGTAAGAGGTGAAGGTACGTATTGGGAAGCCCTTTAATCAGACACCCAATCCCGCCCGCGGTAGCGGCCTCTACTGGTCGATCTTGGTTGGTTGAATGCAAAAGTTGATAAAACGGTTTAAATGCATGAATGCGCATCCAATAATTTAAACCTAACATGTGAGAGCTTTCTAAGTCAGTTTATTTAATCCAAGTATCAACTATAAGATGTCGAGTTGGATTTATGGTTGATTTGCATGCAAGACGGAAATTAAACATCCATTTACCAAATTAGGTTTATAGTGCATAACGTGATCCATTTGTCTTAATAAGACGTTTTGCAAATACGGTTTTTGAATGAGCAAGTTAGTTGTCCGATCCGTCCTATATCTGGGTTAATCGGAGTCGGGATCGTCCTAGACTAATGCTGGAAAGGGAACAGACCCTGCACCAGGCAGCTAGATGAGGCGCGAGCCTATTGGCGATATAAGGGGGTCTCCCCCCTTTGAAAATAGGAAAAGAAATGGCCTGTTTAGGCGCGGGTCAGTCAACGGTATAAGACGCAGTCTGACCATTGAAAAACGTATATAAAACGTATTGAAAATGGGTATTTGGACCCGTTTTGGTTTGAAAGGACCGTTTAGGTCGTATTTGTGTTGATTTGAGGAACGAGACTTGAATAATCATTATTGTTTTGATGATATTCGATGTCGGGTTCGACTTTATAAACTTGACATGAATAGTTTTGAAAATAATTATGAACTAATTGTTTTAAGTTCATT
This sequence comes from Silene latifolia, assembly GCF_048544455.1. NCBI lineage: Eukaryota > Viridiplantae > Streptophyta > Magnoliopsida > Caryophyllales > Caryophyllaceae > Silene > Silene latifolia. The sequence continues at coordinate 131,142,190 of NC_133538.1, forward strand.
TAAATATAATTAGTCGATACTCGTCATCGTACTCGGGTTAAAATCCGACATGGTATAGAACCAAGGATGACTTTCTGTTGGTGACTAATACATTTATTTTGAAAATGTAAAGAAATGATGAAAGGCTTTAAAATACCTTACAAAATGTAACGAAATGAAATAAAAGGCTTTAAAATACCTTTTAAATGTAATTAACCAAATATTATCACCGAAACACGGATTAAACCGTCATGGTATAAGAACCAAGGGTGAAAAATGTTTTATGGTTAAAACTTGTAAAAGAAAATAAAATGGGTTTGAAAATACTTGAAATGGTAAAAACCGATTGCAAATATAAAAATGAAAAATAGAGGAAAAGAAGAGACTAAACACAGATTGGACTTAAGGCTGGGAAGGCTGCTTTAGGCGCGAGTCTGTGTGCTACGTAAGTAGCCTCTGCCTCAACCAAAAAGTCCGGTTTTGGCTCATTCTTCCCATGTTTTGGACCATGTTATGCATGATTTAGCATGTTATAGTCATGAAACAAGTAAAGACATGATAAAAGAAGGATTTTTACACCCTCATACTTACATGCTTGGTTTATGGCGAGAAACCGACGTAAGTGTATCAACTCGTTTGGTCGGAAAAGACTCGGTTTAAAACCGTTTTAGTAAGTTAAAAGAGTGTTTTATTAAGTTTAGTGATGGTGTAGTGGTCGAAATGGTCGGTCAAGTGATTTAATGCACGATGACGGTACCAAACAATGTGTAAGGCTTGTATTTACGATCGGTAGGTCATAAATACGCGTCGGATTGTGACTTAGGAAGTCGTGTCGAGAATTTTAAGGGAGAAAAGAGGGGCGGACACTCGCGTAAGTTCTCAAATGAGGGCATTTGAGGGGTATTTATAGGAAAATGAGTGGTTGTGTGAGTTTTGAGTGACGTGACCACCTGGGCTGCTCAAAGAGGCGCGAACAATGTAGCACGTCTTCGAGATGTCTTGTCGCTTTCACACAAATGCAATCATGATTTGTTCTATCCTAGGATTTGTATGCATATGTTTGGTACTTGACCATACATGAATCCGGGAAATCTTAACATGGAAGCATTTAAATGGTTTGTTTTTTGTGTTTGACTCGGTTTGACTCGTTGTTGGAGTCGGGATTTGAATTTTTGAGTCGGTTTTTGGTCTGGTGTCGGTTTTGACTCTAGTTAGTGTCATTGCGACCCCGTCGTCATGCATTAAACACTTCAGGTACTTTTAAAAAGTTTTGAAACGTTTTATTTTTGAAATCGTTTTAAGTTTTCCGACGTAAAGTTGTACACGAACTGTCGATCAAACGCCGCGACTCCAAAGCATGTTGTAGTCCGATAATCATCGGGTGTTTGTCGGAGTCTCAACAGATACTGGGTATCTACACTATGATTGAGCAAGAGGTGATTTGTGGTAGATGTGGTGCGGAAGGACATAATCCCATCACTTGTATGGTGGAGGTAGAGCGAGTCCGTGCTTATCAACAATACAAGCAAGGAATCTCATTCTCCCAATTTTATGAAAATGTAGCCGTAGCAAGCACCTCTAGTCCTGTTGATCCAATACCGCAACAATCTGCATCCTCTTCCACAAATATAGAAATAGCAGAGCTGAAATCCTTGGTGCTATCTTTGGCACTTCAAGTCCAGAAGAATGCAGAAGGAAATGAGGGATCTATGAAGAAGTGGTAATTCGTGGATGTGGTCAAGAATCTTCAGGTGACCGTTCCTTTTACCGAGCTAATTACCCAGGTACCTTCTTATGCAAAATTTATGAAAGATATTTTGACGCATAAGAGAGACCTAAGTGAGTTTGAGACTATTGCATTTATGGAATTGTCTAGTAACTTAATTCTCAATAAAGCTCAACCTAAAATGAAAGACCCGGGTAGTTTCTTTATTACTTGTATTATAGGAAATGAAGTGATAGATAAGGCTCTCTGTGATTTAGGAGCCAGTGTCGGCGTCATGTCTTACTCTATTTGCAAACAGCTTAATATGGGTCATCTTAAAATGACTAATATCACCCTCCAGATGGCTGATAGATCGGTTAGACGACCCCCAGGTATCCTAGAAGACATGCCTGTCAAAGTAGGCAAGTTCTTTATACCAGTAGATTCCGTTGTCTTAGACATAGCTGAGGATACCCGAACCCTGATTATATTAGGAAGACCATTCCTATGTACATCCGGGGCTATTATTGATGTCAAACAAGGGCGTTTGACTCTTGCAGTGGGGGATGATTCTATCACTTTCAGTTTTCCTGGTACACTTGCGAGACCAATGATAGAAGATATTTGTTATTCAGTTGATATCATTGATGAGTCTGTCTATGAGTTCTGGTCGGATTCCTTGATTAAGGAACCACTGGAAGCTTTGATGTTGTTATATGAGTGTGCAGATCACCCGGAAACCAATGACGCTGTGTTGGATCTGCTTGAAACTGTGATAGATGAGCATGAACTCACTGACGCTAAAGGAGAGAGGGTGGAATAATTGGTAAACACTCTTTGCGCTTTGGAGGTAAAGGTACCTAAGCGTAAGCCTCTTCCTTCTCATCTCAAATATGCATTCTTAGATGAAACTGAGCAGTATCCAGTCACTGTTAGTGCCAAATTGGATGATAAGCAGCTGACCACTTTGTTAGTTGTTCTTAAGAAAAACAGGAAAGCGATGGGTTATTCGTTGGATGATATTCAAGGCATCAGTCATGATATTTGTATGCACAGGATTGAGTTAGAGGAAGATCACAAACCTTACAGACAAGGTCAGCGCAGGCTGAATCAGAAGATGCAGGATGTTGTGATGGCTGAGGTAATGAAGGTACTCGATGCAGGTATTATCTACTCTATTGGTCATTCTAAATGGGTGAGTCCAGTTCAGGTGGTTCCAAAGAAAGGAGGAACTACTGTGGTTAAGAATGAAAAAAATGAATTGATAACTACTAGAGTCGTAACTGGTTGACGGATGTGCATAGACTACAGACAGCTGAATGCCGCCACAAAAAAGGATCATTTCCCCCTTTCTTTTATTGATCAGATGGTAGAAAGGTTAGTCTCTCATAAGTTTTTTTGTTATTTATATGGGTACTCAGGGTTCTTTCAGATCCCTATTCATCCGGATGATCAGGAAAAGACTATTTTTACCTATCCTCAAGGTGTTTTTGCTTATCGTAGAATGCCTTTTGTTTTGTGTAACGCCCCTGCCACCTTTCAGAGGTGCATGATGGGGATATTTTCTGAGTATAGAGTCTATTATGGAGGTCTTTATGGACGATTTCAGCGTCTATTGGAGTGATTTTGATAACTGTTTGTCTAACCTTGATAAAGTGTTGTAGCGCTGCATTAAGGTTAATCGTGTGCTAAACTGGGAGAAGTGCCACTTTATGATCAACGAGGGAGTTGTCTTAGGGCACTTAGTTTCTGATAGGGGCATCGAGGTGGATAAGGCAAAGGTGCAAGTGATTCAGCAATTGCCTCCTCCTGTTAATGTTAAAGGAGTGAGGAGTTTCCTTGGTCATGCTTGCTTTTATCGCCGGTTCATAAAGGATTTTTCGAAAATTGCTAAACCACTTACACGGTTGTTACTGAGGGATGCCCCCATTGTTTTTACTGATGAGTGTCTTTCTGCTTTTAACGGGTTGAAGCAGGCCTTGATTTCAGCACCGATTATCCAGCCTCCCAACTGGGAGCTGCCATTTGAGATTATGTGTGATGCTAGTGATTATGCACTAGAAGCGGTGTTTTGCCAGCAGAAAGACAAAGCTTTGAGTGCAATCTAATATGCGAGCCGAACTCTGGATGAGGATCAAGTGAAGTATACTACTACTGAGAAGGAGCTGTTAGCTGCATGTGGTTTATGCGCAAGAGAAGTTTCGCTCTTATTTGATAGGGTCGGAAGTTCTGTTTTTACGAACCATGCAGCGCTGAGACACCTTCTTGCTAAGAAGGAAGTTAAGCCATGACTGTTGAGATGAATACTCCTTCTCCAGGAATTTGATCTGCAAATCAAAGACAAGACGGGTGCCGAGAATGTAGTAGCTGATCACCTGTCGCGATTGCAGGAGGGAGAGGATCCTTTGCCTATTGATGATTCTTTTCCTGATGACTCCTTATTTGCAGTTTTTACTAATACTAATCATGATCCATGGTATGCATATTTGGCTAACTACGCTGTCACTGGCGAGCTGCCACCCGACCTGTCTTATTAGTAGAGGAAGCGATTTCTTCATGACGCAAAACGATATTTTTTGGATGATCCTTATTTATTTAAGGAGTGTGCAGACGGTCTTTACAGATTGTTTATTCCGCAGTGGGAGACCAAAGCAATCCTAGAAGGCTGTCATTCATCCTCTTATGGTGGTCACCACGGTCCGTCGCGAACCGTGGCTAAGGTACTTCAATATGGTTTTTTCTGGCCTACTTTGTTTGCAGATGCTAAAGTGTTTGTTTCAGCATGTGATGCTTGCCAACGCTCTGGGAATATTTCTAAGAGACATGAGATGCCACAAGACATTGATTTCCAAGGATCATTCCCGTCTAGTAAAGGTAACAGGTATATTCTGGTAGCTGTAAACTATGTGTCTAAATGGGTGGAAGCTATTGCCTCACCTAACTGTGATGCCAAGACCATGATTAAAATGTTTAAAAAGATTATTTTTCCCCGATTTGGTGTTCCTAGGGTCATCATTAGTGATGGGGGAATGCATTTTAAAGAAAAGAAACTCACAACTATTCTGTCTAAAGTCGGTGTCCAACATCATCGCGGTTTGGGGTACCATCCCCAAACTAGTGGGTAGGTTGAGGTTTTTAATAGGGAACTAAAGGAGATTTTAGCTAAAGTTGTCTCTAAATCATGGAAGGATTGGAGCCTTAAATTGGATGACACATAATGGGCATATCAGACTGCCTTTAAAACACCGATTGGTGCATCACCATATCGGTTGGTTTATGGGAAGTCTTGTCATTTACCTATTAAACTAGAATGCAAGGCTTAGTGGGCTATTCGTAAATTAAATTATGATCCTACGTTGTATGGTCAGAACCGTTTATTGCAGCTAGATGAGCTGGAAGAGTTTAGGCTAAATGCCTATGATAACTCGCGCATCTACAAAGAGAAAACGAAGAGATGGCACTACAAAAGGATCATACCTCGAGAATTCCATGTCGGGCAGAAGGTGTTGCTGTTTAATGCCCGACTGTGCTTGTTTCCTGGTAAGCTGAAGTCTAGGTGGAGTGGCCCTTATACATTGACTGCTATCACCAAATTTGGGTCCGTTGAATTAGAGAATTTCGAGGGCGAAAGATTTAAAGTGAATGGCCTGTATGTGAAGCATTACTATGAAGCAAATGACTTGGTTGGCAAGTCTAAGTTTTCTACTTAGACAATCCAGATGAGCAAGATAATTGAAGTCAAAAGGTCGTGTGGGACCTCTTAAACCTGCGCTTTTCGGTAGGCAACACGGCTTGTAATTTGTTGTACCGTTGTTAAAACTTTTAGTTAATTTTGTGTGCTTTAGTTATAGGTTCTAGAAACGGTAGATTGAACGTTTGAGCTTGCTTTGTTGGTTCCGTAGTTTGTTTGCTGCATATTTTGCAAGTCTCACGTGGATCCCTCGATCGAGCATTTCTCGCTCTCGATCGAGCGCTTTGGCCATCCATTTCTTCTCAATCGAGCACTGCTGCTCTCAATCGAGCACCCTGCAATTTTGACCTCTCGATCGAGTTGATGTTCCCCTCGATCGAGCACTTCTGAACCTCCAATGTACTCGATCGGATACTTAACCCTTTCGATCGAGCTCTTTCGCTTTGACTCGCATGCTGCGATGTTATTGGGCTATTTGCGACCTCCCATGTTGCTGGTCGGTTTGGGGAGGTCCCTACTTCACTTTTATCTTGTAAGTCTTCGGAAGCTATATTCTTCTTTGCAATATGCATTTCCTTTCTCTATTTTTGAGTACAATGAGGGCATTGTACGGTTTGGTTTGGGGAGGGTATGCATCCATATCTTTGTTTGCATATTGTTTTTATTTCACTTTAGTTAGTACGTTTATTTTCACATCCATTGTTTATTTTAAATTCTAAAAAATTCTAAAAAATTAAAAAATTTCACGTTTACTTTTGCATTTAGGTTGAGTCGGAACGTTGGAACTTTTATGCTACTTTGAGTCTTTTACCCTTGCCTTGCACATTCTTAACATTTGTTGACATGGTAATTTGCATAATCTACGAGTTTTTGTTTAAACTCAACTGAACGAATAGACTTGACTCTAATTTTGGCAAGCTACATATACATTCTAAGATTTAGAGTTGACTCTAATTTTGATACTCTCTATAAGACATCTAGCATCAATTTGCACGAGCATGACATTCTTTTCTTAGTACCTGTACGCATTCAGTTTGCGGTGGTAACACACGTGGAGAGGTAACTTACAACCCTTCTTTCATTACTACCTATTAACTTCACATTAGCCAAATTTGCTTTTTTTTTACCCCCTAACTACATCCAAATTTAGCCTGCCCTGTCAGGCTAGTTGCATGGTTATTGTGGGTATGCTATTATCCATGTCAGATTTGGTTCGCTTTGAAAGATTTGAAGTTGGTAGTATGAATGAAGAAAAGGAAAAAGTGAATTGGAAAAATGAAATGAATAAGTTGAAAAAATGATGAAAGAATAATGAAAAAAAATAAAAAGAAAACGAAAAGAATCGTATGAAAAAGATCGTTGAATAATACTCCAATGCTTATCATTATTTCTCATGGGGAGTCTTTTGTGGTGTGGGTGATGTTCTGCCACAATGGCACAGTTTTACGTTTTGTATTGAGTAGTGAAGCGGAATGTGTTGATTATTTGGTTTTGGTTGTACTAGCCTGGCTTTATCTCCACTTATCCAAATTTATTTTGCCCCTTCTTACCCAATTACCTCACCTCACATTATATGTAAGTCCTCGGCGTGTGTCTTGGTCCTGATTGGTTGGAATGCATATGTACGGTCAGTAGAAATCGGTTTCATGTTAGTTTGCATGCATGTTCTTATAGGGCGAATTAGGTGAGCGTCTTTACTTCTTTCTATCTTATGCAATTATACTCACCTTGTACTTAATTTGTGTGATGAGCGACCCGTGAGAGTCCAATATATATGAGTCTTGCAAGGTCGACGGTTCAGTAGTTTAAAGCATTGATTTAACTCGTCTGCACTTACCCTTTGCCACTTTGTTAGTTGTTGCATTAAATTGGCTTGGGTGGACGATTTGTAGCTGGTAAGTTGGTCTCGTTCCACTAGTTGTATTTAGTTGCATTTATAGTTTGCTTGGGGACAGACAAAGGTTTGTTTTGGGGAGATTTGATACGTGTATTTTATATATGGTTTTTACCCTATATTTACACGCATTTCTGTGTTATTTATGTGGCGACTAGCTACAATTGCTCCCGAATAGTCTACTTTGGTCTATCTTGTATTAATTGAAGGAATGAGCCGGAAGGAGCATAATCGAGCCTAAACTTGTCCCGGTTGCATGCATTTTGGAGAAAGAAGAATCGGAGCCCAGATATTGTTGCCTAAGGATGCGTGAAGTGGTCTCGGAAGATGTTTTGAGTTGAGCTACACTGATATGATGCTGTTATGTTCGATCGACCAAGATTGGTTCTTAAAATCGGTCGATCGAGTACCTTTGATGTTGAACACCATCGATCGAGTGCTTTAATGTTCTCGATCGAGAAGGGTGCTTTCTGTGTTCCTCGATCGAGTATTCATTGTACTCGATCGAGATGTTTGCCATCTATTGTCCTCGATCGAGTAGTTTGATTCTACTCGATCGAGAGGTTTCAGCTTTTACGCAATCTTTCAATTTATCTTTTGAGATATTTTGGACCTATCTTAGAATAAAAGAGAGTACAGCAGTCAGACCTTTCTCTCTTGCTCTCTCTCTCTTAGCACTTTACTCTTGAGACATAAATTCTCCATTGCTTGGAACTCTCTTGTATTTGGTATTTCTGATCTTTATTTTGATTAATTATTATTGCAATTTCATTCTTGTTTTCATCTCTTCTATTGATTGCTCTTTCTCTTATCACTTTATTAATTAATTACTATGTTTAATTTATTTGTTGTGCTTATCATTATTTCCTCAATATCTATCATGCATAGCTAATCCCGTCATGCTAGGACATAGGGGAGACATGGTAATTAGGGGGATTATGAATAGATGATTAGGGTTTTGTACAAATTGGGTCTGTGTTGTTAATCATTGCATTTAATTGCGACTAGTTGCTTGAGTCGACTCATTTAGCTAATTGATTTGGTACATTTTGACCTAGATTAAGAGATTGGAAGGGATAAGACTTGCAATGAACATTAGGGTATTCTAATGAGGGTGAAAGCTAAGTTAGTAATATTTTAGGGCGAATAACTGACCGAGAGGACCTTTTCACTACCCTGCAGACCGAGTTTATGCTGACCTATGACCCTAGATTGGACTCCTAGAAAACCATGGTGAACCGACTGTCCTAGCTACTTCTCTCTTTTTGGCAATTTTCTTAAGGTTTAGTCCTGGTTCCTTCTCTGCTCTCCTTCTTTATACTTTTGTAGTTTAGAACCCAAAACAATCAAAACCCCCTAGAAACAGTTACTCAGACGGACTTAGTTTAGCTTACATTATTCCCATCTCCCTGTGGATTCGATACCCGACTGCCTCTACTACATTTTATAGAGACCGGTTGATTTTATTTTTGATAGGGTTGCGACAGCCGTGTCAAGTAGGCGGTGGAGTGTTGTAAGTATGAACTATGAAAGAGAGATGTGACTATGCACAATGTGAAGTGATCATTGTGAATAAAAAATTAATTGCTATTTGCATTATCCATGCACAAAAATCAAACCAAAATTTGTGGTTACCATTTTCTTTCGTTTTCATTTCTTTTCATCTTTTACAAAGTACACAATTTCTCTATAAACAAAAATATTATTCATTTTGTCTCTTCATAAGAAAATCATCACCTCCTCCCTTCCAAAAGACGAATAATCCAGATCTTGTTCATGTTCATCATCTTTGCATAAAGATGGCTAGAAAAACAATGGCAAAACGAGCAACATCTAAAAGGAATGTGAAGGAGGCACGCACAGGGATTGAAAACATGGAAGGTGATTTAAATTTTATTATTTTCTCATTTTTCTTTTTGGAAAGACATTTATCTTGTTCCAACACAAAGTGGTTACTGATTTGACTTGCTAATTTGTAATAATTTCCTAATTTTGTTAAAATGGGGCTTTTTTTTAGGGTTTGTTGTTTCACTTTCTTTTTTAATGGTTTAATCTAATAGTCAATTGTGTTCTAATAATTTCGTAACATCATAGTGACATGTTACCAGGTTTGTGCAAAAAGATTTCCAGTTTTGTATTTAGAATTAATGCCCAATAAATATTTACAAATATGTAAAACATGGTTTCTGATGAGAAACATGTTACCATTTTGTTTGAACAATATTACCATTTTTTGGATGGTGTGATGAAAATTTTGACATGGAAGGTTGCTATTGTTTGTAAAACTAGAGAAATGTAATATGGTACCACTTTTGTTTGGAATGTTGTTATAATCAGTTAATTAAATTGTTATCAATTTTATTTGACAATGTTACCGTTTTCATCTTGAAATAACGACCAATAATTAATATTGACCAATAACTATAACATGTATATGATAAGAAATTAGAAACATGTAACTATTTTGTTCAAAAAATATTACCAGTCTTGTATCTTGAATTAATGACCAATAATGAAAACGTTGTTGTATTTGATGAGAAACAGGTTACCATTTTGTTTGAACAATGTTACCATTTTTTGGATCATGAAAAGTTTGACATGAAATATAATATTGATTATGAGTCAGAGAAGAGTAATATGTTACCAATTTAATTTGATAATATATGTTCTCACCAAAATGTAACTATTTTCACGAACAGTGTGAATTGCCTCAATATTGCTAAAAAAATACAATAAGAAAATGCGGAATTTTTGAAAATTTTTGAAACTTTTTGAAGTTTAAAGCGCGGGTTCATTAAAACCTACAACAATGATAAAGTATGCGGAAATAAAGCTAAGTTTATACAAACGTGATAGTCAAAATGGGAAAAATACATCCCTCGAATGACAAGACGATAAAGAGTGAGTCTAAGCAATCCTAGTAAACCGACTACTAATCCAAGGTGCTCGCTAGCTCACATGTCTAAACCCCACAGATGCATCTTCACAAACCTGTCATTCACGTAAACATGAAAGCAACAGTCAGTGGGGAGTAACTCAAGGTTTTCCCAGCCACAAATTGACGAAACAAACATAACAAGGAACTCAAATAGGTAAATCATGTAAGATACTTACAAAAGACATGAACATCAAATTTATATTTAAACATGGCCATTAAATGAGATGGATCAAGATAGATCAACATTAGCATAATAAAGACTCAACTACTCATATGAGATAGTTAAATAATATGAAAAACAAGAATAAGATCACTTAGACAAAAGCACGCATTTCAAGGAAATATAACATAGATATGAGATTAGGCATCGAATTATATGAAGTAGATAACAAAGGGATCAACCAATACAAAATACGTGAATGGAAACCATAGCCATTACTTTGAAAACCTCATTACAAACATTGCACGGGAGGTGGCTTGCATATCACCATAAGAACGGATGGGAACATCAATCCCAACGATCATATCGCCACTAGAAGGCTTGCATCTCACCTTTAGTATCCGATAGGACCAAGACTCTCACATCCAAACAATGACAATATCTATAACCAAGCAAGACCTTTACTACTCATTAAATATAATTCCCCTGGTAGGATGACAATGATAATCACAAAGACTCAGTCCTAGTCTAAATCTGGCCAGACTCTCGGGACAGCACAGTTCCCGATTCGATATGCGGCAGGACAGTCCGCATCTAAGACTCGAACGACAGATTGGAATTCGAGAGCCCACAATCGGCAGGGCAGTCCGAAAGAGGCGGAAGATATGAGCTAAACCCATACTTGGCAGATCGGCACAAGTAGGGTGTAAAGATATGTCAAGCAGTAAGGTATAGCATAAAGGCATTATCATAAGAATAAGACTCCTCACAAATAATTATTTATAATAAATCTTTCATATTTGTATTATGTCAATAAGCATTTCTTTTCATAAATATACATGCCAGTCAAATAAAATATAAGGTTCATCCATTTAAAAGAAATGACGTTAGGATACGATATGAACCATTTAATACTCCCACAGGCTGATAATGGTGCCATTTTCGCCGATCTTGAATACACTCGTCATTTCAATTTCGACTTTAGTATTACCTTTCTTACACTACAGTATTCACGTTCGATTCATAGCCTTTTTTTTTTTGGCAGCTCAAAAGAAAGGTTCCTAGTGCAAACTCATGGCTTGTTTTGCCAAGCCATGAGCTTTGTTGTTTCGATCCCTGCAAACATAGGTAAAACAAAGACAATGAAAAGTAGAAGAGATAAGTGCAATGTCGTCAATAATTCCTTTGATGTGGTGACGAGTGCTCTCCTTCCCCATCCATTGTGCCAAGAAATGAAGACAATCAGAGGAAATTTCTAGGTGCCGTATGCCCACTTGTTGCGCCCAAATAACGGCATTCTTGACCCCCAGAGCTTCCGCTTGAAGGGGCGATTCGGCCCGGCCGTGCACACTGTTGGAATAAGTGTCCTCCGACAATAATGCGATCACAACTGTTGATCATAATGATCATATGTTTAAGTCTCATTTTTTAAAGAATACAATTGGGAAGTATTTTTCTTAACCTGGTCAACATATATCGGTAATGATTGGTCGACTAGAGTTTGACATTCTTGTCGTGCGACGACGGTGGTGATCAATTGATCCCCTAGGTCATACCTATAGGGCAACACTCTTAATTGATCAATTAATTGATCGTATAACGTTACGAGTCAATTAATTTAATTAAAAGTGACGGATAATTTTGGAAGTAATATTTACGTATCTCATTGAAATTTATTAAAATGAGATACGGTCTGAGTAATCGAATTGTATCATTACTCAGATGAAATTATTGTTTAAGGAAACAATTAAATTTGAATGAATTGTTATAAATACAAATTGTTGTGATTTATAATTGGTAAATTATTTTGGTACAAGTAATTATGAATTACTAAGTCGATTTTTGTATATGACGTATTTTTATTAATACGTTGATTTTTAATATGTTAAAAATACATAACAAATTTATGTAACATATGACATGTGACATATTGACAATTGACAAAAATAAAATGGACTCCATGTTATCCATATGTGCCGAAAAGATGAGGAAGATTAGGCAAATATTAAGTTAATTTATTAGTGGTAAACAACATGATTACCTACTAAACTAGCCTTGCATACCTATTGCTCATTGTGAAGAACAACTAGGGCATGCATTGGCTCCTTCCCATGCTCTCTTCCAACCGGTTTTTGGGAAGAAAACCCTTGTGGTTTTTCTTATTATTTTACCTAATATTCACTAAGATAGAGACTAGTGATTATTCATTCATTCATCTCACAAAAATAAGAGTTTTTAGAAAGAGAAAATTTCCTCTATAATTTCTCTCTCTCAACCGGTTTTGGGAGAGATACCAAATAATTTTTGGGTCAATTTTTCTTATAAAATTAATATTAACTAGTATACATTATATTAATTTTAATTAAGAGTAGGCTTTGGGTATAAATCCTTGGGAGAGATCCTAAACTTGGGTCTTTGTTCATCCAAAAGGAAAGCTCAAGAACAAAAGAGAAGGAGATCTCTTTTGTGCCCATATGAACCGAAATTCCAATGTAAGGATGAATGTTTCTTCTTTATTTTGTTAAATTGTTTGCATGCATAAGATCATTTGTTAATTTTATGACAAATTAAAATGGAACATATATGAATATGTTAGTATATAGATCTACTTTTCCTTCAATCGGTATCAAGAGCCATGGTTGTTTGCATGCAAATCGGTTAAAAGTTTTTCCGAGTTATAAGAATAACATATAAAACTTGTATAATTTGTGTTATTATGAAATATCACGAAATAAATTTATGCATGTTAAGTTTCTGATCCTAAAATGTTTTTAGGATATTTTGGTTATTTTACGGATTTTTATTGTTCATATTATGCAATAATGGCATGAAAATATGATTTTATGAGTAAATATGTCATTTTCGGACTAAAATTAGCTATACTTCGTATTTTCCAGTGATTTTTGGATATGTTGTCACATATATTATTTTGAGATAGCCTGTAAATTTTCATAATTTTTGGACTTTTTATGCTCGAAAAATGGATTTTTCATTTTTAAATTCGGATTTAAGTGAAAAATAGGTTAATATGAGATAAATTTCGAATCTGGTCATAGAAATTTAGTATGTTGTCACATGAAATTTTACAAGATTTGTGTAAAATAATAGGCTATAGTGAAGTCTTTTTGCATGATTTATGGATTTTTGAAGAAAAATAGCATAAATAGTGACATTATTAGTGAAAAATTAATAAAACATGATCTATGACTAAGGAAAAACGTCCAATGTTGCATTTTATTATCTTTTTTAGATCTAAAATTGAAAATTTAATGAATATAATTTTTCTCATGTTTTTATGATTATTTAGTTAAAACCGATAAACCGCAACATTGTTTTTCCGGATAAATTTCGAAATTTTTAAACTAAGTTTTTGAACATTATGAGTGTCATGGTATTTTTCCAGAATATTCATGAGTTTAAATTTCAAATTTTGAATTTATTTGAAATTTTGTGAATTTATTTGAAGTTTATAGCTTATTTTTGTAATTTTTGGTCCATTAATGAACAATTTTAGAAATATGAGTTAATTATGGTCAAATAATTAGTGAAGACTAAATTTTGAGTCCTAAGAGGTTAGGGTAATTAACTTATGCATAAATATGAATTTATGTAATTTTAGTGATTATAAAATGTTGAAATCACGCAAATCCGTAAAAACCGAGTAATATACGATATTGGCTAATTAAAGGCGATTTAGCATAAAATTGGGCATGTTCATACATATTATAATGCTGCACTTTCTTTATGATTGTCATAATTTTAATTTATGTAATTTTTGAATTATGTAATTTTTACTTAGTATGGCCTTAGTTTTAATTGGTATTTCCCGAAATGTATGGGAATATCGATTCGGTTGTAATTTTATTGTGATCTCGTATCACCGTTTTGTAATTTAATAGATTTATTTTATTTTAGTTACAAATTTATAATAGGAAATTATGTAATTTGCTATGTAATTTAATTTATCTCGGAGTTCCCAAAGACGGATTTCTTCAAGATGGCGATACATAAAGACGGTGTTACCTCGAGATGCGTGCCACAACCGAAGTTCAAGGGACCAATGGAGTTGGTTTCCGAATATGTAATAGTTAAATAGTTTTTCTATTTAGGAAGGCCATACTAGGATTTTTTTATGTTTTGCATTTTATTTATATGTCACATGCATCGCTAAATCGTCATAACTAAAACATGCATCATCATCTAATCGAGTTTATCGATCGTGTCAATTACAATTATCGTAGTTCACCGCTTTAGTTCACTTAAAACATGATAGATAATAAATTGACATGACCTCTCGCTAAAACAATTAATTGAGATATAGCCTTACCAAAGAGTAGAAACCATGAAAACCTATTTCGCGAGGGAGTGCACTCGGCCACACCGGGGTACAAACCTTGTTACGTAGGGGAAATGGGTGATAAATGTCTATCCACCGAATTCATGTTGATGAGGGATGAATCGGCCACACCGTGCCCAAGTTAATGTGGGTTTGGATCATGGACACATTTATTCGAAATTTGGATTGAACTCAACAAAAGTTTTTGATAAGGGATGTATCGGCCACACCGTGCCCTTGTCGGATGTGTTTTGGGCTAAAGATAATCGTTAATGTAATATTATCGACCAAGAGTTCTAAAAGTAGAATCGATTAAACGTTAATCCACCAAGTTATATTGATAAAGGTTGAATCGGCCCCACCGTGCCTAAGTCAATATGAATTTGGGTCTTGGAATCATTTATAATAGTTGGGTAGAGGTCACTATATAAATGTTCATATCTTGTTTAATTTGTTTACAACTATGATTTAAAAGACAAATGTTAATATTTCCTTTCCTCCATATTTGTAGTTCATTACAATGAATCCATCAAACGCTACCGCACCGATAACTATTGAGTCTTACCACAATGTTTTTGACGACGTTTGCTCCAACAATGATTTCGACACTACTAGAGAACTTCATTTTGGGATAGGTTCGGATGGAAACCTTAACTTCATCACTTCTTCTAAACCACCTACTACTACTAGACCTCGTGTGAGCCCGTCTCAGGAAGACTACCTCATACAATCTATAGGGCCTTTGTCTCTAGAAGATAAAGATGCCAAAACTAGTGGGAGCTCAAGCAATCAAGTTCTTGCTTCTAAGGGCAAAGAGTTCAAGAAGAAGGGAAAGAAAATCAAAAACTTCAAGCAAGTTAATGATGAGTGCCATTATTGCTATGGCATGGGACATTGGCTTAGGAATTGTCCCGTATATTTGCGAAATATAAGGGAAGGAATCATCACTCCAAAAGGTAAAATTCCTAAGGAAATTTATGTTATTGATATAAATTTTACTTCCACTACGACATGGGTACTAGATATCGGTTGTGGTTCTCACCTTTGTAATCATTTACAGGGTTTAAGAGACGTGAAGAGGCTTAGCAAGGGAGATGTGGATCTACGCCTTGAAAATGGAGCTCGGGTAGCGGCCGAATCCAAAGGAACTTATGTTTTAGCTTTGCCTAATGGATTTGAGTTGTATTTACATAATTGTTTTTATGTACCTACACTCTCTAAAAACATTATTTCAATCGCTATGCTAGACATAGACGTTTTTTGTTTTGTCATTAAGAACAATCGTTGTACTATTTCAAGGAACGACTTGGTTATAGGCCAAGCTTCCTCTATCAATGGCATTTATATTTTAGAGACCTCGAATCCGACTAATGATATCTATAACATTCAATCAAAGAAACTCAAATCAAGTGATCCAAGTGAAGCGTTCATTTGGCATTGTCGATTAGGTCACATAAACGAGAATCGCATCAAAAGATTAATTTCGACTAATGTGATTACACCATTTGACTATCAATCATATGGTATATGCGAATATGGCCTACTTGGCAAAATGACTCGTAATCCTTTTAGTGGTAAAGGGACGCGAGCTAGTGAACTATTGGGACTCATACACACCGATGTATGTGGACCAATGAGTATCACCGCTTGTGGTAATTATGACTACTTTATTACCTTCACCGATGACTTAAGTAGATATGGGTATATATATTTGATGAAGTACAAAAGTGAAGCGTTTGACAAATTCAAAGAATTTCAAAACGAAGTAGAGAACCAATTGAACAAAAGGATTAAGGCACTACGATCCGATCGTGGTGGAGAGTACCTTAGCCTTGAATTTGATTCACACTTGAAAGAACGTGGTATTATATCACAACTTACTCCACCCGGAACACCACAACTTAATGGTGTTTCCGAAAGGAGAAATCGAACCCTACTTGATATGGTTCGATCGATGATGAGTCAAACCGAGTTACCGAACTCGTTTTGGGGATTTGCGATTCAAACCGCAATTAGATCTTTGAACAATAGTCCCACTAAATCCACCGAGAAAACTCCATCTGAGATGTGGACAGGAAGGGTTCGAAACATATCCTATATGAAGATTTGGGGATGTGATGCTTACGTCAAGTCTAAGAACGACAACAAGCTTGCCCCAAGATCCGAAAAGTGCATCTTTGTAGGTTACCCCTTAACCTCACGAGGTTACTACTTCTACAAACCTCAAGATAACAAAGTGTTTGTGTCTTGCGAGGCTGTATTCTTAGAAAGAGAATTTATTTCTAAGAGACAGAGTGGTAGAAATTTTGAACTTGATGAAGTTCAAGAGCCACAAACCGAGATAGAGACGCAAGAATAAATTCCTTCGTCGTCTAATACGGTTGTTCCTCCTCCTCTTAGAAGAACGGGCCGAGTTATTCGCCATCCCGATCGATATGTGGGACTTATCGAGGAAGATGGAACACTCGATGTGTTGCTTATGGAAAGTGACGAGCCCGCCACCTACAAGGCCGCAATCTCTAGTCCAAATTCCACTTTATAGCTTGAAGCCATGAAGTCCGAAATGGATTCTATGCATGAAAACCAAGTTTGGGACTTGGTAGATTTGCCTAAAAAGGCAAGACCCCTTCAATGCAAATGGATATTCAAAGTAAAAAATGGCATAGAAGGACATGATGATGTCTACAAAGCTCGGCTAGTGGCAAAAGGATTTACCCAAGTCCAAGGTCTCCATTATGATGAGACCTTCGCCACCGTAGCCATGCTAAGATCCATTCGGATTTTGTTAGCGATTGCCGCATTTCATGATTATGAAATATGGCAAATGGATGTCAAAACCGCTTTTCTAAATGGGCATTTAGAAGAGGAGGTGTACATGATACAACCCGAAGGTTTTGTTGATTCTAAAAATCCTAACAAAGTGTGCAAGCTAAAGAGATCCATTTATGGTCTTAAGCAAGCATCTAGAAGTTGGAATCATCGATTTAATCATGTGGTAAAAGAGAATGGTTTCACTCGAAATGTTGAGGAACCATGTTTATACATGAAATTCAGTGGGAGCAATGTTGTGTTCCTAATCTTGTATGTCGATGACATACTACTCATTGGAAATGATATTCCGATGTTGTCTTCTGTTAAGAAGTGGTTAGGTAACCACTTCCAAATGAAAGATTTAGGAGAAGCACAACGCATATTAGGTATCCGGATCCATAGAGATAGATCCAAGAGGATATTGGCACTAAGTCAAGAGTCTTATGTTGATAAGATTCTTCGACGGTTCAGCATGGACAAATCCAAAAGGGGATTGGTACCTATGGTAACCGGGACGATATTGAGCAAGACTCAATCTCCCTCCGAACCCCATGATGTTGAACTCATGAAGACGATCCCTTATGCTTCCGCCGTTGGATCAATCATGTATGCCATGATATGCACACGTCCTGATGTCTCTTATTCTTTGAGTATGACGAGTAGATATCAAGGAAATCCAGGGGAGAGTCACTGGATTGCCGTCAAGAACATCCTTAAGTACTTGAGAAGAACTAAGGATTCTATCCTAGTGTTTGGAGGAGACACTGAGCTGCGTGTTAATGGATACACGGACTCAAGTTTTCTAACAGATAGAGATGACATGAAATCACAAGCTGGTTTCGTTTTCATGCTCAATGGTGGTCTTTAATGGAGAAGCTTCAAGGAAGTCAGAATCGCGGATTCTACAACGGAGGCTGAGTACATTGCAGCATTAGAAGCTGCTAAGGAAGCTGTTTGGATCAGGCAATTCACGGAAGGTCTAAAAGTAGTACCTACCGCCAATGATCCCATCACTCTCTATTGTGATAATAGTGGGACGATCTTTCAAGCTAAGGAGCCGAAGTCTAGTAATAGATCTAGACATGTACTTAGAAAATATCATGTAATAAGAGATTTTATTGAAAGAAAGGAAATTACGGTTTGTAAGGTTGGGACGGATGACAACATAGTCGATCCGCTCACCAAGCCTTTATCGCAGGCTAAACATGATCGACATATGGTGTCCTTGGGACTTAAACGTGTACCAAGTTTATGTTAGATTTTGAAATGAAATAAAAGTGTTGTTTTTGTTCATGTTCATAATCACATTTGTTTTTATCTTAATTTATACATTGTTACATCCAAACGGGTTGTAATGACAATTGAATCCCGTTAAAGTGAACACGGATTAACATAGTATTTGCCCATAGTCACTTGTATGAGGTGACGTCTCGAAGTGACTAGAGTGTGATGCGATTGATGGCAAGTTCAAGTGCCAAAGAGTCATGTGAGATGACTGGTCGATCACATAGGCAGACTGTTAGGAACATTTTGTCGGGCCTTATGACCGCTTATAGATTTCTGGCAAATTTATATAGCCTGGTCGTGGCGAGAGCTGCTATAGTATTCAAATGAGTCGATTCTTTTGACTAAAGACTATTCGCCTAAGATGGCAAAGTTTCAGATTAACTTTGATTTGTGTTACTACGACCTTCGTAAATGGGGTCAAATGGGCATATTTTGGGTTATGATGGCTGTGGCTAGTCGAAGGGAATAAGTGCGATAGGAATTGTCCACCCCTAGTCAGGGTTATAACAATATCTCAGGGCCACTCGAGGAGTAATGAACTGGAAATGCGTGGCCACACTCGGAATGTATCCATGGTGGATGAATCCGGTCAATCAGTTATTCTCCAGATCGAGGAAACCACTCTCGATATGATCACTTGCAAGTACGACCTGAAAGACACCTTGCATTGAGTGGGAGATAGTAATAGGACAAGAGAATTCGTGACGCACACTTGTCGAGGACAAGTGGGAGATTGTTGGAATAAGTGTCCTCCGACAATAATGCGATCACAACTGTTGATCATAATGATCACATGTTTAAGTCTCATTTTTTAAAGAATACAATTGGGAAGTATTTTTACTGTCAACTGGTCAACATATATCGGTAATGATTGGCTGACTAGAGTTTGACATTACTGTCGTGCGACGGTGGTGATCAGTTGATCCCCTAGGTCATACCTATAGGGCAACACTCTTAATTGATCAATTAATTGATCGTATAACGTTACGAGTCAATTAATTTAATTAAAATTGACGGATAATTTTGGAAGTAATATTTACGTATCTCATTGAAATTGATTAAAATGAGATACGGTCTGAGTAATCGAATTGTATCATTACTCAGATGAAATTATTGTTTAAGGAAACAATTAAATTTGAATGAATTATTATAAATACAAATTGTTGTGATTTATAATTGGTAAATTATTTTGGTACAAGAAATTATGAATTACTAAGTCGATTTTTGTATATGACGTATTTTTATTAATACGTTGATTTTTAATATGTTAAAAATACATAACAAATTTATGTAACATATGACATGTGACATATTGACAATTGACAAAAATAAAATGGACTCCATGTTATCCATATGTGCCGAAAAGATGAGGAATATTAGGCAAATATTAAGTTATTTTATTAGTGGTAAACAACATGATTACCTACTAAACTAGCCTTGCATACCTATTGCTCATTGTGAAGAACAACTAGGGCATGCATTGGCTCCTTCCCATGCTCTCTTCCAACCGGTTTTTGGGAAGAAAACCCTTGTGGTTTTTCTTATTATTTTACCTAATATTCACTAAGATAGAGACTAGTGATTATTCATTCATTCATCTCACAAAAATAAGAGTTTTTAGAAAGAGAAAATTTCCTCTATAATTCCTCTCTCTCAACCGGTTTTGGGAGAGATACCAAATAATTTTTGGGTCAATTTTTCTTATAAAATTAATATTATCTAGTATACATTATATTAATTTTAATTAAGAGTAATCTTTGGGTATAAATCCTTGGGAGAGATCCTACACTTGGGTCTTTGTTCATCTAAAACGAAAGCTCAAGAACAAAAGAGAAGGAGATCTCTTTTGTGCCCATATGAACCAAAATTCCAATGTAAGGATGAATGTTTCTTCTTTGTTTTGTTAAATTGTTTGCATGCATAAGATCATTTGTTAATTTTATGACAAATTAAAATGGAACATATATGAATATGTTAGTATATAGATCTACTTTTCCTTCAATCACCCCTCATACCTAACTTCCCCCCCAGACTCAAAAACAACCCAACCAAATCCCGCAAGTCGAGAGTCCTTCCAGCTGGCATCCACATAGATTCTCACAAGAGAACAAGAGGAGACACTTCCAATATCATAAAAAGGTTGCCCCGCGCGTATCATTTGGAGATCGATATCTTTATCCAAAGAATTACCATGATCGCTTTCCTCAAAACCAGGAGGTTTCAAAATCTCATTTTTAGCCTTTGCTCTTAGCTGAAGGACATCCTCAGCCAACTGATGAGCTTTTGAATACAAAACACTAGGATTAAAGGTTTCCCCCTTAAAGATAATGTTATTCCTTAAGTTCCATATGCCAATCAGGATCACAATGAAGTGAATAACAAGGACAATCCCATCGTCAAGCTTGGTCATGTAGAGGATCCAGTTAACAATTCAGTCCCTAACATCAACATTAGTAGTCTACCCAACATTTACACCCAACACTGATCCTGCCCAAATCCTTGAACTAATAGCACAATCACGTAACAGGTGGTCAAGAGTCTCCAAAGAATCCCCCCCGTTACCACACAGGACACAAGATGAAATCCAAGTCATATCCCTTTTAACAAATTCACTGCCTACCGGAAGCGAACCAGTGATAATCTTCCAGAGAAGGATTTTCCATGCCCGAGGGCCTGGAAGACGCCATAACTTTCGTTTGCAAAAAAGCTTCCATTTCGAGTTCACCCGTTCCTTATCCTTTCTGGGCCCCTTCTCGTCAAAAAAGTCATTGAAGATAATACCATAACCACTTTTAACAAAGTATATGCCACTGTTTGTGAAAGGCCAAAAAATCTCATCTTGAGATTGTGATTCGTTCGATTCATAGAGTCGTGGAACAACATAATGCACATTATGCATTGCTACGTTAAAATGGTAATGAATAAATTATTTCCAGAGTACAACGGTCTTACAGAATCCAAACCATGACAAATAAAAGATCAATATGCAATACAAAGGCAAGTAAGAATGAAGCACAACAAAATAAACTGATTACATATAAATTACACAAACAAACTTCTCGAGCCTCAACTACTAACAATTGTGAATGCTACTCCATCATTTGTCTAGCTGCCCCTCCAATGAACCATTATCCGGCCAACAAGAGCCCACCTGACCACCCTTCCGCGGTTGCCCAAACAGTTCGTACACAGCCACAAAAACATCACCAAAACGGCCATTTCAGCCGCATAAAAACAGAGCCAAAAATAGTCCCGAAGGGTACCGATTTCATGCCCAAAAACTGACCCGTAAAACTGCATAAAATTGTCCCTAAAATACAATCCACTTTCCGTCTTAAAACAATCCCGAAAACTTACACAAAGTTATCCCAAAACAGTCCAATTTAAGAGCACATTGAGACGGACATTCGTCATGTAAACATACGGCATTAAAACACTTCAACTAAGCACACAAGTCGAGTATTATTCTGACACATTCAACCATCTATATGAGAAAGGCACAAAGAACCAAACTTTATCACACAAGGGCGTGTAAAACGACACATAAGATGGAATTTCGACATTTTTGTCGAGTAACCTATCACTGTTACCTCGAAAGCTCTTAAATCTTCAAGTAAACGGTCCACAAAGCACGAGTCTTCCTCCGGGTCTTCAAATCCTTTACCTAAAACGAAAAAGAAGGGATCTTTTAAGCTCAAAACTGAAATTTCCATAAGACGGGTCATTTCGAAAACTCAACAAGGGTGGAACTTTCTTACCTAGAAAGTTGCAGGATGGAGTGGGGAAGCTAATGGCGCAACAATCAAAGGAAATGGTTGAGAAATGAGGAAGAAATCTGGGTTTGAAGGTTGGATAAAAATGGTGTCCATGGCCTTTGTATGTATGCTGTTGTTGTTTGTTTGTTTGCTACGAAAAAAAAGAAAGGGAAAGGGAAGGTGGGGACGGGTTATGTGAGAGGATGAGAGTGAGTGAATAAAGAGTTAATTTTAACTATATAGTGTAAGAGAGTAGGTGAATGTGTATGTGTTGTCGATTTTCGGTTGGTCCACAATTTACCTAGGTTCAAAAGTGAAATATGACAGTCTTTTACTAGACGGGAAAATGTCTCAAATCTACTACGGAATATAATTTAAAATGGAAAGTTATTATTATTATTATTATTATTATCACTATTATTACTATCCGACTAAAAATATGTATTTTTATATAAATTAACCCTTAAAAATATAATTTTATAAATATTAGGCTTAAAATAAAATTAATTAAATTAAGTAATTTAAAAAAATAAAAATAAAGTAATAGAATGATTACTTAAATTATAAATGCTAAAATGGAAAATTTGTGGTTGTTACAACGGTGTTAAAAGTGTAATATTATGTTAGGAAATTGTGAAGTTGTGCCCATTAATAAGTTGTATTAGGTTTCCGTATTTTGTGGTTATGAAACCACTATTTTGGTGTATGTTATTATATTTCGGTAAATTGCCATTTAGTTGAATCTGTTTATACTTTTTTAACATTAGGTACCTAATTCTGGTAATCTACATAGTATAAAAGCTGAGTTTCTTAAGGAGTTTTCATTGGTTGTTGAGTTTCAACATATGGGTCCCCCATGTTTTCTATTCTATTTAATTACCCTCGCTCCTCAACCCAATTCCTCTTATTTCTATCTTATATTCCTATTTTAACTACTTATGTTAAAACATAAGTTAAAATGTCACAATTTACATAAAATGTTGCAATTTACATACATTCAACGGGTCTAACATGTCAAATACCTAAAATATAATTCTAATAAAATATGGTTGTATATTATCATATTCAAATCTAATATTTATCAAATATTCGAATCTCCAAATTTTACTATTTATATTGTCACAGTATTGAACACTTAATAACGCTCAATTATATGCTCATGTATCTAATGACAGCGCCTGCTATTACGACCCGTACAATTTTTGTATGGTTATAAAACTAGTATCTTTGAAGGGAAAGTCTAATATTTATTTCAAAATTTATGTTTTCATTTCTTTGTTTTATGAAACCCATATGTATATGGTTTAAAAAAAAACCCATATGTATAACCCATTTGTCAACAAATTTGCAGACCTACCTTCTTAAATGGATGATCACTAAATGAAATTTGAAGTTGGTTTCCTAATTGACGAAGGACTTGGAAGCTTGTGACGAATATGTCGTTGATAATGTGGTGCAACCGAAAGGTGGTGGTAATGGTGGGCAGCCATCCCAAGCGTCCACTCTCTTAGCCAATATATTGTCAAATATATTGTATCTTTGTATTATAGCATGTGTATATTCTTTAGGATATTTAGTTCATATTTGATGCATGTATCTTAACCTAGAATATAGCTATTACGGTTGTAATTATCCTATATATATCAATACATAACAATAACCCTATTCAAGGTATTATACACACTTACATGGTATCAGGATTGGTCTTCGATCCCCTGTGTAATTCGTGCTTTGCCCACGGCAGTCCCAGAATTCCCATCACCTCGTCCTACGCCTCACACTACAATGGGAGAGAGTAATACATCCACAACAAAACCTTCTCTTCATCCCGTCTACACTGTCACTAATATTCAAAATAAAGTACGTGTGTTAGATGGCAATAAGGTCTCCTACGCATCTTGGGTAAACCTTTTCACCCTTCATGCTCGCGGATACAAGGTTTTGCACCACATCGACGACACGCCCGCACCAGCCTCAACCGATCCACTGTATGATCCATGGTATGAAATTGATGCCCATGTCTTACAATGGATTTACGGCACTTTGTCGGATGAATTTTTGCCTTGTGTTCTTGAACCGGCTTCCACGGCACAAGCAACTTGGAATCGAGTCAAAAACGTTTTCCCCAACAACAAACGTGTGCGTGCTGTAAGTCTCGAGAGTGATTTTAATTCTCTCAAACTCGGAAAATTTCCTTCCTTTGATGCATACTGCCAGAGACTTCGTGAATTATCTGGCCAATTAAAGGATGTCGGGGCCGCCGTCACCGATCAACGCTTGGTAATTCAACTTGTCCGTGGATTACCCAAAGAATATGATACGGTGGCCACGTATATCATTCAAACATTGCCCAGTTTCGAGACGGTGCGAGGCATGATTGAACTCGAAAATCATCGCCAATCCAGTCGTGAAGAAAAAACGGCACTGCTTGCCCCGACCGCACCCTCCACCGACAACCACACCGGAGATGATAACCCCACCTCTTCCCACCACAACAAACGCAGCACTGGTGGTAAGAAAGGCCATTCTAAAGGCGGTTACAACGGTGGCGGCTCTCGGCATCAATCGAAGAACTCGAACTCCCCTACACCTGCTGCTTCGTGGGGGCCTGTTTATTCTTGGCCCGGTCAGTGGACACCTCCTCCCTGCCCGTACCCCACCTTCCCCGGGTGGACCACACCATGGCATCCGTGGTCGGCTCCTGCTCCCTCCTCTGGTTCCAGGACTGCCTCGTCACACGGCGGGTCTCGAAGTTCCAGTGGTGCATAAGGTGAGGCCAACATCGCCTCTGATGTTGTTTCCCAACAGCCTATGGATTTAGCACAGGCGTTTGCTGCTCTCCAGATGCAGCCATGTAATGCTGGTCCATTTTATATGGACACCGGTGCCTCATCGCATCTTAGTGCGGACGCAGGTACGTTCCAGTCCCCACTCAATTCTAGTACGATTCATTCTATTTACGTCGTTAATGGTGCCCGCATTCCTGTTCTTGGGTCTGGCAATATAACAATAGTAAACCCAAATAGGACCCTTCACCTTAACAATGTTCTATATACCCCTAAAATCATTAAAAACCTTATTTCTGTTCGACAATTTACTAAGGATAACAATGTGTCCGTCGAATTTGATCCATGTGGTTTTTCTGTGAAGGATTTAGCGAATGGGAATCTGATTCTAAGGAGCAATAGTAATGGTGATCTATACCCCGTGTCAGCCGAGTCCACCACGACGCCCTCCATGCCCAGCCCGCACCTCCTTGATTTTTCCTCCGACGTATGGCACTCTCGTCTTGGTCATCCGGGTGCTAATATTTTTAATTTTCTTAAGTCCAAGTCTAGTATTGATTGTCGTAGCAAGTTGAACTCGTCTTTATGTCATTCTTGTCAAATTAGTAAGCATAAACGTTTGCCTTTTTATGAATCAACTTCTACTACTCTCGCTCCTTTTGATATTATCCACAGTGACTTATGGACCTCACCCATGCCGAGTAAAGCTGACTATAAATATTACCTTATTTTGATTGATAATTTTACTCAATTTGTCTGGGTTTACCCGTTGAAATTTAAATCCGAGACATTCACTAAATTCATCAATTTTCGTAATTATATCACCACGCAATTTCATTGACATATTTAAGCATTTCAACGTGATTTGGGCCGTGAATTTGATAATAATAACTTTCGTGAATTAGCTCATAAAAACGGCCTCACTTTTCGTTTCTCATGCCCCCAAACATCCTCCTAAAACGGTAAGTCCGAACGCAAGATTCGTCGTATCAATGAAATAGTTCTTGCCTTACTCCATCACTCCTCTACGCCGCCTCAATTTTGGGTTGATGCCCTACATACGGCAGTCCATTTACACAACATCCTACCCACTAAAATTCTCCAGTTCCGCTCACCCACTTCCGCCCTCTTTCAAAAAAATTCCTCATACTCGCACCTCCGTGTATTTGGTTGCCTTTGTTATCCTAACATCTCCTCCAAACGACCCCACAAACTAGAACCCCGCTCCACCAAATGTGTCTTCCTTGGCTACCCTCAAGAATTTCGTGGTTACAATTGTTTCGATATTTCTAGTGGTAAGCTAATCATCTCCTGTCATGTCACCTTTGACGAGTCTGTTTTCCCATTCGCTTCATCCTCATCGACCACCCCTACCACGTACTCCTTCCTCGACCCCTCTCACACTAACATTCCCCCTGCCCTCCTCGACAACTTCACCCTAGCCAACCCTACACCCACTCGCCAACGACCTAATCTCCTCCCCCACGTCCTACACCTTCAACCCATACCCCTGCCTCCCCGATAACACCTCCATCCCAACTAAAACCGAACCCAAACCCCCCGAAACCTCAACCCCGACCTCTATCGTGTTCTCCCCCCATCGACACAAGCCCCCCCTCCCCCCGCCCACCCCCCCCACCACCACCACCAAACTGAGACCGTACCATGAATACCCATGCCCTGAATGGGATATTCAAACCCCGTGTCATAACCTCCCTCGCTGCCACATCCCACCCTGCCATATCCCCCATACCCAAGTCCCCCAAGCTTGCCCTCCAGGACCCAAATTGGCATGCCGCCATGACCGATGAGTATCGTGCTTTAATTGATAACAACACATGGGAATTGGTACCGCGTCCCCACAATGCTCCTGTTATTCAGTGCCATTGGTTATTTCGTCACAAATATAATTCTGACGGGTCTTTGCAGCGCCACAAGGCTCGCGTTGTGGTAAATGGGAAATGCCAGCAGGTCAGTATTGACTGCGGTGAAACTTTTAGTCCGGTTGTCAAGCCCACAACTATCCGCACCGTGCTCAGCCTTGCCACTTCCTGCTATTGGCCCATCCACAAATTGGATGTCAAGAACGCCTTTTTACAGGGTGATCTTGTTGAAACAGTATTTATGCACCAACCGCTGGGCTTTGTTAATTCATCAACCCCACACCACGTATGCCGACTTCGCAAATCACTGTATGATTTGAAACAGGCTCTGTGGGCCTGGTATCATCGTTTTTCGACATACATTCAATCTCGGGGTTTCCGGAGCAGCGTCTGTGATCAATCTCTCTTTATTTATCTTAATGGTACTAATATGGCCTATTTCCTACTTTACGTGGATGATATAATCTTGACAGCCTCGAGTGCCTCTCTTCTCCGCAAAATTATTCGCACTCTTTCCACTGAATTTGCCATGTCCGACCTTGGGCAGCTTAATCACTTCCTTGGGATACAGGTACAACGTAACACTACGGGCCTCTTCCTCTCGCAGACCCAATATGCCCGTGACATCTTATCTCGCGCCAATATGAGTTCGTGTAACCCCGTCAGTACTCCTGTCAAACCTGGTGCGAAGCTATCCTCGACGGCTGGCCCTCTTGTTGCGGACCCATCCTTATATCGTAGCCTAGCCGGCGCGCTTCAGTATCTTACTATTACTAGGCCCGATATTGCTTACGCCGTTCAACAGGTATGTTTATTTATGCACGCCCCTCGTGAGCCACATTTCCAATTCCTTCAACTCATTTTACGGTATCTAAAGGGCACTCTTAGCCATGGTTTAACCATATCAATATCCGCCTCTCATACTATCACTGCATATTCTGACGCTGCCTGATTGGGTTGCCCAGACTCACGACGATCGACTTCCGGCTATTGTGTCTTTCTAGGTGACAATTTAGTATCTTGGTCTTCTAAACGCCAACCTACTATATCTAAGTCTAGCGCGGAAACCAAATATCGGGGTGTGGCTAACACGGTTGCCGAGACATGCTGGCTACGCAACTTACTTTTAGAATTGCATGTTCCCATCTCACGTGCTAGCCTCGTGTATTGTGACAATATATCCGCGGTTTATCTTTCCGGCAATCCCGTTCAACACCAGCGAACCAAGTACATCGAGATTTACATACATTTTGTTCGCGAGAAAGTCCGTATTAGTGTGGTCAAAGTTCTTCATGTTCCAGCTGAATACCAATACGCCGACATATTCACTAAAGGCATTCCCAAGCATTTGTTCACTCGTTTTCGCTCCAGTCTTAGCGTTTGCTCCTCTCCCGCTCCGACTGCGGGGGTGTCTTAGCCAATATCTTGTCAAATATATTGTATCTTTGTATTATAGTATGTGTATATTCTTTAGGATATTTAGTTCATATTTTATGCATGTATCTTAGCCTAGAATATAGCTATTATGGTTGTAATTATCCTATATATATCAATACATAACAATAACCCTATTCAAGGGATTATACACACTTACACACTCTAATGTCATGGACTTAAACTTCGCAGAACTCGACGACCTTCCTGAATGAATTTCTTGCTTTGGGAAAAACGTTGGATGAGCTGAATCAATTGGGTTGTTTTTGTGGAAGCAAACAATGATATGTTTAGATGTAGTTTTTTATTAGCATGATTACTTTGATCATTTTGTGGTTATGTCATTGAACATGTATTTAGTCTGCGCAATAGAAGATGACATTTGTTACTCTTTAGTTATAACATGACTTGTAGTCTTTGATCTTCTTGTGCATTGTTATGGTAAAAGTGACATATGTTACTAACAAAGCAACAATATGTGAGTATTTTGAGAGATAAAATGACAACCATTTACACAAATTATCAACCTACAATAGATAAAATGCCAGCCATTTACAAAAAATCATATCATGTTGCTATATATCATGACAAATAGTTGAATATGTTGGCATATTTGTATAGTTTGGAACTGTTTTAACCACTACTACAAAACTCGTTATGGACATCAGTTGATGGACATCTGATTATTTAGAAAACTGGTGTACAAATTATACACATCAGTTGATTGCAAAAAACTGATGTACTTATAATTATATGTACATCAGTTAAGTTACAAAACTGATGTCCATTATTTCTGATTTTAATGGACATGGGATTTTAAGAAAGCCCGTGTCTATATGATAATCAAGTACATCGTACATAAAAGTTAACCGATGTACATATATATTGAAATTATAAGCGCGCAAAAAATTTGCCTCACCGCCCTATCACTTATATAATTTCATGTATAATTAAAAAAAAAACATTTTTAATAAACCTAATAATCCCTCATTGTCTCAGTATACACAATTCATACCTTTATCCTCCCTCTTATCAATTTACAATTCAATATTCTCACATCAAATTCATCAAATTCATTCACTAGCGCACGTCAACCACCAGGCGCTCATCGTCAACCACCCTGTGCTGTTATCTCGCGCTGTCACCCCTCACCATAATTAGGTATTTATCGATCTTTTTTACTTAAGGCTTAATTTTTTGTTAATTTGATCAATTTACTGCATGCATGTTTGGATTTTGTCATTTGTGTGATATGTTTTCAATTTTAATTGAAGAATAAATTATGGGTTTATAATAAAATTGGGGTTTATGCTTAATAAAATTGACGTTTGGATAATCAAATTGGGGGTTTATGCTGATACCTATTAATTATTTCAAATTGGGGGTTTATGCTTTGGGTGAGATGTTACCGTATGCAATTTTGATCAATTTACTTCATGCATGTCTGATTAATCGATTGTTAGAAGTGTTAGAAGTGTTTTTGTTAGGCGAAGGGTTAGAAGTGTATGCAATTTTGATCAATTTATGCTTTGGGTGAGATGTTAGAAGTGTTAGGCGAAGTGTTAGGCGAAGTGTTAGAAGTGTGCAATTTTGATGCACTTAGTAGCTGTTCAGTCAATAAAACCGATAGGCAAGCTATTTAGACTGCGACAGTAGTATGGATTAAGAAAATCACAAGTTTAGCTGTTCAGTCATCCTCCCCATGCCAATTTTGATGCACTTAGTAGCTGTTCAGTCAATAGCATTGACAGTTACTGCCAATTGCCTGACTGCAATACCCTCTACTGTCATACTTTCAGTCGTAGTAGGATTTTGATGTGCATCAAATTATCAGTTAAGTGTTAGAAGCTAAGTGTTAGAATTGTGCAATAATTATCAGTGGATTGTTGATTATGGAGTTGATGTTAAGTATTTAGCTGATTAATGCCTGAGTTTTGAATTATTCGTCCTGAACTTTTCAATAAAAACCTTTTAACCTTATAACTATCACAGTGGATCTTGAATATATACGGAGATTGGGAATATGGATCGTGACTGGATGTTTGTTGACCGTTTGGACCCTAGATATAGGAAAGGGGTTGAAAATTTTGTTAGACTTGTTATTAATAATGCGGAGAATGTTGAAGAAATTTATTGTCCATGTGTTAAATGTGGGAATAATGTGTATCTTGATTCTGAAGAATTGAAAAGTCACCTCTTATGTAATGGTATTGACAAAAGTTATACAAGGTGGATTTGGCATGGGGAGGATGTGTTGCCTACCTTGAGTAGTAATTTAGAGGATGATAGCTACATTGAGGGAGATGGTTTTGATGAAAATTTCGATCGAGTAGACGACCTGATTAATGATTTGAAACAATCCACAGAAGACCCCACACATGTACAGATGTTTGATAGGCTAGCTGGTGATGCAATTAAACCCCTATACCCAGGTTCAAGTTTGACACGCCTATCTGCAACTTTAAAATTGTATAGTTTAAAGGCGAAAAATGGATGGAGTGATAAAAGTTTCATAAGTTTGCTTCAGTTGTTGAGTGAGATTTTACCAGATGGAAATGAACTCCCTAAGCGTACCTATGATGCTATAAAAATTTTGTGTCCAATGGGAGTTGATTATGTAAAGATACATGCATCTCCTAATGATTGCATTTTGTATCGAAAAGATTATAAAGTTTTAAACGAATGTCCAAAGTGTGGGGCTTCAAGTGACAAGTTGCCGAAAAAAAATTCCAAAAAAAATATTGGGGTCCCAGCTAAAGTCTTGTGGTATCTTCCCATTATCCCAAGATTTAAAAGAATTTTTTCAAATGTAAAAGATGAAAAAAAACTTAATTTGGCACGCTGAAGGTAGAATTTCAGATGACAAAATTCGTCATCCAGCTGATTCAACACAATGGAAAACAATAGATCATTTGTTTCCTGAATTTGGATTCGAGGCTAGAAATTTAAGGATTGGACTTTGTATTGATGGTATGAATCTGTTTGGTAGTCTAAGTAGTCAGTGGAGCACATGGCCGATTTTTCTAACAATTTATAATCTCCCTCCTTGGTTATGCATGAAGCGTAAATATCTTATGTTGTCACTACTGATTTCGGGGCCTAAGCAACCTGGAAATGATATAGATGTTTACCTAGAACCCTTGATTGATGATTTGAAGTTATTATGGGATGAAGGGGTAGAGGTATATGATGCTTATCATGGTGAGACTTTTAACTTACGTGCCATGATATTTTGCACCATTAATGATTTCCCGGCTTACGGCAACCTCTCTGGTTATACTGTGAAAGGGGCTAAAGCGTGTCCAATTTGTGAGGAGGATACAATTTCTGACCGTTTAGTTCATGGGGGAAGAATGTGTACCTTTGTAATCGAAGATTGCTCCGCCGTTCACACCCTTATAGAAAAAAAATGAAGCCTTTTAATGGGAAACAAGAACTTAGAAACCCTCCAAACATTTTAAGTGGGAGAGAGGTTTATGAAAAAGTGAAAAACATTGAAAATAATTTTGGAAAACCATATAAGAAGCCAAGTAATGGGACCTTATACAAAAAGAAGTCCATATTCTGGGATTTACCATATTGGAAGCATTTGTCCGTGAGACATTGTATTGATGTCATGCACGTGGAGAAAAATGTGTGTGATAGCCTCATTGGCACACTTCTCAACATCCCTGGTAAAAGTAAGGATGGTGTCAAAGCTAGAGAAGATATGGTCGCACAAAAGATACGACCCAGTAATTAGCACCACAAATTAGAGGTTCAAGAAACTATTTTGACTTGTTTTACTTTGTCACGAAAGGAGAAAAAAAGTGTGTGTGAATGTTTACATGGGGTGAAGGTTCCGCAAGTTTATTCATCGAACATTAGAAATCTTGTGTCTTTGAAAGAGTTAAAACTGGTAGGATTGAAATCACATGATTGTCACACTTTAATGCAACAATTACTTCCAGTAGCTCTTCGTGGAGTTCTGCCTAATCATGTTCGAGCAGCTATTACTAGACTTTGCTATTTTTTCAATGCAATATTTAGCAAAGTTGTTGACTCAGATACCTTGAATACATTACAACGAGATGTTGTTATAACTATGTGTGAACTTGAGATGTTTTTTCCTCCTTCCTTTTTCGATATAATGCAGCATTTAGTAGTACATTTGGTGAGAGAAATTAAAATTTGTGGACAAGTATTTTTAAGAAATATGCATCTATTTGAGCGATATATGAAACCCTTAGGCGGCTACGTAAGAAACCAAAATAGGCCAGAAGGGTGCATGATTCAGGGGTATGTGGCAGAAGAGGCGCTAGAGTTTGTAACTGACTACCTGTCAGATGTTGAACCTATTGGCCTTCCGACATCTCGACACGAAGGAAGAATAGAGGGACAAGGTACGCTGGGAAAAGCCGTAGTCACTATTAACCGAGATACCCTTGACCAGGCACACTTCTATATTCTCCAACACATGGTCGATGTACATCCGTATTTAGAGAAGCATCAAACCCTTCTAAGTGCACAAAATCCTTCTAAGGGAGAAAGGTGGTTAAAAATGGAGCATAATCGATCATTTCTTAAATGGTTTACTAATGAAGTAGATATTGAGCTGGAAAACGACCGTGAGAAAGTATCCGAGGAAGTAAGGTGGTTAGCCCATGGACCTGGTTTGAACGTGTTATCTTATCAAGGTTATGACATCAATGGGTATTCATTCTACACTAAGGCTCAAGATGATAGAAGTACTATGCAAAATAGTGGAATAGATTTGATGGCTATGTCAATGAGTGTTCCTAGTGCTAAAGATAATACACCTGCTTATGATGCTCAGCCATATTGTGGGGTCATTAATGAAATTTGAGAGCTGGACTATGCTCAGTTTAGGATACCTGTTTTTCGTTGTATGTGGGTTGATCGTAATAAGGGTGTTCGAGTAGATGAGATGGGATTCACATTGGTAGATTTAGCACGTGAAGGATACAAATCGGAGCCATTCATTATGGCTAGTCAGGCCAAACAAATATTTTATATTAAATATCCAGCGGATGAAAAGTGGTCGATTGTTCTTCATGGTAAGAAGAAGTTTGTGAGTAAAGAAGTCATGGATGAAGTGGATGACGAATTGCCTCCTTTTTCTTCTGGATTGCTGTCTTCTACCACTAATGAAGATGTACATGATTTTTATCTACGAGATGATCATGACGAAGGGTTATGGGAATAATAGACCTGCTTATGTAGAAGATAATTTTTATCTAGTTACCTTTTTACAGTCTGTTTTGTAAAAAGGCAAACCTGCTTATGTTTTTTTTTTTTTTTTTTTTTTTGCACCCTCATATGTTTTGCTTGTTCCATTGTCTTTAGCAAGGTAACATTGAAGTTAATTTATCGAATGCTCTTTCCCTCATAGTTTCCTCCATCATTTTAACATTACTTTATTTTTAAACAAGTATAATTCTATCAAACCAAGTATCCTGCATTGTTTAACAATATAAATAATTTCTTGATGCAGGTCAGGATGTCTTCTTCCGCAACTGCCAGTACTACTGCCCCTAAAAGAAAGAGCAAAAACGTAGTACTTATGAAGGAATTAACAGCATTACGTGATAAAGGGATAAAACTTGATGTTCAATTTGATGAAGCTGGTGAGCCAATTGATAAAATTGGTGCTAAGTATACGAGTTACGCTGGTCTAATGGGACGCGCAAAAGTGCCGATTGATATTCCTACATGGAACCATGTAGGTGAGGATCTTAAGCTGAAGATTTGGGAAGAGGTTTTGGTAAGAACGCACTGCATCTTAAGACCTTTTTATTAACACATACACATACTTTAAGTCAACTGAATGTTTATAACCTGCCATTTGCTTTTTGTAGACAATTTTTGGGAAGAGGTTTTGGTAAGAACTGACTGTTTACAACCTGCCATTTGCTTTTTGCAGACAATTTTCAACGTTCCAGATACGAAGAAGAAGCAAGTTATCAGCATTGCCAATACTACATGGACAAGCTTTAAGTCAAAGTTGACTTCGTTGTATGTGTACAGAAAACCTCCTAAAAAAAGAAAGCTGCCTGTTGAGACTGATCCGACAAAGAAGTATCCTTACATTACATCCGAGGTATGGAAAAGGTTTAAAGAGAAGCGTATGACGGCAGAATTTCAAGTGAGTAGTTAACATGTAGTATATTTTTTAATTTTTAGTTAGCAATAATATTATCATATTTGATAAGTAATTTAAAATTTTCAGGCTATAAGTAAGATTGGTGCAGAGAGGCAGTTGAAGAACAAATACCCCCACAAGATGTCTCGTGGAGGATATAGGAACACAAGGCGGAAATTGGAAAAAAAACTGAAAGAAAAAGAAAAAGGCAGAGTTGCTGATGAGGTCGACGACTCAGGGGAAAGTAGTCAATCCCAAACTACTTTAAAAAGAGGTGACCTATGGATAGAGGGAAGAGTAGACAAAGATGGTGAATGTTTAAATTCTGAGACAAAAAAATAGAAGACCTTGTGAGTATTTTTTTTACAGCAAATTTCTTTTTTTTTTGTTTTAAGGAATTTTAACAACTAATTTCTTTTGTTTTTTCTGCTAATAATGATATTGTATTTGCAGAAAATGGTGAATGAAATGGTCAAGAAAGGGGAGTTTGTACCTAGTGGAAAAGTTGATGAATTAACAAAAGCACTTGGAACTGATGAGCATTATGGTCGTGTAAGAGGTGTTGGGGGTCGAGTGGGGCATAAGCAATATTTTGGCAAATGCAAAAGGAGTCGAAGTGAGGGAGTTATGTCAAAGGAGTTTGTGGAGAAGCTTACTCAGCAGATCACAGAGCAAGTGAGGGCAGAAATGTATAAAGATATAGAAGTGATGGTGGAGCAACGGACAAATGGGAATGTTAGTTATTCGGTTGAAAAAGAAAAAGGCAGAGATGTTGAGGTTGAGGTTGAGATGAATTACAAAAGTGGGAATGGTAGTTATGATAATGTTAACCATGACCCTGACCCATTTGCTGACATACCTGAGAAGGTAAATTAATTCTGATTCTTTGTTATGTAATTCCTGAAGTTGGTTTCAAGTGTATTAATTAAGCTAGGGCAGACCTTAGCTTGTTTTTTTATGCTGGCTGTGATGTTGTTCCATAGGGAATTGAATGCGAGCTAGCTGTGAAAGATACGCAGTTGAAGAAGGTCGCACTTGGACGAGTATTCAAGGCCCCAACTCATGCATCAACATGTCACGGTCGAGCCTTTGGAGCAGATGAGTTAAGGGTATGCATTGACGTTGTCATGGAATATATGAAGGACACACCATTACCTCTACCAACTGAAGAACATTTTACTGTTGGTGAGGCAATTGGTTCATTTGTTCAATGGCCGAGAAACTTAGTCACTTTGCGCTACTTAGAGGTATGGATGTCATTTTAAAGTTGAAGTTACATTATATGGCTAGCCTTATCTTACCCCGTCTTCAACACATAAAAGTTGGTTCTGATTGAACCATGCTGAAAATTGCATTGTCAGTGAGTAATCAGTCTGCGTCTTTTTCTTTCCAGGAATCTCACAAAAACCATGAAGTACAAGCAGGAGAAAAGTCAGTGATGAGTAAGACTAAATGCAAAAAGCGGAAGAGAGTTGATGATAGTACTAATTCCAAAAAAGTAGAAAGTGCTAAAAGTAAAACAAATGATCTAGTGGCTGGTTCAAACAATACTTTGAAAGCACTTTTGGAACAAAAATATGATTCAAGACGATTCTTGTCCAAGGTAGTTAGTATGATGGGCGAAACTCAAGTAACGGATGTGCAATTGAGCGAGGATGTTGTAGGATGTAAGCGAAGGTTGCGACTCGCCAAGGAGGACATTACTGCATTGTTAAACATGGAAAAGATCTCCCTTCCAGTCATTCAGACTTTTGTTGGGTATGTATTGACTCCGAATTTAAAGTTAGCATCTCATAGCTAGTTTTACATTGGAGCAGATGATGATTTGAAGTACATGCTGGTTATACTTCTACGTATATTGTTACAGGTACTTGTCTAGCGTTTGTGACATGAAAACATATGGATTCTTATGTCCAGAAATGACTTCACAACTAGGCAGCCTTGACTCAGAGGGAGCAGTAACATATATTTCAAACTGGATGAAAAAGAAGAAAAGCCATATTTACATTGCCCCATATTACAAAGTGTAAGTACTCACCCTTATGTAAAACAAAAGTGTCAACAGTTTGATTATTTTGATTACTTGACTGATTATTTATAGGGATCACTGGATGCTTGCTGTAATTGACATTGTTGAGCATAATCAAGTATATTGGTTCGATTCAATCGGGAATTCTGTGCCTTCAATGTTGAGAACTTTAATTAATACGTAAGTTCGACTTAGTAGTTATTCTTGATATGCAAGATGTTCATTGAAAGAACACTTTTCAACTTGGCTGATAATTTTTTGTTGGAAACTTTATATTAGATCTGTAAGAGCATACGGCTACACGGGTGGGTCAAGGAAGAGTTCTGTAGTACCGCAATGGGTGAAAGTTGATGTAAGTTGTTGATATGCAATAGTAGACTCATTTATATTACGATTAATTTACAAAGTGTGTTGGTTTAACGGTAGTCCAGTGACTCAGCTGTAAACAACTCAGACGAATTAATGCAAGACGGATGTGGAAAGGTCCTTTCGGTCCACTTTCTATCCTAAAATACCACTAACTTAACTTTCATTCTCGTCAGGGTAGTCTACTGTTCATGGCAGGCCTATTTAGTCCAATCTTTCGATCTAGGATTAATTTTAGCCAGATTAAAGAGATGACTCAAAAGCGTGCACTCAACTAAGTCGATAAATATAATTAAATTGCTATGGTGACAGAATCTCACAATTAATTCATTTATTTCATTTACTACATCGTCACATTCCTATCGTAGATCCCCTAATCCCAACATGCAAGATGTTTAGCTACTCATATCGTTATTAATATCAAAACTAATAACAAATGAAGAATTAACAATAAACATGATGAAATTAATAATAAAGTGCATAAAAGTAAATTAGGGCAAAGGAGTAAATGAAGTAAACAAGGAATTAAAGCAAACAAACGATTGATTATTATTAAGAGAAGAGAAAGGAATTACAATCATGCGAATCCGGCGTAAAGAACAATCGAATCCGAGCAAAATAAATCCCAAAGTAAAGTTACAGTGAAGAAGAATAAGTAACGCAGTAAAGTTTGATAGATGAAAATTAGATAATGAATCGATTAGATTCCTCATGACCTAGTAACGTAAAGTTTAAATAGAAATAAACTAAGTCCAACAAATAAAACACACTGACGGGCTAATTAAATCCCACGCCCAAAGAAACCACTCGATCGAGTGGAAAAAAACCACTCGATCGAACAGAACTCAGCATAATCTACTCGATCGAGTAGAATAGTAACTCGATCGAGTAACTTCCTTTTCAGCAACTTTGGATCGAGTAGAAAACTACTCGATCGACCAACTGGGGACGTAAAAACCACTCGATCGAGTGGCAAAAATGCCTGATCGAGTCTTCTGTCTTCGATTCAGCTCAAGTCCATGCCTGACTGCCTCGTAATCCGTGTCTTCACGCTTCCCAACGCAGTATCTCACTCTGGAAAATCCCGTCTCCTCTAAATGCATGCAAAAAGGACGAAAAAGGGTACGATTCCACTACTTTCGCGTTCATTTCTACAAAACGGACAAAACGAACCAAAGTAGCCAATTCAGGGCAAAATACTATATAAACAGTATAAAAATGCGTGGAAATACGTGCTGAAATAGGCTAAAAAGACTATACATTAGGCACGTATCAAATCTCCCCAAACCGAACCTTTACTCGTCCTCGAGTAAACTAAAATGCAAGTGATGGAACGGAAATGAAAACTCAGAGCTAGCTTAACTTGTCTACTTGAACCAGTTTAATGCAACAAAAACTAACAGTTAAAGCCAAGCAGTCAATACGCAAATGAGTTATAAGCTGTTCAGAAATATAGCCAACCTATCGACCTTGCAAGACCAACAAAATCGGACTCTCTCGTGGTCACTCTTCTCTCATGAAGCAAATGGTGAATGTTATATGTAAAAGAGAGAAGAAAAGACAGGCACTCACCTAACTGCGACCTACATAGCATGCATGCAACAAAAATGAAAGACAATTCAAGTACTAATGCACACACTCCAACCAATAATGTTCGTCATAGCCGAGGGCTTACAAATAATATGGGAATAGTGAGGTTCAGGTGAGAAAAGGCAAAACAAGTGATGGTAATGTGGAGGTAAAAGCGTCAAGCTAGTTCCTAACAGGACCATATAAGACCATCCGAATCTCAACTGACTGAAAAACTAAGTACAAGTGCCCTTCATTTGTCACACAGCTCACTAAACTCAAACACAATCTCCTCAAAAAATATAGAATAAGAATGGAGGAGTCAGACGGTCACAAACTTTCCTTTTTTAACACCGTCTAAGTGAATCGAATCAAACAAATCAAACTTTTTTCAAACTTTCTTTTTCTTTTTTTTCCACGTGATCAGTTTTTTTTTTTTTTTTTTCGTTTTTTTTTCTTCCTTTCACGTTTTTCTGTTTTTCTCTTCTTTTTCAACTTTTTTTTTTCTTTTTTCCAACTTTTTTTTTTTCTTTTCCTTCTTCCTCTACTTACACCAACTCCATAGAAAGAAATACGGGCCAAACTGCAGACGGAATATCATACCACAAAAGACATACTAAACTAGCTTGACTAGGCAGGCTTAATTTTGGATGTAGCAAATGGGTCAAAAAGGCAAATTTTGGCTTATGTGGAACTAAATGGGTGAAAATGTAACACTACGGATTTTCTTTGGTGACTACTCGACCGAGTACAGCCTACTCGGCCGAGTAGTGTTGTTGTTATGAGTTGTTTTGGTTCTGCCGATGAATACTCGGCCGAGTATAGTGAATACTCGACCGAGTAGAGGATACTCGGCCGAGTATAACTTTACTCGACCGAGTATTCGGTTTGGCGAGTATTATTTTGACGGTTTGATTAGGGAGTGTTTATGATTTATTTTATATCCCGCGTCAGTTTTCAAAACATCATTTCTAATGCATCATTTTACGTTAACCCTAATCCCTCCCTAATCACTCCCTAATCATCCCATTGCCTTGTTTGCGAAACCTTCGGAGTCCTTACGTATAATTCCTCATCCTACTGTTGGTAAGTTTTATTCTATGTTGTTTGTATTCGTTGGGGTTACTATATATTTACGGAATTCGGAATATGGTGGTTGTGCAATGTGTAATTGTGTGATATGATTATGGTATAGGAGAAGACTTCGTAGAGGAGCCTTTCTGAGTGTGCAAGTTCATTCCCACTATTGATTTCTAAGGTAGGGTTTCCTACTCAGTTTACTGTTATTGTAAGACATCATGTTGTGATTATTGTTATCTGTTGATCATCGGAGTATGGAGATTGTTGTGATAATGTTGGTGTAAGGGAGTTGAGATGGCTGTGATATCTTGTGATTGTGATTGCGGTGGAGTCACTTGCGGGACTGGCTTCACACCGTAGTTCGCCCTCCGTGGAACCCGCCACGGGAGGGGATGTGCACATTAAGGGACAGGGATTGTTTGTCGCTCATTGAGGAGCAGGACTAGGTGGGATCGGCTGCGGTCACCCACTGGCGGCGAGGATTACCTGTTGCGATGGGTAATCTGGCAGGGCTACACACTTTGGTGTGTAGTCGGTTACAGTATGGGAACAAAGATTAGAATTGGAAGATGATCAGTTGATTGTATCGTTTGTCTGTATTATACTGTTTGAGTAATACTGACCCCGTTGTTGTTTGTGGAATCTGCGGTGATCCATTCGGGGATGGTGAGCAGGCTTGACAGGTATTGCTAGTGTGAGCTTGGGGACTGTCTTGGGAGGAGTGCCATCACGAGTCATAGCATCACCGTTTGAGTCTTAGTTGGATTTCTTTTATTGTCAGACTTTGAAGTTCTATTTTGTTAAAACAGTATTTGAGTTTGGTTGATGTAAACTTTACACTTTAGAGTACTTTAATAAATGTGCTCAGTTCAGACGCTTTTTGATATATACTAACCTTGGGCAACCGAAATGGTAACACACTTTCATGGTAGGGTGGTCCTGGTAAGGCACCTTGGTATGAGGGGGTGTTACAAAGTGGTATCGGAGCCGAAGATTCCGGCACCTAAACAAATGGATATAATGAACCTAGGGAGTCTAAATAAAATGAACCCGTGGAGAGTTGTTTGGAGCTACCGCAAAGACTCGGGAGACGTCCCGGAGTCGCAAATCGGCCCTTACTAACTCGAGCCGGTAACATGGGGAAGTGTGATGAGAGCTAGGTTTTGTATGTACATGTATGTGAAGATGCATGTTGGTAAAAGTTGATAGTTGAAAGCATGTGTGTTGAAGTTCGTGAATGTTGTGATGGGAGGAATGGTGGATGTGACGGGTTGTGAATGTTGGTCATGTTGGATTTAGCATATGTATGAATTGTATGCTGATATGATTCTAATGTGGCATTAAAGTTCTTGATATATGAATTGTATGCTGATGTGATTATAACATGGCATTTAAACTCGTAATATTATGCGTTTGCTATGGGGAATAGTGAACATGATAGGGGAACTTTATACTGTATACCCGTCTATTTTGTGACTCGGCCGAGCAGGGCAGGTACTCGACCGAGTAGGGAGCACTCGGCCGAGTAACCAAGAGCTCGACCGAGTATTGATTTGCAGTGAGTAACAGTAGCTACTGTATGTGACAACTCGACCGAGTAAGAGGTATACTCGACCGAGTAGAGGCTACTCGGCCGAGTGTTGTTTTACTCGACCGAGTGTTGTTTTTATTTTTTGAATTTCGCTTCTGGAGTAGAAATACTCGACCGAGTATCTAGGATACTCGACCGAGTAGTCGTTACTCGACCGAGTATGTTTGTATACTCGGCCTTGTGTTCTTTTGGCGGAGGTTACTACATTTTGAGTTGTAGGCTTTTGTGTTTACGTTCCCGTGATTCTTGTCAGTTCAGTATGCTGCCCAAAAGAACTCCCGCGCAGATCCAAGCTTCGGAGATGACTCTTGATGAGGTTGCTCGTATGATTGAGCAACAAGAGGCTCTCCTTGAAGCTCTCAAAAATGTGGGAAAGGGGAACGAGAAGTCGATGGATGCAAGTCAGCTCAGCATCATCATTGCTCGCTTCAACCCTCCCACATATGACGGGGTAGGTGAACCAAAGCTACTCGAGAAGTGGCACCGTGAGATTGAAGCTCTCATGGAAATGGTTAAGTGCCCCGAGGACATGATTGTTGAGCAGGTAGTGTACTACCTAAGAGGTGAAGCTGCAGTTTGGTGGCAAAATGTTAAGGAAGATGCTAGAGCTTACTACCAGGCGGAAGGAGCTATTCTGTGGTCTGGGTTGAAGAGTGCTATGAGAGAGC
The DNA here is from genome assembly GCF_048544455.1 of Silene latifolia. Lineage (NCBI taxonomy): Eukaryota > Viridiplantae > Streptophyta > Magnoliopsida > Caryophyllales > Caryophyllaceae > Silene > Silene latifolia. The sequence goes on from NC_133538.1 coordinate 131,184,294, forward strand.
GGTTTGTCCGGAGCATATCCGACACAAGATGAGATCCGACTTTGATTCCTTCACCATGACCGAGGAGATGACAGTCACTGATTACTATCATCGGGTTTTGGAGCTATCTCGTTATGTTGAAGATATGCAGCTAGGACATAGAGGTTTGGCTCTCCGTTTTGAGAGGGGTTTATCTGCTAAGATCGTGAGTCGTATGCCAGCCGGGGTTGCTACTGACCTCAAGGAAGTGTACTTGAGAGCGGGTCAAGCTGAGAGAATGGTAGATCTCTCAAGAGAGATCGATGAGAGGGCTAGCTGCAGAAAAGAGGAAGGTCGATGGTGGAAACAACGTCGGCCGACCAACAAGAAAGGGAATTTCAACCATGCTAAGGCTTTTTCCTGGTGGAGTGGTTTCTCGGGAGGATCTCGTGGTTGGGGAAAGAATGGGGGTCGGGCTGTGAGTGACAACTCCAACCTTACTTGCTTTAACTGTGGTGGTATAGGCCACAAAAGACGGGAATGCACGAGCTACAATCCCGACACTGGTTCAGGAGCACGGTCAGGGAATTTTTCTTAGGGGCCGACTCAGAGTTTTGCTAGTAACCGACCGGGAGGTTCATGGGGCAACGGAGGTGGACGGGGCAACCGGGCGGTTACAACCGCGGTGGTGGTGGATCTTATCGCGCGAACAATAACGTCACTCGGATTCTAAGCCAAGCCAAGTACCACCAATGCTTGATTCGGGGTGGAGGACGGAAAAACAAAGTGGAAAGCTCTTCATGATCGACAAGCGGGAAGCACAGGATGATGCTCATGTAGTTAACGGTACCTTTCTTGTTCATAATGTACCGTCCTTTGTTTTGTTTGATTAGGGGCTACACATTCGTTTGTGTCTAAGAGTCATGTTTGTGTCTATGGGTTTGGGAAAGTTTGAGGTTGTAAAAGATGATGTATTCATACCTTCGAGGGGAGTCCGTGTCGTGTCTCAAGTCGTATAAGGGAGTATCCGTAATACCGTATTTATAAGTCTTGGGGTACTCTATCGAGTAGGCCTTACTCGGTCGAGTAAGGGTAAGTTGCGTTTTAGAAAAGTTTCGACTGTTGGGTACTCGATCGAGTAGTGGGGCACTCGATCGAGTAAGGGGGTACTCGATCGAGTACCTCCGGTACTCGATCGAGTAGCCGGTTTTACGGGAGTTTTCTCGGGTTTTGTTAATTATGCGATTAAGGTATATAAGCTTTGTCGTCATTATTCTAAATCACTTTTGCAAAACCTAAATTCTTGTTTAAGAGAGAAAGCAAGCAAGTTCTTCATCCTAATCGCATTATTAGCAATACCTGGAGTTTGGAAGGTCAGTTCTTAGCGTTGATTATACCGTTGAGTTCCTTGCGTCGAGGGTAAGATCTATGTACCCTTTTTATTGTCTTTCCTTTAATTTGGTTAAACCCTAATTTAGATATTTGGGGGTTTATATGTAGTATGTGATTTGGTAGCCTTTATGTGTTGTATGATAGGAGGAGGGTTCATAGAGGAAGCTTTTTGATTCGGCGAAGAGAGACCGTCGATTGTGTGCTTACCAGGTAGGATTTCCTACTCAGTATTAGTCCCATAATGGGATATTGGTTGATGTATTGTGTTTGGTTGTTTGATATAGTAATTGTATTGTGATTGTGGTTGTGATCGTTATTGATGGTTCGCGAGGCGTGGCCTCGGCTGAGTGGGGTCACTTGCGGGAGTGGCTTCACGCCCTAGTTTCGCCTTCTGTGGAACCCGCCACAGAAGGGATGTGCACATTAATGGACAGGGTTATCGCTCACTATGTGGAGCGGGGATTTGGTGGGTACGGCAGCGGTCCCCCTGGCGTGGCTGGTCCAAAGGTGGACGTCGATGATTGAGATGATTGGATTTGGCGTGATTGTGTGTGTGTGACAGTTAAGTTGTCTGTTTATCTTATTGTTGGTATAAATTGAATTGTGTGATTAGTACTGACCCCGGTGTTGTTTTGTAAACCTGCGGTGATCCATTCGGGGATGGTGAGCAGATATTGAGCAGGTATTGAGATGAGTACTGGGATAGCTGGGATTGCCACGACATGATGATAGGAGTCTTCCGCTGTAGCTTATTAGTTATTTACATTTGATTAGAAATCGGTTTGAGAACATGTATCGTACTTTTGATTTGGTTTGAGAATTGTAACTCTTCGCTAAGTATTTATAATTAAACGTTGTTTCTTCATTGTTATTTGATTATCATTGCCTCGGGTAACCGAGATGGTAATATCTTCATACCTGAGTGGTCCTGGTAAGGCACTTGGAGTATGGGGGTGTTACAAATGGTATCAGAGCAACGATCCTGAAACCTGTAACCAATGAACCTAATGAACATAGGGACTCAATTAAAATGAACCCGGGGTAAAGGTTGTAGGAGCTAATGCAAAGGCTTGGGAGACGTCCTAAAGTCGCGAACTTGCCCTACAATTTTGAACCGGTCACATGGGGTAGAATCTGTCAAGTTGTATGTGGTGTTTGGTTAACTTGTGAGTGAATGTGATGAAGTGTGTGTGATTGTTGGGTGTTGAAGTAGAAAGTTGAGAATGTGAAAGAAAAGTGATGATATATGGAAACTTGTTGATGGAATGAATACATGTTGGATGTTTTACAATGTGGCGTTTAATAACATGATGAAATGATCTCGTAGATCGTATGAAAATATGCGTAGCATGTTTAGTTATGATATAATATGTGGTTTTATAAAGTTTAGCATGTTAGCATATGATATAGCATGCGGGTAGCGTTTCTGAATTGGCATGACTCGATCGAGTGGGACTGACTTGATCGGGTGGGTTTTTGATGATTTTGAGTCCAGAATCGTGTTTTTGGGTACTCGATCGAGTACCCAGGGTTACTCGATCGAGTAGGGGGTCACTCGATCGAGTAGCCTAGCTACTCGGTCGAGTATGTAAGAGATCAGAAGGTCTGTTTGGGGTCTGATGTTTGGGTACTCGATCGAGTATGTTGGGCACTCGATCGAGTAGCCCGTTACTCGATCGAGTGTGTGTGGGAACTCGATCGAGTAGGTTCTGGGCAGCGTGTTTTCATGATTTGAGGTTTAGTACGTGTGTTTATGTCTACCCTTTCTTATATATAGTTTCAAGATGCCGCCCAAGAAGACTGCTTTGTACGCGAGAGCTGAGCTTATGAACATAGATGACATCGTTAAGATGTTGGAGCATCAGGATGCTCTCACTGAGGCTTTAAAGACTGTGGGGAAGGATAAGGATAAGGATAAGGAGAAGGAGGTTGATCATTCTAAAATCAGCCTCTATATCGCGAGGTTTAACCCGAAAGAGTACAAGGGAGTTGGGGAGCCTAACCTTCTTGATAGTTGGCTGAGAGAGATGGAGAACATATTAGATTTGGTTCACATCGTCCCGATGAGATGAGAGTGGAACAGGCGCGTTCTATCCGAGGGAGGCGGTGGCAAGTGGTGGGATACGATGAAAGTGAGTGCTAAGGAGATATATACAAACCAAGGGTTACCTGCTATACCTTGGGAGGAGTTTCATAGGGCTGTGAGGAAGGAGTTTGTACCGGAACATGTGAGTAGTAAGTTGAGGTAAGAGTTTGATAGTTTTAAGATGACCGCTGAGATGTCTGTGGCCGAGTACTATAGGCAATTCAATGAGAAGTCTAGGTATGTTGAGGATATGGGTTTGAGTGAGGAGAACCTGGCGTTGAGGTTTGAGAGGGGGTTGACCCCTAAGATTATGGATAAGTTACCCGTGGGAGTCCTTACTAATGTTAAGGAAGCTTATGAGAGGGCTGGGAGAGCTGAGAGGTTGGTGGAGATGGCTCAGGAGAGGTTAGGTGGTGAGAAGAGGAAGTCTGAGAGTGAGGGTGGTGGCCAATCTAATCACAAGAAAGGCAACCACAATCTGTCTAAGGGATTTTCTTCCGGGTCGGGTTCGATCTTTGGGGCTTCCTTTGGGCGCGGCCGTGGAAGTGTTAGTGGTAGTTGGGGAGTGACTGCTATTTTGTGGTTGTGTAGGCCACAAGAGACATGAGTGCACAAGTGCACCAGGATCTTTCGAGAGACTCGCACAGAGCTTCGCGAGCAAATGACCGGGTGGATCATGGCCAAACCGGGAAGTCGAGTTACAGAGTGGAGGCAACCGCAACGGCGGTAATTATTATCGAAACCACCAACGAACAACAACAATCAAGGGTCGGGTGCTAAGCCGACCACATCAGCCCAAGATTGTCCGGGGAGGTGGGCGGAAGACCGATGGCAAGTTATTCATGATGGAGAAGAAAGCGGTGAGGAAGATGCGCACGTTATCACCGGTACTTTTCTTGTAAATGGTATTCCTACTTTTGTTTTGTTTGATTCGGGGGCTTCTCAGTCGTTTGTGTCTTCGAGTCATGTTAAACAGTTGGGTTTGAGGGTATTTGAGTCTGTTAGTGAGCGAGTTTTTATACCTTCGGGTGAGTCTGTATCATGTGGGAGATTGTTTAGAGATGTATCTATGATAGTTGGGCAAGTTGATATACCTGTAGACTTGCTAGAATTTCCTTTTGACGGTTTTGAGATGATTGTCGGGATGGATTGGTTAGGAAAGTATAAAGCTAAGATAGACTGTCATCAAAAGAAAGTGTCTTTAAGAGGTCCTAAGGGTGTTAGTGTGTCTTATCGTGGGTTTCTAGTCAAACCCAAAGTTAAGTTGATTGCAGCTGTCACCTTGAAGTCTTATCTAAGGAAGGGATGTCCTTTGATCTTGTGCCATGTGAGAGATGACCGGATATAGAGTCCGACAGTTGACGCGATACCAGTGGTGGGGGAGTTTGCCGATGTTTTTCCTGACGAGATTCCGGGGTTGCCACCAAAGAGGGAGATAGATTTCACCGTTGAGTTGAAACCAGGGACGGGGCTAATCTCTAAGGCACCGTACCGTATAGGTCCTAAGGAGATGGAGGAGCTTAGGAAGCAGTTGGATGATTTGATAGAGAAGGGATACATTAGACCAAGTGTATCGCCGTGGGGAGCACCAGTTCTTTTCGTGAAGAAGAAAGATGGGAGTTTGAGGTTATGCATAGATTACAGGGAGCTGAACCGAGTGACGATAAAGAACAAGTATCCTTTGCCAAGGATATATGACCTGTTTGATCAGTTGAGTGGTGCATCAGTCTTTTCTAAGATCGATTTGAGGTCGGGGTACCATCAGGTGAAGATTAGAGAGGTGGACATACCAAAGACAGCTTTCACGTCGAGGTATGGCCATTATGAGTATGTGGTGATGCCGTTTGGGTTGTTTAATGCACTGGCAGTGTTTATGGATTTGATGAATAGAATCTTCAGACAGTTTTTGGACCAGTTTGTTGTGGTATTTATCGATGATATCTTAGTCTACTCTAAGACTAAGGAGGAGCATGAGGAGCATCTGAGGATCGTGTTGCAAACTTTGAGGGATCATGAGTTGTATGATAAGCTATCCAAGTGTGAGTTCTGGTTAGAGAAAGTTGCTTTTCTGGGGCATGTGATCTCTAAAGATGGGGTAGATGTGGATCCGGCGAAGATAGAAGCAGTGACAAAGTGGGAAGCGCCAAAGAATGTTGCCGAGGTTAGGAGTTTCTTGGGTTTAGCTGGATACGACAGACGGTTCGTGAAAGATTTCTCCAAGATAGCTAGACCTATGACAGCGTTGATGAGGAAAGAGAACAGGTTTCGTTGGGATGAGAGTTGTGAGACGGCGTTCCAAACATTAAAGGAGCGTTTGACCACAGCTCCTGTCTTAGCATTACCTGAAGGGACCGACAACTTTGAGGTTTATACAGATGCCTCGAAGAATGGGTTGGGATGTGTGTTGATGTAGAATGGTAAAGTGATTGCCTATGCTTCTAGGCAATTGAAACCTTATGAGGAGAACTACCCTACTCATGATCTGGAGTTGGGGGCTGTGGTGTTTGCTATCACGATTTGGAGACATTACCTTTATGGAGCAATCTTTAAGGTATTTTCTGATCACAAGAGTCTCAAATACATCTTCACTCAGAAGGAGTTGAACATGAGACAGAGGAGGTGGATGGAGCTGATTGGCGATTATGACATGGAAATCATCTACCATGAAGGGAAGGCCAATGTTGTAGCTGATGCTTTGAGTAGAAAGAGTGTACATTCTCTGTGTACAGCTCTATCTTTGATGAGGCTGAGAGATGAGCTAGCGAGCTTTGGGATACATATGATGGAGAAAGGAGATGCCATGGGTGATATGACAGTACAGCTTGAGTTTTATGATGATATTCGAGGTAAGCAGGCGTTGGACCCTAAGATAGTGGAGTGGAGAGCTGGAGTAGAGAAACGGACAGTGTTCCGGTTTTCTATTCATACAGATGGTAGTTTGAGGTTTGATGGTAGGTGGTGTGTTCCTAATGATGAGGAGTTGAAAAAGACTATCATGACAGAGGCACATTGCACACCATATTCAGTACATCCGGGTGGTGACAAGCAATACAAGGATTTGAAGAAAACGTTTTGGTGGCCTAGGATGAAGAAAGAGACAGCTGAGTTTGTGTCCCGTTGTTTGACATGCCAGAGAGTTAAAGGGGAACAGCGACGACCACAAGGTAAGATTTAGTCTTTAGAGGTACCTGAGTGGAAGTGAGAATCCATTTCCATGGATTTCATTGTGGGTTTGCCAAAGAGTCAACAAGGTAACAACATGATTTGGGTAATAGTGGATCGACTGACCAAGTCAGCTCACTTTGTTCCAATGAAAGATACATGGACTAAGGCAAAACTGGCTATGGCCTATCGAAAGAACGTGCTTAAGTTACATGGAGTCCCTAAGGACATAGTGTCTGACAGAGATGCGAGGTTTATATCGAGGTTTTGGAAGGAGTTGCAGGAATCGTTGGGAACAACTTTGAAGATGAGTACAACATTTCATCCTGCGACAGACGGGCAGACTGAGAGAACAATCAAGACTCTTGAGGATATGTTGCGAGCTTGTGTGACGGATTTTGGTGGTAGCTGGGAGCAGAGGTTGGACTTGATAGAATTTTCTTATAATAACAAACTATCACACTAGTATTGGTATGGCACCGTTTGAGGCTTTGTATGGGAGAAGATGTAGGAGTCCAATCTGTTGGGACGATAGTCGAGGCAAAGTGGTTTTAAGACCGAGAGATGGTGCATGAGATGGTGGAATAGATTAAGATGATCAGGGAACGGATGAGAGCAGCTCAGGATCGACAAAAGGGTTATGCAGATCTACATCGCCGGGATATAGAGTTTGAGGTTGGGGATAAGGTTCTTCTGAAAGTATCTCCTATGCGTGGGGTTATGAGATTTAGGAAGAAAGGCAAGCTAAGTCAGAAGTTTATAGGGCCGTATGAGATCTTAGAGCGGGTTGGGGAAGTTGCATATCGTCTGGCTTTACCAGCTGCATTAGAGAGAGTGCATAATGTGTTTCATGTATCGCAGCTGTGGAAGTATGTGAGTGACCCGTCACATGTGTTAGAGGCCGAGAACTTAGAGCTAGATGAGTCCTTATCATATCTTGAGGTGCCTAAACAGATTCTAGACCGAAAGGTTAGAAAGACTAGGAATGGTGAGACAGTTCTGCTCAAGATCCTTTGGTCTAACCACGAGACCGAGGAAGCTACATGGGAGCCAGAGGAGGCTATGAAAGAGCGTTACCCTTTCCTTTTTGATCAGGTATGTATGGTTACGGGGACGTAACCTTGTTTCTTTTAGGGGGGTAGGAGATGATCGCGAACAGTTTTTAAGAGTTTTATACCCCTTTTATATGTTGTGTCGGGATGAGTTGGGTTAGTAACATGTTTTATGTTGAATTTTGTTTGATTGTTGAGTCGGGAATGTTATGGGAGTACCTTTGTTTAGTAGTGGTTTGAACTTCGGGGACGAAGTTCCTTTTAAGGAGGGAAGACTGTAATACTCCATATTTATAAGTCTTGGGGTACTCTATCGAGTAGGCCTTACTCTGTCGAGTAAGGGAAAGTTGCGTTTTAGAAAAGTTTCTGACCTCTTGGGTACTCGATCGAGTAGCTGGGGCACTCGATCGAGTAAGGGGTACTCGATCGAGTACCTCGGGTACTCGATCGAGTAGCCTGTTTTACGGGGAGTTTTCTCGGGTTTTGTTAATTATGCGATTAAGGTTTATAAGCTTTGTCGTCATTATTCTAAATCACTTTTGCAAAACCTAAATTACTGTTTAAGAGAGAAAGCAAGCAAGTTCTTCATCCTAATCGCATTATTAGCAATACCCGGAGTTTGGAAGGTCAGTTCTTAGCATTGATTATACCGTTGAGTTCCTTGCGTCGAGGGTAAGATCTATGTACCCTTTTTATTGTCTTTCCTTTAATTTGGTTAAACCCTAATTTAGAGATTTGGGGGTTTATGTGTAGTATGTGATTTGGTAGCCTTTATGTCTTGTATGATAGGAGGAGGGTTCATAGAGGAAGCTTTTTGATTTAGCAGTAGAGACCGTCTGATTGTGTGCTTACCAGGTAGGATTTCCTACTCAGTATTAGTCCCATAATGGGATATTGGTTGATGTATTGTGTTTGGTTGTTTGATATAGTAATTGTATTGTGATTGTGGTTGTGATCGTTGTTGATGGTTCGCGAGGCGTGGCCTCGGCTGAGTGGGGTCACTTGCGGGAGTGGCTTCACGCCCTAGTTTCGCCTTCTGTGGAACCCGACACAGAAGGGATGTGCACATTAATGGACAGGGTTATCGCTCACTATGTGGAGCGGGGATTTGGTGGGTACGGCTGCGGTCCCCCATTGGCGGTGGTCCAAAGTGGACGATCGATGATTGAGTTGATTGGATTTGGCGTGATTGTGTGTGTGTGACCGTTAAGCTGTCTGTTTATCTTATTGTTGGTATATATTGAATTGTGTGATTAGTACTGACCCCGGTGTTGTTTTATAAACCTGCGGTGATCCATTCGGGGATGGTGAGCAGATATTGAGCAAGTATTGAGATGAGTACTGGGATAGCTGGGATTGCCACGACATGATGATAGGAGTCTTCCGCTGTAGCTTATTAGTTATTTACATTTCAGTTAGAACAGTCAGTTTGAGAACATGTATCGTACTTTTGATTTGGTTTGAGAATTGTAACTCTTCGCTAAGTATTTATAATTAAACGTTGTTTCTTCATTGTTATTTGATTATCATTGCCTCGGGTAACCGAGATGGTAATGTCTTCATACCTGAGTGGTCCTGGTAAGGCACTTGGAGTATGGGGGTGTTACAGTATCCATGGTAGTTGGAGGGGTAGATTTACCAGTAGACCTATTAGAGTTTCCTATGGATGGGTTCGAGGTGATTGTCGGGATGGATTGGCTAGGTAAGTATGATGCCAGGATAGATTGTCGACAAAAGAGAGTGTCTTTAAAGGGTCCCAAGGGTGTTAGGGTGTCCTATAGAGGGTTTGTGGTAAAGCCTAAGTGTAGGTTCATAGCTGTAATGACTTTAAAGTCATGTTTAAGGAAGAAGTGTCCCTTGATTCTTTGTAATGTGAGAGATCATCGAGTAGAGCCACCGACAGCTTCTGAGATATTTGTGGTGAGAGAGTTCGAAGATGTTTTTCCTGAGGAAATACCGAGTTTGCCTCCCAAAAGGGATGTTGATTTCAGCGTGGAGCTTAAGCCGGGAACGGGTCATATATCTAAAGCACCTTACCGTATGGCACCTAAAGAGTTGGCAGATTTGAAAAAGCAGATACATGAGTTGCTAGGCAAGGGGTATATCAAGCCTAGTGTGTCACCGTGGGGAGCTCCAGTTCTTTTTGTAAAGAAGAAAGATGGGAGTATGAGACTGTGCATTGATTACAGAGAGCTCAATCGGGTCACAGTGAAGAACAAGTATCCGTTGCCGAGGATTGATGACTTGTTTGATCAGCTAAGTGGAGCAGGTGTGTTTTCCAAGATTGATCTGAGGTCGGGGTATCACTAGCTGAGGATAGCAGATGAGGATATTCCTAAAACAGCGTTCCGATCTCGATATGGTCACTACGAGTACGTGGTGATGCCTTTTGGGTTGACCAATGCGCCAGCAGCTTTTATGGATTTGATGAATCGGATCTTTACGCCGTTTTTGGATAGGTTTGTGGTTGTTTTCATCGACGATATCTTATTCTATTCTAAGACTAAGGAAGAGCATGAGGAGCATTTGAGGATAGTCCTGCAGACTTTGAGAGATAATCAGCTTTATGCCAAGCTATCCAAGTGTGAGTTCAGGTTAGAGGAGGTGGCTTTTCTGGGCCATGTAATATCTAAGAAGGGGGTATCCGTGGATCCTAGTAAGATTGAGGCCGTTACCAAGTGGGAATCGCCAAAGAATGTTGCTAAGATTCGGAGTTTCTTAGGCCTTGCAGGCTACTACAGAAGATTTGTGAAATATTTCTCTACCATAGCGCGGCCTATGACATCTTTGATGAGGAAGGAAGTCAGATTTGTTTGGGATGAGAGTTGTGAGACGGCGTTTCAGACTTTAAAGGAACGCTTGACCACAACTCCTATCTTAGCCTTGCCAGAGGGTTGTGAGAACTTTGAGGTATATACCGACGCTTCAAAGAATGGTCATGGTTGTGTTTTGATGCAAGGAGGGAAAGTCATAGCCTATGCTTCGAGGCGGTGCAAGCAATATGAGGAGAACTACCCTACTCATGATCCGGGAGCCGGGTGCGGCTTGTGTTCGCTCTTAAGATTTGGAGACACTACCTTTATGGAGCAACTTTTAAGGTGTTCTCTGATCATAAGAGTCTAAAGTACATCTACACTCAGAAGGAGCTTAACATGCGACAGAGACGGTGGATGGAGCTGATTGGAGATTATGATATGGAGATCATCTATCACGAGGGTAAGGCTAATGTTGTTGCAGATGCATTGAGTAGGAAGAGCGTTCATTCGCTATGTACAGCTATGTCCTTGCTGAAGTTGAGGGATGAGATGTCTAGTTTGGGGATCTTTATGATTCGAGAGGGGGATACCATCGGGGATTTGACGATCGAGCCAGAGTTTTATGCGAACATCAAGAGTAAGCAGGAGCTTGATCCGAAGATTCAGGAGTGGAAGTCAAAGGTAGAGAGTGGAACGGCTTCCAGGTTTTCTATTCATCCAGATGGGAGTGTTCGTTTTGATGGGAGATGGTGTGTTCCTGAGGATGCAGAGTTGCGGAGAGTGATCTTGACGGAGGCTCATTGCACTCCCTGGTGGCCAAACATGAAGAGAGATGTAGCTGAGTTTGTAGCCAGATGTTTGACCTGTCAAAAGGTCAAGGGTGAACAAAGGAGACCACAAGGTAAGATCCAGTCTTTGGATGTACCAGAGTGGAAGTGGGAGTCGATCTCCATGGACTTCATTGTGGGGTTACCTAGGTCACAACAAGGTAACAACATGATTTGGGTGATTGTTGATCGGTTAACCAAGTCAGCCCATTTCGTTCCCATGAAAGATATTTGGTCTAAGATGCAGCTGGCATTGGGTTACAGGAGACATGTGGTTCGGTTACATGGTATACCTAAAGATATCGTTTCTGATCGTGATGCGAGGTTCATATCCAAGTTTTGGCAAGAGCTGCAACAGTTGATGGGTACGACTTTAAAGATGAGTACAGCCTTTCATCCAAGAATCGATGGTCGACAGAGCGGACCATCAAGACCTTAGAAGACATCTTTGAGGGCATGTGTTATGGACTTTGGGGGCAGTTGGGAAGACAGGCTTGATCTGATCGAGTTTTCATACAATAACAGTTATCATACAAGCATTGGGATGGCACCTTTTGAAACTTTGTATGGCCGAAAATGCCGAAGTCCAGTTTGTTGGGATGATAGTTCCGAGACGGTGGTTTTAGGGCCACAGCTGGTTCAAGATATGGTTGAGCAAATCCAGTTGATTCGGCAAAAGATGAGAGCAGCTCAAGATCGTCAGAAGAGTTACACCGACTTGCACCGTAAGGACATTGAGTTTACGGTAGGTGACAAGGTTCTTTTAAAAGTGTCACCTATGCGAGGTGTTATGAGGTTTGGGAAAAAGGGTAAGCTAAGCCAAAAGTTTATAGGTCCTTATGAGGTTTTAGACCGTGTTGGCGAGGTGGCCTACAGGTTAGCGTTACCACCAGCTTTGGATAGAGTACACAATGTTTTTCATGTATCTCAACTTCGGAAGTATGTGAGCGATCCGTCGCATATCCTTGAGATGGAGAACATCGAGCTTGATGAATCCTTGTCCTACGCTGAGATTCCTAAGGAGATTCTTGATCGCAAGGTTCGTAAGACCCGGAATGGTGAGACGGTCTTACTCAAGGTCCTTTGGTCTAATCATAATGTGGAGGAAGCCACATGGGAACCCGAGGAAGCTATGCGAGAACGTTTTCCTAACCTTTTTGATCAGGTATGTTTGGTTACGGGGACGTAACCGTTGTCTTTTTAGGGGGGTAGGAGATGGTAGCGGTCGTGTTTTGTTTGTTTGTTGTTTTGCTTTGAGTCGGGGTAATGACTTTTGTGGTTATTTTTATAGTTCCTTGGTGTTGTTATATGTGGTTAGTATAGACTTATGGTGTAGTGTTGTGCTTTGTTTTATAGTACAGTGTGAACTTCGGGACGAAGTTCTTTTTAAGGGGGGAAGATTGTAACACTACGGATTTTCTTTGGTGACTACTCGACCGAGTAGAGCCTACTCGGCCGAGTAGTGCTGTTGTTATGAGTTGTTTTGGTTCTGCCGATGAATACTCGGCCGAGTATAGTGAATACTCGACCGAGTAGAGGATACTCGGCCGAGTATTACTTTACTCGACCGAGTATTCGGTCTGGCGAGTATTATTTTGACGGTTTGATTAGGGAGCGTTTAAGATTTATTTTATATCCCACGCCAGTTTTCAAAACATCATTTCTACTGCATCAGTTTACGTTAACCCTAATCCATCCCTAATCACTCCCTAATCATCCCATTACCTTGTTGTTTGCGAAACCTTCAGAGTCCTTACGTATAATTCCTCATCCTACTGTTGGTAAGTTTTATTCTATGTTGTTTGTATTCGTTGGGGTTACTGTATATTTACGGAATTGGGAATATGGGGGTTGTGCAATGTGTAATTGTGTGATATGAATATGGTATAGGAGAAGACTTCGTAGAGGAGGCTTTCTAAGTGTGCAAGTTCATTCCCACTGTTGATTTCTAAGGTAGGGTTTCCTACTCAGTTTACTGTTATTGTAAGACATGTAGTTGTGATTATTGTTATCTGTTGATCGTCGGAGTATGGAGATTGTTGTGATAATGTTGGTGTATGGGTGTTGAGATGGCTGTGATATCTTGTGATTGTGATTGCGGTGGAGTTACTTGCGGGAGTGGCTTCACACCCTAGTTCGCCCTCCGTGGAACCCGCCACGGGAGGGGATGTGCACATTAAGGGACAGGGATTGTTTGTCGCTCATTGAGGAGCTGAACTAGGTGGGATCGGCTGCGGTCACCCACTGGCGGCGAGGATTACCTGTTGCGATGGGTAATCTGGCAGGGCTACACACTTTGGTGTGTAGTCGGTTACAGTATGGGAACAAAGATTAGAATTGGAAGATGATCAGTTGATTGTATCGTTTGTCTGTCTTATACTGTTTCAGTAATAGTGACCCCGTTGTTGTTTGTGGAATCTGCGGTGATCCATTCGGGGATGGTGAGCAGGCTTGACAGGTATTGCTAGTGTGAGCTTGGGGACTGTCTTGGGAGGAGTGCCATCACGAGTCATAGCATCACCGTTCTGAGTCTTAGTTGGATTTCTTTTATTGTCAGACTTTGAAGTTGTATTTTGTTAAAACAGTATTTGAGTTTGGTTGATGTAAACTTTACACTTTACAGTACTTTAATAAATGTGCTCAGTTCAGACGCTTTTTGATATATACTAACCTTGGGCAACCGAGATGGTAACACACTTTCATGGTAGGGTGGTCCTGGTAAGGCACCTTGGTATGAGGGGGTGTTACAGAAAAATATAAGGAAAAGGGAAAATTTGCAAGCACCTCCCTGCATGTGACACCAACCACAAACCCGAATATGTGCATTTGACAAGAAATTGAATGTCATAAAAGTGCAAAAATGATGAACATGCTATGCAAGGAGTACTACTCTCAATTCCTAATGAACTGGTCATGAATGTCACCAGTTATGGGCTCTAAAACTCAGAATTTATCAAGTAGTTTGCCAATTTATCAGGTCATGTCTAAACAGTCATCTATATTTGAACAGAAACTCGCAGACTATGCGTATGACAAAGCTAATAACTATCAATAAAGTGCAAGGCTCAAGTAAAATGACAAATTATAGTGCAGTTTCATCACGAAAATCTATCGTTCTGACTCAACCTATATGCAAAAATAAACGTGAATATTTTTGGATTTTTGAAATTTTTCTAATTTTTTTTGAAATTTTTTTTGAATTTTAAAGAAGTAAAAAACAATGCAAAGTTGAAAAATAAACGTCAATGCAAAACAAATGCAAATGCAGACTCAAAAAGATGCAATACCCTCCCCAAACCAAAACGGGCAACGCCCTCGTTGTCCTCCAGTATACACCAGCAGATATATACAGGGGAACGGGAATATACAACCAATAAAGAAGAAAAGCAATAAAATAAAATAGGAGACAAAAAGAAAAGAGTAAGATATACATACAAAACGCGAACTTCCCCAAACCAGCCAGAAAACTGGGGAAGTGAGTAGACCAGTAGCTACTCATCGGCGTCGTCGTCGTCGTCGTCCACTACCGTGAACTCCGGATCAACCTCCTCCTCTCTCCTCCTCCGCTCCTCAGCTCGAGCTCTCTCCACTGCCACCTCTGGGTCCTCGTCCTCGTCCTCCTCCTCCTCAGCAGAGTCCGGGTACCCCTCAGCTGGGTACCGGAAAAAGGAAGGGTGTGGCCAACCCTCTGGGATCGGACGATGTCGCCTCAAGTGGTACTCGTACAGAGGGTATAAGGTAGTAGCTAAGTCCCTCTCCAAACGAGCCTGTTGCTCTGCAATCGCAAGCAAAAAATCGTCACGGCGCCCTTGGTCCATGACTGGGGACGCCACAAAGGGTAGAGGTGGTACGAAAGTAGCCGGTAGGACCGGCTGTCCCTGTGTCTGGTCGGTGAGAGTGGGAGTAGGAGTGGGAGTAGGGGTCGGGATGGGAGTAGCCGTGGAAGGCTGGGTACTCCCTGAAGGTGTGGACCCCTCTCCAGTCTCAACTCTACGCCGCTTCTTGGCGACGGGTACAGTGGGAGGTGGTCGGAGTGGAAGGTTGAAAGCAGGTGGAGGTGGTAGTCGGGCACCCCTAGCAACAGTAGACAAGGGGTCTAGACGGGGGAGAGTGTCACAAGGTAAGTCCACAGACAAGGAACCGTCTATCTCCCATGTCCGGTAATCTGGGGTCAGCCAATGCTGAGAAAGCATGGCATCCAGACTCAGTAACCTCTCTCCCTCGACGCATCGCAAGTCACGAGGCGGACAGGCGAGGGAATGGGCAAGAATGGTGGCTATGCCACCGCAAGCAATAGATCCCGTCTTCTTCACCCCCGGGCCGAAAATACCGGGCGGTCAAGTAAGCTATGTTGAGGGTAAAAGGACCCTCACAAATCAACGTTCAGGTAACCGCCCAGGATGGAGAGCTCGGTGTTTGTGATGTTGTTCGGCTCCTTTCGGCCGAAGATGGTGCTCGCCATCAACCTAAGAGAATAACGGGCAGGGGGTAGGTGGACCTGGACGAGCTTTCGCTCGGTAAAAGTGGTCTGGGCCAGGGTCCGCCAAAGATGACGAATGACTCTCCTAGGGGCGGTAGTGTCGCCCTTAGAGGAGAGGCCAAGTGTCCTACCAAACTCCTCTAAAGTCATCTGAAAAGTCCGGTTAAACAACCGGAAAGACACTGAAGAACTAGCAGGGTCAGCATCGTATGCCCCGGAGGAGAAGGTGAAGGAGCTGAGGAACTGAAGACTCAGCTCCAGAAAGGTACGACCGCTCATAGTAATGCGGCCAGTCATCCCCAAGCCCTGTAGAAGCTCACAAACCGACTCGTAAAGACCGAGTCTCTCAAGTGCCGGTTTATCTAAAAACCGGGAAGGTACAAACTCGCAGCCTAGGAGGTGATAAAACTTCTTACGATGTAAGGCGTTAACAAAAATTACCTACGGGTAGTCTGTGTGAGAGTCGAGGGAAGTGTCCCCTCGAACAGTAACCGTGCCAAAAGTAGAAGGAGCAGCTGAAGTAGAAGGTACAGCAGAAGTAGAGGTAGCAGGAGCTGATGTAGAACGGTAACGTCCACGACCTCGGCCCCGGCCCCTAGAACCCAAAGTAGAAGCCCGCTCAGTGACGGTTCGAGGGACTAGGGCCGCTCTAAAGGGAGCTGCAACTGCCGGTGAGTCTGCCACAGGTGTGATAACGGCAGCTGGAGTAGAAGTAGTGGCTGCTGTGGCCACCACTGACGAAGAAAGGCTAGCAGTGGTGGTGGCCGTAACGGAAGTGGTAGCCGAAACCAAGCTAGCAGCAGAGCTAGCTGGGGTAAAAACGGTACCGGCAGCTGAAACTAGGAAAACAGGGGCTGTGGTACTAACAGTAGTGGAACGGTGGTAACAGGAGGGACCACCGTCTCACTCAGGGACTGACTAGAAGTCTGGCTAGTAGAGGGCAGTGAGCTAGACTCCATCAAAACGCGAACTTCCCCAAACCTGCATAAAAACACGTGCAAAAGTATCCCAAAATAACAAATACGCATAGTAACAGTCTATAGTCTTAAATCTACGCTAAAAACTGTCTAAAAAACTAATTGTCCTAATTAAAAGCAATAAAAGAAATTCAACGGAAAATTCAAAAATTGTTTTTACAAGGTGTTACACGGGGCATTTCCCCGCTCACTTCCCAATGCAATTCAGTAGCCCCTTGGAGGGCTCCTGACTGGAGGATGTCATCTTAGCAACATTAATTGTCCTCTTCAGCTTCCATGAGCTTGAATTTGAATCATTTAATTCAGTAGGAGGGGAATAGTTCACATCCACATATGCACGAACTTTCCTCATCCTTGCTCCTTTATCACCGGCTTTAGCATCGTCATTCCCAATTTGATTGACCTTAATTGCACAATGCCCTTTGACAGCTCCTTCATTGCTTTCATCTGTACCTGCAGCAAGGAAAACAGACGAACTTTCTTCCTTTTTGCTCTCAACCTGAGGCGGAGGGGTAACAATAGCAGCACAATACTCCAAATTTTTATCTGGAGTGTCAGTAATAGGGTCAATAGTAGAGAGGGCATTGCAAGGCTGAGCTTGCATGGGGGCCCTCCGGAACTTAGACTGATGGAATATCAGCTCCTTGTCCACCACCTGAAAGGTCAAAGCCTTCCCCCCGACGTCTATAACTGCACGGACAGTAGACAAAAATGGTCTCCCTAAAATAATAGGGGTGTGTGCATCTTCAGGGATGTCTAAGACAACGAAATCAACGGGAATAAAGAACCTCCCGATCTTAACAGGTACGTCTTCTATTACACTTAGTGGTCGTGGTATACTACGGTCAGCCATCTGGACAGTTATGTTGGTGCAATTAAACTTTTTCAAACCAAGTCTCTTAGCCAGAGATAATGGTAAGACACTCACGCTAGCGCCAAGATCGCATAGCGCGTTATCAATCAAATGGGTACCGATATGACACGGAATTGAGAAACTACCCGGATCTGACTGTTTTGGAGGTAACTTATTTTGAACTAGGGCCGTCCCTACCTCAGTCAAAGCTATTGTCTCATTATCACTAAGATTCCTCTTACGTGTTAAAATTTCTTTCATAAACTTAAGGTAAGAGGGTACCTGTGTCAGCAGTTCGGCGAATGGTACAGTGACCTGCAAGCTTCTCAAGATTTCGGCAAATTTGCCAAATTGTTGGTTAACTTTAGTATTCTGTAGACGCCTCGGGAAGGGAACCATGATGGGTATCTTGAGTCCCTTGTTTCTCTCTTCCAATGTGTCAGCCGGAGCAAGGTCTGTATCCTTTGGACACTTCTTTCCTCTTGAACGAGGTCTTTCCGGTGATTTCTCGCTTAATCGAGCACTAATAGGCTCTCGATCAAGCTGCCCGTCATCCAAACTACTCGATCGACCAAAAATCCCATTCGATCGAGTAGTTTTTTCAGCAACATCACTTGATCGAGTGGAGTTTTCACTCGATCGAACAACTTCATTTTCCTGTTCACTCGATCGAGTAGAAATTCCACTCGATCGAGAACTTTTATCATCAAATCTGCTCGATCGACCTCCAGAAACCAATCGATCGAGCACTTTCTTTGCCGTCAGCTCATTTCCTTCGACAGAACACTGTTCATCATCAGTTATAGCCTTCCTCGGGTCTGATTTTAACACTTCCGGTCCCTTATATGAACGACCGCTTCTCAAATTTATCAAATTTACCGTCTCATGTGGATTTTTCTCATTTTGAGTCGATAATTGACCCTGCTTTCTTGTGGATTGATTCGTGGCTAACTGGGCAACTTGAGTTTCAAGTGCCTTAATGGATGCATCTTTCTGTTGATCACTCAGCTGCCACTTCTTTGTAAAGGACTACAACATAGACTTAAGCTCACCTATTTCACTTACCCCACCGGAAGATGATGCACCGTGATTGGGAGGAGGGAAGGAAGGAGGCTTCTGAAAGCCTTGTTGATTCTTATGTGGAGGAACATACGGCTGCTGCTGGTGCGGAGGAGAGTTAGGATTGAGCACATTTTGACTAGTCCACCTCAAATTGGGATGGACTGCCCCTTGGTTGTTGTAATAGGAACCTCCTCCTTGCCTGTATTGTTGAAAGGCAAGGACTTGTTCCTTCTCTGTAAGACAGCCAACAACAGTGTGGCCATCATTACTCCCACATCTCTTACATGTGACGGTCTCCCCTCTAGTATGAACATGGACCGTCTGAGGCTCCCTAGCAGCATGTAACTCCAACTTGTCAAATCTAGCATTCATGGCTTCCAGCTGAGCCACAACCTGCTTATCAACTGCATGAACTGTTCTTATACTATCCCTGGGGTTTCCATACTCAGCAATGTGATTCGCCATCTCTTCAATAAGGGCCCATCCCTTATCACCATCGATATTTTCCCGTAATCTCCCACTAGATGACGCATCAAGTATGGCTCTGTGGTCATCATACAGCCCATTGTAGAACTGGTTAGCTATATACCATGGGTCAAAACCGTGGTGAGGAATAGACCTCACCAATTTCTTGAATCGAAACCACGCCTCATATAGACTCTCATCGGGAGCCTGCTTGAAACTGGTAATCTTGGCCCTCAGCAGATTGGTGCGCTGTGGAGGGAAATATCTCTTGTAAAAGGCAAGAGCAAGACACTCGCAATCTGTAACCCCTGCGGCTGTGCGGTCCAAGTCAGTCAGCCACTCCCTGGCTGAATCAACTAAAGAGAAAGGAAATAAAACTTCCTTAATCTGATCTTGAGTTATCCCCTTAGTGGCGGGGATAGTAGAACAGTAATTGGTAAAGGTATCCATATGCTTCCTCGGATCTTCACCTGCCACACCTCTATAAATATTTCTCTCCACCAGATTGATATAAGAAGGACGGATGTCAAATGTATTCCCATCCTCAGTCTGGAGATTGAAACCCTTCGGAATAGAGGATGTTTGTCTACTTCTTTCTTTGTTTTCTTTATTTTTATCTTGATCATAGTTTGGAGAGTCCTAACAACATGAGGACTAACACCTCGGCCCCATTGAGGTGTCCTTTTTATTGTTCCCATTTGAAAAATCCAAAATGACAATATATAGTTTCATGCATTGCATCTTGTGTGCATGAACTACCCCAAAATTTAAGACATTAGAAATAATGTCTATCTCGGTTTGGGGAAGTACATGCATACGCAACAGGAGGTAATCTAAATTATGCTCTCCGTCATAAACAAAAACCCATGCATCATGTAGTGTAGATTAGAATAGCTTGCATTTAGTATAGAAATCATGCATCATACTTGCATAATTTCCTATCATATTGGCCATTGAGGACAATGCCCATATTAGTGTGGGGATGGAAAATTCTAACTTAACTTTTATTCAAAAAAAATCCAAAAAAACCAAAAATTTCGAAATAATAAAAAAACTGAAAAATTGAAAATCCAAAAACAAGTTCATTTCCTTTGTAGTGTAGACTTGAATATATTGTTTGTATATATTATGTTTGTCTATCCTTGTTCACATTGATCGACTACGCCACATCCGAGACATGAGGATATTTAAGACCGCATGGTATGATCTTTCCAATCTCCTTTTTCCACTATATGTTAATGACTATGTGGCTTTATTTTGATTGATGCGGTATAAACAATGTGAATTTAGGACTTACATTTAGATTATATGGCATATTAGTTGGTAGAATCATATGAATTAGGATGTATATATGTTAGTTGCATCATGGCATGTAGTTTGCATGATAGGAAAATTTTACGAAACCGTTTACTTGGGAAGCTTGACAAGTGTATATAGGCCCTAGTAGATGCTTTTTCTTCTTAAGACTTTGTTTGTTAGAATACTTGTAAAACACCCTAGGATGTGTCATGCTAGTATCCTTTGACCCATGGATTAAGGCCTAGTCAAGAGTACCTTGTGGTGTGATAACTCCTTGGCTACCGTTTATTCTAAGGTGACCCTTGAAACCATGCATCCATCATCCATATTCTACCACATTTTTGTCATCAAAGGGAATGGGCACAAAAAGAAATTGATTTGAGTTCAAGAAATGAAATGAAAAGTCAAAAAGTTTGTAAAATGCATCAAATGAAAAGAGGAGCAAAAATAGACTCCTATGCTTCAAATATAAGCCACCCTCACCACATATGGGGTGACTTTGAAAATGTTCAAAAGAAAAATGCAAAAAGTTGAAAGTTGTCAAATATTGAAATGCCAAAAATCAAAAGAAATGGCAAAAGAAAGTGTTCTCAAATGATTATATGCCACAAGAAATTGGGGAGAATAACAAACAACAAAAGCAAACTCCCAAAATGAAACTCAAAATCTATCGATCCCTTTATCCATCGTATCCATTTTTGTGCATGGTAGAGAGGGGACGACCCTTCTTCTTGTCTAGGCAAGAGGGGGAATTCTGCGATCCTCCAGTTTTTCTAACACCATAGGGAGTCTAATCTTGACAAAAGCATTTAACGATTGAGAACAAAGGTACCCTAGCTTGACACAACTTGGAGGTGATTTATTGGTATCCCTCTAGGCTTAGTAGTTTGAAGAAATTGCATCTATGAAGGAGTGTGTACCCTTGAATTGCTTCCCTTGTAGATAATTTCCACCACTTGGATGAGGAAAGTGGCTATTCTTTTGTAGATGCATCCATTACTTGATTTTATGTGCTTTAATGCTTGGATGTGTCGCCATTTTGGCAGGACCCACCTTGCCTTGCAAGAAGGCGTCCTACCTCATGGTTGTCTTGTTGTGAGTTGAAGGGGCGGAGTGAGACCCGCTAATTGTCTCATATCGGCTATGCTATTAGATTAGTTTAAATAACGGTCCTAGTCTTTGTCACCTCTTTACTCGGGACGAGCAAATGTTCGGTTTGGGGATATTTGATGTGACCATTATTTGAGCATATTTAGTCCCCGAATTAGACGTGTTCCCATGCTTTTTAGTGCATATTTGGGTCATTTATTGTCTTTAGTCCTTTGTTTTGCATATTCTTTGAGGTTTTGATCCCTTCATAGGAAAGAAGTGCAAACCTTGCATTTTCATGGCAAAATGAAGCTAAATTGATTGAATTCAATGACCAAGCATCAAAGAGAAGACAAGACTAGAAGGCCTTTGTACATATATATTGTAGTAGATGGGCAATGATGAGAAAAGGTCCTTGCATCCCTGAGGAAATCCTCAAGGATTGTATGAAGAGAAAGGAAGAAAATAAGAAAGGAAGAAGCTGATCTACAATCCGAGCGGATTGCCCACAATCCGCCCGTCCAAGAGAAGGAATCCGAGCGTCTTCCTCAGAAGGCCGCTCATCCAAAACCACCACAATCCGCCCGTTCACCCCACAAATCCGCTCTTCCAAAAGACCCACAATCCGCTCGTCCCGTGCTCTGGACGCTCGAATTGTGTGACAGCTAATCCATCTTCTACTTGTTCTATAAAGGATGCGCATACCTCGGGAAAGACTAGGAAAAAGGAGACTCGCATATTTTTCTGAGAGGAGTGATTCCTCAAGGACTTAATCGTCATTTAAGGCCTTAATAAACCCTAATTTGGTGTACCTAATCCCCACTATAAATACCCCATTAGTCTAATTAGATAATCATGTTCTTCATAGCAATCTCTAGTGTAGTTTATATCAATCTAATCTCTCCTTAATCTTGTAATCAACTTTTAATCAAGTCTTAATAGAAATCTCATTTCCTTGATCTCTCTTTTGTTCATCTTTCATTTTGGGTAATTGAAGATTATTTGGGTTATTATTGGGAGATTGACAACCTTCCAATCAATCATCAAATACTTCTATTATTCTTTGTTTTATTATTGGAATCATTAGTAGGTATAATTCTCTTAATCCCTTGTTTTAATTATTGTTAATGATCTTCATTTATTCATCATGTTTTACTTTGTTGGTATGATTGACAACCTTGCTAGCATGTTCAACATGATAATGAGTGAGTAGTTTCCTTAGCTAGGGTTAATGGGTAATTAGGGG
Source organism: Silene latifolia (assembly GCF_048544455.1). Classification (NCBI taxonomy): domain Eukaryota; kingdom Viridiplantae; phylum Streptophyta; class Magnoliopsida; order Caryophyllales; family Caryophyllaceae; genus Silene; species Silene latifolia. The sequence continues at coordinate 131,206,998 of NC_133538.1, forward strand.
AAACCAACATGGGGGATGATTCATGCTTAATATGTTTTCATAGTTTATTTTCTTTCTTGTTATGATCTCAACTTATGCACATGTTATGTTTGATGAAATGCGAGCCTATGAATCCTTGCATTTTTTACCCATCACCTATCTTTTCAATGAGACTTGTAAGACATAAACCAACTCGAGTCTCATTAGACCATGCATATAGTTGGGTAGGGAAGATTAAGTCGACTTGTAGGTGTTGTACAATCTAATCGATTCGGCTCCGGGACCCAAACTTTCCTAGGATTGTAAGATATAAACCAACTCGATCCATCACAACAATAATTGCTTGCTTATAATTTGAGAATATGTTTGTATGATCAATTCCCATGAATCCCCTATGACCCCATGACACCCTAGTGCCTTTTATCAATTGTTTACACCCCTTTTTAATCATCTTGCTTGTTTACTTTCATTGCTATTTAGTTTAGTGATCTTCTATTCAAACCCCAAATTGTGACACCCCTAGACACCGCTAGTTACAATCGAAAATCTCACTTCAATACCCGTCCCTTGGGATCCGACCTTTACTTGCCTCTTTACTAATTGTAGAGTTGTTTGTGAAGTTATAAATATTGTTTTGGTCTAGGTGCTCCTAACGACAAGTACCGAAAACTAAACCTCAAAGAGGAATACCGACCAAAACCTAAGGCTAGGATGACTGTTCAACCAAAAGTTACAAAGAAATTGTGGAGACCTGTTAATAGAACTCAGGTTCCTGTTCTTGAGGTTCCTGTTCCTGCTGCTCCACCAAAGCCACAACAACCTATTATTTAGGAAGTAATAACACCTAGGGTGCCAATTACCCCTGCCAGAATTTTAACGAGAATGAATACCCAAGCATATGGTAATGAGACTGGTCTTAGTAAAGCTACCTTCCTGGATAGCTTTAGTGCTGCTGTGCAGAAATCTGTGCAGATGGCTAGGGGAGGATTAAATAGTAGGAGAGGTGTAGTGGAAGGAATTGTTGAGGAAGGATCCATCTCCAGAGTTGGTAATGGATAATTTCGGTTTTTGGAATGTGCGTGGACTGAATAGCCTTAATAAACAAAAAGAAATAAGGTGGTTCTTGCATAATAATAATGTAAGGCTATTTAGGTTAGTAGAAACTAGGTTTAAAAGTACTAATTGGATGAAAGTAAGGAATAATATTTGCTCTAGTTGGGCAATTTGCACTAATAATAGTTTCCATAAAGGTGGTAGAGTGTGGGTGTTATGGAATCCACATGCATTTGATGTGGATGTTTATGATATTACAAGTCAAACCATTCATTCGTATATCCAGGATAAGAATAATGGTAGGAAGTTTTGGTTTACTGTTGTGTATGGTTTTAATCATATTAACAGCATAGCAGAGTTATGGGAAAAGTTGAAGGAGTATAATAACAACTGTAGTGAAGCTTGGGCTATAGGAGGAGACTTTAACAATGTTCTAAAGTTTCAGGAAAGGATAGGATCTGATGTTACTGCTGCAGAAATTCTTCCTTTCCAAAACTGTGTTAGTTGGTGTCAACTTCAGGATATCCCTGCAATAGGGTCATATTTTACTTGGAACAATAAGCAAGGAGCTGTTATAAGAGTCTATAGTAGGATTGATAGACTGATGGTAAATTCTGAATGGATTAATCACTATCCTGAGGCTTTTGCTAATTTCCTACCAGAGGGTCTCTATGATCATTGCCCCTGCATTGTGCATTTTGGTGAGGTGGTTGGAAGGAAAAGGGCTCCTTTTAAGTATTATAATATCTGGTCCATGAGCTATGAGTTTGAGAAGACCGTTAAAGCTACCTAAGATGAAGGGATTGATGGCACTTTGATGTTTTAATTGGTTACCAAACTAAAGAAGCTGAAAGGAAAACTTAAGCTACTTAATAAGAAAGATTTCAATGACATTGAAAATAATAGCTCTATTAATTTTATGGCTTTGACTCAAATTTAGAGAAAACTTAGACACAAACCTCTTGATCCTGAGTTGATTGCAGTTGAGAGAACCCTAGCACAGGAGTATGCTCAATTGATGAAAGCCAAACACAGCTTTCTAATGCAAAAATCGAAAGCTGATTGGGCTGTAGAGGGGGATGACAACACAGCATACTTCCATGCAAGTTTAAGGAGTAGAAGAAGCAAAAATAAGGTTATCCAGATTGTTGACATTCATGGTGACTGTCAGACTGACAGTCATGGGATTAATGAGGCATTTGAGGAGTATTTTACCCAAATCTTATGGACCAATAAGGAGGTTATGAGAGTTCATATGCCCACTGTGAGAAGAGGCAAGCTGATTACTATTAATATGCATTCCATTTTGCTTAAACCAGTGACAGTTGATGAAATAAAGCAGGCTATGTATTCTATTCCAGGGACCAAAGCCCCAGGACCTGATGGATACACTAGCCAGTTTTTCAAAGATAGTTGGGACTTAACTGGGGAGTGTGTTACAGCTGCCATTCTGGATTTTTTCAATCATGGTAAGCTTTTGAAAAAGATTAATAATACAGTCTTGATCCTTATTCCTAAGATTGACAGGCCTGTTTGTGTGACTCAATTTCGTCCAATAGCATGTTGTAACACTATTTATAAGTGTATAATAAGGCTATTGTGCAATAGATTAGGCGCTGTTCTCCCACATATCATAAGTCCTAATCAGAGTGCATTTGTTAAGGGAAGAGTTATAGTGGAAAATATATTAATCTGCCAGGATTTAGTTAGATTGTACACAAGGAAAGCTTGTTCTCCCAGGGTGATGATCAAGGTCGATCTTCAGAAAGCATATGATAGTATTGAATGGGCTTTTTTGAAGGACATGCTCAATGCTTTGCAATTCCGTGAAATGTTTATTCAGTTGATTATGGAGTGTGTGAGTACTCCATCTTTCTCTATTGCCTTAAATGGGGAGTTTTTTTTGTTTCTTTAAAGCTAAAAGAGGGATAAGGCAGGGCGACCCTCTTTCCCCTCTACTTTTCACTATTTTTATGGAATACCTGAGCAGGGTGTTGATGGTGGTTCAGGAAAAAGAGGGTTTCAAATTTCACCCTCTTTGCAAACCTTTGGCTCTTTCTCATCTTTGCTTTGCAGATGATCTGCTTTTGTTCTGCAAAGGAGATAAGAATGTGGTTATTATGTTGCTAAGGGCTTTTGAAACATTCTCTTAAGCTTCAGGTTTTTGTATGAACCAAAGCAAGTCTTGCATCTACAGTAATGGAGTTCCAAAGGAGATTATTACTGAGATTATTCATTTGGCTGGTATAGTTGAGGACAAGCTTCCTTTTAGATACTTGGGTGTTCGAATATCTGCAAAGAGATTATCTGCTCTGGACTGTGCAAAACTTGTTGATAAGGTGAGTGAAAGGATAAGAGCTTTAGGTGCATGGAAACTTTCATATGCTGGCAGATTAGTACTTCTGAAGTCTGTTTTGAGCACCTTGCATTGCTACAGGGCCAGAATTTTTGTTCTCCCTTCAAGCATTCTTAATAAAGTTGAGGCCTTATATAGGAGCTTTCTCTGGAAAGGAAAAAAAGCTCCTAACTCTCCTCCTTTAATTGCTTGGGAGAGATGTTGAAAAAGTAAGAAGAATGGGGGATTGGGTATTATTGATTTGAGAAGATGGAACAAAGCAGCACTAGGTAAGTATATATGGTGGATTAGTCAAAAGAAGGACCATCTATGGGTCAAATGGGTTCATGTTATTTACATTAAGGGTAATAACTGGATGGCTTATCAACCTAAAGCTTATTCTAGTTGGTCCTGGCATAATATTTGTGGTATTAAAGAGCAGCTACAGCCTGGTTATCATGGAACTTGGTGGCTGCAGGATAGTAATGCATATACAATCAAACAGGGGTATCAATGGTTGGGTGGAGTTGATGTGCAACAGTAGTGGTATAAGTTTGTTTGGAATCATCCAAGTCTTCCTAAACATTGCTTCATTGGGTGGATTGCAGCTAGTAGAAGACTCCTTACGAAAGACAGATTGCATTCTCTGCATTTAAGTATAGATAGGGTTTGTGTTCTTTGTGGGCTAGAGGATGAAGATCACTGTCATTTGTTTTTCAAGTGTCAGTTTAGTAGAAGATGCTTAGTCCTGGTGAGTCAGCTAGTAGGACTCTAAATTCCAGTGGATGATGTTATTCAATGGTGGCTTTTACAACGTTGCAGGAGTCTACTCAGGAAAAAGGTGATTGGTGCGATGATCCAAGCTCTGATTTATAAAATCTGGGAAGCTAGGAACAAATGTCGTTTTGAGAACATGATTATAAGACCTGAGTTTATTGTAAAAGTGATTAAAGAGGAGGTTATGTTTCGAGTCTTTCATGTATGTAATGCTAAGAATAGAGATAGTATTAGTCAATGGCTAAAATAGCATTAGGCTAGTACTCTCTCTCTCGTTGATGAGTTGGATGATGTAATTCGAAGGTTCATTTGGTTATAATATACTTACATTTTACAAAAAAAAAATCACATATCACTAGCAACATTTATCACTTTTAAATCCTTATCAGCTGTTTTATTTTTGAGAAGCAATAAAACAATATCAACCTTTTTATGCAATAATATCACACTGTGTACCAAAACAATATCAAAGAAAAAAGGATTTTTATATCCTTATCCACTGTTGTTATTTCTGAGAAGGAATATCACAACAACTAAAGCATAATATCACACAACCCCTGAAACAATATCACAGTTTACCAAGAGTTGATCAAAAAAATTTATATTTTGTCAAACTTACTACTGACATTATGTCACTGTTTTTTTTTTTTTGTGTGTTTTTTGTAGATTTCTTCACTTGTTGATAGTGATTAAGGGCTTGTGCATGCTGAGGAAGTCTATTTTACATCATCAACTTTTCACAATCGTCTTTTTTTTGCTTACACTATTCAATTATTTTCTCTTGTATGTCATTCCAAATGGCAACAATTTTGTATGCTCTCCATTTTTTGGGTATCAATGTTATAAAAACTGTTTAATCAATAATGTTTTTTTGTTGCCATTTTTAAATAATATCCCACCTCATTTGAAAGAATATCACACTTTATTCAACAAAATGTCACCATAATTCTTAAAACTATATCATAACATCACACTTGCTTGTATACGAATTGTATTATACTGTAAAATACTACTGAGCAATATCACACTTCATGTGAAACAATATCACCATTATTCATAAACATTACCATTACAATTGGATGTTATTAGGAGATAATATTACAACAATCTCAATGAAATATCACAGTGCATACTAGACAATATCATTCTTAATAATATTTATTGTCCCTCTGAAGTTTTTTTTATGTTGTAAAACAATATCAGCCAGTGTGCGCAATAATATCACACTTTGTAGCAAAATAATATCAAAGTTAAAAGGATTTTTAAATCCATATCCACTGTTGTTATTTTTTAGAAGCAATAAAACAATATCAACCTTTGTACGGAATAATATCACACTTTGTACCAAAAAATTTATCCAAGTAAAAAGGATTTTTGAATCCCTATCCGCTGTTTTATTTTTGAGAATCAATACAATAATATCAACCTGTGTATGCAATAATATCACACTGTCTACCAAAAAAATATCAAAGAAAAAGGATTTTTATATCCCTATCCGTTGTTGTTATTTCTGAGAAGCAATATCACAACAACTTAAGCAAAATATCACACAACCCCTGAAACAATATCACAGTTTACGAAGAGTTGATAAAAAAAAAGTTATATTCCTACCAGAATTACATTTCTGTCCTACCAGCATTACATTCCTAGTCCTACTTAAGTCCTCTACCTCTACCTCTACCTCTATTATTAGGATTTGCAGCCGTCTTCACTCGTTTGTACTGGATTGTGGGTGTTTTTCCATCATCTTCACCATCTTGTCTGGATTCAGTTCGTCTTTAAAGTAGAAACGTAATGTTATGGTTGTATATCAGTTTTCTACCTTTATGCCTTTTGCAAATAAAAGCGACCTAATGTAAAAGTCGAGTTTTTGGTTTTTACCTTTTGTTAGGAGATTGCCGAAGAATGGGTATTTCTGTGTTAATGGTTGGTATTCTAGTTGAATCCTCCTTTGTTGTCGTTTGAATATTAGCCTTCTCTTTTGGCGGACCTTCCGCATTGGTTACTTCCTCTTCCACAGTAATGTCCCTCTCAACAACATTCTCCTTGCCCTTTATCTTAGCACCCTTGTCTTTTGCATCTTCTTTATTCTTACTCTTTTCCTCTAATGTGTTTAAAAGTTCTTCCTTTCCTGCTGTAAATTCTTAACCTTTCTAATCAGCGCTGTCCTCATCTCATTTATGTTAGCTAAAAGCAATGCCACTGCCATTTCTACCCAGTAGTAGCGCCTATGCACTTTCGCATGCAAGTCAGCTTCAAACAACTGCCCCTCATACCAAATCATGTGCATCATTAAGAAGTTTCCCGATTCGGTATTGTTTGATTCCTTCTTTTGCCAATGGAAACTCGTGTTGACAACATCAAAATCTATTATTTCATGCGCTCTATCAACATTTTTCCCTGCTAGGAAGTCACTCATGTGATAGGCCTACAATATCGAGTCATACTATTAGTCATTATTTTGACAAATAATCATATCCATTTACTCCAATATTAATCTACACCCTATAATTTAAGAAACATTTCATATCAGAACATCACACTTGATTGTAGACAGTAGCATGTTGTATACAATCAACCTATCACTAGCAACAATATCACACAAACAATCAAATCACATGTTACTAGCAACAATATCAATAAATCATACCACCAAATATGCAGCCTTGTATATTTCCGTTTCCTTCCAGTTGTCGTACTCTGTATTGTCCAGCACTTCAGCCATCTCGGTTTTTAAATTTACACAAACACAGAAATAGTATTCTTGCAACACCACCGGAATAAAAACCAAATCTACTTCCAGGTTACATGGAAATGTGTTACTTCTTATGAATTTGTCTTATTCTTCCAAAATATTTTCTCTATTCGCTTCTTTGGCTCCAGTAACTTCTACTATTCATTACTGTAGTGTGAATATATATATATATATATATATATATATATATATATATATGTTAAAAAAATCCTCTACTTTTAAGAGTTACTACATTTAATCAAAGTGTTGGACCATATAAATATATGATTATGTTTTGATAATGACAAGTGTGTGCTTCGTTTTATATATATACTCTTGCTCGTAATCGTTTGTTTAGTCTTTGTTAGATTGACTTAGGTTTACAAGTTTATCAAGTAATGTTATAGCATCCTTGGCTATAACATTGAAGATTTGTGAAGCATCGTTCAAGTAATGTTATAGCTGCTTGAGCTATAACATTGAAGATTCCTAAAGCATCATAGCAACTGTAACAAGTTTCAAGTATGATGATCACCCAAGCAAAAGGCTCGATCAAGTCTATAACAAGTTCAAGATGAAGAGCTTATGATCAAGATAAAGAGAAGATCCTATCACTGAAGATCTCCAGGAAGATTAGCTAGTATAGGTCTTCATCTAATAACGGTATCTTAAGAAGAAATATTAGGAAAGTAAAGTTATAGCTATTTCACCTATAACTTTACTTACCAAACTTTAAGTTATAGCTATTTATACTATAACTTTGGGTTGCATTTGAAGGCACGATTTTAAATAGTTTAAAATAATTTTTCAAAAGATAAAATTCTTCAAGCATGTTTTGAAATCATGTGTATATATAATAGAGACTTAATTTGGTTTGTTTAGAGTAAATAATTTGCATTATCCTACTGGTTTGTTAAACGACTTATGAGTCGTCATGCTACCTAGGGTTTGCTAAATTATCTAAACCTAATCCTAATCTACTCCTTGGTGTTATGATCTAAGGTTTTGACCAAGGTGAGCTTGTGAGCCGTGTGGTGGCCGACCTTGTTCCCTATGAAAGTAAAATTTTGTTAGGTCAAATCTCTTCTATATTGCCATAAGATATTTCTATATCTTATAAAATATATTAGATTTACCTTATTTTACTTGATCAAAATCTTTAGTAGAATAAGTTAAGGAAAGATAAGATTTGTTTCTTAAAGGACAATTTATCTTCCCCCACGGTTCTACTAGGGTTTCGATCAAAACTCTAGTGCTCCTCTCTACTATATATACTTGTGATATTCATAATTTCAAATAAGCTTTTCGAAATATAAAAATCCCTTGCAAACAATTTTCAGTTTAATTTTAACCAGTTATTTTTATTGTTTTGCATTTGAAAATCTTTACGAAAAGTCTTGCTCTTTAAATTGCATATTATTCTTAAGGTTACGTTATAAGATAATAGTACTTCATATTGTTTCTTACTCGTTCAATCGTGTGAACCCTTAGAAGAACAATCAAGTGCTTTCTTAGTAACTTAAGATAGTCAGAATCGAATATCTAGTGATATTCAAATTGAGTTATAACTAGAGTTAGGTATACGAGTTGGGTTGATAATTTTGTAATCCGGATAAAGGTACTAAAATTATTAATCGAGAATAGTAGAGGTAGGCTTCGACGTGTGAAGCTGAACCACTTCAAAATCGTGTATCTTTACAGTTTTCGTTTCTGTTCATTTCATTACATTCACAATCACTTAGTTAATTAGTTAAAGTTTATACGATAAACTTTAAGTAATTAATTGCATTGATATAAAATAAAAAGTGGGCATAAGTTTTTTTAATACTCAATTCACCCCCCCCCCCTTCCCTCTTGAGTATTTTGACTATGATAGACTCTTCAATTGGCATTGGAGCCTCATGCTCTTGATTGCCTAACCGCAAAGAGGCTGATCCGTCTATCTTTTATCTTTTTATTTTATTTTATCTCCGCTGCCTTACACGTGCGAAATGGTTTTCAAGTATCTTAAGTCTCCTATCATTGATGGGCAGAATTATGGACTTTGGAAAAACATGATGACACACTACGTAAAAGGACATGATTGGGAGTGCTGGAAGATTATTAAGAATAGACCGCACAAAATTTTGGTCGCATCTTCGGAAGGCACTACCTATGAGAAAAAGGAAGAAGACTATATCGAGGCTGATTATAAGAAGGCTGAGAAAAACTCGAAAGCGATAAGCCTGTTACAAAATGACATGACATCAACTGAATTCGATCGTTTTTCTTCTTGCACTTCGGCCAAGGAAATATGGGATGGTCTTGAGTTAGCCTATGAAGGAACGTCGGCTATTAGGAAATATCGTATTGACTTGCTGATTCAAAAATATGAAATTTTTAAAATGGAAAAGAATGAATCACTTAATAGCATGTCAGCACGATTTTCTACTATAGTCAATGAGCTCCAAAATCTTGGTAAAACGTTTAACTCTGAGGATATTGCTAGAAACGTACTTAGGAGATTAACCAAGAAGTGGCGTCCCAAGGTCACAGTTATGGAAGAAGTCAGAGATCTCACCTCTCTACCTTATGCAGAACTCATTGGTGCTCTCATGGCTCATGAACTCGTCCTGGAAGATGATGAGGCCGAAGCCACTAACAGTAAGAGCCTGGCTCTACAAGCTTCTGTTAAGGAAGAAGATGTTGAAATAAAGAATGAAACGGTTTAGTTTGCCAAACGATTTAATAAACGAATTTTCAGAAATAAGCAAGCAAAGTCGTTTAGCAACAACAACAAAACCTATAATAAGAAAACTTCTTAGTCAATGAATACGTTTGCTAATAAAGGATTCTTTAAGTGCGGAGAATCCAGTCACATGATTAAGAATTGTCCCACATGGGAAAATTTTGAAGACAAAGCAAAACGTGAGAAGACTAAGAAGGAGTTTAAGCAAGTAATGATGGCATCATGCTGGGGAGATCTCGACACTGAGGACGACGAAGCATCAAAAGAAGAAGAAGTTGCTAACCTATGTCTAAGCAACGTATGTCTTGACCTATTTTTAGACAATGATAACGATAGCATGGACTCCTATTGCTGTTTTCTAGGAGATTCTGATTCAGAAGAAGAAGAAGAGGTAAGCTATCTTGAACTTAAGAAAAGTGTTAAGAAATTGCCTAATAATGCCTTAATTGAATACTTTGAGCAATTTCTTGATAAGTGTCACGAACAAGAATTGGAATTGAAAGACTTGAAAGAACAAATTTTCGATATTGCTGAAGAGAATCATCTCCTTAAAGCAATGGCCAAAAAGCTTAAATCTAAAGTTACAGCTAATATGGCTACAACTTCAGATATGACAAATGCTGAGAAGAAGGCTCTTGAGTCTAAACTTATAGCTAATGAAGCTATAACCTCAGACCTAAAATTCAACATTAAGCATCTTCAAGCCAAAGTTACAGCTAGTGAAGCTATAACCTTGGAATTGAGGAAAATCAAAGAGCATCTTCAGTCCAAGGCTATGGCTAGAGAAGCCGTGATCTCAGATCAAAAGAAGGAGATTGAATCTCTAAATCAGCAATTAAAGGAATCTAAAACCGCTCTATCAAATACTAAAAGAACGCATACCGAGACGGTACGAGTTCTCAATGACAGATTCCAAAACTTTTGTGACAATTATGAAGAGACTCATCCTCCCAAGGTCATAGAGTCAGACCATTCCAAATGCAACAAAGAGATACAATCCTTAAAATAATTACTCTTGCATGCTAGAAAGGTTCACAGAAAATGGGAAGGTAGCACACGTGTCCTAAATTTCCTAACTGAGCAATCAGATAATAACATGAAAAGGGGATTAGGACACGAGTGCTATGGTCGTAGAGATCACTCTAAATGCAAATCAACCCTTTCCGAACGAGATTTCAGAAGAAGAAAATATTCAAATCTACCAAAATACTTGATTTTTAATTACTGTGGTCATACTGGTCATATCCAAGAAAACTGTGTCAAACATGCTCAGGATTTAAGAAAAGGAATCAACTTTGTTAAAGCTTATGACACTATTTTCGAGGATAATGATTGTACCCCATTTGAACCAAGTACAAATGAAGAACACAACAATGATCATCGTTGGTTCTATGATATGATCTTTGATTTTAAGAAGGCTACCAAATCAGAGCAAACACCTAAACCTAAAGAACCCTTGAAAACCAAAGCTCCCCCAAAACAACCTGAAAGACCACGACATGAGGAACCCAGAACTCAAACCAAGACGGTTCCCAAACAAACCCATTCGCCTCCAAAAAGTAATGTTATTAAAAAGGTTTGGGTCAGAAGAGATTTAGTTTTTAGAGTGACTAACGTCAAAGGACCCAACTTAGCTTGGGTACCTAAAAACTGCCTCTAATTATTTTGCAGGTTGTGGTGAAAGACAATAACTTATGATACCTTTGTAGTGGATGCTCAAGGCACATGACTGGAGATGTAAATTTATTTCTTTCACTTGAGCCCTTCGATGGAGGTATGGTCACATTTGGTGATAACAAGAAGGGTAAGATTATCGGTGTTGGTAAAGTTAGAATATCTTCTTCTCATGCTATTAGTGATGTTTATCTTGTCAGTGGTCTAAGTATCTCTCAATTATGCGACAAAGGAAATAAAGTTGTTTTACATTCAGATTCTTGTCGAATAATAATTGAAGGAACAAGTAGTGTTGTGCTTGAAGGACATAGTAGAAGGAACGTTTATATGATTGATCTAAATAATATTCCTACTAATTCATTCACATGCATGAAAGTAACAACGGATGATCCGTGTCTTTGGCACAAAAGATTTGCTCACATAAATTCAACAACGTTGAATAAGCTAAAGAGATGGGATTTGGTTGAAGGACTTCCCTCAATCAAATTCGATCAAGAAACATTATGTGACTCGTGTGCTCATTGAAAACATGTGAGATCATTGTTCAAACCCAAGAGAATGGTAAGTACCAATGAACCACTAGAACTCGTGCATATGGATCTATGTGGCCTAATGAAGGTAAGAAGTAAAGGTGGATCCAGGTATGTCTTCGTTCTAGTTGATGATTACTCTAGATATGTTTGGCCTATATTTCTCAATTCAAAGGATAAAACATTCGATGAATTTGCAGTTCTAATGAAGCTTGCCCAAAATAAGTACAAATCAAAATTAGTTTCCATTCATATGGATCATGGCACCGAATTTGATAACCATGCTTTTATAGAATATTGTAGGGAGAATGGTGTTGGGCATAACTTCTCAGCACCACGAACCCCACAATAAAACGGTGTTGTTGAACGTATGAATACGATGTTGGAAGATATGGCACGCACTATGCTATTGTGTAGTGGACTACCTCACAATTTTTGGGCTGAAGCTGTTAGCACTGCATGCTATGTTCATAATCGAGCTTTGATTAGACCCATTCTCAAGAAGATTCCTTATGAGCTTCTTAGGGGACGTAAACCTAACATATCACATCTACGTTGCTTCGGGAGTAAATGTTTTATCCATAATAATGGCAAAAATAGATTAAGCAAATTCGATCCCAGAAGTGATGAAGCAGTGTTTGTCAGCTATTCTAATCATAGTAAAGCATATAAGGTTTTCAATAACAGAACCTTATGCATCGAAGAAAGTGTTCATGTTGTTTTTGTTGAGAATAATATGTTTGACAAAGCTGAACAGGAAGAGGAAGAAGACTTGAACGAACCTGATTTTCGACTATCCAGGGATGATCTTCTGGAATTGGATGAGGAAAATAAAGAAATCCAGGGCACAAATGATGAACAAGGAAGCCCTTCGAATGATAAAGGAAAGAGAACTGAGAGTTTATTTAATGATACTAAAACCTCTTCTCAATACAAGCAACTGGAGAATAAAGTTATAGCTGATGATGCTATAACATTAACTCCGAGCCAGCAAACTAGATCCAATGTTATACCTGATTCTGTTATAACCCCATGATTAGATTCAGGGGGAACAAGGCTTGAACCCCAATCATTCGAAGAAGGTGAGACTAGTTCAGATGACGATGTGCTTCCTGTTTCTATGAAATGGAGATATAAGGACTCTTATCCAATGGAAACCATCCTAGGAAGTCTGAATGAAGGTGTTCGAACTCGTAGAAGACTTAACAACTTTTGCTCGTTCTACTCCTTTCTCTCAACCATTGAGCCAACAAATATCAAAGAAGCACTTGCAAAAGCAGATTGGATCGTTGCTATACAAGAAGAGCTTCAACAGTTCGAACGGAACAAAGTTTGGCATTTGGTTCCAAGACCCAAAGACCGAACGGTTATTGGTACAAGATGGGTTTTTAGAAACAAGCTGGACGATACAGGAGTTATTATACGAAATAAAGCTAGATTGGTTGTACATGGGTACAATCAACAAGAAGGAATTGATTATGATGAGACCTTCGCTCCAATAGCCAGACTTGAGGCTATTAGATTATTAGTAGCATTTGCTGCTCATAAAAGAATTAAACTTTATCAAATGGACGTTAAGATAAGATTTCTTAACGGTTATTTGAATGAGGAGGTTTTTGTTGAACAACCTCCAGGATTTCTCGATAGCAAGTTTCAAAACCATGTTTTCAAACTGGATAAAGCCTTGTATATTTTGAAACAAGGTCCGAGGTCATGGTACGACAGATTGTCGAAATATCTACTTGAAAGCGGCTTTAAAAGAGGATCTGTCGACAAAACCTTATTTCTGAAAACCGAGGATTCCGATTTATTAGTTGTACAAATTTACGTTGACGATATTATTTTTGGTTCAACTAATGATCGTTTATATAAGTATTTTTCAGAATTAATGTCCTCAGAATTCGAGATGAGCATGATGGGAGAACTCAAGTTCTTCCTTGGACTCCAAATTCAACAAACTACCGAAGGAATTATGATACATCAACAAAAATACATCAAGGAACTAACCAAGAAATTCGGTATGGAAAATTCTAATTCTAAGCCAATTCCTATGGGTACTGATAAGAAGTGGACTTTGGATGAAAATGGTAAGTCTGTCGATGAGACAACTTATCGAGGTATGATTGGCTCACTTCTTTATTTGACTGCAAGTCGTCCTGATATTATGTTTAGTGTATGCGTATGTGATCGATTTCAATCGTGCCCTAAAGAATCGCATATGATTGCAGTTAAGAGAATCTTGAAGTATTTAATTGGTACATCTAAATTATATTTGTGGTATCCTCTTGAGTGTAATTTCGATCTCATAGGGTATTCAGATGCAGATTATGCAGGTTGTTCACTTGACATAAAAAGTACTTCCGGCATAGCTACGTTTGTTGGACAGTGTATTATTACATGGGGGTCAAAGAAGCAAAATTCCGTAGTGTTATCTACAGTTGAAGCCGAATACATTGCCGATGGATTGGTATGTTCTCAACTTTTATGGCTTAAGCAACAGTTATGTGATTACGGTGTTAATGTTGGGTATATAAGTATTTTATGTGATAACACTAGTGCTATAATTATATCTAAGAACCCTGCGCAGCACTCACGAACTAAGCATATAGACATTAGACACCATTTTCTACGTGATTATGTAGATAAGGGCAACATAAGACTGGAATTTTGTAGTACAGAAAAACAATGGGCTGACATTTTTACCAAAGCATTGGCTAGAGAACATTTTGAGATTTTACGGTTGCAGATTGGTTTAATTAGTGGCAACTAAACTTGTCACAAATATTTTATTTTCCGTATGACTGACTAGATTTGACGAGATTGTATGATTGTGTCCGTATCTTCTTTGCAAGTTTATTTGTGTTAAATGTTATATTATATTACGAGAATATTTCGTCTTCTAGTCATGTATATCTTATGTTTTACTATGAACCATAAAATCGGTAACAAATTATTCTTTCATATCAATTTATCGAAATTCCTTACTATATTCCTATCTTTTGTCAAAGTTTATCTCACAAAAGATTTACCCTAATCATATTACCTAAGCCTTTGTGTATAATTTGGTAAGTAAAAAAAAATCCTTCAATATCCACTTGCCTACTCCTACACGCCACCCTACTCCCTTTCCTAATCAAACACAAACTTATAACTTACCATAATTCATATTGACTAAACCCAATAAATACCCCACCTCACGTCCTTATCATCACACAACTCCCTAAAATTTAATTCTCTTAAAACTTTTCCACACTCAACCTCCAAAAATTAATCATCATCATGACTCCTCCATCAACCCGCCTCCACTCACCTTCAACTCGGTCCACAACTCGGACCGGGTCATCTAAGCCAACATGCAACAAACCCTTACTCCTACCAAAACTCCTTCACCTCAACCAAATCCTAAGCCTACCAATCCCGATCATAACCGGGTTGATCCTAACCTAGAGAGGAAACGACGAAAGCTTAATAAGGGTAAGAAGAAGGTTGTCGGTTTTGAAGGTTCGGTAGAAGAAACCGAGGTAGTGGTCAATCAAGATGGTTCTCAAAGAGCTATGTTTCGCGAATACATGACGAATGCAACAATGACGGGTCTTGATAAGGTTCGACTTACCGCGGATGAAAGGACTCGGGTAAACCGTGTTATGAGATATAGTATTCATTGAGGACGGTCCTATTCTGAAAAGTGGTATGTAAAAATTGAAGCTTTACAATTTTTCAAAGATTTCTTAACTTATCAAAAGTGGAAAAAGGTTAGCTCTTTCATCGGTTCCGTCTATCCGAATGAGGTAATCCAATTTTATTCTTTGGTTTCTATGAGGAATAATATGTTGCATGTAATGGTCAATGAGTCCGAAGTCACCATCTCCCTTGACGATTTTTGTACTCTATTTTCGGTCCTTGATGATGGGATCGAACTCAACCCGAGTGCAGAATGGGGGGATGTGACGGAGGAAGAGAAGCTCAAAATTAAAAGGTCTTTTGATGATGGTGCTACGGCGTCGAGTAATATGTTAGCAGGACCGTTTAATCCTAAGTTGAAATTCTTTCTAAATTTTATTTGGAATACGGTTGTCCCGAGGAGAGGTGGTCGTGATAAGTTGTCAAGTTATGAAATGGTTTTGGTCTCAAAGTGGCTCGAAGGAACCAAGGTTAGTCTTCCCCGTCTTGTTTTTCATCGGATTATTCAAACAAGTATTTCCGTCACCGAGGAGAAATTTTATACAACTTTGGATTTACCTTTTGGAATGTGGATTTCTCAGTTGTTAGAACATAAAGGGGTTGTCGGTCCTACTAGCTATGGCGTCATGGTCAAAGATGAGATATGTGACACTCATCCAAAATTCATGAAAATTGGCACAATTGGACCCGACTTGGTTTTTTTTGCTAAGGGTAATGTGGCAGAGAAGTCTTCGGATATGATGTCGGTTGTGGAACAAAAATTGGACTCGTTTATGACGAGTGTTTGTGAAAAATTAGAGGTTCAAAACAAGTTCATTGCGGACTTGGTCTCGGGTTTGGGTAAGGAAAAGAATAGGGCTTCGGTTTCGAATGGTTCGGGTAATTCCGAGGTCCTAGCTTATTTGCATAGGTTGGAAGCTCGTGTTGAAGAAATGGCTCGTGATGCGGCTAGAGCGGCTAAGGAGTGTGTTCTTCATTCCCGGTCATTAGCGAATTTGGCAAGTCAAGGAGGAGCTATTTGGCGTGAAGGGAAGGCCATGCATAAGGACATGGGACTTATTTTCGAGGCTACTAAGGCTTTGTCTCTCAAAGTGCTCAATTTCGAGACGTGCCTCACGGAACAAGCTAACCATGTGCGGTCTTGCTTTGATCGTCTTGACTCTCTTGAGTTTAGGACTCGTCCCGGTTATTTGAACCCGAATGTCGTGAAACGCGACTATCCCTAAACCCGCCACAATCCTTTCTTTGCGCCTTTTATTAGACTTTATATTCTGGATTTATGTCTAATTCGGCCCATTTTGGCTTACTTTTCTATTCGGCCCATTAGGCTTTATACTTGTTAATCTATTCGGCCCATTGGCATTAGACTACTTCGTTTGTAGTAGACATATCATATATTTTGCATGCTTATCGTAGATTACTTCTCGTTTTATAATCTCTCTTTGCATGATTAATACGTGTCTCGATCTATATTATTCTAGTTGTTTCATGTCTTTTCTCGTTTTTTCTATGATGTCAAGAGGGGGAAGAAAATAATCATGACTTAAGTATTTGCCTAAGCTTGCTCCTTTTCAGAAGCTTTAATCTCTTAAGGTCCTTAGATGCTATACTTTGCATATAAGTGGTTTGTTCTTGCGTTCAGCTGACTATGACTTTTGTGGTATTATGTTGAGGGGGAACTTACACTTAGTCACAAATCGTAAGAGACTTGTCATTATCAAAAAGGGGGAATTTGTTAGACCATATAGATATATGATTATGTTTTGATAATGACAAGTGTGTGCTTCGTTTTATATATATACTCTTGCTCATAATCGTTTGTTTAGTCTTTGTTAGATTGACTTAGGTTTACAAGTTTAGCAAGTAATGTTATAGCATCTTTGGCTATAACATTGAAGATTTGTGAAGCATCGTTCAAATAATGTTATATCTGCTTGAGCTATAACATTGAAGATTCCTAAAGCATCATAGCAACTGTAACAAGTTTCAAGTATGATGATCACTCAAGCAAAAGGCTCGATCGAGTCTATAACAAGCTCAAGATGAAGAGCTTATGATCAAGATAAAGAGAAGATCCTATCACTGAAGATCTCCAGGAAGATTAGCTAGTATAGGTCTTCATCTAATAACGGTATCTTAAGAAGAAATATTGGGAAAGTAAAGTTATAGCTATTTCACCTATAACTTTACTTACCAAACTTTAAGTTATAGCTATTTCTACTATAACTTTGGGTTGCATTTGAAAGCACGATTTAAATAGTTTAAAATAAGTTTTTCAAAAGATAAAATTCTTCAAACATGTTTTGAAATCATGTGTATATATAATAGAGACTTCAGTTGGTTTGTTTAGAGTAAATAATTTGCATTATCCTATTGGTTAGGAAAACGACTTATGAGTCGTCATGCTACCTAGGGTTTGCTATATTATCTAAACCTAACCCTAATCTAATCCTTGATGTTTTGATCTAGGGTTTCGACCATGTTGGGCTTGTGAGCCGTGTGGTGGCCGACCTTGTTCCCTATGAAAGTAAAATTTTGTTAGGTCAAATATCTTCTATATTGCCATAATATATTTCTATATCTTATAAGATATATTAGATTTACTTTATTTTACTTGATCAAAATATTTAGTAGAATTAGTTAAGGAAAGATAAGATTTGTTTCTTAAAGGACAATTTATCTTGCCCCACGGTTCTACTAGGGTTTCAATCAAAACCCTAGTGCTCCTTTCTACTATATAAACTTGTGATATTCATAATTTCAAATAAGCTTTTCGAAATATAAAAATCCCTTGCAAACAATTTTGAGTTTAATTTTAATCAGTTATTTTTATTGTTTTGCATTTGAAAATCTCTACGAAAAGTCGTGCTCCTTAAACTGCATATTATTCTTAAGTTTACGTTATATGATAATAGTACTTCATATTGTTTCTTACTCGTTCAACTGTGTGAACCCTTAGAAGAACAATCAAGTGCTTTCTTAGTAACTTAAGATAGTCAGAATCGAATATCTAGTGATATTCAAATTGAGTTATAACTAAAGTTAGTTTTACGAGTTGGGTTGATAATTTTGTAATCCGGAGAAATTCACTAAAATTATTAATCGAGAATAGTGGACGTAGGCTTCGACGTGTGAAGCTGAACCACTTCAAAGTCGTGTGTCTTTACAATTTTCATTTCTGTTCATTTCATTACGTTCACAATCACTTAGTTAACTAGTTAAAGTTTAATCGATAAACTTTAAGTAATTAATTGCATTGATATAAAATAAAAAGTAGGCATAAGTTTTTTTAATAATCAATTCACCCCCCCCCCCCTCTCGAGTATTTCGACTGTGATAGACTCTTCAAAAAGCGTGAATATGTATATTTCAAAACAGAACGTTAGCTTACCTTGTGTCGAATTCCAAAAAATAGTAAACTTGTTTCACATGGTTCTGTGTGCACAATGTGATTCAGAATTAGCGACCAACATTTAATCACATTGCTGTTGATGTGCACACTTGGAATCAATGACAATATATCCCGTCTTTCAAGGTATTGATCATCACTGAACTTGGCAACAACCTCACTGCTCCAAACATTAACACAATTGTTAAAAAACTGTCACATTAAGTGTGACACTGATAAACAATATCTCACTATTTGTGAAACAATATCAAAAATTAAGTGAACCAAAATCAGAACAATATCATTCCTTATGTGACACTTGATTGTATACAATATCATGCTTTATACCAAACAATATCACATATTTAAAAGGTATCTACTCTAAAACAATATCAAACCCATTAAAGTACAATATCACATGACACTAGCAACAATATCACCTTTTTGTAATTCTTTTGTCAAACTTACTACTGACATTATGTCTGTGTTGACTAGAAACAATATCACAAATTCTTTTTTCGTAGATGCCATTGCAAATATTATCAGACCATTAATAAAAAAAGTTGCACAAAAATATATGTTTTAACGAACCATACTCTAATGGGAGAATATGGTCGTCCAATAGGTAGTAGTCAAGCACTTCTTTCCTCATAGTCAACATGTTTGCACACAGTGACTTGTTCGCCTTCATAAACCTTGAGACGTGCTCCAATTTTGCATTTGCCACACCACAGTTGAACGTGCATCCAAGGCCATCAGATCTCCCCCTTCTACCAGTGCCAACGACACTGGCAGAACCATCTTCTACGCTAGCTAGAAAAATATATATTACAGTATTCAATATATATTTTGTATTTATAATAAAAAAAATTAGGATTGTACAAGTTAGTGTTTAAAAATATATCCTTTATTTTTGATAGTGGCGTCTGAACTTTGTTTTCCCCATTCCTTCCTCTCTTGCTTTGTTTTTTTCCTCTTTCCCTTTTTGTAAGCAATTTAGGTAACAGTGTACCTTTCCTGGCATTAAGGATTCTAACCTTCTTCCGGACCTTCCTCCTATCTTTATTCAAATCACTCTAGACGAACGTCGCTGCAATCTCTCCCCTGTATAACTGTCTCATCTTTGCATCGCTTAGTTCACAATCAAAAGGCTCACCAGCAGAAAACATCATGTGAAACATCATGAATACGCCACAGTCCAGGTTCAACTCTTTTGATTGCCACCGAAAGTTCACATTATCCATTTCGTAGTCCTTTACTTTTAGCCCACATTCAATACCTTTCGTGTTGAGGTATTCACCATAAAGACTCCCCTGTTTATGATTAATGTAAACAACTATTTAATTTCAAGCTTATCAAATAAAACCATTATACCATTAGTTCTCCATTTTCAATATTGTACTTACAGCCATATGAGCCATGTGTACGTGTTCCTCGTCTTGGAATTCATCATACACTTTGTTGTCCAAATAGAACATTTTCTGCCTCTTGAAGTCAAGACAGACGCAGACGTAGTGCTCTTCATAGAACAAAGCTATGAACACCTTTAGAAATATTAGGAAAAAAAAGTGTCATTCATTTCATTTTTGGAGACAATATCACAATTAAGAAGTAAAAATATCACACAATATTGTAAACAATATCATAGTTAAATTAAAGAATTGTTGTTAAGAACAATATCAACACTAAATGCTAAAAATATCACACATCATACATAACAGTATCACTGATAAAACTATTTTAAATGTCTTACCATATCTGAATTCAAATTCAGTGGCTCCTTAAAAAGAGCTGGCCACATATCCCATGTGTTATATACCTTTTGCTTAAGTTTCGCTAATTCATCAAGATTATCTTCATCTAAATTTAAGATTTTCGCTATATCACCCTGTTGTTCATAAGGGCATCTGATTAGTCTCCATAACACACATTGTACACTACCCAATTTAAAAGATGATAAACATTTGACATTAATGTGTTTCCGTACCGAGTGGGCAATGCCATAGAAAATTCTTGTCGGTTTGTCATTTTCCTTTTGAGCAATTTGGAATTCATTGAGCAATATTACCCATGCCTCAATGACCACTGCTTCTATCTTAGTGTTAGGCAACAAAGACTCAATATCTTCTCTTTGTATACAATGGTAAGTTCCAAAGTTGCAGACAATTTCTCTTCACCATGTTGTAAAAATATTAGCATATTAGTTAGTTTTAAAGTAATATGGAGCAAATTAGGTCATCTCTTACATTTTAAAAAATGGTTTATAGAGGGACTTACAACTTGCTGAATGTATACGGTCCGTAAGTAAGCAATATTCCATGACATCCTTCCGAATCTTCAAGACAGGTTCAAATAAATTGCTTCTTCTGAACATTGATTCTGATATAAGGATAGCATCTTTGTCTGGCAAACCACATTGCAAAGTACACCCCAAATTGTGAGGTACCATATCTGCTGAAGTAGGTAATCCGTCCTAGTGCAACAAATATTCAATGATACTGCCCTTCCCTGGTCCATCTAAACCAGCATATGTTACAACTTCCTTTAATTTAGTCACCACATTTCTATCCTCATTCATTTTCTCAACCACAACATCTCTTTCAACAACCTCCTTATTTCTTGTATCATGATTAACAACCTCCTCCAATTGAGTCACCACATTGGTAACCTCATTGGCCTTCTCTTTTTCGGCATCGTTTTCAACACCATGCTGATTTATTGTATCATGATTAATGTCTTCATTTGTTTTCTCTTCAACGGGCTGTGTTACACCTTATTGATCTCAACTTCAACATACTCGTTATTTTTTCCAGCCTCTGTATCAATGTCATCCTGATTTGTTGTACCATGATTAACCACCTCATTGTTTTCCTCTTGGAAAACCTTCATTACTCCCAAACCATCATTTGTCTCCTCATTAATGGTTTCATACAACTGAGTCAACACATTTGTCTCCTTATTAATGGTTTCATTCTCTCTTTCAATGTCGCCTCTAAGAGTTGTATCACAATTCATCTCCTTACCAAATAATTCCTCCTCACTAGCCCTTCTTCCTCCTAAACCAATACTTTCTACTATATCATTCAATTTTGAATACATATCATTGTCCTTATCATCTTTTTTTTCATCATCAGCATTATTCAAGTTTGTAATATCATTAATTTTTTCATCTTCTTCATCATGGTCATTGTTCATTTGAAGATCTGGATTTGTACATCCTCCATCTTTTTTGTTTAATTCCGCGTACTGAATTTTTAACATCTCAGTCAATACATAAAATGAGGGCATCCCTTCTCTTGCTTTTACCCTTTCATAAGACCTCGCTATCAACCTATCTGTAAAGGCATGATATCCAATATCTTTCATGAAAGGCAATGTTTGTGTATTGGGAGTATCTTGATCTTGCTTCTCTGATGTATCAAAATTATCAGCGTTTTCTTCAGCAGCTTCTTTTTCAGTCTCAACTTCGTTAGTACAGTCCTTCGTGGTAGCAGGTTGGGTAGAGATAGTTGTTTCATCCATTGAATTGGTGGGTTTCATACTGATGAACTTCCTCATGTTATGTACAAATCTCGAAAAGAACAACTCGTTGTCCCTCTTTATACGCAGATAAGTTTCATGAGCACTCTGCCAAATGACATAATAAAAATATCAAACATACACACACCATTACCTAATGCGAAAATAAGGCAATGCCAAACAATAACAAGAGTATTCAATATTTAATCTCAGCAATATCATAACATACTGAAAAAATATCACCATTATTCTTTAACAACATCACAACATTACACTTGCTTGTAAACATTACCTATTGTGTGATATTGTCTTATAATATGACACTTCATGTGAAACAATATCACTATATTCGTCCTATTGTGAATCAATATAAGAACCACTATAATTGGTTGCTATTATGAAACAATATCACAACTAGCCGACATAAAATATCACAACTCGTAATAAACAATATCACAGTTTTATAAAATATCATTATTATTAATAAAATTTATCGTCCCTCGGCAGTTTTTAAATAATTGTAAAACAATATCAACTTGGGTACACAAAAATATCACAAGGTGTACAAAACAATATCAAAGTAAAAAGAAAAGCAATAAATGTAAGTGTAAGGACAACAAAAAGGAATTAGTACTTACATCCATTGCTCTTGCTCTAATTTGTTTATCAGTTTCAACTCCTCTAGGCAACTTAATCATGATGTAGCCCTCTTTTGCTTCAGGTTCAGCTTCATGATCGTCTTTCTCAGAGGTTTGTGTGAGTCTCATCTCCTGTTCTTCTGAAAAATTTATCATCTCTTATTAGCTATAGAAATTTTATCTCTATTAATGATGCAAAGAAACATACTGTAACAGCTTTAGTACTTAATGATAAATCTACATAGGAATGATGTATTTTCTCCTGACCTTGTTGTGATAAATAGATTGGGAACTCAATTTTCGAAATTAGTGCATTCCCCAACATTGTTGTTTTCTTCTCAACTTCAACCCTTGCTGTCAGTTTCAGATCATCCCAATTTTGGATTAGGGGTAGAGTGTATTTCATTGTCTTGCCCTTAAAATTGAACCTATGGAAGTAGGCTAGCATAATCACTACTAAACAGCCGGTGATATTTGACTTCTTTTTTTCTTTCCATCCCTTAATACTAGCAGTCATCTCTTCAAAGATATAATCACACTAATCATAGTCTCTAATTTTTGTGACATCCGCAACAGACTTAACCAGTTTTAAATCTAGGGTTTTATTCGTAGTGGGCGCTAGGAAAATAGACATGCTGTATAGAACAAACATTCTCTTAAACTCATCACCAGCGTTAGTATACGCCATCAATCTGTCATGCACATTCTTCACATTAATTGGAGCGGAAGTACTTTTCACACAGCCTCCAATCATTTTTCATGTTGGTGTCGGTCGGAGTAGTGGTATTTCCCCCTTTTGCGCAGTTCACTTGATTACCTGTCCTAGGAAGTAGAAACATGTCATGGACATCATGCTTTGACAGTACAAAATCCAACTTTTTCGTTCTAAACATATTGCTAGTACAGTCAAATGCTTTTAAGACCCGATTCAGGATTCCATGTGGTAGTTGAGTTAACTTTAACTCCAACAAACCCCCAAATCTAATATCCCTTAAAACCTTCTGTTGTTCTTCATTTAAGTTCTTAACCAACTCAACCAACTTTTTTGGCCTATACTTAGTCTGAAATTGTGTCCCTTCTTTTTGTGAACCTTAGGCTGCTCAACTTCAATTGCAAGTTCTTTGTTGGTGTTTTGTTCCACCAGTTCCATAGTTTTGTCTTCCTTGTTATTCTTTTTTTTTCCCAGGTTTATACTTCTTAGTTAATGTTTGTTCCACCCCATCAATTGCTGCTGTTGGCCTCTTTGTCCTGGTTGGGTTAGGTTCATTTTTAACTGCCAGCTCCATTTTTCTTGCTACTTACAATCTGCATTTACAATTTTTAATAGTATCACGATCTGTGCTTAATAGTATTAGATCATATAAACAACAGTATAACGTTACAGTATAGTATCACAACTTATTCCTAACAGTGTCACACGTTATACATAACAGTATCACAGGTTAAAGAAATGTTTCTCAAGTGAACCCAAACCATCAAATTTTAATAGTATCAATACTACTCTTAATAGTATCGCACTTATATCAACAGAAAATGAAAAATTCCTCATTAACAAGTCGAAAATAACTGGTGAACACTAAATTTCACAATCGAACAATAGCTAACCCTAATTTTCGCGATTGAAACAAACAAAACAATTAAAAAACATCTACAACTACAATCGATCATAGTTATTTGTTCAATGTGTCCATGTTATCAACAAAAAACTGTTTAAACTCATTAACAACTATGACATTGTATAAATTTACATCAAACATGAAAGTTACCGTTTAAACTCATTAACAAGTCGAAAATTAGTGCTTTAATGCTATTATATTCATATATTTGAACTTGATTACAGTAATTAAGAACGAAATCAATATGTATAATCAAATTAAAACTGCATAAGTTGAAAAAAAATTCCAGAAATATAATAGAAAGAGATTAGAGCGTACCTCAATGATTCCTCAATGTAATTTTGAAATTCAACTGATATTATGCAAAGGATTGAACGAATGAATTTATATTGTTGAAATTCAGTTCATATCGTCTTTGAATCTTTAGGTTTTTGCGGATTTTCAGTGAGATTTTTATGGAGTATTTGTTTTGAATTGGTTTGTCTTTTTTAGAGAGAGAAACAATTATTTTTAAAATGAACGCTTTTCTGATTGTTCGAAGGCTAAGCTCCTTTTTTTGTCAACTTTAAGCGTGATATTGTTTTGCCTTATTCGTGATATTGTCGATGGACTCATGGACTCAAATATATAGGTGGACTCACCGGATCTTACCACTATATATATATATGTATATATATATATATATATATATATATATATATATATATATATATAGATAGATAGATAGATAGATAGATAGATAGATAGATAGATAGATAGATAGATAGAGAGAGAGAGAGTGTGTGTGTGTGAGCATCCAATGAGTCCAACATCTTAGATGAGTCCGTCCCGCGAATCTCAACCATTGGATTTAAAGAACCAGCGGCTGTAATTAATCCACGTGTCCCAAAAAAATTAGGCGGGAATATAAAAAGAAGGGAAGTCTGTCATTGAAGCTCATAATTGCATTAAATTTCTCTCTCTACCAACCGTCTCTCTCTCTCTCTCTCTCTCTCTCTCTCTCTCTCTCTCTCTCCTCTCTCTCTCTCACTAATAACTTACGCAAAGTAGCTGCAGGCGGCATATTATATTCTGTAAAAATTCAAAACTTTCCATAATCACTTCTCTTTCCAAATTCATCTAAAATCTTCCAAAATCATACCAAATTTTCACTAAAATTAACCGAAGAACTTTAAAAAATTAAGCGAAGAACTTCGAAAAATCTACATAATGAAGAGGTATCAACCGCTCTCTAATATCGTTTTTGTTTTAATTGAAGTTTTTCGCAATTTATGTTACTCCATGTTATTGTTGCTGATGTTGTTGTTGTCATTGTTGTTGTTGATTATATTGGAATATATGAAGAAATTAGGGTTAATATGTTGGAGGAACTGATTAATTGATTTTTTGTCAAATATTAGGTTTAATTTTCATGTTGAAGTTGTTGATCATGAATTATATAATTAAAGTCTTTCGCGATTTTATGTTACTGCATCTTGTTCTTGTTGATATTTTTGTCGTCGTCATTGTTGTTGTTATTGTTGTTGTTGATTATATTGGATTATGTGAAGAAATTAGGGTTAATGTGTTACAAGAATTGCTTAATTGATTATTTTTGCAAAAATTAGGTTTAATTTTCATGTTGCTGTTGTTGATCATGAATTATATAATTAAACTGTCAATTGCTTGTATGTTCGGTTTTTCGAACTTAGAAATTGAGAGAACAGTAATCCTCTCGATCAAGTACTTCCTCGGTAATTTCATTCGAGCGAGCAAAGTAGGGCTCTCGATCGAATGTTTGAACATGGGTAGGCGAGACTGCATTGTATTCTCCCTCTTGAACGATATCCTCAGCATCATCAGCATCATTTTCAGCATCAATAGGCAGAACCGGTCGTTCATAGGGAGTATCAATCCAGGTGTGAATAGCATAGACCGTCTAAGGTTGGTTAGATGTTTGCTCGGCAATTACTTGAGCCAACTGAGTCTCAAGTCTCTTGATAATGGCGTCTTTAGCTTGCATAACCTTTTACATTTGCAGTGCAAATGCCTTTACTAAAGATGTCAATTCAGCAATCTCTTCTTTCTGCTTATCAGGAGGAGGAGTTTGTTGTGGTGGTGGCCAAACAAAGGGAGGCTTTTAATAGCCTCGTTGCTGCAACGGATGTGGCGGCACATAAGCAAAAGATTGACTAGCTCGTCTACATCGCCTAAATGCATAGACTTCATCGTCCCCCGCTAGACAAATAACAGCAGTGTGCCCCGTAGCACCACATCTCTCACACTAGATCGCCTGTTGTGCTACAGTATAGAACTGAGACGAACTACCGTAAGATCGTCTACTCTCCAGCTGGTCAGATCTTGCGTTCTGAGCTTCAAACTGTGCTATAATTCTGGAGACGCTAGTCATCTTGGTAGAAGAATCAAAGGTACTCAAGCCTTCTGATGCGTGTCTTTTATATGATGTTTTACATCCCATTTTACACGCATTTCAGAGCTCATTCATGTAGTTTATGCTACATTTCTCCCTATTTTCGTCTACTTCCGTATTTTTGTACATTATTGCAGAAATGTGAAGAATCCAGCGGAAATCGAGCTAAATCCATCCCCGAGTATCTTGCATTGCATTTGACGTGAAGTATTCGCTTAAGGAACGAGCTTGGTGCGCAATTCAAGGCCCAAAAGACAAATCCAAGAGATTATAGAAGTCAAGTAGCAGCTCAAGAAGTCGATCGACCACTACCATCAGTCGATCGACCAACCATCGGGTTCCAGAAGCCACTGTTCATTGCTATTCAGTCGATCGACCAGTCCTAGCAGTCGATCGACCAAACTGCTATTCCAGACGAGAATTAAAAGACCGTGAATCTTGAAGCCCAAAGTTATGTAAGGTTTAGGAAATAAAGTTACGTTAGTTGCTATATAACGTAACCTAGAAACATCAGTTTTGATCATGAAGTTTTTAACATTAAGTTTTACATACGGTTCTTAGAAATAATTAGGGTTTGGGAAACTATTTCGCATTGGATTTTCGTTGTGATTTCAATCATTCCGTTACGATCCTTCTGCAATTTCGGTATTCACTTGCTCTATTTTCAGTTCATCTTTATTGCATTGATAGTATAGGAATTGTTAGTTAGTCTCTCGAAACCGTATTATCTTTATTGTTAATTGTTTGTTCATTCGTTTTAAGCATGAAACCTTCTGTCTATTTCGTTACTTTCATTGTTGTTATCAACGTTAGTATGAGTAGCTAAATCAATTGTGCTAGGATGTAGGCGAATTATAGCGTAGGCCGGCGTAGTATTGTTTTGGACTGAATTCGCGTGTCAGTCGATCGACCGCCATACCTGGTCGATCGACTGACCACGTGAGGTTACCTTTCGTTTTAATTGATTTTAATGTTGTATTTAACGAATCGAATGCATGCGACAAGTTAGATGCTTAATTTATAACTGACCCATTAGATCGAAAGATAAAGACAGTTGTTAGACCACCAATTAAAATGACTAAACTGTGCTGAGGTCGAAAGATAGGTATAGTTTAGACCGTTAGTCACTTTTCAGGACGAGAGTCAGTATTAGTGATATTAGGGACTTATAGCGAGATCAAAAGATGCTATCTGTTAAGAGTGGACCGAGAGGACCTCTTGTTTTCCCGCCTCGCTTGTGTTTGATTCAGACCGACTTAGTATGCTGCCGCCGAAGCAGTAATGAACCGACCATCCTAGTACCCCTTCTTTATCTGTTTAATCCGTCTTTTTAGTTTATTGTCTTTATCTATTCTTAGCTATAGACCAATTCAACTCAACCCATACACTCGTTACCTTATACTAGAATTAGACAGCTAGAAATTACGTCTGCCTCCTTGTGGTTCGACCCTGTTACCACTAGCCTAGGTTAGTCTTAATAGGAAATTATAAATCTTATTTTTGGTACTCACAACGACGGGTATCACCTTCCCTTTGGCGATCTTTCTCCTAGAATCCTATCTAGGTAGGAGCTATAGGACCTATCAAAACAACAGTAAAGGAAAAGATAAGAATTGCCTCAAGGAATAAATTCCTTGAGGTTAAAGACAGACTAAAATAATCAAGCAAATAAAATAGTTGCCGCCCCAGCAATGCGCCAAAATTTGATACCGTCGTTTTAGTATCAAAAATAAATACCTAAGTACTACTAACAGAAGTCAGCGGTAAGTAAGGTCGATCTCCACTGGGAGGCGGTAACTATCTACTTGTCAATTCAATCTGTCGAAGGTCACCAGATGGGGGTTTGAGTTGTTTAAACTAAACTAAATGAGATTAAAGCAAGAGAAAAGAATAAGAGGGATTAACAAAAGAGATAGAGAACTAGGATTGTCGGGTCATCAATGAATGTCGGATAATTACAGCTAAGGTCACAGATCGGTCGCTTGTATCGGTCTAAGGGGCAACGAATATCTCCTTCCGGTCTCAATTTGCCCTAAAACACTATTAGCTTAGCTTCCGCCCTCACTAAAGCATCCTAATGTTCACTGTAGGTCTCACCCCTTCTAACCTTCCGGTCTAGGTCAAGGCTTACCAAATCAATTAGCTAAATGTGTTGACTCAAGCAACTAATTGCAATTATATGCAGTGATTAACAACAAAGACATGATTTTAGCAACAGATCTGCAAACCTAATAAGCAACTAACATCAACTCATTGAATCTCCTAAATCCTAGCAGGAGAATTAGCTAAACATAATAATGGTTATAGCAAAAGACAAAGATGAAGCAAGAACAAA